>NC_053040.3:458057779-458682779 GCF_002575655.3 Aegilops tauschii subsp. strangulata
CTCATATATTCAACTGGCGCAACGTCCCCTACAACCACTCCCGTTTCATGGACGGCCTGGTCGATGCCTCCAAGGAGCCCTTCGTCCACTGCTATGACTGCCCGATGCCGTTTTGTGGCTCGCCGGCGGACATGGTGCATCACCTCACGGATGCATGCAGCGGCCACTGCTGGCCCTTGGCGGAGAACATCAAGTACGAGACGTGCTACCCGTTCACCATGCCGGAGTCGCTGGAGGATCACCGCCGCCTGCTAGTCTTGGAGGAGGACGGAAGCGTCTTCCTCTTGATCGTGGGCACCGGCGAGGCCCGCGTAGGCCGCCGCCCCGTCTCTGTAATGTGCGTCAGGGGCGACGCCGCTGACGCTGACACTGACACGAGGCAGATGTACGGGTGCGTGGTCAGTGTTACTACCCCTCCGGGTCGCGTGGGCGGCGACACCGGCCTCATCGAACGGACTTGGACTCTAGGGAGCTGGGACTCTCCCGCCAATGTGGACTTGGAAAACCCATGGCATCCTTTACCCGCCGACGCGGTGCACGGGGACTCCAAGGAGGTTCACCTGGACATACGCATTATCAAGTTAAATGTTGATCATTAGTCTTCGCTCAATGTAATCCGCTGTCTAAGCATGTGGAGATTTCCATGCAGGATCTTGCTCTATTGGAGTATTGCACATGAATAAAAGTGTATCCGTTTATGGTTTAGTCTAGAATCTTCCATGTATGAATTTTTACTACAGTACTGGTGAAAGACTTACGATGAACCATTTCTTACATCTCCTCTGCCCGCTTGCAAGTCATCCTGATTTAATCCCTTCATCTAGGTGTATAAGGGCATGGTTAATATTACTTAATAGTATAGCCAACTGTTGACTATAAGAAAGTGCCATGTCATCTGTAGCCAACATGTATAACAATCGATACTCAAAAACTAATTCTTAAAGATCATTTCTTGCAAAGCACAATAAGTGTTATTTCTTCACAAGTTTTGGATGCAGGTTGAACAGTTGAACGCTTTTGTTTGCAAAAGATACCTTTTTATCTATTTCACCTGGATGTTTGTGAGCTCTAGAGATGAAATAGTATCCGAAGAAACCTATCGATACCCGTTACACATGAGATGACCCCCACATCCTTTGTCAAAATAAACAACTCCCCGATCAATGCATTTCACTCTTCGGTGCAACGCACGGGCACCTTACTACTATAGATTAGTACGACCAAAAATTGAACTAACATTATATATAGTACGATAAATGCTGATGCATGTCACCTAAAATTATATCATTCAAAACTATGTTCAAATATGAATCCAACGATATAGTTTTTGTTGACATGCACTAACATTTTGTCAGTTAAATCTTCAGTCAAATTCAATGGGGGACTAATAAACCACGACCGATGTAGTACAAGTGTAGAGGGCGGCGCTGCACGGGAGTCTCACCTCTCACCCCACTCGTGGCACGGCAGTAAAGCCGTCATATCACAAAACCCAACCACTCCCAGTAATAAGTGGCCTGGTAAAATAAACGGACAAGCAACCATCACATCCCTCCGTCTTTTTTGCATTTCATCTCTCTGCATTTACTTTCTCCGGTTCATCTCGCACACTCGATCCCTAGCTACTACTCCTAGGGCCAGTTCTTTTGGCGGCTTCCCCAGCTTTTCCCACAAGACTAGTCACAGTGGAGAGTAACAATAAGGCGCCTCACTCATTTATTTGGGCTTCTAAACTACTACTCCGTCCTGGTTTATTCCTCACCATTGTAATTTGTGCTAAATTTTGACCAAAGATTTAACTGGTTTATTCCTCACCATTGTAATCCCTCCGTCTAGGTGTGTAAGTCATCTTACGAAAACCAAATAATCCCAAAACACTTAGGCGCGGTGCATTAACTTCTACCCCGTTTCTTGTTTCTTGACATATCAACCAATAAGAGATAAAGAGTGTGCATGCTTTTAATGACTTGAGATATCAAACACGACATGCAGTGGTTAGTTCATTGCATGCAATACTATTAATTAGCAAATAAACATTAACGTTTCTCGTTTTCTCCTCCTCCTTGGTCACGGTGCACAGCCTAAGATGACTTACTCACCTAGACGGATGGAGTAGTGCATGTGACATGCACTAACATTTCATTAGTTAAATTTATGATCAAAATTTGACACAGGTTACAATGGGGACCAATAAACTAGGACAGAGGTAGTAGTTAGAGCATGGTTAATAGTATAGCCAGCTGCTGGCTATAAGCCAGTGCCATGTCATCTACAACCCATCTTATAGCCAACATGTACAATAATAGATCAAAAGAGTGTACTACTTTTTTATTATGTGGCCCACTTCTCATTCTCACAAAGTGCCTAGGAGCACGTGCTAGAGCTGGCTCTTCACGAAGAGCCCGCTTACCTTCTCTCTCCTCTTCTCTTTCCTCCAACTAAGCAGAAATATACTAGTTTATTTCTTATAGCCCGCTGACTCAGCTCTATTGTACTTGCTCTTATGGGATTACTAATCTAGAAGCCTAAAAGAACTGGCCCCTGGTACTCCTACTAGTAGTAGTACTCAGGTTGGAATTCCAATTGCACGACACAACTTGTTAGGCAAAAAATTCGATACAGGGTGTAGGAAGCGGTTTGGGAATTTGCATGCCTTTCCAACCAGTGAGATACTCCGTACAAAGTACGACAGAGAAATAACCACAGAGAAGGAAGCTAAAAGTAAACAATCAAACGAGCATTTTTGCATTTGTTTTGCATTGAATCGTTTCACAAGCTTGACTAGTGCTGTTTTTCTACTTTTACAAAAACCGCATTGTAATGTTAAAACGTGCATTTGCACGTACATAAGTAATAGTAGTACTCCCTCCGTCTAGGTGTATAAGTCTTCCCTCCTTCTTGGTCACGGTGCACAACCAAAGATGACTTATTGACCTGGACGGAGGGAGTAGCACATTCTGCAAGCATATATCGAGAGAGACGTGTAGTGCGATAGTATATAGTAAAGTTTGTGCTATATGCACGTCCTTGCAAAATGCGTACGAATACACAAGGTTTCCAAACTTTCCCTTTTACATACTTAATTAAGGACGCTAAAAATTCCTGAACGTTCGGGATTTATCATTTGCGTCCCAAAACTAATGAGATCGCCGTACAAAACAAAAATTATACTCCTCCTAAAAGCCACGACGCTCGCAGGAGCGCTTGTGGCGCGCCACGAGTGCCCTGGTGCGCGGCCGTTTCCCAGCGCGCCGACACAACGCCTCTTCCTCAGCCTCGCAACTCGCGAGGTGCTGATTGGTGGCTTGCCGGCGGGCGAGCGCGATCTCACCGGTGTGGTGATCCGGCGCCAACAGGTACTCCTCCTCGCTGGAAGCGTGCACCCGGTCCACGTACCGCCAAGCGTAGATGAGGCGCTTGGGCCCGACTGCACTCAGGGCGTCGGCACGGGCGTCCTCCGCCACCCTCACGGCCCTTGCACGAGCCTTCTGCCAAAGAGCCAATTGTCTGACTCTCTCGGACGCGACATAGGCCTCCCAGGCAGCTTGTTCCGCGGTGCGCTTCTCTTCCCCGGCCTTCTTCTCCGCCTCTATTTTGGCGCGCTCTGCTGGAGGCAAAGCCTCCCACAAGGCGACATCCATTTCTTTCCAAAGCTCCTCAAGGCTGGGGGGCTCGGCGGGCGGCGCGGCGTTCTCCTCGTAGCGGGGAGCCGACGCGTCCTCTGGCGCGCGTGCTGGCGAGATTGGGAACGCCGACGCGTCCACCTCGACGCGTCGCGGCGAGGAGCGGAATGCCGACGCGTCCTCCTCGACTAGTGGCGGCGAGGAACGGAACGGCGACGCGTCGCGTCGTGGCGAGGTGCGCAACGCCGACGCGTCGTCCTCTACTAGTGGCGGCGAGGAACGGAACGGCGACGCGTCGCGTAGCGGCGAGGAGCGGAACACCGACGCGTCCTCCTCGACTAGTGGCGGCGAGGAACAGAACGGCGACGCGTGACCGTCCACGCGGTGCAGCGAGGGGCTCCTAGGGCTTGGGAGGGGCGATGCCATGGTGGTCGACGTGAGAGGGAGGGGGAGGAGATAGCGATGAACGTGAACGCGAGGGGGAGGAGATAGCGATGTCGTGGGAGGCGCAGTATTTATAGCGAGCAATGGCACACCTACGTAAGATATGGATTGAGCTGCATTGACTTAACTGCAGGTCCAGTTGCGTCACTGACATGTGGGCCAGACCCCTGTTGGGCCCATATGTTAGTGACCCAATGCACCTGCAGTTAAGTAACAGCTACGTGGGCATATTTGTTGGAGTAAATTATGGGGGAGCGAAGGGGTGGAAATATTGCTGGTCACAACGGATTGGACGAGCGTGGGGGGAGGAGAGTCATGCATGCAGATTTTTTCACACGGGGTGGAGTGGTGGGACCGCCGGAGGAAGGAGAGTTTGGCAGGCATATTGTTTCCACACATGGAGAGGAAAAGATTTGGAGACGAACGGGCTTCCTGTAGGTATGGGGAACGGTGCATAATAAGTCATCTTGCATGCCGGGCTAGGTATAGTCTCAAGTCATTAAAAACATACACGCCCCACACATGTTCATATTTCAAGGTGCACTAAATTATTGCATGCGATGATTAAGGCTGTCCATAATGGTGGTATCTTAGCTGGTATCATGCACACGGGAATAGCAAACATGCTGATGTGGCAAAGAATTAAAGAAGAGAGGGGGGGTTAGAGTAACTAGTGTTCATGCATGCATTGGTAAACACATTTTTTTGTGAAGAACGACAACACTAGTTGAGTACTTTTGCAGACTTCAAAAACTATTTCACCGCCTCTATTATCTTGCTAAGAGTAGGTGAAATTTTTGAATCGAGCCCTTTAAACTAGAAGGGAGGTAGTGGTACTCTAAGGCTGGTCATAGTGGGGAGTAACTTAGACTAGTAACATGCATATGTTACTAGTCTATGTTACTACCTCTATAGTGCATAGTATCATAGATTAGTATCATAGGTGGTCTCATTTATTGCCATGCATGACACATAGTAGCATCACATTTATTATGTTACGGTATCTACCTATGTTACTATAATCATCTCTCTCTTATACTCATTATAATCAGTATTGTAGATATTGATATTTTTAGTATAAAATTGGTCGTGGGATTTCATTGATGTCTGTCAAAGCGTGGAGGAAGCGGAGCTTAGGGCTTGCATTGCCGGTCTCTACATAGGTATTTCTCTTCATAATCCTGTAATTTTAGAGACTGATTGCGCTTGTGTTATAGCGTCTCTTGCATCGGGGGACTATGACAGGTCTGCTATGCGTGACCTGAAGATGAAAGCGTTGAGCATCTTGAAGTTGATCAACAATCTTCAATTGTCAAAGATTAGCCGTTCGGCCAATAAGGTGGCGCACTTAATCGCTAAGTATAGCTTTGAAAATAGATTAGATGGTATTCTTGTAAATAACATACCGCCCTGTGTGGTGAATATTGTATCGAATGAGTGTACTGGTGTGGCTGGTTAATTAATATAAGGTGGTGTTAAAAAAAGTATAAATTTGGTCAAACACTTTGCAAACGGTTGACGGGAGTAAAAAGGACCAGAGGGAGTATCATGCATGCGGAGTAGGCAAAAAAATTGCTTGTCTAAAAAAAGGCAAAAAAAATTGCTCATTTATAGCCGGTCGAAGTCTCAAAGGGCGCGACCGCGCGAGGGAGGCGAAGGTCGTGGGAGGCACGATGTTTGACGGAATTAAGTGAAGTTACATTCACGTGCCGGCATGGCGTGCGAACAGGCAGAAGCTATACCGTCAGGCCTACGATATGGGTCTAGTAGGCATGACATCTAGTGGGTCCCGCATAGTTCTCGAGAACTCTTTGGGGGCTTGCAGCCGTTTATCCACCGGGCAAGCCAGCAACCCCACGCCATTCGCACGCCCTACTTGTCCCCGTCTTCTACCTTACAACAGTTCGCTCCCAGTCGTCCCGTCCTTTCACATTAGTTCGCTCCCAGTTTTTTTGCGGGGTACAACAGTTCAACTTCTCCTAACCCTCCTCCAAAATCCATGGCCTCCCAAATCTCCATGGTCACCGCTGAGTACCAGGTTAGAGCCATCACTGGCGATCAGTTCATCATCATCTACACACGTGGATCCGAGACGGTGAAAGCATGGCTTGCTCGCTTCCTACGCATGTTCAACAGTTCAACAGATGAGTTGGTCACTGGGCTAGATGTTGAGTACACCACAGTCTTGGGACGAGAGAAGGATCTAAAGGATGAAGAGAGGAAGAAGCCCGCCGTGATCCAGGTTTGCGTACATAATGTTTGCTTGGTCTACTACATATGCCATGCCAACGTTGAGTGCCAGGTTTTTAAGAACTTCCTCAAGGACAAAAGAGTGAAATTCGTTACTGTAGGCTTTAAGAACGACAGGGATGTCCTGCGTCGGATAGGTCTCGTTGTAGGCCAGCCCTTCGATCTCCAGAAGGCAAGCCTGGTGTCCTCCTCTCAACCTTCAATGCTGACCCTGGCAGCAGCCATGATTGATCCTTCGTACGCTAAACTGAAGAAACCTCATCACGAGTTTCATCATGCATGGGAGTCGAATACATTAGATGAAGATCACATCCTGTACGCAGCAATGGATGCCTACCTTTGTTTAAATATCTACAAGGGTTGGATGAAGAAGCAGAGCCCAGTGTCCGGTTCAAGCAAAGAAGCGTCGGCGAAGAGGAAGAGGAAGAGGGACGAGGACGAAGTTGAGGACGTGGACTCGGACTCCGAGTAGGTGGCAGTGCCGTCGCTCATGCTGGTTCTACTGCAGTGTCAAGCGGACTAGTTGCTTAGTTTATTTTCAAGGGTGTGTTGTGCTGAGGCCCCAGCAGAACTATGTTTATGTTCTTTCTCGTTATTTGAACTCTTTAGTACGTACAGTAGTACTAGTACTATGTCTTACTACTGTTCTTCTTGCAGTTGGTACTACTGCTCGTATCTTCGTGTTCCTACTGTACTTAATACGTTCGTACTAGTAGTATAATTTGGGTCAGTCGATTTGTGAAAGAAGTTTGACGGAGCGAAGGAAGAAGACGACAGAAGAGGTGGAAGAAGCCCTTCTAGCCATCCATGTTGCATCAAACGGCTCAAATGAGTCGACTGACCCAAATTGCTCCTTCAGATTGCAGGATCCATGTGGCATTCAAGGTCTCGAAGGTAGATTCCGCGTCCGCACCGAGTTTGCGGGCTCGACGCGCGCGCGACCGGCTTCCGCCTCGACAGCCACCATGTGCGCCTCCTCCGCGCGGGCGGAGACGACAATGACACGCTAGTTCCTCCTCACCGGCGTGCTGGAGCATGCACTCGTCCTCCTCTTCGTACGTTGCGTGCATAGACGCGGCTCCACCAGCTGCTCGCGTGCTTGGCAGCGCAGCGGCATCGCGAGGAGGGACTGTAGACGACGTGAGCGGGCGAGCCTTCGGCTTCATGGCACAGGGATGGCGGCGACACGGCGGTGATGGGCGAGAAATTGTTGGCCAGAGCAGGCGGGCGCCGGCATGCACAACGGCAGTGGAGGCATATTGATGAGTGCGCGTGTGGGAGCTTACTTTAGTTTTATATATAAGGTTGGTCAAACTTAAAAGAAAACCGTACTAGTACACGTAAACATTAGACTTAGGCAGCGCTTTTATTAGTTAGTACCACAGCCACGATACGTAATCCTGTGCAAGCCCGTGAACCGCGGCCGCGCGGTCGATCGAACAGTGCGTCACCGTGTCGCGCTCGAAGGACATCCACCGAACCTTTTTGTGTGTGTGAAAACAATCCTCGAATATTACTCAACTTTTTTTCCTGTGAAAGTTCTTGACGCTGCAATATTTCCATATATTTGAATTTAGCTCCAGTTCGTGTTTATTTGGATTTGGACGTTTTAGGTGCGCCCTAGTTTTTTTAATACTGATTTTGTGTGTGTGACTGAGAGAGAACGTGTGTATGTGTCCATATGTGTGTTGTGGCGGAAGGGCAATGTGGAGACGGTGTGCGTGTGATACAGACATAGAGAGGTGTGAATGTGGAAATGATCATGCATGAGTGAGACATAGACAGATGCCGATACATTGTGTATACATGAGAGAACGGTCTTCTAGTTTACTTGTGTGTGTGTGTGAGAGAGAGAGAGAGAGAGAGGGAGAGAGAGAGACAGAGAGAGGAGCATCCGTAACACAACAACCATCTCTCCCGATTCGTCCGTCCCTCGCACGGTCGCATGCAACACATGCATCAACGCACACATTTTGACACCCTCACCCGGCCCCTGCCCACCTCAAGGCCCGCACAATCTCTTCGCGAATACCCATTTCTCTTCTTAGGTTTGTTTTCTCTCAATATCTAACACACACACACAAACACACACACACACACACACAGAGACACACGCAGCACAACACACACACACTCCCCCGAGCACACAATTCATCCCCATCCAAGGTTATACGGCGACCACTCTCGCTTGTGCTTCTTTGCACCCCAACATGCAGAACACCTCAATCTTCAAAGAGGGCATCGAGAAGATCGAAGATGGCGACCACACCACGCTAGAGAATGCGGGGTCATTTGGAAGCAGGGTGATGTGACGACGGCTGACTGACTCCTCCCCCCACCCTCTCTCTCTCTTGCACAAAATTACCAATCCCTCTCTCCCCCGCACAAAATTGTCAATCCCTCAACCCACGAGATCCTTCCCCTCTCGTCCATGTTTTTCCAGCTCTCTCATCAAACATGTTGTCTCTTCTCCTTCCACGTATACAGAATCCAGATGCACACACATCTCATGAATATTACATGTATCCATCTTTCTCACAGACCTAACTTCTTCCTCTCTCTTTCTCTCTCTATCTCTCTCTCTCTCTCTCTCTCTGTCTCGTTAGGTTTGTCTCCTACTCTCTCGTCCACATACATACAATCTTTCCCTCCCTATCTGCTCCATCTTCAAAAGCTCTCTCTGCACGTTTCATTCACACATTGGGATATGTCAAAATGTTGCTTCTATAATGGCTGATGTAGAGTTATGGTTGTTTTTGTTGCATCCTACAAAGTAATAACTATGAAATGCATTTAGATTCTCATTTGACTGGGATTATGTGAGTTTGAGCATGTTGTGAAGTACTATAGACCTTGTATACATCTTGGGATTCGACAATGATTGTAACTATTGAATTGTATAGACCATTACATTCGAAGTCAATAACCTAATATATTTATTTCACAATTTCAACAAATGATTAGTTCACTACAAACTAAGAAAACAAATGTGTACTCCCTCCATTTTTATTAAGTCCGCGTATTAGCATTGGTCAAAGTCAAGTTTTGTAAACTCTCAGAAAGCTTATAACAAAAAAATATTAACATAT
Source organism: Aegilops tauschii subsp. strangulata (assembly GCF_002575655.3). NCBI lineage: Eukaryota > Viridiplantae > Streptophyta > Magnoliopsida > Poales > Poaceae > Aegilops > Aegilops tauschii. The sequence goes on from NC_053040.3 coordinate 458,067,186, forward strand.
ACCATAACAAATAAATACCATTAGATTCATTATTGAATGTACTTTCACATCATACATATTTGTTATGGTAAATGTTTATATTTTTCTATAAACTTGGTCAAACTTTAGGAAGTTTGACTTCGGTCAAACCTAATATGCAGAGTTTACTACTACTACTCGCTAGTTGCTTAGCCGAATCACTCAACACGCCACACGGGGAGTCCAGTGTCACAAAATTTTGAGGTCGGCGGGAAAATCTCCCGTGACCCTGATTCGAGCAGTGGGAAGTTACCATCATAGCCTTCGGAACAGGCCTATGGATGACGCTTGGTAGGGGGCTGCTTTCGTAACTTCAGGTTCACCCTACCCAGCCAACCCCACCCCGGCACCCAGAGTAGTACACCTGAATACTCCCCATTTTCTATCCCCACCGCAAAATAGACTTCTCCACGCCACCGCAGCCTTCGTGCTCCTCCCCTTTACATCGGCGCACTCGTCCACCGCAGCGCTTCTGCCTCATCGACGACCTCGTACGCCGCACTGGAGCCGGTCCACCGTCGTCGTCGTACATGGAGCCTCTTCCCCGGCATCGTCTTCCACGGTCTCGGATCTGCTTCCCAGAAGCCGACGCCAAGCGCAGAAGTACCACCGTTGTGGACAATGAACTGACTCCCGTTGCCGACCATGACTCACAGAGGCCGCCGCGACCATCGTTCTCCTCCTCGATTGGTAAAGTTTGTATTGAATCACTTAGCAGTACATGTGCAGTTCCAATTTTGTTCATACCTACCCTTCAAATTTCCTGGGTGCTATTGTTCCCGTAAAAGTAATTGGTTATAGCCTCCATTGTCCAGCAGAATATCAACTTGTAATTGTGCGTCGCTCCTGTATCGCGCTGTGCTTGGGTAGGTTTTTCATCTGCAACCAGTAGTGTGGCAAATGATGGAAAGGTTTTTAGAACTAGCAAGATGCCCATGCGTTGCACGCATCAAGATGCATTTGTATGAGTAGTTTATCTTGTGGGAGAAAAGGATGAACGAGGGAAGGGCTTATTTGCGAATCTGGAGAGGGGTATGGGTATCTTTTTGCAAAATTCCCATTTGTTTCCTTCCTATCTGTCAGATATAAATCGGACGACCTATATTGCAAGAAAAAAAGTATAGAGAAAAAAGTAGAAAGTAAAGGAAGTAGAGATAAATATTAAATATAAAATAAATATAACAGTAGAGAAGAGAGTAGAGATAGCAGAGACGTCGGGAAAGGATCGTGCGCGCGCGGGAAAAAGCGGTCGGGCGTGCGCTAGTTTTGGCGCGCGGCGTCCGGCGCGCTTTATAAAATCCAACGCCCTCCCACCGCTCTGTGCCTTGCCACCGCTCTCTCCCCGCTCTGTGCCTTGCCACCGCTCTCTCCCCGCTCTTTTTCGCCTCGCCGCCGCCGCGCCACCATGCCGCCGCGTCGCCGGGAAACTTGGGGATACCGCGGCGTCCGCGCGTGCCCCTCCGGCGGCTTCTCCGCCGGGATCCGGTTCCGCGGGATGCGCCTCGGCCTCGGCAATTTTGACACCGCCAACGAGGCCGCCCGCGCGTACGACGCGGCGGTGTGGCGCCTCCGGTGGCCTCATAGAACATTGAACTTCCCCAACGTGCCGACGCGGGAGCGGGCGCAGGAGCTCGTGCCTCTGCCGCGGCTTAGCACCGATGAGGATCGTCGCGACAACCGGAGGCGGGAGCACCGTCTCGGCATCGCCGAGATGGACGAGGAAGCCATGGCGCTGTGGCGCCAACACTTCCCGCAGGACATCATCAAAGAGCGCGAGTTCTACGTGCAAAGGAGGGCGGAGAGGGATAAGAGGAGGGCGGAGCGAGCCGCCTATCGCGAGGACAAGCGTAGGCGAAAAGCGGACGCTCAATTCAACATGAGGCTAGGAGCAGCGTCGCCATGGGAATCCGACGACGATCGGTATCTTCACACCTACAGTCAGACGTCGGAGGAGGACATCACCGAGGAGGAGTCGGACGACGAGGAGTAGTTGAATTATCTTTTTTTATCTATCTATGCTGAGAACTATCCTCTACTCTCTAGTATCTACTTCTCGATCTCAGCACTGTAAACGCTTTTTTAAAGCACCGCGCGTTGCGATTCTGTTGGAGATGCTCTAACATGGCAGACGAGTGCTTAAATGTTGCCCACAAGATGCGCGAGTATTACTAGCAGTATATTTTTCTTGCCATGTTGAGATTTTAAAACCACGAGTGCGAACATGCAGAGGAGCAATGAAGACCAAACACGGGATATTCGGGACATCTTCAAGGAGAGTGGCAAGTTAAAGAGGAGCTGCACCAAACCTGTAAAACGAGCTTTGGTAAGTAACACCCTTTCAATTACTTTTGTGTAGCCTCGTGTTCTTCGATGTGTATATGTTCTAGTTTCTGTTTCTCTTAAGCGTGGTGTTCTTCGATGTGTAATAAGAAGAGTCTTAATCGTCCTAATGCTTTCGTTTTTAGCTTGATGTAGGAAGTGGGTGTTCTCACCTTGTAGTCTGTTTTTATTTTTTTCCTTTTGAATTCACTTCTCCGAGTTCTGTTTATCTGGCTTCTACTAAATGGATCTAGGTTGCTATGAGTATTGATCTAAAAAAGAAGTAACTTCATGTCAGGATGCAGTTCCTGCGAGGAGGGAAGTATGGTCAACCTCGAGATCATGTTTCCAAAATGAGGCTGGATTACCCACAAGGTGCCAGTTCCCTAATGATGCTGGATTAGACACAAGGTGCAAATTCCCAGATGATGCTGGATTACACACAAGCCAGGTGGAGTCGTCAGCTGTTCGTGTCCTCGTGGCATTAGTAAAGGCTGAAAGAAAGCATGCAGCAGCCCTTGAGAATGTAGCTGAGTTCCTGAAGAAGCGAAAAGAGCAATCAGATGCTCTCTTCACCCAAGACAAAGAAGAGATGGAAGAAGCCAGAAATAAGCTAGCAGAGGCAGAGCAGGCTAGGCGTCTCCTGCTATCTAAAACTGTTGTCAATACAAAATTTCCTTCATTATAGCTAGGTTCAAATGTTTATCCAGTCAGCATGCCTGTTGTGATGTCCGTGCATCTACTGATGTGGCACAAAATGTTTTTTTGGGTCATGTAATAACAGCAATTACTTTCCAAACAATAACAGACGAAGCATTGGACATGGTATAGTTCACGTGCAAGCCCGACATTCCAAGTTCAACTTCCACATCAAACTCATGTTCACAGATATCTGCACATTCATACATAATGTCCACAACCATGATTCACTTCAAAGCCAAAAAAAATGTGAGGAGATTTATAAATAAAGAAAATCCTCTACTAGTTCCTGCTACCAGTGCGAGCACAACAAGTCAAGACCATGCGTAAATTAATTATATTTTAGTCATTTTTTGTGTTCTAAAATGCCTGCCGGCTCGCGGAAGGACGTGTTGCTGGCACACGCGCGGATTCAATGAAGGCAGGCGGGGCAGTCTTAAGCTGGTTGCACGCGGCGAGGAGGCGTGCTCAGCCGGGCCTGCAGCGAGTGCGGCCCTCTTGGCCGGCGCGCCGGTTCAATGCCTGCGCTATGAGAGGTTGCGTCCGTGTCAGAGCAATCACTCCCTCCAGTCCTTTTTTGTTTGGGTATAACAAAATCTCATTTTCCATTCACATTTACAAGTAAAATTCGTGGACAAACTTTGACCCAAAGTACGATGGGGACTAGTAAACCAGAATGGAGGTAGTAGTTTTTTTAATCAAAGAAGGGTTTCCCCTTCCGATTTTCATTACTGAAAACCAGCATCTAAATCTAAACCATAGTATTTGCCCTAGAACTACCAGGTTCAACATCTCGCAACATAAACCCATACAACCTCCATTGCAAAAAAACATACAACCATACGCCAAGGAGGTACGTAGTACTATGAATTCCATTTTCGCTCCGTACCAATCGTTCTAAAAACTACTTACTACTTATAACACGCCATTGAAAATCGGAACTCTTAACCCCGCTAAAAAACGATATTTTAAATGTGGCTACTTGATCTGTGGCAACTGGCGAGCCACCGCGCTCCAAGTCGTTTACCTGTGGTCCCGACCATCAACTCCTACGGATCAAATTATCACGCGAGCTGACTATTCCTACAAAGGTGCTCTACCACGTACCCGGTACCCGCGAATGCAGCAATCGTGCACCTAGGGTTTTAGGGTTTATTTGTTGACGTCGCCTTTATGTAACACTCATGTGTGCGAGACAGCGAGAGGCCGACTGCGTGCGTGTGCCTCTTCACTTCGTATATGTACTACACCGTTTGTCTGGTGTCCAAAAAATTATAATAACTACTAGCAATGTGCCAATGCGTTGCCACACGATCAAAGTAGATTAATACATATTCACCGATTTGATAGAAAAAAAGTCTAGTTTTGAAATACGTACATCACTAAAAATATGTTATGTTTCACTCAAAATATATTCCTTTGGCGGTTTTGATGAGATAAGGGAGGAATGTTGTTGGTTTCAAGACTCGAGAAGTGGTATATGTCTAATTTCTACTCTTACTAGCAAGATGCCCGTGCGTTGCATGGAACATCAAGATCTTGTGGGAGAAAAGGATGAACGAGGGAAGGCCTTATCTGCAAATGTGGTGAAGAGTGCGGGTAAATTGCCATATTTTCCTTCCTATCCGTCAGATATAAATCAGACGACCTACATTGCAGGATGGCAGGCCCACCATCATCACCAACTCTATTTTTTATCCCTACTCTTATAAAAAGCATTGTCGGTGATGATCGTGTGCCTGCCATCCTGCAATATAGGTCGTCCGATCTATATCTGACGGATATGAAGGAAACTATGGCAATTTTGCAAAAAGATACCCACACCCCTCTCCACATTTGCAAATAAGGCCTTCCCTCATTCATCCTTTTCCCCCACAAGATAAACTACTCATACAAATGCATCTTGATGTTCCGTGCAACGCATGGGCATCTTGCTAGTTGTTGCAAGAAGCCCATGTGTGTGTGAGAGAGAGGGAGAGTGGAGGAGGACGGAGTGCATGTGTGACAAAGACATAAGGAGTGTGTGTGGGATAGGTATCAGGTTAAAATGAGGCGATAGTGTGTGTGTGCATGATCGAGAGGGTGTGTCTCAAGAAGGGAAGAAAAATCTACATAGATACAAGGAGCAGGAGAGAGACATGTATGCGATGGTGGAAGCACGAGTGTGCGGGTGTATAAACCTATCTAGAGGCTAGCTAGTCGATAAATGTTTGTGAGAGAAATACGAATCGGGGTGCGAAAGCGAGAGTTTTGTGTGTGTGAGAGAGAGACGGTAGTCGGGATGGGGAGTGGAAGCAGGAGTTGTGTGTGTGTGTGTCTGTGAGAGAGAAACAGAGGAGACGGTAGTCGGGGTTGTCTGATCGGTAAACAAATGAATAATGTCAGTCTGGGATGGAGACGAAAAGGAGACCGCAACAAATGTTGTGTCTACAGGAGAGAGAGAGAGAGAGAGTAATTTTAGTGGTATGAGTCATATGTAGAGACATATAGGGTTTGTGAGAGAATCCCATAGAGAGAAAGACAAAGTGAAAGACGAGTGGAGACTGTGTGTGTGGCGGTGAAAAAGAAAGCTTAGGTACCGAGTGATACCAGAGAACAGTAGAGACGTGAGAGATAATGAAAACCGTGTAATGTATAATGATAGGGAGAGTGTGACACTTCTCAAGGGAGACGTCGAGAGACCATGTTTGCGAGGATAGGAGAAACATGAAGTGAGCGTGCGGGTGAGCTGGAGAAAAGAGAGTGATAGCTACCTGAAGGAGCATGCATGCGAGAGAGATGGGCGTGAAAGGAGTGAACAAAAAAGGGATTCAAATATTTGAATTCGAGATGATGATACATGTAATCCATACTTGAAACAAAATTGATCTATCAAACATGCATACTCATATGAATTCACGCACATCTATGTTATTTAATATGTAGATATTACAGATCCATACATTTTAGTAGAACATAATTTGGTTAAAATTTTTCGAATTCAACCTGAAGATTTTGAGATCGTTGTATTTGTAAATCATATTATACATATAAAGGAGCAGAATTCTTTGTTGTGCTTTTGAAAGTATATATAAAAAAATGATGTATATAGAATGTAATTCCAATTGAAAATGGATCCCGCCCGAAAAAAATAGAATACAAACAGGATTCGAATTGAGTTGGCACGGTAAACGTGCACTCTGCAAAATTTGAACGAAGCGGGGAAAGTCGCAGTAACCGCCCGAAACCAAAATATGCGAGATGGAAATCACTACTGCCTATCCCTGCCACGCAAAGCCTATCTGCTGGATTTCTATAGGTTTCGACAGGGGTAGGTTTGTATTTTCACCCAAACGTGACGTAACCGCCTCTCACCCGGATTCATACACGATGGGCGCCAAAACACAGTGTGTCCTCGGCCGAAATCGACTCCCTCCCCGATTCATATTCAAACACGGTGGGCGGCAAAAACAAACTCTCGTCAGCAAATATTCGGTGTATGCGAGATTACCGTCCTATCCCCAACCGACTAATGTTGCTGTGATGTAGTAGAAATTTGAAACGGGGGCTAAATTTGTAAATTTCCTCGCATTTGAGACAAGCGCCCCCTGAATACATGGTTCCCCCCTTCCTCTCTACCTCCCTTTTCCCCATTCGTACTCCGTGGGCGCCAAAACACCCTCTCCACCCCACCCTCCTCCGTCCGCCGCCGTCCGCCACCCCATCCACTGCCGTCCTCCTCCACCATGCTGGAGCTGATACCCCGACGCCGCCGTCCATTACAAGAGATCGACCTCTCTCATCCACGGCTTTGGACCGGGATCCTTGCATCCCGTCCTCTCGCTTCATCCCCGCCGTCGTCCACCTTGCCGGCGCAACTCCTACGACCGTCTCGTCCACCGCGCCCCGCAGCCACCGTCTACCCTCCTAGATCTGCTTCCACGCCGCCGACAGCCATCGCTACCGCAGCACCGTCAAATTCTCAGCAGATGCGTACACGGCGCCGCACCAGAGGCGGTACTCTTTCGTATCTGCTCAACTTATTTATCGCAGCAAGAAAATAGATCGCCATTGCTTTACTCTGATTTCTTGTCTTGGTTGAGAAGTTGCCTTTGTCCGGTTTGCACCTTCAGATCCGCCATGGCACGCTCAACACTATACTCCCAATGCTTATGGTTTTCCCCTTTTATATTCCACACTAGTTAAATCACAGTAGACTAAATTTCAAAATTGGGTCAGTCGATTTTTCAGAGCTCGCCGGAGTTCGCCGGTGCGATCGAAGGGGCTCGGGTGGTTGTGGGGCCTCGCCGAACGAAGAAAACTCGACACGGGTGGGGGTTGGGGCGGGGGTGGGGGTGGCGAAGGAACACAGGCGGTGGGGGCCGGTGGTCCGGCCGGCGGCCCGTGCGGTGTTCTGTATGGGAAGAATCAGAGACGAGGAAGAAGAAGGGTTAGGAGACGTAGGATCTTCATCCAACCGCCTGAAATGGTTGAGAGACAGCTGGGAGTTGCATTCTTAATGCGCTCTGGTTCATCATCTGTGGGCACTACGCAACCAACATTTTATTATCCAAAATCTGCTTGCTCTTCTTTACCATGTTCCTCTTCCGTTCTTCTTTAATATGTACTCTCTCCGTTCCTAAATACAAGTCTTTGTATAGATTCCACCATGGACTACATATGGAGCAAAATGAGTGAATCTACACTCTAAAATGTATCTGGATACATCTGTATGTGATCCATAGTGGAAATCTCTACCAAGACTTATATTTTGGAACGGAGGGAGTATGATAGTAGTACAGTATGTTCCTTGTACTGAAGATGAGCAGGGACATTTGCAGTGTAGAGGTCTATACGGTCGGTTGTGATGGACACTTTGAGCCTCTTTGATTAGTAGGATCTTGTAAACATAGGAATAGGATTTGTAGTGGCCTGCCCACTTGAATCCTATAATAATAGCAAGGAAATGCGGGGAGCTGTGTCGCCTTTGAGAGTTACACTGATATTAACAGTACCGCACCTTCACTTGAAGAGAGCTAGTATCCGAAGCCTTTCTAGCCGTACCGGAAATACTAGCACATATATTCCAGCAAGTTCCACTTTGCTGATTTTACTCTAATGCTTAAGGTTTTCCCGTTATATCTACACTATGATCTGTGTAGCTGCTTTGTGTCGCACTAGCAGCAGTCCACTCTTGAAGCTAAACACTGCAACGACTTACAAAATTGGCACCAAGGCATTGAGTGCCATTCTGGATGCAATGAAACTCATACGCTCCCCACCTGTTGATTCTTGTTCAGAATATGATCCTAATGACTATTCTAACCTCGAGGAGTCAAAGGCAGATGGACTGTCCTGTTCACCCATCAAGGTGCCTGTTCTAATTTGGCAATGTTTTATTGATTGCGGGTATCTTGCATATGTTGTCTTGCATTTCTTCTACTTTGTTGCACCGCCATCTGCTTAGTTTACTCATCATATATGTCAAGATGCCATGCCCATCCATTATCAATACATATTCCATCTGTCATCATACCATGTTTTCCACTCAAATGCTGTTCTTGTGCATCGGACATCAAAAAGGAAGAGGGTGATTGCCGAACCTGAAGGAGCACCAGCAAAGTCCTTGAAAAACGTGGTGGTGCCGGAGAAATCAGACAGCACCCCACTTATATTGGCTGTACAACCAGTGACACAAAACGTAGGACCGACTCCAGCAGACTGTACCCATACTTCACTGGCCACACCACTAGCCCCACCACACAGGACCTGCACTCCAGCAAAAGGTATACCGATTTCATTTGCCATAGCACCAGCTGTACCACAGAAAAATCCCACTCCAGCAAAAAGTACAGCAAGTCCACCGGCCGAAGACCTATCCCAACTGCAGAGACGGCCAATTCCTGCAGATTGGAACCCCATTCCATTTATTCCCAGTTTAAAAGACAATGCTTTCAATGTTGTTAGGGACTACGTGCATATATTCCCATCATGGGAAGATTATTGTGAAGACAAACACCATTTTCACATCTTCCTGTCCAACTTATGTGTAAGTGCTATTATTCATGGTTATTATTTTCCTGTTTTCTGCTGATTGAACACATCAATGATTTACATTACATTGTTGTAACTAGGCGGGGGTCAATCTGGATAGTCATGACGAGCAAAGCTTGCTTGTGCTTTTCAAGGAAGCATTGCAGCAGTATCGGTGTTACCTGAGGAAATCACACTTTCATGGCAAGTCTATAAACGAATTTCTGGTGAAGTCTCCTGTGCTAAATTTAGAAGACATTGAATGGAAAAACCTTGTTATGCACTAGTCTCGTTCCCAGGATGAGGTACTGTCTACGAAATCACATGACAATTTGAACTTCTACTTTTCCGCATGTGCCTTACGGATCTTTTTTGCAGGAAATCTGCTCGAAGAAGAATTCCGATTTGACAAGAACGACAGGATATCGCAAATATGCTGCCCGCTGCTTTGCTCTTGTTAGTACCTGTTGTCCTGTATCACAGTACTTGCATACATACCTGGTTTATTATGTGACAGCAGTATGCATGATAGCTTGCTTATCAATTGTTTGCTCCAAATTATCTGATCTGTATGAATGGTTACATTAGTGTAGAATATATCCAATGCCAATGTTTTTTAGCTCTGCATTGTTCTTGTAAGTACATGCTGTCCTTTACCAGTGTACTTATAATGACAGGTAGTTGTTCATGTACCATCACTCTGCAGCTTATTTTCCTTTGCCCTCCATTTTCTACACAGCAGATCTATATTTACTCTTACCATAAGGTTAGTACTGAAGAAGTTTAGCTGTGCATTGCTCTTGGCTGTACCTTTTGCCTGTATCGCTGCACTTACATTTATCGCTACTTGGTTATGTAGCATCACTCTTCATCTTATCTTAAATATTCTCCATTTTTTCGTATATTATCACATCTATATTTACTCTTAACAAAATGTAGAATAAAGGCAATGCTTTTGAAGAAGATTCTGTGGTAAACTTCTTGAATTGCCCCCCATCAGCATGGACAAGGCCTTTATAGAGCCTGTCTTCACCAATAATGTAAGTTTGTCCATCTCAAGCCTTCAAACTTTGTTGTATATATTTGGTTAGGCATGACTGCAACAGCTGTTTATTATTGGTGTTTGCATCAAATTGCTTGTTTAAAGTTTATTATGTAGTTCATAAACAAAAGTTTGTCCTTTCTCAATTTAAGTTTTCAGTTGTACAACCAAGTTCCTTCTTCATACCATGTAAATAAACTATACAGAGCAAGTGATCTTCTTTTGCACTGCATGTATGCTTCTGTTCTTCATCCGTAATCCAGTGGTGTGGTGAACCTACCCACTACAGCACAATGTCATATTCTGCAATGTCTTAACTATGAACAATGTCATATCATTCTACTATTATTTAAACCTTCTCTTTATTTGCCAATCTGAAATGGTATAAATTGACAGCACACTAACCATTGATACTTATGAGTTCTTGATCTGTAATCCAGTGGTGTCGTGAAGCTGCCAACTCCTTCACAATGTCATTTCCTGCCATGTCTTGACCTGAACAATACCATATTGTGTTAATGCAATTTTAAACTGTGTCACTTTATTCGTCAGTAAGAAATGTGATGAATTGTCAGCACTGATACTTTCATGTGCAAAACCTGTCATCTGTCTGCTTGTTTATCTTCTAGAGTGAGGAAGATATAAGTGTTGAACAAGCTCAGTCTCATCATCTTGCTCAGCTGCTTGCGCTGCAGCTCCCCAGCAGGGCTAACCATTCTTGAACTCTATTGAAGTGCTGTCGGTTTTGTATATTATTTTGTCGGCGTGTTTATTTACACTGGTGGCGATCTTTGATGCCCAGTGTATGTAATCTGCTGTCTGCTTGTGCTTTATTATCATAGTGGCGAACTTTGATGCCCAGTGGATGTAATATGCCGTAATTTCTTTATTGTATAGTCTAGGTTTTTTCTTATTCATGATGCTGCAGTTATTTTACTGTATATATATCCTGTCTTCGCAGTAAACCGGCCAAACCATAAAATTATGGTACATAATCGGGCCGTCATGCAATCACAATGTAGGTTGGGCCTGAAACGTGCCGAACAGCTCACGGGCCGGCAGCAGCCCGAAATGAACCCGGCCCATGATTGTGCGAATCAAATCACGGGCTTTTAACAGGCCAAAATTGTCTCGGTCCTTGTTTGGCCCAATCAGGTATCGGCTGCGAGCAGGCCGAATGCAAACCGGGCCGTAGTTAGGCCCAACTATATGACGGGCTTTTAACAGGCCAAAATTAATATAGGGCCGAAATGTTAAATGGGCCCTTAACAGGCCAAAACTAATATCAGGCCGAATTACTAAGTGGGCCTTTAGCAAGTGGGCCCAAAAGCATAGTGTCCAGTTGACGGGCCGAATCTGATATGGGCCATAATTGAGCCGAAAGCCTCTTAAAGGGCCGGACCTGATCTGGGCCGTAATTTGGCCCAGAACGTGGTAGGCTTTTAACGGGCCGGATCTCATATGGGCCACTATTAGGCCCGGAGCGTGGCAGGCCATTAATGGACCGGATCAAATATGGGCCGGCATTTGGCCCAAAATATGGCAGCCAGTTAATGGGCCGGCCTACTAGGGTCCTCGAAATCTTGTGGCCTACAGCTTGGCCGTCCCATTAATGTCGGCGAAATCTCGTGGGCCTTTAGCTGGGCCGACCCATTATGATCCGCAAGAATCTTGTGGGCCTTTACCTGGGCCGGCCCATTATGGCACACAAAAATCTTGTGGGCCTTTACCTGGGCCGGCCCATTATGGCCCGCAAAATCTTGTGGGCCTTTAGCTGGGCCAGCCCATTATGGTCCGCAAAATCTCGTGGGCCTTTAGCTGGGCCGGCCCATTATGGTCCGCAAAATCTTGTGGGCCTTCAGTTGGGCCGGCCCATTTAAACTTGATGGGCCGGTCCACGTGTCAACATATCATAGGCGCGTCTCGCCCATTGGATGGGTGACACCTGTACCAACGCGGACCCGACACGTGTCTCCTCTAGCCAATGATGATTTTACACATGGAAAATCCCCATTAGTCGGGGCTGTTAACGGGTTATCAGATCCAAAACCCGACCCGATAGCTTAACGGTGTTCCGTTACGGTGGATGCCACGTGTCGGTCACCCTTGACGAAAGCACTTCTGTGACGCGCGATTTATCGTCATGGAAGTGGACACTTCCGTGATGATAATTTTGGTAATGTCATGGAACACTTTTACGACAGCACAGGTATGACTATCTTGATTCTGTCATAAATTTGTCATGGATGTACATGCATGACAAAAAACGCGACCTGCTGTGACAAACATGTATCATCACGGAAGTGTATTTTTTTTGTAGTGTTTGCTTGTCGGCGATCACTTGGCTTGGAGACATAGGTCATAACACATACTCCTTCCTTTGCATCTTGAAGCTATAGTGATTTGTACGGCCGTTGTGGGTGACGCCTCGGTCAAATTGCCATGGCCGTCCAAGAAGAAGGTGGCAAACGGTCATAGGAACAACGTCACACTCCAAAGTGTCTTCGTATGCTCCGATCCTGAATGAGACTTGTACCCTATGCTCGACTTGGAGAGTGCCGGAGTCGCCAAGCCATTGAACTTTGTAGTGGTGCGGGTGCTTCGTCTTAGCTAGTTGGACCTTGGAGCATAGTTCTTCACTTGCTAAGTTATGGCAACTCCCTCCATCGATGATGACCTTGACGGACCATCCATTGATGCCGGCCTTTGTGTGGAAGATATGGCATCTTTGGTCTTCTTCGTGTTGATGTTGAAGAGTCAAGACCTTGGAGACAACAAGAGCAGGGCTCGAATCTTCGTCGCAAAAGACTTGATCATCTTCATCGTCGTTCACTTGTCGGTGCATGGCCACGTGGTCAAGGGCTTCCATTTCTCCTTCACTCATGGAATCATATGTTCCGTCGTCGTTGAGGATCATGGTGCGCTTGTTTGTGCACTCAAAAGACTTGTGGCCTCGGCCGCCACATGTGAAGCATTTGAAGGAGCTCGTCTTGACGGTCTCATCGTTTGGGGTAGATGATGATGAAGCTCTCATCTTGAAGTTGCTTGTAGTAGGAAGATGACTTGAGGTTGTCGAAGTTTTCTTATGACTTGAATTGTCGCCGTTGCTTGTAGATGACTTGGTTGAGGTAGAAGGTGTTGGAGGCGTTGAAGCTTGATTGTTGGAGAAGCCATAGGACTTGGATGAGAACTTGGCATACTTGAAATCATCCTGCACTTGACGTTCCGCTTTGGTAGCTTGATGCACTAGCTCGATGAGGTTCGAGTATGGTTGGAAGTTGATACGTCCATTTTGCATCATGCTTTTATATCGATATTTATTGCATTATGGTCTGTTATTACACATTATGTCACAATACTTATGCCTATTCTCTCTTATTTTACAAGGTTTACACGAAGAGGGAGAATGCCGGCAGCTGGAATTCTGGGCTAGAAGAGGAGCAAATATTAGAGACCTATTCTGCATAACTCCAAGTCCTGAAATTCCACGGAAGTCAGTTTCAGAATAAAAAAATATTGGGCGAAGAAAGTACCAGAGGGGGGCCACCCACCGTCCACGAGGGTGGGGGACGCGCCCTACCCCCTGGCGCGCCCCCTGTCTCGTGGGCCCCTGGCAGGCCTCCGGTGCCCATCTTTTGCTATATAAAGTCTTTTGCCCTGGAAAAAATCATAAGCAAGTTTTCGGGATGAAACTCCGCCGCCACGAGGCGGAACCTTGGCGGAACCAATCTAGGGCTCCGGCGGAGCTGTTCTGCCAGGGAAACATCCCTCCGGGAGGGCGAAATCATCACCGTCGTCATCACCATCGATCCTCATCGGGAGGGGGTCAATCTCCATCAACATCTTCACTAGCACCATCTCATCTCAAACCCTAGTTCATCTCTTGTATCCAATCTTTGTTCCAAAACCTCAGATTGGTACCTGTGGGTTGCTAGTAGTGTTGATTACTCCTTGTAGTTGATGCTAGTTGTTTATTTGGTGGAAGATTATATGTTCAGATCCTTTATGCATATTAATACCCCTCTGATTATGAACATGAATATGATTTGTGAGTAGTTATGTTTGTTCCTGAGGACATGGGAGAAGTGTTGCTATAAGTAGTCATGTGAATTTGGTATTCGTTCGATATTTTGATGAGATGTATGTTGTCTTTCCTCTAGTGGTGTTATGTGAACGTCGACTACATGACACTTCACCATTGTTTGGGCCTAGAGGAAGGCATTGGGAAGTAATAAGTAGATGATGGGTTGCTAGAGTGACAGAAGCTTAAACTCTAGTTTGTGCGTTGCTTCGTAAGGGGCGATTTGGATCCATATGTTTCATCCTATGGTTAGGTTTATGAAAGGATCGAGAAGAGGTGTCTAGAGGGGGGGGGGGGTGAATAGACTCTAAGATGAAAAATTGCAGTTTTTAATTTCCTTAAGTTGATGTGGAGTTTTGGGACAAGTTTAACCATTCACAATACATATCAAGCAAGCATGACAAGAGTATATGAGCAGCGGAAAGTAAAGCATGCAAGTTGCAAGAATGTAAAGGGATGGGATTGGAGTGTGCAAACGCAATTTCGAGACACGGAGATTTTTTATCCGTGGTTCCGATAGGTGGTGCTATCGTACATCCACATTGATGGAGACTTCAACCCATGAAGGGTAACGGTTGCGCGAGTCCACGGAGGGCTCCACCCATGAAGGGTCCACGAAGAAGCAACCTTGTCTATCCCACCATGGCCGTCGCCCATGAAGGACTTGCCTCACTAGGGTAGATCTTCACGAAGTAGGCGATCTCCTTGCCCTTACAAACTCCTTGGTTCAACTCCACAATCTTGACGGAGGCTCCCAAGTGACACCTAGCCAATCTAGGAGACACCACTTTCCAAGAAGTAACAAATGGTGTGTTGATGATGAACTCCTTGCTCTTGTGCTTCAAATGATAGTCTCCCCAACACTCAACTCTCTCTCATAGGATTGGATTTGGTGGAAAGATGATTTGAGTGGAAAGCAACTTGGGGAAGGCTAGAGATCAAGATTTATGTGGTTGGAATGGAATATCTTGACCTCAACACAAGTGTAGGTGGTTCTCTCTCAGAAAATGTATGTTGGAAGTGTAGGCATGTTCTGATGGCTCTCTTCACGAATGAAGAGTGGGTGGAGGGGTATATATAGCCTCCACACAAAATCTAACCGTTACACACAATTTACCAAACTCGGTGGGACCGAATCGTGAAACTCGGTCAGACCGATTTAGTTCATAATGTGACCGTTAGGATTTTCGGTGGGACCGACACGTCAACTCGGTGAGACCGATTTCGTTAGGGTTAGGGCATAACGTAATCTCGGTGAGACCGATTACACAAACTCGGTGAGACCGATTTTGGTAATAGACAAACAGAGAGTTGGTCAGGCAAACTCGGTGGGACCGATTCGCTCATCTCGGTTGGACCGAAACGTTACGCAAGGGAACCAGAGTGTTTGCATTGCAATCTCGGTGGGACCGATTGCATATTTTGGTGAGACCAAAATTATTGCAATAGGCAACAGAGAGTTTGTAATCCCATCTCGGTGATACCGAGATCCCTATCGGTGAGACCGAAAAGACTAGGGTTTCTGGCAGTGGCTATGTCAACTGAACTCGGTGGCGCCGGATAGGAATGTTCGGTGGGGCTGAGTTTGACTTTCAGTTTGGGACATATGTGGATGTGAGAAAGTGGTTGAGGACTTTGGAGCATATCACTAAGCACTTTGAGCAAGCAAGCCATTAAGCAACACCTCATCCCCTCTTAATAGTATTGGCTTTCCTATGGACTCAATGTGATCGTGGATCACTAAAATAGAAAATGTAGAGTCCTGAGCTTTGAGCTTGAGCCAATCCTTTGTCCTCAGCATCTTGAAGAGGTTCCACATCCTCTAGTCCATGCCACTCCATTGTTGAACTTATCTGAAACATACTAGGTAGAAGCATTAGTCCAACAAGAGATATGTTGACATTAATTTCCAAAATCACCCAGGGAGCACTTGTGCTTTCAGTTTACCTTAATACTTCTTTTGTAGTTGCAGATGCTTGCAATGGGGGTCAATCATAAGTGGGATGCTTGTCCAAGGAAGGGCAGTACCCAAGCACCGGTCCACCCACATATCAAATTATCAAAGTAACGAACGCGAATCATATGAGCATGATGAAAACTAGCTTGACGATAATTCCCATGTGTCCTCGGGAGCGTTTTCCTTTATATACGAGTTTGTCCAGGCTTGTCCTTTGCTACAAAAAGGATTTGGCCACCTTGCTGCACCTTGTTTACTTTTGTTACTTGTTACCCGTCACAAATTACCTTATCACAAAACTATCTGTTACCGATAATTTCAGTGCTTGCAGAGAATACCTTACTAAAAACAGCTTGTCATTTCCTTCTGCTCCTCGTTGGGTTCGACACACTTACTTATCAAAAGGACTACGATAGATCCCCTATACTTATGGGTCATCAAGACTCTTTTCTGGCGCCGTTGCCGGGGAGTGAAGCGCCTTTGGTAAGGAAAAATTTATATAGTGTGCTGAAATATACTGTCACTTGTTACTATGGAAAGTAATCCTTTGAGGGGCTTGTTCGGGGTATCTTCACCCCAACCAGTAGAGCAAAGAGTTTCTCCTCAACCTACTGAACCTACTGAAAATGTTTACTTTGAAATTCCTTCGGGTATGATAGAGAAACTGCTAGCTAATCCTTTTACAAGAGATGGAACATTGCATCCCGGTTTGCACCTAATCTATGTGGATGAAGTTTGTGGATTATTTAAGCTTGCAGGTATGCCCGAGGATGTTATCAAGAAGAAGGTCTTCCCTTTATCTTTGAAGGGAAAGGCATTGACATGGTTTAGGCTATGTGATGATATTGGATCATGGAACTACAACCGACTGAAATTGGAATTTCATCAAAAGTTTTATCCTATGCATTTGGTTCATCGTGATCGTAATTATATATATAATTTTTGGCCTCGTGAAGGAGAAAGCATCGCTCAAGCTTGGGGGAGGCTTAAGTCAATGTTATATTCATGCCCCAATCATGAGCTCTCAAGATAAATTATTATTCAAAAAATTTATGCTTGGCTTTCTCTCAACTATCGCTCCATGCTTGATACTTCTTGTACTGGTTCCTTTATGATGAAGACTATTGAATTCAAATGGGATTTATTGGAAAGAATTAAACGCAACTCTGAAGATTGGGAACTCGACGAAGGTAAGGAGTCAGGTATAACACCTAAGTTTGATTGTGTTATATCTTTTATGGATACCGATATTTTTCGTGAATTTAGCACTAAATATGGACTTGACTCTGAGGTAGTAGCTTCTTTCTGTGAATCATTTGCTACTCATGTTGATCTCCCTAAGGATAAGTGGCTTAAATATCATCCTCCCATTGAAGTAAAAGTAGCTGAACCTATTAAAGTTGAATAAAAGACTATCACTTATAATGTTGATCCTATTGTTCCTACCGCTTATATTGAGAAACCACCTTTCCCTGTTAGAATAAAGGATCATGCTAAAGCCTCAACTCCGGTTTGTAAGAGTAATGCTAAAACACCTACACCCCCTGAGCAAATTAAAGTTTAACCTAGTGTTGCTATGGTTAAAGATCTCTTGGTTGATAATATTGATGGGCATGTTATTTACTTCTGTGATGAAGCTGCTAGAATTGCTAAACCTGATACTAAAGATAAACATAGACTTGTTATAAGCATGCCTGTTGTTTCTGTTAAGATAGGAGATCATTGCTATCATGGCTTATGTGATATGGGTGCTAGTGCAAGTGCAATACATCATTCCTTATACAAAGAAATTATTCATGATATTGCACCTGCTGAGATAGAAGAGATAGATGTTACAATTAAGCTTGCCAATAGAGATAATATTTCACCTGTTCGGATTGTTGGAGATATTGAAGTCTTGTGTGGGAAAGTTAAATATCCTGCTGATTTTCTTGTTCTTGGTTCCCCACAAGATGACTTTTGTCCCATTATATTTGGTAGACCCTTCTTGAATACTGTTAATGCTAAGATAGACTGTAAAAAGGATATTGTTTCTATTTGTTTAGGGGATATGTCTCATGAATTTAATTTTGCTAAATTTCGTAGACAACCCCATGATAAAGAATTGCCTAGTAAAGATGAAATTATTGGTCTTGTTTCTATTGTCGTGCCTCCTAATGATCCTTTAGAACAATATTTGCTAGACCATGAAAATGATATGTTTATGAATGAAAGAAGGGAAATAGATCAAGTATTCTTTAAAAAGGGACCTATTTTGAAACACAACTTTCCTGTTGAAATCTTAGGGGATCCTCCTCCACCCTAGGGTGACCTCGTGTTTGAGCTTAAACCATTACCTGATACTCTTAAATATGCTTATCTCGATGAAAAGAAGTTATATCATGTTATTATTAGTGCTAACCTTTCAGAGCAGGAAGAAAAGAGATTATTGAAAACTCTGAAGAAGCACCGTGCTGCTATTGGATATACTCTTGATGATCTTAAGGGCATTAGTCCCACTCTATGCCAGTACAAAATAAAATTGGAGAAAGACGCTAAACCGGTTGTTGGTCACCAACGACGGTTAAATACTAAGATGAAAGAAGTGGTAAGAAATGAAATACTAAATCTTCTGGAGGCAGGTATAATTTATCCCGTTGCTGATAGTCAGTGGGTATGTCCTGTCCATTGTGTCCTTAAGAAGGGAGGTATTACTGTTGTCCCTAATGATAAAGATGAATTGATCCCACAAAGAATTGTTACAGGTTATAGAATGGTAATTGATTTCCGCAAATTAAATAAAGCTACTAGAAAAGATCATTACCATTTACCTTTTATCGATCAAATGCTAGAAAGATTATCTAAACATACACATTTTTGCTTTCTAGATGGTTATTCTGGTTTCTCTCAAATACCTGTGTCTAAAGAGGATCAGGAAAAGACCACTTTTACTTGCCCTTTCGGTACCTTTGCTTATAGACGTATTCCTTTTGGTTTATGTAATGCACCTGCTACCTTTCAAAGATGTATGACTGCTATATTCTCTGACTTTTGTGAAAAGATTGTTGAGGTTTTCATGGATGATTTCTCCGTATATGGAACTTCTTTTGATGATTGCTTAAGCAACCTTGATCGAGTTTTGCAGAGATGTGAAGAAACTAATCTTGTCTTGAATTGGGAGAAGTGCCACTTTATGGTTAATGAAGGTATTGTCTTGGGGCATAAAGTTTCTGAAAGAGGTATTGAAGTTGATAAAGCTAAAGTTGATGCTATTGAAAAGATGCTATGTCCCAAGGACATTAAAGGTATAAGAAGTTTCCTTGGTCATGCCGGTTTTTATAGGAGGTTCATTAAAGACTTCTCTAAAATTTATAGGCCTCTTACTAATCTCTTACAAAAAGATGTTCCTTTTGTCTTTGATGATGATTGTGTAGAAGCATTTGAAATACTTAAGAAAGCCTTAATCTCTGCACCTATTGTTCAGCCACCTGATTGGCATTTACCCTTTGAGATTATGTGTGATGCTAGTGATTATGATGTAGGTGCTGTTCTAGGACAAAGACTTGATAAGAAATTAAATGTTATCCAATATGCTAGTAAAACTCTAGACAGTGCCCAGAGAAATTATGCTACTACTGAAAAAGGATTTTTAGCAGTTGTATTTGCTCGTGATAAGTTCAGACCTTATATTGTTGATTCTAAAGTAACTGTTCACGCTGATCATGCTGCTATTAAATTTCTTATGGAAAAGAAAGATGCTAAACCTAGACTTATTAGATGTGTTCTCTTGCTACAAGAATTTGATTTGCATATTATTGATTGAAAAGGAGCTGAGAACCCCGTTGCAGACAACTTGTCTAGGTTAGAGAATGTTCCTGATGACCCACTACCTATTGATGATAGCTTTCCTGATGAACAATTAGCTGTCATAAATTCTTCTCGTACTGCTCCATGGTATGCTGATTATGCTAATTACATAGTTGCTAAATTTATACCACCTAGTTTCACATACCAGCAAAAGAAAAAGTTCTTCTATGATTTAAGACATTACTTTTGGGATGACCCACACCTTTATAAATAAGGAGTAGATGGTGTTATTAGACGTTGTGTACCTGAGCATGAACAAGAACAGATCCTATGCAAGTGTCACTCCGAGGCTTATGGAGGGCACCACACTGGAGATAGAACTGCACATAAGGTATTGCAATCCGGTTTTTATTGGCCTACTCTCTTCAAAGATGCCCGTAAGTTTGTCTTATCTTGTGATGAATGTCAAAGAATTGGTAATATTAGTAGACGTCAAGAAATGCCTATGAATTATTCACTTGTTATTGAACCATTTGATGTTTGGGGCTTTGATTATATGGGACCATTTCCTTCCTCTAATGGCTATACACATATTTTAGTTGCTGTTGATTACGTTACTAAGTGGGTAGAAGCTATTCCAACTAGTAGTGCTGATCATAACACCTCTATTAAGATGCTTAAAGAAGTTATTTTTCTGAGGTTTGGAGTCCCTAGATATTTAATGACTGATGGTGGTTCACATTTTATTCATGGTGCTTTTCGTAAAATGCTTGCTAAGTATGATGTTAATCATAGAATTGCATCTCCATACCACCCACAATCTAGTGGTCAAGTAGAACTAAGTAATAGAGAGCTTAAATTAATTTTGTAAAAGACTGTTAATAGATCTAGAAAGAATTTGTCCAAGAAACTTGATGATGCATTATGGGCCTATAGAACTGCATACAAATATCCTATGAGTATGTCTCCATATAAAATGGTTTATGGTAAAGCATGTCACTTACCTCTCGAACTAGAACATAAGGCATATTGGGCCATTAAAGAGCTCAATTATGATTTCAAACTTGCTGGTGAGAAGAGACTATTTGACATCAGCTCTCTTGATGAGTGGAGAACCCAGGCTTATGATAATGCCAAACTATTTAAAGAAAAGGTTAAAAGATGGCATGACAAAAGGATACAAAAGCGTGAGTTTAATGTAGGTGATTATGTTTTGCTATACAACTCTCGTTTAAGATTTTTTGTAGGAAAACTCCTCTCTAAATGGGAAGGTCCTTACGTTATCGAGGAGGTCTATTGTTCCGGTGCCATAAAAATCAACAACTTCAAAGGCACAAACCCGAAGGTGGTGAACGGTCAAAGAATCAAACATTATATCTCAGGTAATCCAATAAATGTTGAAACTAATGTTATTGAAACCGTAACCTGGAGGAATACATAAGGGACACTTTCCAGAATGTTTCAGACTCCGAAAAGGAATAGGTATGTGGTAAAGTAAGTAAACCGACTCCAAAACAGTTCTAATGATAATTTTTCTCTGTTTTGGAATATTTAAGAAAATAGGAAAATTAGAAGTAGTCCGAAAGGGACACGAGGCACCCATGAGGGTGGAGGGCGCGCCCTACCCCCTTCGGCGCGCCCCCTGCCTCGTGCGCACCTCGTGTGCCATCCGGACTCCGTTTTCTTGCACGATACTTCTTTTGGTCGGTAAAAAATCATTATATAATCTCCCGAAGGTTTTGACCACCGTACCACGTAAATATCCTCTACTTTTGTTTCGAGCCGTTTCTTCCACAGGTTTAGAGCAAGATGTCATCTCAAGACTCCGACGGAGGGAGCTATGTCTCACATCTCATTGCTGACCTAAAGACCTATGGGGACCTATCTCCTTGTGGTCGAACTACGGATGATGATGAGGATGCTCATTTGATGAGGATCAATGATTCAAGTTCGGAGGAGGAGGATGTTCCTCTACCTCAACCTGGGGATATGCACGTGAAGTTCAAGAAGTCTAGTTTCCCTAAGAGGGCTAAACTGTCTAACAACCGATCTATTCCCTCTCGTTTTCGGCAGAAAAGCAAAGGAGATTTATGTGACAAGATCTTGAAGCTGGAAACGGAGGTCGATGATTTAAAGGAGGAAATTGCTCTTGTCAATTACAATATGAAAAAGCTGAAGGCACAATTGTCATCATCACCACCATCTTCTCCACCTCCGAAGAAAGAGACATAAATACATGGGTATGGGCACTCCCCTTGGCAACTGCGAAGCTTGGGGGAGTGCCCCGATATCGTATCACCATCACACTTCTATCTTTACCGTTTTTCTTAGTTCGATCCTTTTGGTAATATCTTGATCTAGTAGAGTAAAGTTTTAATATGATCTAGTTTTGAGTTTTGCTTTATGATCCTTCTATGTAATCGAGTCCGTGAGCTATATATAATAAAGATTAGTGTTGAGTCAAGGGCTTGGTTATCTTGCTATGATCTTGAGGGAATAAAAGAAAAAGAGAGAGAATAAAAAGAAATAAAGAGATCATATTGATCTTATGGAGAGTAATGACTTCACATATAAAAGAGTATGATGAATAAAAGTTGTTGAGAGTTGACAAACATAGTTTTGGTTATCATTGCAATTAATAGGAAGTAATAAAGAAAGAGAGGTTTTCACATATAAATATACTATCTTGGACATCTTTTATGATTGTGAGCACTCATTAAAATATGAGATGCTAAAAAGTTGATGTTGGACAAGGAAGACAATGTAATGGGTTATGTTTTCTTATATCCGAAATAAAGTATATTGTCATGGATCATCCAACATGTTGAGCTTGCCTTTCCCCCTCATGCTAGCCAAATTCTTTGCACCAAGTAGAGATACTACTTGTGCTTCCAAATATCCTTAAACCCGGGTTTGCCATGAGAGTCCACCATATCTACCTAGGGATTGAGTGAGATCCTTCAAGTAAGTTGTCATTGTTCCATGCAATAAAAATTGCTCTCTAAATATGTATGATTTATTAGTGTGGAGAAAATAAGCTTTATACGATCTTGTGATGTGGAAGCAATAAAAGCGATGGAATGCATAATAAAGGTGCATATCACAAGTGGCAATATAAAGTGACGTTCTTTTGCATTAAGATTTCGTGCATCCAACCATAAAAGCACATGACAACCTCTGCTTCCCTCTGCGAAGGGCCTATCTTTTACTTTTGTCTTATACCTTATACAAGAGTCATGGTGATCTTCACCTTTACTTTTTACATTTTATCCTTTGGCAAGCACATTGTCTTGGAAATATCCTGATATATATATCCAAGTGTATGTAAGTTATCATAAACTATTATTGTTGACATTACCCTTGAGGTAAAAGGTTGGGAGGCAACACTATAAGCCCCTATCTTTCTCTGTTTCCGATTAAAACTCCATACCCATAAGTATTGCGTGAGTGTTAGCAATTGTGAAAGACTAAATGATAGTTGAGTATGTGGACTTGCTGAAAAGCTCTTATATTGACTCTTTTCGATGTTATGATAAATTGCAATTGCTTCAATGACCGAGATCATAGTTTGTTAGTTTTCAATGAAGTTTCTGATTCATACTTGACATTGCGAATAGATTGTTACTTTGGCATAAGAAATTATATGACAATATATACATGTTGCTGTTATAAGAATGATCATGATGCCCTCATGTTCGTATTTTATTTTATCGACACCTCTATCTCTAAACATGTGGACATATTTTTCGATATCGGCTTCCGCTTGAGGACAAGCGAGGTCTAAGCTTGGGGGAGTTGACACGTCCATTTTGCATCATGCTTTTGTATCGATATTTATTGCATTATGGGCTATTATTACACATTATGTCACAATACTTATGCCTATTCTCTCTTATTTTACAAGGTTTACATGAAGAGGGAGAATACCGGCAGCTGGAATTCCGGGCTGGAAGAGGTGCAAATATTAGAGACCTATTCTGCATAACTCCAAAAGTCCTCAAATTCCACGGAAGTCAGTTTCAGAATAAAAAAAAAATATTGGGCGAAGAAAGTACCAGAGGGGGGCCACCCACTGTCCCCGAGGGTGGGGGGCGTGCCCCCTGTCTCGTGGGCCCCCATGGCAGGCCTCCGGTGCCCATCTTTTTCTATATGAAGTCTTTTTCCCTGAAAGAAAATCATAAGCAAGCTTTTGGGACGAAACTCCGCCGCCACGAGGCGGAACCTTGGCAGAACCAATCTAGGGCTCCGGCAGAGCTGTTCTGCCGGGGAAACATCCCTCCGGGAGGGGGAAATCATCACCGTCGTCATCACCATCATCCTCTCATCGGTAGGGGGTCAATCTCCATCAAAATCTTCACCAACACCATCTCATCTCAAACCCTAGTTCATCTCTTGTATCCAATCTTTGTTCCAAAACCTCAGATTGGTACATGTGGGTTGCTAGTAGTGTTGATTACTCCTTGTAGTTGGTGCTAGTTGGTTTATTTGGTGGAAGATTATATGTTCAGATCCTTTATGCATATTAATACCCCTCTGATTATGAACATGAATATGATTTGTGAGTAGTTACGTTTGTTCCTGAGGACATGGGAGAAGTCTTGCTATAAGTAGTCATGTAAATTTGGTATTCGTTCGATATTTTGATGAGGTGTATGTTCTCTTTCCTCTAGGGGTGTTATGTCAACGTCGACTACATGACACTTCACCATTGTTTGGGCCTAGAGGAAGGCATTGGTAAGTAATAAGTAGATGATGGGTTGCTAGAGTGACAGAAGCTTAAACCCTACTTTATGCGTTGCTTCGTAAGGGGCTGATTTGGATCCTTATGTTTCATGCGATGGTTAGGTTTACCTTAATACTTCTTTTGTAGTTGCGGATGCTTGCAATAGGGGTTAATAATAAGTGGGATGCTTGTCCAAGGAAGGGCAGTACCCAAGCACCGGTCCACCCACATATCAAATTATCAAAGTAACGAACGCGAATCATATGAGCATGATGAAAACTAGCTTGACAATAATTCCCATGTGTCCTCGGGAGCGTTTTCCTTTATTTAAGAGTTTGTCCAGGCTTGTCCTATGCTACAAAAAGGATTGGGCCACCTTGCTCCACCTTGTTTACTTTTGTTACTTGTTACCCGTTACAAATTACCTTATCACAAAACTATCTGTTACCGATAATTTCAGTGCTTGCAGAGAATACCTTACTGAAAACCTCTTGTCATTTCCTTCTGCTCCTCGTTGGGTTTGACACTCTTACTTATCGAAAGGAGTACGATAGATCCCCTATACTTGTGGGTCATCAGAAGTCGGCGATCTTCTTGATGGGGTGGTTGAGTCCATTTCCTTGGTTTGCTCATCATCTTCCGTGACATTGGCTCTTATCATGGCAATCTCCATTTCCTTGTAGTACTCTTCAACGCTCTTGGTTCCTTGCTTGAGGAGTTGGAGTTTCTTGAAGAGGTCGCGGTTGTAGTAGGTAGGCACGAAACATGCTCTCATGACATCCTTCATTTGCGCTGAAGTAGTGATGGGTGGTTCACCTCTTGCCTCACGGCGCCCAATGACTTGTTACCACCAAATGAGGATGTAGTCTTGGAAATCAAGGGGTGCCATCACGATCTTCTTCTCTTCTTCATAATTGTGCAAGCGGAAGATTTTGTCAACCTTCAATGCCCATGATAGATACTCTTCGGGATCATTGCTTCCATTGAACTTGGGCATGGTGAACTTTAGCTTGTCGTATCGTTGCTCTTCATTGTGTTGGGGTCGGGGATGATGACGCCCATGTCGTTGAGGATTGTCAAACTCATGTTGCTCTTGGTGAGGAGGGTTGTCGACCTCATGTTGTTCTTGTCTTGGAGGATTTCCATTGTTATCTTGCTCTTGTTGAGCTTGATGTTCTTGGCGAGCTTGTGGAGCTTGACGATGCAATCGAGCTTGATAGTTCCTCTCTTGAACTTCTTCGCGAAGTGCTTCTTGATGTTCACGAGCTTGTCGGCCTCGGTTGGCTATGACTCGACTTGAATCATGAAGGGCACGTTGCGCCTCAAGTGGTTGAGCTCCTCGCAATTGTTGCTCTTGACGTTGTGCTTCGGCATCTTGTTCATCTTGATGTAGGCGCGCTCGCCCTTCCTCTTCTAGTTGGCGTTGGCGTTTCCGTTGTTGTGCTTGCGCAAAGGTAGCTTGGTTTTGACGGTGCCATTGCTCTTGAGAGTCGTTGTCATGTAGAGGATTGAGGTTAGCTTGACGATCATGGCGTGTGGCACGTCGAAGAGTATTCGAAGTCGGTGTACTTGAGCCGGAGATGGTGTAGTCGGAGTGTCGACTTGAGCGGCTTCGTCTTGAAGAGGATGAAGTGGAAGAAGAGCGGTTGAGCAACAAAGCATGAATCTCGTCCATTCTTGAGTCATTCTCTTGCTTGTGGTCGTCGAGCTTGTGGTCGAAGTAGTCTCTTGTACGTTGCTCAGAGAGTCGCAAGTTGGTGGCGAGGTTGTTGATGCGTTCGCTCATTGCTTGTTGCTCTTGATGCAAAGCACGTTGTGCACCAAAGAGGTGTCTCTTTGTGACGTAGGAGTTCATGTTGTCGTCTTGCTCGATGTAGAGTGGGTTGGTAGAAGTACTTGGCCTATCCATCATTCCAAGGGAAATATGTGAGTGGGAGAAGGAGAAGAACGTATACCAAATGTACCTTGACCGATGTTGAAGATGGATCAATGATCACTCCAATGTGGAACAAGGAAATAACACAATTGGTACCAATTCTTGTCGGTTTTTCACACCTACACAAGTAAAAGCTTATGGTGGAGCTTGGTTAGGATGGTGGCACAAAATTTGATGCAATTTGCTAATGAGCTTCAATAATGTTGGAAAAGATTCACAAATTTGCAAATGCAAAAAGTAGACCAATAGCAAGATATGGTACACAGAAACGCACACACGGATAGATAAATGGGGTCGTGCAACCAAGGATTGAGCCAAAATGTGGAATCCACTAAAATGCTCTTGTTGCACAACACTAGAGAGACGCTAGCACGATTGCACAATAGGCGGATATGAGGACTTGTGCACAACCTACTAAGCAAAAATGCAACAACTTCTATCCCAAGTATGCTATATGTATGGTAGTCTGATGATATGATCCAAGATGATCGAGTATGACAATCTTAATGTTGTATGATGCTATGGTTCTTGCTTAAAAGCTCTTTGATTATCTTTCCCTTTTGCTTAAAAGCTTGTTTGGCTCTTTTTCTTTTGAGCTCTTTTCTCATGCAATGCTTCACGAACCAAGATAGCAATTGTGTATGCGATGACAACTTTGTGACACAAAAGATGATACCAAGATATGCACCACGATGGTATGGTATGTATGTTATGGGAAGTATGACCACTAATGTGCACAAGTGACGTTGCCGACAATACTCAAAGGCTAGTCTCGATGGGTAAGGTACGCAAAAAGTAAGGCTATGGTGGTTATCAATGCAATAGCAAGAATGTAGGATGATATCACGATACCAAAATGAGGTTACCGTTGTTGATGACGAGTCCATGGCGAAGATGAGCGGTGGTAGTGTCAATGTCGAACCGTTCCTAGTTAGCCGAAACACCCTAGGAAACGATGAAACCACAACTCAACTAGTCAAAGACCAAAACGTGTCAAAAAATTTGTCGGAGTTGTAGCAGGAAAGCTATGGTGTTGGTATGCGGAAGTGGTGGTAGTAGGGGAATGGACATGCGGAAATGGGGCGGTGGCTGCAAATTTTCGGGGAAGAAAAAATTCAGTTTCGTCAGGGATCTACAAACGTCCGGGGAGTTGCGGTCGTCCGGTCGTCGGACGTCCGGTGCCTGGGCAACTTCGGGCACAGGATGAGCAGCTAGGGTTCATGGTGGATGAGGCGAAATTGGTCAAATCCGGGCGTTTTTGTGGATGGAAAAGGTGGAGAAGATGGGGGAAAGCTAGATCCACTCAAGGCAAAGCAAATCCACGGATCAAATCCAACAAAATTTCACTACACCAACAAATCCCAAAAAAAAATTGGGGCTATTTTTGTGTGGAATTTTCGAATTTAGGACGAAAACAACAAAACTAGGCTAGAAAACACAACGGGGAGGCTCCGAAATAGTGATCAACGTGGCTCATGATACCAAGATGATGTAGGGTGGAACCCTAGATGGCCGATCTTTCATGAAAGGGAGCGGATCCCGCGATGAACAAGAAGAACACGAGGGGAAACACGAGGGGAATCACGAGGGGAAACACGAGAGAAACACTAAAAACCAACAAGAATGATCACACATATGCTAGATTCTCGAACACAAAAGAGATCACACGATCCAAAGTCAACACGGGACGATATAAAGGGTAACCGGTCTCCTCCAAAGGAGGTCTTGATAGGGGCCACCCTACATGGGGTCTTGAATCCAAGGGGATCTTCTCCGAAGAGGGGCCGCGGTCTCTCTCAAGGAGTAGATCCGTAATGGATGAGCAAAGCTCTATCTCACATATGAGCTAAACCAATGCTAACCCTAACTAGGATGAGGAGGAGGTGTATTTATAGTCTTAGTGCAAATGGGGGGTGAAGTGAAGGGGTACATGGGCCTCAGCCCGCAACTGGACACAGCCAGGGGTCGGACGTCCGGCGGGCGTCGGACGTCCGGAGGCTCGGGACGGTCCGGACGTCCGTAGATCTTTGGACTTCCGTAGATTAGGTTCTGTCGCCGTGGCGTCGGACGTCCGTAGGTGGCCGGTCGTCTGGTCTTCCTCGGATTTCCGCTGTTTCCGCTCGGGTGGTGTGGCGACGGTCGTCCGGAGAGGCTCGGACGTCCGGGGACTGGGAGGTGTTGGTCGTCCGAACCCGGTCGGACGTCCGGCCGCTGTAGCCTTCGATGGCGTGGATTCCTTGGGTTGTTGTGGCCTTCAGGGGCCGGACGTCTGGGCTGGGCCGGTCGTCTGGTGGCTGTAGCTTCCGTGGTAGCTCTTCTTCTTGTCCTTCGCGCTCGGTGTCCTCGCCGTCTTGTCCGTTGGATGTAAATCTTCCGTGGCTTTCCTCCAAGTACCTAAGCACACATAGTGTTTCCGTTTGAGGTAGTAGCCATGTCTCATGTGCCGAAGGTGGTAGTTCGGAAAGGAGCGAGTTCAC
Source organism: Aegilops tauschii subsp. strangulata (assembly GCF_002575655.3). NCBI lineage: Eukaryota > Viridiplantae > Streptophyta > Magnoliopsida > Poales > Poaceae > Aegilops > Aegilops tauschii. Next base: position 458,096,236 of record NC_053040.3, read on the forward strand.
CTTATCTTCGATAGCCTTCACTCGGGCTCTGGTCATAGGTCCAAGTGGTGTCGTGGGAGACGTAGGTAGGTCCATGGGGATGACCTTGGGATGCTCCGCATCATAGTCTCTTGTGGAATCTCTAAAAGAGTAGACATCAGTCGCTCCTCGATGGTGACTGTATGCTTGTGGTGATATTGCTGGGTAGCTTGGAAGTTTTCATCCCTGTTGTTCTTTATGTATAGCTTGGAAGTTTTCATCCTTGTTGTTCTTTATGGATAGCTTGGAGGTTTGCATTCCTGTTGTTCTTTATGGATGATGAATGGTTATTTCCGTTGTTTGTCGATGGTTCCATGTGCATAGCCTTTGAGCAAGATAGCCGACTTGGTCTGACCATAGTACCATGGATGTCTGCCTAGATTGGGCTGATCCCTCGACATGGTGTGACCGCCAATCTCTAATGTACATGGCGGTCTATCATTGTGGCGATTCAACGAGATTTGTTCCTTTACATGTCTTTGTAGACACTTCAATGGGTGGATCTTTCTCGATGTTGTTCATTGTCGACGAGAGCTATGATGGTGCAACAATGATATGTTTAAGTTGTGCCTTTGGCAATATTTTGAGGCAGTCGCAGTTGTAATCCTTTTTGTTTAGGGTCATTTTGTGTCGGGTCCTGTCAATGTTCAAGAGTGTTTTTAAGCGCGCTTAAGCACTAAGCGATGGAAAAACGCTTCGATTTGGCCTTAAGCGGTAGATTAGGTGGTTTTTTTAAATGACCAGAATTTGGTTGTTTTGAACTACTTTTGCTTGGCTGCTTGCGCAATAATGGCAATATGCCATTAATCTTATCATTAGGGGTCAATTTGGGAACTATTTTCTTCAGATTATGTCCAAATTTTGGCCACATGATCTCTATGAGGCAATGTTCATTTGAACCAAACAGCATTTTAATTGTTAATTTGCTTGCTGTGGATATGTATTTAATATGGTGTGGACTGCATTTTAGATGCTATTTCAGTTACCTATGTGTTGTATTCCTGTGCATATTATTCAAAAACATTCCAATTATGGCTAATTTTAAAAGCTTAATTGCGCTTAAGCACCCATTGCTCTAAGTTGTGACCTTACATTTTCGCTTACACTTACGCAATCGAGTCCTTAACAGGCTCTGCCCAGATCCAATCTCACCACTGCCAGACACGAACCACTTGGGGCATCGAAGTCGCTATAGCTGTCGCACCAGCACACCATAGCCTCTAAATAGGGACTGGATCTGACTCCCCTTTGGCATGCATGCCAGGAGGAAAAGATTTGGCTGCCCTTTGGCAGAAAGAGCAGAGGTCGATGGAGACCGGTAGCCAACAGCCAGCGTCATCGATCCACCTTGACAGCCTCTGCTGATGAGCTCCAACTCAATCTGCAAGTATATGCACTTTGCATCGCCTCGGGTCTTCATCTACAACTACCGCAACATGAAGAAATAAGCGACGGTAGGGGAACCTCCTCCAGATCAAGGAAGACCACGAGCTTATTAGAGGGAAGGAGTTCGCGCCAAATCGACTTCCGACCACCACCGTCCTCCATGGACGACAAGCTTGTGAAGCAGTCGGCGACTATCGGAAACGCCTCGCACGCGCCAGTGGAGAGCAAGATAACGGTATGACGCCAGACATCACAAAGGCAAGACTACGTATACAACTACCACTACTATGTACAAGAAGGAGAGGACCACCTATTCTATCTTCCCATCGGGCAGCGAAGCCGCTGAAGAGAGAGAGAGGGGAAAAGGGGCGGAGGCAAAACTCTCGAGACGACTCTCAAAGCAGCTGAGTGTCCAACAAGTTGGAATTTCAAAAAGTGAACTAAATAACTTTTATATTGAACTATTATACTTATTTAAACTAATATTATCCCAGTACAACCTTAATGCGTACTCCCTCTGCCCGAAATTACATGTCGCGAAAATGGATGTATCTACACGTAGTTTTAGTTCTAAATACATCCATTTTTATTCATTTATGTGACAAGATTTTTCGGACGAGGGATATATATTTTATAACTTTGCTACCATATTTAACCACATAACAATTTTTTATATAATAGTCATAATGTTTTTTTAATAATGTAATGTATACCATCAAAACAATTCTTCTATCAAATTTATAATATATGATGTAATAGAAGTTACCTTTGATTTGTTTTTGAAATTTACATAAACTATATAGTCTGTACATATATATTTGCATATGTGTCACATGTGTATTTTAATTCATTAAATATCATGGTAGAGATTTCTAAAGCATGCACATCTTAATAGTGGTTTCCAATAATATTAGCTGAGCATATTTGTCGAAATTTCTAGAGTACGGTAATGTGTCTTGCAAGTTGGGTTCACATAACAAGTTGAAAAAATGTGATCCCTTTGTACTTGTATTGAAAGTAACATTGTTATTCATATAATCAAAAATAATAAAATGATATTGTTTCTATTTGTACATACATACAATTTGGTTTAATATACTAGTCTAGAATGTATTTGGTTTGATGTGGAGCATACAAGAGTTGGGTCCCTTCCGGTTTGTCAAATAAAAAATTGCGCAGTAAATTAAACATAGTAATAAAGTTTAACATAGATTTCATGAACACATGTCAGGGATCCATCATAAATAGACTAGAGCATAATTAAAGTAGCTTCGTCAATAATATTCATAAATAGTTTCAGCTTGATATGTATGTGGTGTGAACCCGCGCTCCTATAAATTGAGGCTTTATTTACGTATTCAACAATATTTCAACCTAATGGGTTCCTCCTCCTTCTGGGACCTGGTGTTTGCTCAGTTTATTGGTTGGCCCAGCCATGCAATGTTTTTTTGGTGTGTGCACACCAGTAAGGCTGGTCATAGTGGGAGTAAGTTAGCTAGTAACATAGAGAATATTTCAAGACAAATGTGTTTATGTGACATGTAGTTAATAATAAATGCAATCATCTATGCTTCTACTTTTATGTTGCTTTGCAATATAAAGGTAGTAACATAGACTAGTGTCATATGCATGACACTAGTCTAAGTTACCCTCCACTATGACCAGCCTAATGTTGCACGAATGTGTCCACACACACTTCCCCTTTCTGACGCCCGTCACGGCCGCGCTCACCACTCTATGCATGCGCTTGGCAGGGCCTCGAGCGCTAGCTCGTCTTTGTTGTCACACACACTATGAATTCTACTTCAATCATACTAATTCATACTTTCATCATAGCTAGCTGGGATCTCTCAGGGAACATCATGAACAAGAAGCATCAATTTTTTGCCGCCAAGTTGGTAGGTTCCATTGCGGTCACTGACCGTTACACTTCGAACTACTATGTTTATGGAGTAAAGTATGAAGAAATAATTCTCTTGCATTTGTTGCGCATCGCAAGGTCATCGATTTGTCCTTCTCACTCTTTCGCCACCGCTGGTTTGGCCTTCTCTACATACATGCTCTCATCAGCAAGCTTCGACTCTAGTTCTCGCACATGAGAAACCCTCATGCCCCAACTCATTCTCCTTCTAACGGGGCCTTCTATATACTCGTCTGGTGTCATCAGACATACTCTCGAGCTGATCTATAGTTTGTCTATTGGCTCATGATGGTTCGATCTTCTCCATCTGCCTGGGCGGATATTGATACATGATTAGAGTTCAAGCCTACAAGGACAGTGAAACTTAGTAGTGGCACAAGTGAAAGCGCGAAGCTCTCTGAACTACGACTCGTTTATCTATTGTGTGGTGCTCTTTGAACTATATATGAACCATGCGATTTTTCTTATAAATGACATTTTGTTTCTTGCAACCAATAGGTATTAGTTGAAACTAATAGTTAGGAAATGATGCCCACAAGTATAGGGGATCTATCGTAGTCCTTTCAATAAGTAAGAGTGTCAAACCCAACGAGGAGCAGAAGGAAATGACAAGCGGTTTCAGTAAGGTATTCTCTGCAAGCACTGAAATTATTGGTAACAGATAGTTTTGTGATAAGGTAATTTGTAACGAGTAACAAGTAATGAAAGTAAATAAGGTGCAGCAAGATGGCCCAATCCTTTTTGTAGAAAAGGACAAGCTGGACAAACTCTTATATGAAGGAAAACGCTCCCGAGGACACATGGGAATTATCGTCAAGCTAGTTTTCATCACGCTCATATGATTCGCGTTCGTACTTTGATAATTTGGTATGTGGGTGGACCGGTGCTTGGGTACTGCCCTTCCTTGGACAAGTATCCCACTTATGATTAACCCCTATTGCAAGCATCCGCAACTACAAGAGAAGTACTAAGGTAAACCTAACCATAGCATGAAACAGATGGATCCAAATCAGCCCCTTACGAAGCAACTAATAAACTAGGGTTTAAGCTTCTGTCACTCTAGCAACCCATCATCTACTTATTACTTCCCAATGCCTTCCTCTAGGCCCAAACAATGGTGAAGTGTCATGTAGTCGACGTTCACATAACACCACTAGAGGAAAGACAACATACATCTCATCAAAATATCGAACGAATACCAAATTCACATGACTACTTATAGCAAGACTTCTCCCATGTCCTCAGGAACAAACGTAACTACTCACAAGTCATGTTCATGTTCATAATGAGAGGGGTATTAATATGAATTAAGGATCTGAACATATGATCTTCCACCGAATAAACCAACTAGCATCAACTACAAGGAGTAATCAACACTACTAGCAACCCACATGTACCAATCTGAGGTTTGGAGACAAAGATTGGATACAAGAGATGAACTAGGGTTTGAGATGAGATGGTTCTGGTGAAGATGTTGATGGAGATTGACCCCCTCCCAATGAGAGGATCGATGGTGATGATTTCCCCCTCCCGGAGGGAAGTTTCCCCAGAAGAACAGCTCCGCTGGAGCCCTAGATTGGTTCCGCCAAGGTTCCGCCTCGTGGCGGCGGAGTTTCGTCCCGAAAGCTTGCTTGTGATTTTTTTCCCGACGAAAGACTCCATATAGCCAAAGATGGGCATCAGAGGGCTGCCAGGGGGCCCACGAGGCAGGGGGCGCGCCCAGGGGGGTTGGGCACGCGCCCACCCTCGTGGATGGTGGGTGGCCTCCTCTGGTACTTTCTTCACTCAATATTTTTTATATATTCTGAAACATGCTCCCGTGAAGTTTCAGGACTTTTGAAGTTGTGCAGAATAGGGCACTAATATTTGCTCCTTTTCCAGCCCAGAATTCCAGCTGCCGGCATTCTCCCTCTTCATGTAAACCTTGTAAAATAAGAGAGAATAGGCATAAGTATTGTGACATAACATATAATAACAACCAATAATGCAATAAATATCAATATAAAAGCATGATGCAAAATGGACGTATCAACTCCCACAAGCTTACACCTCGCTTGTCCTCAAGCGAAAGCCGATATCGAAAAATATGCCCACATGTTTAGAGATAGAGGTGTCGATAAAATAAAATATGGACATGAGGGCATCATGATCATTTTTATAACAGCAACATAAATATAAGTTGTCATATAATTTCTTATGCTAAAGTAACAATCTATTCACAATGTCAAGTATGAATCAGAAACTTCATTGAAAACTAACAAACTATGATCTCGGTCATTCAAGCAATTGCAATTTATCATAACATAGGAAAGAGTCAATATAAGAGCTTTTCAGCAAGTCCACATACTCAACTATTATTTAGTCTTTCACAATTGCTAACACTCACGCAATACTTGTGGTTATGGAGTTTTAATCGGACACAGAGAAAGATAGGGGCTTATAGTGTTGCCTCCCAACCTTTTACCTCAAGGGTAGTGTCAACAATAATAGTTCATGATAACTTACATCCAGTTTGATATATATATCTGGATCTTTCCAACACAAGGTGCTTGCCAAAGGATAAAATGTAAAAGGAAAGGTGAAGATCACCATGACTCTTGTATAAGGTATAAGACAAGAAGTAAAAGATAGGCCCTTCGCAGAGGGAACCAGAGGTTGTCATGTGCTTTTATGGTTGGATGCACGAAACCTTAATGCAAAAGAACGTCACTTTATATTGCCACTTGTGATGATGACCTTTATTATGCAGTCCGTCGCTTTTATTGCTTCCACATCAGAAGACCGTATAAAGCTTATTTTCTCCACACTAATAAATCATACATATTTAGAGAGCAATTTTTATTGCATGCAACATGACAAATTACTTGAAGGATCTTACTCAATCCATTGGTAGATATGGTGGACTCTCATGGAAAAACTAGGTTTAAGGGTATTTGGAAGCACAAGTAGTATCTCTACTTGGAGCAAATAATGTGGATAGCATGAGGGGGAAAGGCAAGCTCAACATGTTGGATGATCCATGACAATATACTTTATTTCGAATATAGGAAAACATAACCCATTACGCTGTCTTCCTTGTCCAACATCAACTCTTTAGCATGTCATATTTTAATGAGTGCTCACAATCATAAAAGATGTCCACGATAGTATATTTATATGTGAAAACCTCTCTTTCTTTATTACTTCCTATTAATTGCAAGGATGACCAAAACTATGTTTGTCAATTCTCAACAACTTTTATTCATGATACTCTTTATATGTGTAGTCATTACTCTCCATAAGATCAATATGATCTGTTTTATTTCTTTTTATTCTTTCTCTTTTCTTTTATTCCCTCAAGATCATAGCAAGAAAATCAAGCCCTTGACTCAACACTAATCTTTATTATATATAGCTCACAGACTTGATTACATAGAAGGATCATAAAGCAAAACTCAAAACTAGATCATACTAAAACTTTATTCTACTAGATCAAGATATTACCAAAAGGATCGAACTAAGAAAAACGGTAAAGATATGAGTGTGATGGTGATACGATACCGGGGCACTCCCCCAAGCTTGGCAGTTGCCAAGGGAGTGCCCATAGCCAATACTCAGTTCCTCGGAGGTGGTGATGATGGAGTTGTGGATGATGTAGGCTTGTCGTCCATCTTCCAAGGCACAGGCTCACCATCGTAGAAGGATGATCGAGTCTCCGGGATCCTCAAATCTGCAGCCAAACTCATCCTCTTGAATCTATATTCATACTCATAGTTTTGGTTTTGCAGGTCATATATCTGGTCTTGGAGATGCTCGATCTTCTCGTCAAGTTTGAGGATGGTCTCCCCAATGCTCTTGGCATCCAACTTGTGGTTGTTGGCTAACTCCGCGATCATTATGTGGTTGGGGTCCAGTCCACGTTCCACCATCTCCTGGCACTTGAAAACCTGTTGCTCCATTGCTCCGAGTCTTGTCTCCATGCTCCCGGTCCTCCTTGGTCCCTCAACATCGCGGATGTGCAGCAATCCCTCACGCATCTCAATGGTTTGAGGATGTTGCAGCACCTCCGCGAGGTAGGGGTTGATGACCTTCTCGAAGAACTTGTCCTTGGGGGCACTTGGGGACGTCATGGTGATCTAAATATGTTAGAAAAACAGCTCGAAACAAGAACAGAGGATATTGGCATGATACGGTGGTCAAAACCTTTGGGAGATTATATAATTAATTTTTACCGACCAAAAGAAGTATCGCACAAGAAAACAAAGTCCGGAGGGCACATGAGGTGCCCATGAGGCAGGTGGCGTGCCCAGGGGGGTAGGGCACGCCGTCCACCCTCGTGGAAGCCCCGTGTCCTTTCCGGACTGCTTCTTATTTTCCTATTTTCTTAAATATTCCAAAACGGAGAAAAATTGCTATTAGAACTGTTTTGGAGTCGGTTTACTTACCATACCACATACCTATTCCTTTTTCGAAGTCTAAAACATTCTGGAAAGTATCCCTTATGTATTCCTCCGGGGTTATGGTTTCAATAACATTGGTTTCAACATTTATGGGAGTACCTGAGATATAATGTTTGATTCTTTGACCGTTCACCACCTTCGGGTTTGTGCCTTCGAAGTTGTTTATTTTTATGGCACCGGAACGATAGACCTCCTCGATAACGTAAGGACCTTCCCATTTGTAGAGAAGTTTTCCTACAAAAAAATCTTAAACGAGAGTTGAATAGCAACACATAATCACCTATATTAAACTCATGCTTTTGTATCCTTTTATCATGCCATCTTTTAACCTTTTCTTTAAATAGTTTGGCATTCTCATAAGCCTGGGTTCTCCATTCATCAAGTGAGCTAATGTCAAATAGCCTCTTCTCACTGGCAAGTTTGAAATCATAATTGAGCTCTTTAATGTCCCAATATGCCTTATGTTCCAGCTCGAGAGGTAAGTGACATGCTTTACCATAAACCATTTTGTACGGAGACATACCCATAGGATTTTTGTATGCAGTTCTATAGGCCCATAATGATCATCAAGTTTCTTGGACCAATTCTTTCTAGATCTATTAACAGTCTTTTGCAAAATTAACTTAAGCTCTCTATTACTCAATTCTACTTGACCACTAGACTACGGGTGATATGGAGATGCAATTCTATGGTTAACATCATACTTAGCAAGCATCTTACGAAAAGCACCATGAATAAAATGTGAACCACCATCAGTCATTAAATATCTAGGAACTCCAAACCTTAGGAAAATAACTTCTTTAAGCATCTTAATAGAGGTGTTATGATCAGCACTACTAGTTGGAATAGCTTCTACCCACTTAGTAACATAATCAACAGCAACTAAAATATGTGTATAGACATTAGAGGAAGGAAACGGTCCCATATAATCGAAGCCCCAAACATCAAATGGTTCAATAACAAGTGAATAGTTCATAGGCATTTCTTGACGTCTACTAATATTACCAATTCTTTGACATTCATCACAAGATAAGACAAACTTACGGGCATCTTTGAAGAGAGTAGGCCAATAAAAACTGGATTGCAGTACCTTATGTGCAGTTCTATCTCTAGTGTGGTGTCCTCCGTAAGCCTCGGAGTGACACTTGCGTAGGATATGTTCCTGTTCATGCTCAGGTACACAACATCTAATAACACCATCTACTCCTTCTTTATAAAGGTGTGGGTCATCCCAGAAGTAATGTCTTAAATCATAGAAGAACTTTATCTTTTGCTGGCATGTGAAACTAGGTGGTATAAATTTAGGAACAATGTAATTAGCATAATCAGCATACCATGGAGCAGTACTAGAAGCATTTATGACAGCTAATTGTTCATCAGGGAAGCTATCATCAATAGGTAGTGGGTCATCAAGAACATTCTCTAACCTAAACAAGTTGTCTGCAACGGGGTTCTCAGCTCCATTTCTATCAATAATATGCAAATCAAATTCTTGTAGCAAGAGAACCCATCTAATAAGTCTAGGTTTAGCATCTTTCTTTTCCATAAGATATTTAATAGCAGCATGATCAGTGTGGACAGTTACTTTAGAATCAACAATATAAGGTCTGAACTTATCACAAGCAAATACAACTGCTAAAAATTCTTTTTCAGTAGTAGCATAGTTTCTTTGGGCACTGTCTAGAGTTTTACTAGCATATTGGATAACATTTAATTTCTTATCAACTCTTTGTCCTAGAACAACACCTACATCATAATCACTAGCATCACACATAATTTCAAAGGGTAAATTCCAATCAGGAGGCTGAACAATAGGTGCAGAAATCAAAGCTTTCTTAAGTATTTCAAATGCTTCTACACAATCATCATCAAAGACAAAAGGAACATCTTTTTGTAAGAGATTAGTCAGAGGCCTAGAGATTTTTGAGAAGTCTTTAATGAACCTCCTATAAAAACCGTCATGACCAAGGAAACTTCTTATACCTTTTATGTCCTTGGGGCACGACATCTTTTCAATAGCATTAACTTTAGCTTTATCAACTTCAATACCTCTTTCAGAAATTTTATGCCCCAAGACAATACCTTCATTGACCATAAAGTGGCACTTCTCCCAATTCAAGACAAGATTAGTTTCTTCACATCTCTGCAAAACTCGATCAAGGTTGCTTAAGCAATCATCAAAAGAAGTTCCATACACGGAGAAATCATCCATGAAAACCTCAACAATCTTTTCACAAAAGTCAGAGAATATAGCAGTCATACATCTTTGAAAGGTAGCAGGTGCATTACATAAACCAAAAGGCATACGTCTGTAAGCAAAGGTACCGAAAGGGCAAGTAAAAGTGGTCTTTTCTTGATCCTCTTTTGACACAGGTATTTGAGAGAAACCAGAATAACAATCTAGAAAGCAGAAATGTGTATGCTTGGATAACCTTTCTAGCATTTGATCAATAAAAGGTAAAGGGTAATGATCCTTTTTAGTAGCTTTATTTAGTTTGTGGAAATCAATTACCATTCTATAACCTGTAACAATTCTTTGTGGGATCAATTCATCTTTATCATTAGGAACAACAGTAATACCTCCCTTCTTAGGGACACAATGGACAGGGCTTACCCACTGACTATCAGCAACGGGATAAATTATACCTGCCTCCAGAAGCTTTAGTATTTCTTTTCTTACCACTTCTTTCATCTTAGGATTTAACCTTCGTTGGTGATCAACGACCGGTTTAGCGTCTTTCTCCAATTTTATTTTGTGTTGGCATAGAGTGGGACTAATGCCCTTAAGATCATCAAGAGTATATCCAATAGCAGCACAGTGCTTCTTCAGAGTTTTCAATAATTTCTTTTCTTCATGCTCTGAAAGGTTAGCACTAATAATAACAGGATATATCTTTTTCTCATCAAGATAAGCATATTTAAGAGTATCAGGTAATGGTTTAAGCTCAAACACGGGTGGAGGAGTATCCCCTAGGATTTCAGCAGGCAAGTTGTGTTTTAGAATAGGTCCCTGTTTAAAGAATACTTCATCTATTTCCCTTCTTTCATTCATAAACATATCATTTTCATGGTCAAGCAAATATTGTTCTAACGGATCATTAGGGGGCACGGCAATAGAAGCAAGACCAATAATTTCATCTTTACTAGGCAATTCTTTATCATGGGGTTGTCTAGGAAATTTAGCAAAATTAAACTCATGAGACATATCCCCCAAACCAATAGTAACAACATCCTTTTTGCAATCTATCCTAGCATTAACAGTATTCAAGAAGGATCTACCAAATATAATGGGACAAAAGTTATCTTGTGGAGAATCAAGAACAAGAAAATCAGCAGGATATTTAACTTTCCCACACAAGACTTCAACATCTCTAACAATCCCAACTGGTGAAATAGTGTCTCTATTGGCAAGCTTAATTGTAACATCAATTTCTTCTATCCCGGCAGGTGCAATATCATGCATAATTTCTTTGTATAAGGAATGAGGTATTGCACTTGCACTAGCACCCATATCACATAAGCCATGATAACAATGATCTCCTATTTTAACAGAGATAATAGGCATGCCTACAACAGGTCTATGTTTACCCCCAGTATCAGGTCTAGCAATTCTAGCAGCTTCATCACAGAAATAAATAACATGCCCATCAATATTATCAGCCAAGAGATCTTTAACCATAGCAACACTAGGTTCAACTTTAATTTGCTCAGGGGGTGTAGGTGTTCTAGTGTTACTCTTACGAACCATAGTTGAATCTTTAGCATGATCCGTAATTCTAACAGGAAAAGGTGGTTTCTCAATATAAGCAGCAGGAACAACAGGATCACTATAAGTGATAGTCTTTTCTTCAACTTTAACAGGTTCAACCACTTTTACTTCAATGGGAGGATTATATTCAAATCACTTCTCCTTAGGGAGATCAAGATGAGTAGCAAAAGATTCACAGAAAGAAGCTACTATCTCAGAGTCAAGTCCATATTTAGTGCTAAATTCACGGAAAACATCGGTATCCATAAAAGATTTAACACAATCAAACTTAGGTGTTATACCTGACTCCTTACCTTCGTCGAGGTCCCAATCTCCAGAGTTGCATTTAATTCTTTCCAATAAATCCCATTTGAATTCAATAGTCTTCATCATAAAGGAACCAGTACAAGAAGTATCAAGCATGGAGCGATAGTTGAGAGAAAGCCAAGCATAAAATTTTTGAATAATAATTTATCTTGAGAGCTCATGATTGGGGCATGAATATAACATTGACTTAAGCCTCCCCCAAGCTTGAGCGATGCTTTCTCCTTCACGAGGCCAAAAATTATATATATAATTACGATCACGATGAACCAAATGCATTGGATAAAACTTTTGATGAAATTCCAATTTCAGTCGGTTGTAGTTCCATGATCCAATATCATCACATAGCCTAAACCATGTCAATGCCTTTCCCTTCAAAGATAAAGGGAAGACCTTCTTCTTGATAACACCCTCGGGCATACCTGCAAGCTTAAATAATCCACAAACTTCATCCACATAGATTAGGTGCAAACCGGGATGCAATGTTCCATCTCTTGTAAAAGGATTAGCTAGCAGTTTCTCTATCATACCCGAAGGAATTTCAAAGTAAACATTTTCAGTAGGTTCAGTAGGTTGAGGAGAAACTCTTTGCTCTACTGGTTGGGGTGAAGATACCCCGAACAAGCCCCTCAAAGGATTACTTTCCATAGTAACAAGTGAGAGTATATTTCAGCACACTATATAAATTTTTCCTTACCAAAGGCACTTCACTCCCCGGCAACGGCGCCAGAAAAGAGTCTTGATGACCCATAAGTATAGGGGATCTATCGTAGTCCTTTTGATAAGTAAGTGTGTCGAACCCAATGAGGAGCAGAAGGAAATGACAAGCTGTTTTTAGTAAGGTATTCTCTGCAAGCACTGAAATTATCGATAACAGATAGTTTTGTGATAAGGTAATTTGTGACGGGTAACAAGTAACAAAAGTAAACAAGGTGCAGCAAGGTGGCCAAATCCTTTTTGTAGCAAAGGACAAGCCTGGACAAACTCTTATATAAAGGAAAACGCTCCCGAGGACACATGGGAATTATCGTCAAGCTAGTTTTCATCATGCTCATATGATTCGCGTTCGTTACTTTGATAATTTGATATGTGGGTGGACCGGTGCTTGGGTACTGCCCTTCCTTGGACAAGCATCCCACTTATGATTGACCCCCATTGCAAGCATCTGCAACTACAAAAGAAGTATTAAGGTGAACTGAAAGCACAAGTGCTCCCTGGGTGATTTTGGAAATTAATGTCCACATATCTCTTGTTGGACTAATGCTTCTACCTAGTATGTTTCAGATAAGTTCAACAATGGAGTGGCATGGACTAGAGGATGTGGAACCTCTTCAAGATGCTGAGGACAAAGGATTGGCTCAAGCTCAAAGCTCAGGACTCTACATTTTCTATTTTAGTGATCCACGATCACATTGAGTCCATAGGAAAGCCAATACTATTAAGAGGGGATGAGGTGTTGCTTAATGGCTTGCTTGCTCAAAGTGCTTAGTGATATGCTCCAAAGTCCTCAACCACTTTCTCACATCCACATATGTCCCAAACTAAAAGTCAAACTCGGCCCCACCGAACATTCCTATCCGGCGCCACCGAGTTCAGTTGACATAGCCACTGCCAGAAACCCTAGTCTTTTCGGTCTCACCGATAGGGATCTCGGTATCACCGAGATGGGATTACAAACTCTCTGTTTCCTATTGCAATAATTTTGGTCTCACCGAAATATGCAATCGGTCCCACCGAGATTGCAATGCAAACACTCTGGTTCCCTTGCGTAACGTTTCGGTCCAACCGAGATGAGCGAATCGGTCCCACCGAGTTAGCCTGACCAACTCTCTGTTTGTCTATTACCAAAATTGGTCTCACCGAGTTTGTGTAATCGGTCTCACCGAGATTACGTTATACCCTAACCCTAACGAAATCGGTCTCACCGAGTTGACGTGTCGGTCCCACCGAAAATCCTAACGGTCACATTATGAACTAAATCGGTCTGACCGAGTTTCACGATTCGGTCCCACCGAGTTTGGTAAATTGTGTGTAACGGTTAGATTTTGTGTGGAGGCTATATATACCCCTCCACCCACTCTTCATTCGTGAAGAGAGCCATCAGAACATGCCTACACTTCCAACATACATTTTCTGAGAGAGAACCACCTACACTTGTGTTGAGGTCAAGATATTCCATTCCAACCACATAAATCTTGATCTCTAGCCTTCCCCAAGTTGCTTTCCACTCAAATCATCTTTCCACCAAATCCAATCCTATGAGAGAGAGTTGAGTGTTGGGGAGACTATCATTTGAAGCACAAGAGCAAGGAGTTCATCATCAACACACCATTTGTTACTTCTTGGAAAGTGGTGTCTCCTAGATTGGCTAGGTGTCACTTGGGAGCCTCCGTCAAGATTGTGGAGTTGAACCAAGGAGTTTGTAAGGGCAAGGAGATCGCCTACTTCGTGAAGATCTACCCTAGTGAGGCAAGTCCTTCATGGGCGACGGCCATGGTGGGATAGAAAAGGTTGCTTCTTCGTGGACCCTTCATGGGTGGAGCCCTCCGTGGACTCGCGCAACCGTTACCCTTCATGGGTTGAAGTCTCCATCAACATGGATGTACGATAGCACCACCTATCGGAACCACGGATAAAAAATCTCCGTGTCTCAAAATTGCGTTTGCACACTCCAATCCCATCCCTTTACATTCTTGCAACTTGCATGCTTTACTTTCCGCTGCTCATATACTCTTGTCATGCTTGCTTGATATGTATTGTGAATGGTTAAACTTGTCCCAAAACTCCACATCAACTTAAGGAAATTAAAAACTGCAATTTTTCATCTTAGAGTCTATTCACCCCCCTCTAGACACCTCTTCTCGATCCTTTCATAAACCTAACCATAGGATGAAACATATGGATCCAAATCGCCCCTTACGAAGCAACGCATAAACTAGGGTTTAAGCTTCTGTCACTCTAGCAACCCATCATCTACTTATTACTTCCCAATGCCTTCCTCTAGGCCCAAACAATGGTGAAGTGTCATGTAGTCGACGTTCACATAACACCACTAGAGGAAAGACAACATACATCTCATCAAAATATCGAACGAATACCAAATTCACATGACTACTTATAGCAAGACTTCTCCCATGTCCTCAGGAACAAACATAACTACTCACAAGTCATATTCATGTTCATAATCAGAGGGGTATTAATATGCATAAAGGATCTGAACATATAATCTTCCACCAAATAAACAACTAGCATCAACTACAAGGAGTAATCAACACTACTAGCAACCCACAGGTACCAATCTGAGGTTTTGGAACAAAGATTGGATACAAGAGATGAACTAGGGTTTGAGATGAGATGGTGCTAGTGAAGATGTTGATGGAGATTGACCCCCTCCCGATGAGGATCGATGGTGATGACGACGGTGATGATTTCGCCCTCCCGGAGGGATGTTTCCCTGGCAGAACAGCTCTGCCGGAGCCCTAGATTGGTTCCGCCAAGGTTCCGCCTCGTGGCGGCGGAGTTTCATCCCGAAAACTTGCTTATGATTTTTTCCAGGGTAAAAGACTTTATATAGCAAAAGATGGGCACCGGAGGCCTGCCAGGGGCCCACGAGACAGGGGGCGCGCCAGGGGGTAGGGCGCGCCCCCCACCCTCGTGGACGGTGGGTGGCCCCCCTCTGGTACTTTCTTTGCCCAATATTTTTTTATTCTGAAACTGACTTCCGTGGAATTTCAGGACTTGGAGTTATGCAGAATAGGTCTCTAATATTTGCTCCTCTTCTAGCCCAGAATTCCAGCTGCCAGCATTCTCCCTCTTCGTGTAAACCTTGTAAAATAAGAGAGAATAGGCATAAGTATTTTGACATAATGTGTAATAACAGACCATAATGCAATAAATATCAATATAAAAGCATGATGCAAAATGGACGTATCAACTTCCAACCATACTCAAACCTCATCGAGCTAGTGCATCAAGCTACCAAAGCGGAAAACATCGGTATCCATAAAAGATTTAACACAATCAAACTTAGGTGTTATACCTCACTCCTTACCTTCGTCGAGGTCCCAATCTCCAGAGTTGCATTTAATTCTTTCCAATAAATCCCATTTGAATTCAATACTCTTCATCATAAAAGAGCCAGTACAAGAAGTATCGAGCATGGAGCGATTATTGAGAAAAAGCAGAGCATAAATTTTTTGAATAATAATTTCTCTTGAGAGCTCATGATTGGGGAATGAATATAACATTGATTTAAGCTTGCCCCAAGCTTGAGCGATGATTTCTCCTTCACGAGGCCAAAAATTATATATATATATATATATAATTGCGATCACGATGAACAAGATGCATAGGATAAAACTTCTGATGAAATTCCAATTTCAATCGGTTGTAGTTCCATGATCCCATATCATCACATAGCCTAAACCATGTCAATGCCTTTCCCTTCAAAGATAAAGGGAAGACCTTCTTCTTGATAACATCCTCGGGCATACCTGCAAGCTTAAATAATCCACAAACTTCATCCACATAGATTAAGTGCAAATCGGGATGTAATGTTCCATCACCTGCAAAAGGATTAGCTAGCAGTTTTTCTATCATACCCGAAGGAATTTCAAAGTAAAAAAATTCAGTAGGTTCAGTAGGTTGAGGAGCAACTCTTTGCTCTACTGGTCGGGGTGAAGATTCCCCGAACAAACCCCTCAAAGGATTATGTTCCAGAGTGAAAAGTGACAGTAAATTTCAGCACACTATATAAAATTTTCCTTACCAAATTCCACCTACCAAAGGCCCTTCACTCCCCGGCAACGGCGCCAGAAAAGAGTCTTGATGACCCACAAGTATAGGGGATCTATCGTAGTCCTTTCGATAAGTAAGAGTGTCGAACCTAACAAGGAGCAGAAGAAAATGACAAGCGGTTTTCAGTAAGGTATTCTCTGCAAGCACTGAAATTATCGGTAACAGATAGTTTTGTAATAAGGTAATTTGTAACGAGTAACAAGTAATGAAGGTAAATAAGGTGCAGCAAGATGGCCCAATCCTTTTTGTAGCAAAGGACAAGCCTGGACAAACTCTTATATGAAGGAAAACGCTCCCGAGGACACATGGGAATTATCATCAAGCTAGTTTTCATCACGGTCATATGATTCGCGTTCGGTACTTTGATAATTTGGTATGTGGGTGGACCGATGCTTGGGTACTGCCCTTCCTTGGACAAGTATCCAACTTATTATTAACCCCTATTGCAAGCATCGGCAGCTACAAGAGAAGTATTAAGGTAAACCTAACCATGGCATGAAACAGATGGATCCAAATCAGCACCTTACGAAGCAACTCATAAAGTAGGGTTTAAGCTTCTATCACTCTAGCAACCCATCATCTACTTATTGCTTCCCAATGCCTCCTCTAGGCCCAAACAATGGTGAAGTGTCATGTAGTCGACCTTCACATAACACCACTAGAGGAAAGACAACATACATCTCATCAAAATATCGAACGAATACCAAATTCACATGACTACTTATAGCAAGACTTCTCCCATGTCCTCAGGAACAAACGTAACTACTCACAAGTCATATTCATGTTCATAATCAGAGGGGTATTAATATGCATTAAGGATCTGAACATATGATCTTCCACCGAATAAACCAACTAGCATCAACTACAAGGAGTAATCAACACTACTAGCGACCCACAGGTACCAATCTGAGGTTTGGAGACAAAGATTGGATACAAGAGATGAACTAGGGTTTGAGATGAGATGGTGCTGGTGAAGATGTTGATGGAGATTGACCCCCTCCAGATGAGACGATCGATGGTGATGACGACGGTGATGATTTCCCCCTCTCGGAGGGAAGTTTCCCCGGCAGAACAGCTCCGCTGGAGCCCTAGATTGGTTCCGCCAAGGTTCTGTGTCGTGGCGGCGAAGTTTCGTCCCAAAAGCTTGCTTGCAATTTTTTTCTCGACGAAAGACTCCATATAGCCAAAGATGGGCATTAGAGGGCTGCCATGGGGCCCACGAGGCAGGGGGCGCACCCCCACCCTCGTGGATGGTGGGTGGCCCCCTCTGGTACTTTCTTCGCTCAGTATTTTTTATATATTCTGAAACGTGCTCCCGTGAAGTTTCAGGACTTTTGAAGTTGTGCAGAATAGGTCACTAATATTTGCTCCTTTTCCAGCCCAGAATTCCAGCTGCCGGCATTCTCCCTCTTCATGTAAACCTTGTAAAATAAGAGAGAATAGGCATAAGTATTGTGACATAACGTATAATAACAGCCCATAATGCAATAAATATCAATATAAAAGCATGATGCAAAATGGATGTATCAGGAAACAATTTGATATATATGTATCTCCGGCAGATCTCTCTTCGGATGGCAATTTAAAACCATGTGTTCATCTAGCTAGTCGGATTAAGAAAAAAAAATTAAACTCAATAGAGGAACTATTTCTTTGGTAATGTAGTGCAGAATCGGTATAGAGGAAAATAACCAGACGAGTAGCGCCGCATAAAAAATGTAAAGCCTTATAATTAATTTATGTTCGATATGTAAGCATGCTTAAAATTTTGTCCTTGATAGGTCATATATTGGCATGCTGCTAAGAAATCCCAACATGTCAGTAGCAAATACATTAATATTAATATTAGAACATGTAGCTCTAGTCAATCAATAAGGAGAGAAGGTTTAACAATTTCTACATATTTCAGTGTATTAGGGAGTTCCTTTAATTGAAACACAGGATCGCCTTAGAGGGTGGAGAATCTCCCAAAATTTCAACAGACAAATTATGTTTAAGAATAGGTTATTGCCTAAAGAATATATCATCTATTCCTTTTCTCTCTTGCATATTCATATCATTCTCATGGTCTAATAAGTATTCCTCCCAAGGGTCGGTAGAAAACACAACAATAGAAGCATGACTAACAGTTACACCTTCATGAGGTAAATCTTTAGCATGATGCTATTTGGTGAACTTAGAAAATTTAAATTCATGAGATCCATCACCAAAATTAACTTTAACTTTTTGTTTAACAAATCAATCTCAGCACCAACAGTATTAAAAAAGGGTCTACCAAATATTATGAGACAAAAATTATCTTGCTCAGATACAAGCACTAAGAAATTGGTAGGGTACTGATCTTACCATGAAGGACTTCAACATCTCTAATAATAACAAGTGGTGAGATTGTATCCCTATTTGCAAGATTAATAGTAACATCAATTTTCTTTATCCCAATAGGTGAAATATCATGCATTACTTATTGATAAATAGATAAAGGAATATCCTATATACTAGTATTAATATCACACAAAGCATGATAATAATGATCTTCAATCTTAACAGAAACACCATGCATACCAACAACTCTAACATTTCTATCTTTTTTCTCTTTATGTGGCTTAGCAACTCTAGAAGCCTCATCACAAAAATAAAAAACATGTCCTTCAAGATTTTCAACCAAAAGATGTTTGACCATGGCTATTGATGGTTCTACTTCAATTTGTTTAGAATGTTAGGTGCTTTAATATTACTTTTACTAACTACAGTTGTAGCCCTAGAGTGCTCCTTAATTCTAGCAGGAAAAAGGCTTTTCAATATAAGCAGTAGGCACAACATGATTAATTGCATAAGCTTGTATTTTAGTATTAGCAACAATAAGTTCCTTGCAAATATCTTTAATGGGTTCACGATATTTAACCCATTTCTCCTTAGGGAGATCAACGTGAGCATTAAAAGACTTACAAAAATTGGCAGCTATCTTAGAATTAAGTCCATATTTATATCTTCAGCATTGTGCTTAATTCTATCAATAAGATCCCATTTAAATTCAATTATCCTATTTGTAAAAGAACCAGGAGAAGAAGCACCGAGCATTTCCTTATCGTGAAAAGTAAGCTTAGCAGAAAAATTATGAACAATAATATATCTCGATAGCTCATGATTGGGGCATTTGAGCATCAAGTCCTTAAGACTCCCTCAAACTTGAGCGATACTTTCTTCATCACAAGGCAAAAATTATAGATATAATTCCGATCATGGTGAACAAGATGCATAGGATTAAGTTTATTATGGAACTCTAGTTTCAACCCACTTTAGTCCCTTGAGCATGAATTGTCCAATAGCCTATACCATGTCAATGCTTTTCCCTCCAAAGATAAAGGGAATAACTTCTTAACTTCATCCCTTGATAAACCTGCATGCTTAAATAATTCACAAAATTCATGTATAACAAGCAAGTGCATATCTGGATGAACTGCCTCATCTCCTTTATAACGATTAGTGTGTAATTGTTTTAAAATAGCAAGAGAAATTTCATAATAGATATTTTCAGTGTGTGAGGAATCCTCTCTTACCACTTGTGCACGTGGTGAGGGCACCCCGAACAAGCCTCTCGAAGGATTATTTTTCATAATAGCAAGCAAGAATAAAAATCAGCACATACGATAAAAGTTTCCTTACCAAATTCCAATTATCAAGAACGCTACACTCCTCGGCAACAATGCCAGAAAAGAGTCTTGCTGCCTCACAATTATAGGGGTCAATTTTATTTCTTTCGACAAGTAAGAGCATCGAACCCAACAAGGAGAGAAGGAATTGACAAACGATTTCCAGCAAAGTTTCACTACAAGTATTGTAAAATAGTTTTGATAGATAATTTTATAACAAAATAATTTGTAAAGAGTTAACAAGTAAAAACATTAAAAAGATCCAGCAAGTGGCCCAATCCTTAATTGTGCTAAGGACAAGCCGGAGATGTTTCCTATAGTGACTAAAGCGCTCTTGGGGACACATGAGAATATCGCCAAGTTAATTTCATCACGATTCATCGACTTACGTTCATTGCCTTGATAAGTATTATATGGGTGGACTGGAGCTAAGGTACTGTCCTGACTTGAACAAATACCTACTTATGATTATAGTATCCATGCAAGTATCCACAACTACAATAGAAGTAACAATGATAAATCTAACCATATCATTAAACAAATGGATCCAAAACAACCCTTTCAGAATAATTCATAAAACAGGGTTTATGTTTCTATCACTCCTGCAACCCATCATCTACAAATAATTCCACAATGCCTTCCCCTAGGCACCAATATGGTCAAGTGTCATTTAGTTGACATTCACATAGCACCACTAGAGTAAGAATAACACAACATAATATCAAGAATTGAATGGGTATCAACTTCACATGATTACTAGTAACAATACTTCATCCATGTCCTCAAGAACAAATAGAACTACTCACAACTTATCATATGGAACATAATCAGTGGGTATAAATATATGATTAATAATCTAAACATAACAATCTTCCACAAATTAAACCAACTATCATCAACTACAAGATGTTAACAACACTACAAGCACTCCCGGGTATTGATACAAAGATTAAGCACAATAGAAGAACTAGGGTTTGGAGATGAGACGGTGCTGGTGAAGATGTTGATGATGATCCCCATGACGAATAGAGTGTTGGTGATGATTAAGACGTTGATTTCCCCCTCCCGAAGGGAAGTTTCCCTGGTAGAATCGCTCCACCAAAGAGCAAAAGTGCTTCGCTAAGGTTCCGCCTCGCAGATGGCAGCGAGAAGTCGCAAGAATTTTATGTCATTTTTATAGGGCATTTCTGAATTTATAGCCAAAGGGCATCGGAAGACGAGCCACCACGGCCCCACACGACAATGTGGCATGCCCAAGGGGGTAGGGCGCATCACCAGGCCGTGTGGGGGGGGGGGGGCTGGTGGGTCCCTTTTGGAACTTCTTCGCTTCATAATTCCATATATATTTTAAAATAACTATCCAAAACTTCACGCTACATTTTGAGCTCCGGAGAATTGCTTTTTTTCTTCTGTTGTTGCATTTTCAAGTCAGATTTGGAGCTACCAGTAATCCCCCTCTCATTGTATATCTTACATTTTATTAAGAGAGAAAAGACATTAGAATTGCATCATATTATAAAATATATCATTGAAATATGATAAATTATAGTAAGAAATAATGATGCAAAATGGACGTATCAACTTCCCAGTTAGTAAGATGCCATCCCTTCGACCGCCCATGTGTGTCCAAGAGCGTTCAGGGTCCATGATGACCCACAAGTATAGGGGATCTATCGTAGTCCTTTCGATAAATAAGAGTGTCGAACCCAACGAGGTGCAGAAGGAAATGACAAGCGGTTTTCAGTAAGGTATTCTCTGCAAGCACTGAAATTATCGGTAACAGATAGTTTTGTGATAAGGTAATTTGTAACGGGTAACAAGTAATAAAAGCAAATAAGGTGCAGCAAGGTGGCCCAATCCTTTTTGTAGCAAAGGACAAGCCTGGACAAACCCTTATATAGAGAAAAGCGCTCCCGAGGACACATGGGAATTATTGTCAAGCTATTTTTCATCACACTCATATGATTCACGTTCGTTACTTTGATAATTTGATATGTGGGTGGACTGGTGCTTGGGTACTGCCCTTCCTTGGGCAAGCATCCCACTTATTATTAACCCCTATTGCAAGAATCCGCAACTACAAAAGAGGTATTAAGGTAAACCTAACCATAGCATGAAACAGATGGATCCAAATCAGCCCCTTACGAAGCAACGGATAAACTAGGGTTTAAGCTTTTGTCACTCTAGCAACCCATCATCTACTTATTACTTCCCAATGACTTCCTCTAGGCCCAAATAATGGTGATGTGTCATGTAGTCGACGTTCACATAACACCACTAGAGGAGAGACAACATACATCTCATCAAAATATCGAATGAATACCAAATTCACATGACTACTTATAGCAAGACTTCTCCCATTTCCTCAGGAACAAACGTAACTACTCACAAATCATATTCATGTTCATAATCAGAGGGGTATTAATATGCATAAAGGATCTGAACATATGATCTTCCACCAAATAAACCAACTAGCATCAACTACAAGGAGTAATCAACACTACTAGCAACCCACAGGTACTAATCTGAGGTTTGGAGACAAAGATTGGATACAAGAGATGAACTAGGGTTTGAGATGAGATGGTGCTGGTGAAGATGTTGATGGATATTGACCCCCTCCCGCTGAGAGGGTTGATGGTGATGACGATGGTGATGATTTCCCCCTCCCGGAGGAATGTTTCCCCACCAGAACAGCTCCGTCGGAGCCCTAGATTGGTTCCGCCAAGGTTCCGCCTCGTGGCGGCGGAGTTTCATCCCGAAAGCTTGCTTATGATTATTTTTCTCGGATGAAAGACTCCATATAGCAGAAGATGGGCACCGGAGGCCTGCCAGGAGGCCCACGAGACAGGGGGCGCGCCTAGGGGTAGGGCGCGCCCCCACCCTCGTGGCCAGGGTGTGGGCCCGCTCTAGTTGATTCTTTCTCCAGTATGTGTTATATATTCCAAAACGTGCCTCCATGAAGTTTCAGGACTTTTGGAGTTACGCAAAATAGGTCTCTAATATTTGCTCCCTTTCCAGCCCAGGATTCTAGCTGCCGGCATTCTCCCTCTTCATGTAAACCTTGTAAAATAAGAGAGAGAGGGCATAAGTATTGTGACATAATGTGTAATAACAACCCATAATGCAATAAATACTGATGTAAAAGCATGATGCAAAATGGACGTATCAACTCCCCCAAGCTTAGACCTCGCTTGTTGATACGTCTCCAACGTATCTATAATTTTTGATTGTTCCATGCTATTATATTATCCATATAGGATGTTTTATATGCATTTATATGCTATTTTATATGATTTTTGGGACTAACCTATTAACCTAGAGCCCAGTGCCAGTTTCTGTTTTTTCCTTGTTTTTGAGTTTTACAGAAAAGGAATACCAAACGGAGTCCAATTGACGTGCCAATTTTTGATGATTTTTTATGGACCAAAAGAAGCCCCCAGAGTAAAAGAGGTGGGCCAGAAGAGTCCCGAGCCGTCCACGAGGGTGGCGGGCGCGCCCTACACCCTGGGCGTGGGCCCCTATCTCGTGGACAACTCGGAGACCCCCCTGACGTGAGACCTACGCCAAAAATTCCTAGAAATACAGAAACCTCCAGAAAATAACCTAGATGCGGAGTTCCGCCGCCGCAAGCCTCTGTAGCCATCGAAAACCAATCTAGACCCGTTCCGGCACCCTGCTGGAGGGAGGGAATCCCTCTCCGGTGGCCATCTTCATCATCCCGGCGCTCTCCATGACGAGGAGGGAGTAGTTCAACCTCGGGGCTGAGGGTATGTACCAGTAGCTATGTGTTTGATCTCTCTCTCTCTCTCTCTCTCTCTCTCTCTCTCTCGTGTTCTTGATTTGGCATGATCTTGATGTATCATGTGCTATGCTATTATAGTTGGATCTTATGATGTTTCTCCCCCTCTACTCTCTTGTAATGGATTGTTTTTTCACTTTGAAGTTATCTTATCGGATTGAGTCTTTAAGGATTTGAGAACACTTGATGTATGTCTTGCGTGGGATACCCGTGGTGACAATGGGGTATTCTATTGATCCACTTGATGTATGTTTTGGTGATCAACTTGCGGGTTCCGTGACCTTGGGAATCTATGCATAGGGGTTGGCACACATTTTCGTCTTGACTCTCCGGTAGAAACTTTGGGGCACTCTTTGAAGTTCTTTGTGTTGGTTGAATAGATGAATCAGAGATTGTGCGATGCATATCGTATAATCATACCCATGGATACTTGAGGTGACATTGGAGTATCTAGGTGACATTAGGGTTTTGGTTGATTTGTGTCTTAAGGTGTTATTCTAGTACGAACTCTAGGATAGATTGAATGGAAATAATAGCTTCATGTTATTTTACTACGGACTCTTGAATAGATCGATTCGAAAGAATGACTTTGAGGTGGTTTCGTACCCTACAATAATCTCTTCGTTTGTTCTCCACTATTAGTGTCTTTGGAGTGACTCTTTGTTGCATGTTGAGGGATAGTTATATGATCCAATATGTTATTATTGTTGAGAGAACTTGCACTAGTGAAAGTATGAACCCTAGGCCTAGTTTACTAGCATTGCAATACCGTTTACGCTCACTTTTGTCATTAGTTACCTTGCTGTTTTTATATTTTGAGATTACAAAAACCTATATCTACCATCCATATTGCACTTCTATCACCATCTCTTCGCTGAACTACTGCACCTATACAATTTACCATTGTATTGGGTGTGTTGGGGACACAAGAGACTCTTTGTTATTTGGTTGCAGGGTTATTTGAGAGAGACCATCTTCAACCTACGCCTCCCACGGATTGATAAACCTTAGGTCATACACTTGAGGGAAATTTGCTACTGTCCTACAAACCTCTGCACTTGGAGGCCCAACAACGTCTACAAGAAGGTTGTGTAGTAGACATCAAGCTCTTTTCTGGCGCCGTTGCCGGGGAGGTTAGCGCTTGAAGGTATATCTTTAGATCTTGCAATCAAATCTTTTTGTTTCTCATTTTATCACTAGTTTAGTCTATAAAAGAAAACTACAAAAAATGGAATTAAAGGTGCCTCATATGCTTCATCTTTTTAATGTCTTTCGTGAAAATAAGGATTCCGATAATTGTGCTCAAGTGCTAGAAGAAGAATGCATTAGAATGTTTGGCACTAAATCTTTGAATGATGAGCATGATTGCAATGTTGTTAGTATGAATTCGTTGAATAACCATGATGCTAATGATATTCAAAGCCACAAGCTTGGGGATGCTATGTTTGACAAAGATGATATTTTTTGTCCCGCAAGTTTTATGAGCAAATTTACTATGATGATAGCATGCCTCCTATTTATGATGATTATACTGATGAAAGTGGGTTTGGAAGAGTGTCAACTTTAGAAAGTAATGATCCCACTATTTTGGAGGATGTTGAATATTATTGTGATAATTATGAAAGTGGTTTCGGAGAGGTCATGACTTTATTTAGTGATGAATCCACTATCTCGGAAGAGGTTCCAATTGATTATGAGAACAAAGTTGCTATCTAGGATGATTATTGTGATGACTTGTATGCTATTAAGAATAATGGTAACCATGAAACTTGTCATCTTGATTTTAATTTTCAATTGGATTATGCCTCGCATAATAGTTATTTTGTTGAGTTTGCTCCCACTTCTATTCATGAGAAGAAATTTGCTTATGTGGAGAGTAATAAAAATTCTATCCTTGTAGATCATGAAAAGAATGCTTGATGTGATGGTTATATTGTTGAATTCATTCATGATTCTACTGAAAATTATTATGAGGCAGGAATATATGTTTGTAGGAACTGCAATAATATCAAGTTTCCTCTCTATGTGTTGAAAATCTTGAAGTTATGCTTGTTTTGCCTTCCTATGCTAGTTGATTATTGTTCGCATAAATTATTTTATCACAAAATCCCTATGCATAGGAAGTGGGTTAGACTTAAATGTGCTAGTCATATTCTTCATGATGCTCTCTTTATGTTTCAGTTCTTATCTTTTATGTGAGCATCATTGAAATCATCATGCCTAGCTAGGGGCGTCAAACGATAGCGCTTGTTGGGAGGCAACCCAATTTTATTTTTGTTCTTTGCTTTTTGCTCCTGTTTATTAAGAAATAATTCATATAGCCTCTGTTTAGATGTGGTTTTATGTTTTAATTAGTGTTTGTGCCAAGTAGAACCTTTGGGAAGACTTGGGTGAAGTCTTTGCGATCTTGCTGTAAAAAACAGAAACTTTAGCGCTCACGAGATTAGCTTCCATTTTTTACTGGAGAGTGCTTTTAGGTTGATTCATTCTGCAGAAGATTAATAGAAAAATTCCTAAGGTACACCAATTTATTTCAGAATTTTTTGTGTTCAGAAGTATACGTTTGATCTAGGTTGCTACAGACTGTTCTATTTTTGACACATTCTGTTTTCTATGTGTTGTTTGCTTATTTTGATGAATCTATGAGTAGTATCGGAGGGTATGAACCATAGAGAAGTTGGAATACAGTAGATATTACACCAATATGAATTTAGAATGAGTTCACAACAGTACCTAAGTGGTGATTTATTTTCTTATACTAACGAAGCTTACGAGTTTTCTGTTAAGTTTTGTGTTGTGAAGTTTTCAAGTTTTGGGTAAAGATTCGATGGACTATGGAATAAGGAGTGGCAAGAGCCTAAGCTTGGGGATGCCCAAGGCACCCCAAGGTAATATTCAAGGATAACCAATAGCCTAAGCCTGGGGATGCCCCGGATGGCATCCCCTCTTTCGTCTTCGTTCATCGGTAACTTTACTTGGAGCTATATTTTTATTCACCACATGATATGTGTTTTGCTTGGAGCGTCATTTTATTTTCTTTTGTTTTGCTTGCTGTTTGAATAATATCCCAAGATCTGAAATTCTTAAATGTTAGAGAGTCTTCACATAGTTACATAATTATTCGACTACTCATTGATCTCCACTTATATCTTTTGGAGTAGTTTGTCGTTTGCTCTAGTGCTTCACTTATATCTTTTAGAGCACGGTGGTGGTATTATTTTATAGAAATAGATGATCTCTCATGCTTCACTTATATTATTTTGAGAGTCTTTTAGAACAGCGTGGTAATTTGTTTTGGCTATAAAATTAGTCCTAATATGAGAGGCATCCAAGATGGGTATAATAAAATCTTTCATAAAAAGTGCATTGAATACTATGAGAAGTTTGATACTTGATGATTGTTTTGAGATATGAAGATGGTAATATCAGAGTCGTGCTAGTTGAGTAGTTGTGAATTTGGGAAATACTTGTGTTGAAGTTGCAAGTCCCGTAGCATGCATGTATGGTAACCGTTGTGTGACAAATTTGAAACATGAGGTGTTCTTTGATTGTCATCCTTATGAGTGGCGGTCGGGGATGAGCGATGGTCTTTTCCTACCAATCTATCCCCCTAGGAGCATGTGTGTAGTGCTTGGTTTTTGATGACATGTAGATTTTTGCAATAAGTATATGAGTTCTTTATGACTAATGTTGAGTCCATGGATTGTACGCACTCTCACCGTTCCATCATTGCTAACCTCTTCGGTACCGTGCATTTCCCTTTCTCACCTCGAGAGTTGGTGCAAACTTCACCGGTGCATCCAAACCCCGTGATATGATACGCTCTATCACACATAAGCCTCCTTATATCTTCCTCAAAACAGCCACCATAACTACCTATTATGGCATTTCCATAGCCATTCCGAGATATATTGCCATGCAACTTTCCACCGTTCCATTTATTATGACATGCTTCATCATTGTCATATTGCCTTGCATGATCATGTAGTTGACATCGTATTTGTGGCAAGGCCACCATGCATAATTCTTTCATACATGTCACTCTTGATTCATTGCACATCCCGGTACACCACCAGAGGCATTCACATAGAGTCATATTTTGTTCTAAGTATCGAGTTGTAATTCTTGAGTTGTAAGTAAATAAAAGTGTGATGATCTTCATTATTAGAGCATTTTCCCATGTGAGGAAAGGATGATGGAGACTATGACTCCCCCAAAAGTCGGGATGAGACTCCGGACGAAGAAAAAAAGAAAAAAAGGAAAAAAAAGAGAAAGGCCAAATAAAAAAAAGAAGGCCCAAAAAAATGAGAGAAAAAGAGAGAAAGGACAATGCTACTATCCTTTTACCACACTTGCGCTTCAAAGTGGCACCATGATCTTCATGATAGAGAGTCTCCTATGTTGTCACTTTCATATACTAGTGGGAATTTTCATTATAGAACTTGGCTTGTATATTCCAACAATGGGCTTCCTCAAAATGCCCTAGGTCTTCGTGAGCAAGCAAGTTGGATGCACACCCACTTAGTTTCTTTTGTTGAGCTTTCATACATTTATAGCTCTACTGCATCTATTGCATGGCAATCCCTACTCCTCGCATTGACATCAATTGATGGGCATCTCCATAGCTTGTTGATTAGCCGCGTCAATGTGAGACTTTCACCTTTTTTGTATTCTCCACACAACCTCCATCATCATATTCTATTCCACCCAAAGTGCTATGTCCATGGCTCACGCTCATGTATTGCGTGAAAGATGAAAAAGTTTGAGATTACTAAAGTATGAAACAATTGCTTGGCTTTCCATCGGGGTTGTGCATGATGAGAGCATTTTTCTGTGACGAAAATGAAGCATAGCCAAACTATATGATTTTGTAGGGATGAGCTTTCTTTGGCCATGTTATTTTGAGAAGACATAATTGCTTAGTTAGTATGCTTGAAGTATTATTATTTTTATGTCAATATTAAAGTTTTGTCTTGAATCTTATGGATCTTAATATTCTTGACACAATAGAGAAGATTGCATTGATGAATATGTTAGGTAGCATTCCATATAAAAAATTCTGTTTTTATCATTTACCTACTCGAGGACGAGCAGTAATTAAGCTTGGGGACGCTTGATACGTCTGCAACGTATCTATAATTTTTTATTGTTCCATGCTATTATATTATCCATGTAGGATGTTTTATATGCATTTATATGCTATTTTATATGATTTTTGGGACTAACCTATTAACCTAGAGCAAAGTGCCAGTTTCTGTTTTTTCCTTGTTTTTGAGTTTTACAGAAAAGGAATACCAAACGGAGTCCAATTGACGTGCCAATTGTTGATGATTTTTTATGGACCAAAAGAAGCCCCCGGAGTAAAAGAGTTGGGCCAGAAGTCCCGAGCCATCCACGAGGGTGGGGGGCGCGCCCTACCCCCTGGGCATGGGCCCCTATCTCATGGACAACTCGGAGACACCCCTGACGTGAGACCTACACCAAAAATTCCTATAAATACAGAAACCTCCAGAAAATAACCTAGATTGTGAGTTCCGCCGCCGCAAACCTCTATAGCCACCGAAAATCAATCTAGACCCATTCCGGCACCCTGCCGGAGGGGGAGAATCCCTCTCCAGTGGCCATCTTCATCATCCCGGCGCTCTCCATGACGAGGAGGGAGTAGTTCAACCTCGGGGCTGAGGGTATGTACCAGTAGCTATGTGTTTGATCTCTCTCTCCCTCCCTCTCTCTCTCTGTCGTATTCTTGATTTGGCACGATCTTGATGTATCACGAGCTTTGCTATTATAGTTGGATCTTATGATGTTTCTCCCCCTCTACTCTCTTGTAATGGATTGAGTTTTCCCTTTGAAGTTATCTTATCGGATTGAGTCTTTAAGGATTTGAGAACACTTGATGTATGTCTTGCGTAGGATACACGTGGTGACAATGGGGTATTCTATTGATCCACTTGATGTATGTTTTGGTGATCAACTTGCGGGTTCCGTGACCTTGGGAATCTATGCATAGGGGTTGGCACACGTTTTCGTCTTGACTATCCGGTAGAAACTTTGGGGCACTCTTTGAAGTTCTTTGTGTTGGTTGAATAGATGAATCTGAGATTGTGTGATGCATATCGTATAATCATACCCATGGATACTTGAGGTGACATTGGAGTATCTAGGTGACATTAGGGTTTTGGTTGATTTGTGTCTTAAGGTGTTATTCTAGTATGAACTCTAGGATAGATTGAACGGAAAGAATAGCTTCGTGTTATTTTACTACGGACTCTTGAATAGATTGATATGAAAGGATGACTTTGAGGTGTTTTCGTACCCTACAATAATCTCTTCGTTTGTTCTCCACTATTAGTGACTTTGGAGCGACTCTTTGTTGCATGTTGAGGGATAGTTATATGATCCAATTATGTTATTATTGTTGAGAGAACTTGCACTAGTGAAAGTATGAACCCTAGGCCTAGTTTCCTAGCATTGCAATACCGTTTACGCTCACTTTTGTCATTAGTTACCTTTCTGTTTTTATATTTTCAGATTACAAAAACCTATATCTACCATCCATATTGCACTTGTATCACCATCTCTTCGCCGAAGTAGTGCACCTATACAATTTACCATTGTATTGGGTGTGTTGGGGACACAAGAGACTCTTTGTTATTTGGTTGCAGGGTTGTTTGAGAGAGACCATCTTCAACCTACGCCTCCCACGGATTGATAAACCTTAGGTCATCCACTTGAGGGAAATTTGCTACTATCCTACAAACCTCTGCACTTGGAGGCCCAACAACGTCTACAAGAAGAAGGTTGTGTAGTAGACATCACTTGTCCTCAAGAGGAAGCCGATAACGAGAAATATGCCCACATGTTTAGACATAGAGGTGTCGATAAAATAAAATACGGGCATGAGGGCATCATGATCATTCTTATAACAGCAACATATATAAATATTGTCATATGATTTCTTATGCTCAAGTAATAATCTATTCACAATGTCAAGTATGAATCAGAAACTTCGTTGAAAACTAACAAACAATGATGTTGGTCATAGAAGCAATTGCAATTTATCCTAACATCCGAAAGAGTCAATATAAGAGCTTTTCAGCAAGTCCACATACTCAACTATCATTTAGTCTTTCACAATTGCTGACACTCACACAATACTTATGGGTATGAAGTTTTAATCGGACACAGAGAAAGATAGGGGCTTATAGTGTTGCCTTCCAACCTTTTACCTGAAGGGTAATGTCAACAATAATAGTTCATGATAACTTACATCCAATTGGATATATATATCTGGATCTTTCCAACACAATGTGCTTGCCAAAGGATAAAATGTAAAGGAAAGGTGAAGATCACCATGATTCTTGCATAAGGTATAAGATAAGAATAAAAGATAGGCCCTCCGCAGAGGGAAGCAGAGGTTGTCATCTGCTTTTATGGTTGGATGCACGAAATCTTAATGCAAAAGAACATCACTTTATATTGCCACTTGTGATATGGACCTTTATTATGCAGTCCGTCGCTTTTATTGCTTCCACATCACAAGATCGTATAAAGCTTATTTTCTCCACACTAATAGATCACACATGTTTAGAGAGCAATTTTTATTGCATGCAGCATGACAACTTACTTGAAGGATCTTACTCAATCCATAGGTAGATATGGTGGACTCCCATGGCAAAACTAGGTTTAAGGATATTCGGAAGCAAAAGTAGTATCTCTACTTGGTGCAAAGAATTTGGCTAGCATGAGCGGGAAAGGCAAGCTCAACATGTTGGATGATCCATGACAATATACTTTATTTCGGATATAAGAAAACATAGCCCATTACGTTGTCTTCCTTGTCCAACATCAACTTTTTAGTATGTCATATTTTAATGAGTGCTCACAATCATAAAAGATGTCCAAGATAGTATATTTATATGTGAAAACCTCTCTTTCTTTATTACTTCCTATTAATTGCAAAGATGACCAAAACTATGTTTGTCAATTCTTAACAACTTTTATTCATCATACTCTTTTATATGTGAAGTCATTACTCTCCATAATATCAATATGATCTCTTTATTTCTTTTTATTCTCTCTCTTTTTCTTTTATTCCCTCAAGATCATAGCAAGATAACCAAGCCCTTGACTCAACACTAATCTTTATTATATATAGCTCACGGACTCGATTACATAGAAGGATCATAAAGCAAAACTCAAAACTAGATCATACTAAAACTTTATTCTACTCGATCAAGATATTACCAAAAGGATCGAACTAAGAAAAACGATAAAGATAGAAGTGTGATGGTGATACGATACCGGGGCACTCCCCCAAGCTTGGCAGTTGACAATTGTGATTATCTCTCTTTCTTCGGAGGTGAAGAAGATGGTGATGACGATGACAATTGTGCCTTCAGCTTCTTCATATTGTAATTGAGAAGAGCAATTTCCCCCTTTAGATCATCGACCTCCGATTCTAGCTTCAAGATCTTGTCACGTAAATCTCCTTTGCTTTTCTGCCGAAAACGAGAAGGAATAGATCGGTTGTTAGACAGTTTAGCCCTCTTGGGGAGACTAGACTTCTTGAACTTCACGTGCATATCCCCAGGTTGAGGTAGAGGGACATCCTCCTCCTCCGAACTTGAATCATTGATCCTCATCAAATGAGCATCCTCCTCATCATCCGTAGTTCGACCACAAGGAGATAGATCTCCATAGGTGTTTGGGTCAGCAATGAGATGTGAGACATATCTCTCTCCGTCGGAATCCTGAGATGACATCTTGCTGCAAATCTTCTATAGAAACAACTCAAAACAAACACAGAGGATATTTGCGTGGTACGGTGGTCAAAACCTTTGGGAGATTATATAATGAATTTTTACCGACCAAAAGAAGTATCGTGCAAGAAAACGGAGTCCAGAGAGTACACGAGGTGCCCACAAGGCAGGGGGCGCGCCCCTCGGCGCACCCTCCACCCTCATGGATGCCTCGTGTCTTTCCCAGACTGCTTCTTATTTTCCTATTTTCTTAAATATTCCAAAACGGAGAAAAATTGCTATTAGAACTGTTTTGGAGTCGGTTTACTTACCGTACCACATACCTATTCCTTTTCGGAGTCTGAAACTGAAAGTGCTAGTTATCGACTAGAGGGGGGGGGGGTGAATAGGCGATTTTTATGGAAGTCTTCAAAACACGAGGGCCTTGAAGCCAAACAGTAGAAATGATCCTATTAATATGCAGCGGAAGGTAGACTACACTAGACAAGCCATAGTCAAGTAAGCAATGAAGTGAAAGCACGAAGACTATCCGCAGCTAGGTAGTATGGATCAAGATGGAAGATAGTATGAAGACAATCAACAACAATCTTCACACAGTGAAGTCAATCATATCATGCAAACAGGCAATGACTACACGAAGACAAGCAGTAAGTAAAGAGATGTAACGCCCACGATGCGGCTATATCTCCCACGTGTCGAGGCACGACTTAGAGGCATAACCGCATAGTGGTTTAGTCGCAAGAAGGGTCATCTTCACACAATCCCATGTAATGAACAAGAATGGGATAAAGAGTTGGCTTACAATCGCCACTTCACACAATACATAAATATCATCATACATCATCCAAAATACAAGCATATAGACCGACTACGGTCAAAATCCAGATGAAAATAAGACAACCCCAAATGCTAGATCCCCGATCGTCCCAACTGGGCTCCACTACTGATCATCAGGAAAAGACACATAGTAACGACCACGATCCTCGTCGCACTCCCACTTGAGATCGACGCCATCATCTGCACTGGCATCGTCGGCACCTGCAACTGTTTTGGTAGAATCTGTGAGTCACAGGGACTCAGCAATCTCACACCCGCGAGATCAAGACTATTTAAGCTTATAGGAAAGGGAGGTGCAAAGAGGTGGAGCTGCAGCGGCAAAAGCATATAAGGTGGCTAACTTGCGCAAAAGAGAGCGAGAAGAGAAGCAACGGAACGGACGCCATCTAGCAATGACCAAGAAGAGGTCCTGAACACCTACTTACGTCATGCATAACTCAGACCGGGTTCACTTCCCGGACTCCGCCGAGAAGAGACCATCACGGCTACACACGTAGTTGATGTATTTTAATTGGGTCAAGTGACAAGTTATCTACAACCGGACATTAACAAATTCCCATCTGCCTCATAACCGCGGGCACGGCTTTCGAAAGATAATACCCTGCAGGGGTGTCCCAACTTAGCCCATCATAAGCTCTCACGGTCAACGAAGGATAAACCTTCTCCCGGAAAGACCCGATCAGTCTCGGAATCCCGGTTTACAAGACATCTCGACAATGGTAAAACAAGACCAGCAAAGCCACCCGAATGTGCCGACAAATCCCGATAGGAGCTGCACATATCTCGTTCTCAGGGCACACCGGATGAGACATCCTACGAGTAAAACCAGACCTCGAGTTTCCAAGAGGGGGCCCCGCAGTCTGCTCAGTTCGGACCAACACTCGAAGGAGCACTGGCCCCGGGGGGGGGGGGGGTTAAAATAAGATGACCCTCAGGCTCGCGAAAACCCGGGGGAAAAGGCTTAGGTAGCAAATGGTAAAACCAAAGTTGGGCCTTGCTGGAGGATTTTTATTCAAGGCGACCTGTCAAGGGGGTCCCATAAATCACCCGACCGTGTAAGGAACGCAAAATCAAGGAACATAATCCCGGCATATCAGTAACTAGGGCGGCAAGAGTGGAACAATACACCAGGCATAAGGCCGAGCCTTCCACCCTTTACCAAAAATATATAGATGCATTAATTAAATAAAAGATATTGTGATATCCCAACATATCCATGTTCCGACATGGAACAAACTTTAACTTCACCTGCAACTAGCAACGCTATAAGAAGGGCTGAGCAAAAGCGGTAACATAGCCAAACAACGGTTTGCTAGGAAAGGGTGGTTAGGGGCTGACATGGCTAAAATGGGAGACATGATATAGCAAGTGATAGGTAGCGAGCATGGCAATAGAGCGAACAACTAGCATAGCAAAGATAGAAGTGATTTCGAGGGGTGGTCATCTTGCCTGCAAGGTTCTCAGAGTTGTCGAAAGCTTGATCCTCGTAAGCATACTCGACAGGTTCCTCGTTCACGAACTCGTCTCCCGGCTCTACCCAAGACAAGAACACAAACAAACAGAACCACAATCAACAACGAGAAATGCACAAGCAACATGATGCAAAACATGTATGATATGCAAGATATGATATGCGATGCATATGCGTGCTCCAGAAGGAAAATCATGAACATGGCAGTAACTTGGCAAACCAAGCATGCCACTGGAAAGATGAGATGATTTCGGTCGAAATCGATATAAAGATCACCGGAATCGGATGCACGGTTTGCAAATGGCAAGCACAACAAGAATGACACGAATCTGCGATTAACAGCAAGATAGCACGTAAAATGCAACAAGCAACAATGCTACAGCACCCCAACATAGCAACAAAGCACATTGCAGTAATCTACAGGAGATGCTTGACAAAATATGAACACTGAGCTACGGCTAGTTCACAACATATCAAGCTCAAACAAGCATGGCAAAAGTGCAAAAGATTACAGGTTCACAGACTTAGTGAAAAACTGGACATGGCAGAAAACAGCATCAGATAGCAATGTTTAGAGCACGAAATCAACAAGCTACAGGAACTTAACATAGAAAAACAAGGCATGGTTGTGTTTTACTAAATGCACATGCCAAAAGTCCCTTAATGACCATAAGCCAAAAACGGCCAGAAGATATGATGGCAAGCATGTAAACATAGCAAGTTTCGTTAACAGGTTTCAGACTTAGAAGAAAACAGAGCATGGCAGAAATAATAATATGTAGGCCTCTTTGTGAGCATGATGCACTCACTACAGAGCAATGCACTACAAGCCAAGAATACCTACAGCAAGATGGCATGTTTATGAAGCTAACCATGGCAAGAACAATTGCATAGCATGTATGGATCAACTACAATTAGCTTGGCAAGATTGCATATCATGTTAAGAATCTGCCAGAAATATTTTATAGCAAAAGTAGAGCAAGATTGAGTCATTCTATGGCACTCTATAATTACAAACAATTGCGGGAATGGATCAATTACAACTATAGCTACAAAACATCCTTACTGAACATCTCCAAAATATGCATGGATCCCTCTGTAGCATCAAGTTTACATGGCAACAAAATTACAGCAGACGAAGACTTGGAGAAATCACCAAGTCCCTGAAATCAGAAATATTACGGGGCCTACTTTGCATGCTTGTGCTAGTCACCACAGAGATCACAAAAATACACGGACTATACCACTGGAAAGATGGCATGGCATACTTCAAAACACATGTAGAGCTCATGCTCAAAAGATGCACAGATTTAATGATACAAAAATGACAAATCTCCAAGTTCTGTTAAGAACCAGAGAATATCAGCAACTAGCCCTCTTACAACAGAGATTTGGGCATCAAGATGACCTCTAATGAACATGGTGCAATTGCACAAAAAGAAGAGCATCACGAGGCGAACAATTTGACATATTACACGCGCGAATCGGAGCTACATGCACGGAGTTATGGCATCGGGAACAGAGGCACATGCTGATAAAATCTCCAGACTTGGAGAAAAAAACGAGGTCGAGGGAAAGTCAACCGGGGGCTGTACCAGATCGGATCGGGGAAACGCTACAGGAGCTCACCGGCTTGGGCTCGGGCTCCGCCGGCGATGGAGGAAGAAGCGGCGAGGGAGGGAGGCGGCGCCGGCGGGCGGCGGCGCCGGCGGCGACCGGAGGGCGGTGTCCCGCGGCGGCGGCGGCGACCGGAACCGGCGGCAGCGCGCGGGCGAGGCGGCGGCGGCCGAGCCGGCGGGGCGCGGGCGGCGGAGAACGGGCCGGCGGGCCCGCGGCGGGCCTGCGGGCCAGCGCGGTGGTGGCGGAGGAGCTGATGATGTGGCGGCGCGCGATTCGTCGCGGCCGTCGGCGGAGATATGTCCGGCCCCGGGCGGACGTGTCCGGCGGCGCGGAGGAGCGGGTTAGGGTTTCGTCTGCAGTTTCGTTTTCGGGATGCCCACATATTTATAGGTAGAGGGAGCTAGGCGGCTCCAAATGAGGTGCGGTTTTCGCCCACACGATCGTGATCGAACGACCTAGAGCATGGAAGAGAGTTTGGTGGGTTTTGGGCTGGTTTTGGAGGGGGTTTTTGCTGGACACTCAAATGGACTTTGCGGATGCCCGGTTAACCGTTGGAGTACCAAACGACCTCCGAATGGAACGAAACTTGACCGGTAGTCTCCGGGTGGTATATTAAAGCCACTTGACAAGCCTCGGTCCATTCCAAGAAAGTTTGACACACGCACACGAAAGAAAACAAGAGGGGTGCACCGGAGGAGATAGGAGCGCCGGATTGGAAAACGGACAACGGGGAAAATGCTCGGATGCGTGAGACGAAAACGTATGCAAATGCAATGCACATGATGACATGATATGAAAATGCATGACAAGACAAAATACAAAACGAAAGACAAAACCCGACAACGGAAGGAATAACATAACACATAGCCGGAAATGGCAAGAGTCGGAGTTACAAATATGGCAAGTTACATGCGGGGTGTTACAAGAGAGGTAAAGGATAGAACCAGTTGCTTGGTGAGGACAGGTATTTGTTGGACCAGTTCCAGTTGCTGTGACAACTGTACGTCTCGTTAGGGAGGCTGAGATTCAATTCAGAAGACCACGTCTTCACCTTTTTCCCCTTGAGCTAAGGACACACAGTCCTCGCCGAATCACTCTGGTAAGTCTTCAAGGTAGACTTCCAAACCTTCACAGACTTCGCTCACCGGCGATCCACAATGACTCTTGGATGCTCAGAACGCGACGCCTAACCAGCTGGAGGATTCACAGTCCTCAAGTGTAACAAGTCTTCAGGTCACGCAGACAGAAAGACTTCAGTGATGCCTAACACTCTTTCGCTATGGGTGTTTAGGGCTTTGTCCTCGCAAGGATTTCTCTCTCAAAGGCTTCGAGGTGGGTTGCTCTCAAACGACAAAAGCCGTGCACTAACTCTGAGCAGCCACCAATTTATGGTGTAGGGGGTGGGCTATTTATAGCCAGGAGGCAACCCGACCTGATTTGTCCGAAATGACCCTGGGTCACTAAGGAACTGACACGTGTCCAACGGTCAGATTTCAAACACACGCGGCAGCTTGACTTGGGCTACAAGTAAAGCTGACTTATCCAGCTCTGGACAAGATTTGCTCTCATTGTCTTCGCTCGAAGACATAGGATTTGGTTGAGCATCACTTAAGTCACTCTGACTTTGTTCACTTGGACCCCACTTAACAGTACGGCGGTTCCTATGACTCAACTAAGAAGAAAAGGAAACTACAAAACAACTATGTCTTCGCAATCCATAGTCTTCATACGATGTCTTCTCATGTCATAGTCTTCAATGTGAAACTCTTCACAGACCACCATTGTCTTCAATGTCTTCACACATTTTTAGGGGTCATCTCTGGTAGGTAAACCTAATCAAGAGGTACTACTACCTGTGTTATCATGCAGTTCTCACAAACACATTATTTCCTCAACAAGGTTTGTCGTCAATACTCCAAAACCAACTAGGGGTGGCACTAGATGCACTTACAATCTCCCCCTTTTTGGCGATTGATGACAAACTATTTGAAGTTTTCAACGGGGATAAAAGTATGTGAAATTGTAAGGATAAGGTATTGTCTTCCTAAGTAGCAAAAGGCTCCCCCTAAAGATGTGCATATAAATAGTTTGCGTTTGAATGCAAATGCACATGGCAGGTTTTACTTGTGGAGATCCTCTTCAACTTCTGAAGACAATTCATCATGCATGAAAGGATATAATGAAGATAATGACATGCATAATGAAAAATGGACGTCTGCGGAATGACTTCATGCGGAATTTATCATCGCACATGCGGAAATTATCGTCGCATCACATAGTTAACAGAAAAGGTAGTAGACGACCATCGAGTTTAAGTGTTACAACTCAAAGAACCAAAAGTATCAAAAGCGAGAGCTGTAAACACTTGGCAAAAAAGTATAGCAACCACCCATAAGGACCCGCTTGAAGACTATCAACTCATATGCTTCTCCCCCTTTTGTCAGTAAGGACCAAAAAGGTGTGAAGACATAGAGCTTCTACTCGTTCCCATGAGTAGGTGAAGGTGCAGGGTCGACGTTGGAGTCCGGTGGTGCAGAAGAGCTTGGTGCAGTGTCGATTCACGGCGAAGTTGTAGTTGGTGAAGTAGCATCATCTTCGTCATCGACCACTCTGGCATCGACAGTGGCCGCCGAGGAGGAGTACTCAGAGTCTTCGAGTGAGGGAGTCCGACGCAAGAGAGCATTCCTGGGAGGAGTGGAATCAAATTTGAACCTGTGAAGCCATCATGTTGAAGATCATCTTCAGAGCTTAGCAATGTCAGACTCTTCCACGACCGCCGACAGGTTTCATGTGTGACAAAGGCATTCTTGGTGGCAAGATTCCGAATGCAATTAACATCCACCAAGAGGCTCTGCATCTGACGCTTGAGCCGGTCATGTTGCTTATCCTGTTTTTGATGTAATGCCATGAGAAGCTCTCGGTCATTGAGAGCGCGAGATCGCTTCCGAGGCCTTCGAGCAATGGTACTTTCAGTGGCTTCAGTGGTTGCACGACGAGGTGCACGAGTGTTACCAGCCAGAGGATAAATACGAGTTGCAGCAAGAACTCCTTCAATGGGTTGAGTGAAGCTTTGGTGATCTGCATTGTGAAGATATATAGCCTCCTTGGCAGGTTCAGGGTAGATGGCTTCGACAGACATATCAACCTTTGGCAAGAAGATGAGATGATTGCGCGCAGAGGGCTGATAGTTGATAGAAGAGTGAAGCTTGATGAGGCGCATTACCCGTGGAGCATAAAATTTCAGACCAAACAGATCAGTGCCAGATGCAGCAAGTTGCCTGATGAAGAAATCTTGAGCATTGAAGCTGATGCCATTGAGGATATAGAAAACCAATGTCTTCATTGCTCCTTCAAGCTTTGCTGCAGGAGAATGTCCTTTGACAGGCCATAGAGTTCGCCTGATGATATGATAAATGGTGCGGGGCAGATACTCTAGGTCTTCAACAAAGAATTCCGTTGGATATTCAGCATCGCTTGGCAGTGGCTTCATCATGCTGAGCATTTGACTCATGTTCGGCTCAGGCTTCTGAAATATGCTCTCTAATGCATTCCTGTGTAGCTGACAACCAGGTTCATAGTATTCACCTGGAGTGGGCAGGGCAGTAAGCTCAATTATATCTTGGGCTTTGGCTTCATTGTGTACATCGCCTGTCATCCACTCAAGGACCCAAGTCTTCGGATCCCTGTTGTAGCTGCGAATGTGAAGAGTGGCATAGAATTGTAGCAGAAGCTCCTCGTTCCAATTTTCTTTGTCGGTTACAAACTGCAGAAGGCCAGCATCTTTGGAGCAGTCTAGGGCTTCTTCCAAGCAGGGCAGGCCAGAAATGGCTTCGCAGTCTAGACGCATATGGGGGAAAATGCGCCCTTGATTGTATAAGACACAGGAATAATAACTGCGCTGCTGATAGCTCCAGAACCGATCTGATGAAATTCTTGGCTGCGAATATGGGTTCTTGGCACTATCAAAGAAGGTATTGTGTGCTTTGAAGCCATTCACATTGAACAATCCTGGCGAAGTCGCAATACTTGGAAACCTTGGCAGCCTGGGCTTTGGCTTCTGGACCTGAGGCATGTGCTCCACATGATAGTCAAACTGCGGTCCGGGAGCAGGCGGAGGAACCAGAATGGGCCAACGGACAGTGACAAGTTGACCACGATCGAATGCTTGCTCAATGGTGTGAGGCCTTGGAGGTGGTACGGGAGCAGAGGCATTGACTTGGGCTTCAAGCTGCACATTGGCTTCAGGTACAACATTTGCTTCCGGCACCATATTCATTGCAGGCACCACATTAGCTTCAGCCATGACAACGTCATTGGCTTCAGTAGTGTTGTTGGTGGCTGCCTCAGTGTTTTCAACCTCCACTTGAGTAGCTGGAGGGTCGGGCACTGACTTGTTCTCCTCGAGAACAACTTCTTGGTTGGTAGGGGGTGTGGCAACTCGCTCTTCTTCTTGACGGGGTTCTTGTTGGTCATCAGCTGATGCAGCCGGAATGTCTTCAGCAACTTCTGCTTCGGACTCAGAGACGTTCGCAGTTGGAGTGGCGTCAGGAAACACTTGTCGTGCCACTGAGTTGTTTGGCACTTCTCCTTCTGGAACCCTCGGCATGGCGACCTGTGGCCTAGGGCCTTTGCGAAGCCTTCACAATGCGGGCGACGCCTTTGGAGATGGGGTGGTCTTCACCATGTAAGTGTCATCATCGAGTACCGGAGTGGTAACTTGAGGAGGTGGAGTACTGGGTGTGTCTTGGCTTGGTGTGTCTTGGGGGTGATCAGCCCACGATGCATCCTGAGCAATTGGCGTCAATGGACGGCCAATGCTGATGAGTTCGCTGTTCGTGAGAACATGCGATGATACGGTTGGCGCTCGATCTGAGGAAGGACTTCATCAGCATCTACATTGTCGTGATGACCAATGTCTTCAGCTGTGATGGGGTCAGCAGCTGGAATGTCTTCAGCTTCAGGAGCCTCTGTGGAAGCAGGCTCATGAAGTACTAGCTGACATTCTTGGTTGGTGGATGCAGGATGAGCAACTGAGATGGGCTTGACAAAGAGGGGCTCTGAGGGAGCAGCCCGATCTTTCTTCGAAGACTTTGTCTTTCGCTTCTTGGTCTGTGGGGTATCATCAGTGGCATTCTTGTTCTTGCGGTTTCTAGCTTCGGCTTCAGCTGCCCTTGTCTTCTTCAGTTCTGAAGCAGCTGTGAGGACCTTAGGCTTCGAGCCTGTCATGCTGGCAGGGAAGACAATGCTAGGTGCTTCCTGCCTTACTTCTTCAGTGCGTTCCGCAGCAGACTTCTTCTTCTTTTTGGCAGCCATTCTAGGGTCGATACCAGGGCGCCCCTGTGCCTTGCGCTTCTCAGCCTCATTGTGCGCTTGCACATATTTCTCAGTGAAGTATTTCATCCGCTCTCTGGAGCCTTTGGCTTCTTCGCGTTTCTTGTGAAACTGCTCCTTGAGATTATGCAACATCTGCTTGAAGTTCTGAACATCAGCTACGCTGAGCTTTGCGATGTGCTTCTTGAACTGAGCCTTCTCACAATCAATTTTGTTCTTCAGCTCGATGATCTTCTGAGCCAAGGCCAGCTCATTTGTAATGGCTCCGTGAAAGGTGACGCTGATGTCCACCGGAAGCTGAAGATCATCGATGCTGATGCTTTGGTCATTGAACCACTCATCAATGAAGCTGTTCAGAATTTCTACATCAAAGAGGAGCAGATCGTTGAAGATCTTCGCCTCTTGCTTGCTCTTTACTAGAAGCTCAAGAGCATCATCACCAAGATTATCGTCGCTGGGTAGATCAATGGTGGCTTCTTCATTTCGCAAAATATCAGCTGGGGTCAGTTCTTGCCCAGAGCGCTGGATGGACTTCTTCTACTTTAAAGACTTCTCGGTCTTCTTGGAGATGCGAGAAATATCTTCAGACTGCACACATGCTTTAGGAGGTGCAGTGTCCAGTGGCTTCACACGCGAAGCTTTAGGTGCAGCAGAGGGCATTGAAGCCCTAGATTGCTTCTGCTTCTATGGCTTAGGTGGAGCTGGCGCTTCATCAGTGTCAGCGTCGTCGCTATAGTGCTCCACGGCTGCCCCCTGAACAACAATGTGAGTGAGGAGACCTTCGAGGTTGTAGAAAGGCCCGATGATATTGGGTTCAACATCACGAGTGCCATCAGCCCGAGGAGCAGATGGACTGGGGTTGAAGTCGAGGCCAAATTGCTTCTTGTTCTTCTTGGTAGACTCTTTGGCAAACTGAAAGTTGCGCTTGAACAAATTGTCGTCACGACACCATAGCAGAGAAGATGGGTCAGCATTCTCTCGCTGTGGTCCGCGAACCATGCAAGGATAGAAACTTTGAGCCATGGCTTCAGTTCTGGACCTGGGTGGAAGATTTTTGAAGAGAATGTTTCCCCATGGTTGCTTGATGGCATTCTTCTCCGCATACTCTGCAGTCACAAATCTGTACAGAAACCATTGTTCAGCCCAGTATCCGCGAATCCATTGGATT
Organism: Aegilops tauschii subsp. strangulata; assembly: GCF_002575655.3. NCBI lineage: Eukaryota > Viridiplantae > Streptophyta > Magnoliopsida > Poales > Poaceae > Aegilops > Aegilops tauschii. The sequence goes on from NC_053040.3 coordinate 458,139,507, forward strand.
CGAGTCTTGCGTTGGCCATATCTCTCTTCAGGATCAGTCTTGTATAACTCATAGAGATCTTTGGGCAAATCCTTTGAGGTGCCCCCACGGCGCTGTCTGCCGCCCTTTTTTGCTGACTTGTCTGTCGCCATGAAGTTCAAACTAAATGGCTTCAGAACTTGCAAAGGCTTCCGTCTGCTGGTCAGACATGAACTGGCTTCAGGAGAATTGATGTGACGCTGTAAGAACTCTGCAAATGAATGCAAACTATGAGAAACAAGGGATTCTCCCACGGACATGTACCTGTGACAGCATTAGAGATGCGAGGGAAGGGGAAGAGGTCATATGCATTCTCAGAAGATTTTGAAGATAAAACAGTTTGAAGACATTGACCTCATGGCGCAAACATATTCACTTATTTGTTGAGAGTTGGTTCCAGATTTGTACGAATCCAAGAATAGGTACAAGTGAGGAATCTAACTAGTAGTGAGGCATAAGTGGATATACTAGGCACGATATGAGATGCAGAACATGATAGATCCAATTTTGTAGGTTTAGAAACCACTTTTGGTGGAGAAGGATGGATCTATCAGATCAAAAAGGTAGTAAAAGGTAAGTTTTAATTACCACACGAAGAACTGCTAGACGGAGTGGAGTGGAGGCCGAGCAGTTCAATCTGCCGTGCCCTAACTTGGCGACGGAAGACACCTACGGCAGCGGCGGAGGAGACGAGGTCCGCGGCCGGCGTGAGGACGACGTCGGTGAGGCCGCGGCAGCTAAGCGCTTCATCGCCGGCGTCGTCTCGAGAGCTAGCGGTGGCACTAGGGTTTGCGCGAGATGGAGAGGTGGGAGAAGGATTTTGATGGCGATGTGATGTGTATTTATAAGGAAAGGGACAACATAGCGTAATTACGCAGGTGCCCCTGGCGGTTCACATCTGAGGGACACGTGGAAAGAATGCAACACATTGGAAGTTGTTCCATGTTCCCACGCACGCCTGGACTGTCGGGTGGTCGTTTCGGCTTCTCCGGGTTTCAGGCAATAAGGATATAGCATTTAAACAGATTCAATTTTTGTCGCTGTATCTTCTACCGACAAGGACACAGAGAAGACATTTGACAGTTTCAATAGAATGCATATGATTTGGGTAGATAGAATTTGGGGTAGAAGCATACAAGAGGTTAGGGTCCAATCACATTCACTTAGGTCAAAAGATTCAAACATGAAGACATAGCTATAAGTGAATGCTGTAGAGGACATAACATGAGTATATGTATATATATCAGTATTAGACCAAATAAACATTGTGAAGATAAACATGAAGTCAAATCAATGTTGAAGACAAATCAAATGTGAAGATTTTGAAAAAGTGACGCCAAATTAAACACTTCAAACAAGAATTTAGTGGTGGCGTTACCCACCGTATAGGAAGTATTAGACCCAGACACGGCGCACAATTATCGTGGCGCTCCAAAGTCAATTTCCGCATTAATGTATTCACACTTAGAATGTATGTATTTATTATTTGAAGATATACGTTACTTCATGTGTTGCACATCTAAGTCATCTCATGCATAAGCGCTAGGACGTGTGTCCAACTATAGGAAATTCGAGGATTCTAAGATATTTAGCTCACACCGCAACTTGCAAAACCTTTTATCATCCAAGGGCTTTGTGAAGATATCTGCCAATTGCTATTCAGTGTTGACGTGAATGATATCAATATCTTCCTTCATGACATGATCTCTGAGAAAGTGATGACGAATTTCAATGTGCTTTGTCTTCGAGTGCTGAACAGGGTTGTTGGCAATCTTGATGGCGCTTTCATTGTCGCAGTAACGTGGCACTTGCTTCAGGTGGATGCCATAGTCCTTGAGAGTTTGCTTCATCCATAGCAGTCGAGGGCAGCAAGATCCAGCAGCAATGTATTCAGATTCAGCAGTGGAGAGACACACACAGTTCTGCTTCTTTGAAGACCAACAAACAAGAGATCGTCCAAGAAAGTGACATGTGCCTGATGTAGACTTGCGATCAACCTTGTCACCAGCATAATCAGCATCTGAGATTCCAATTAGATCAAAATCTGAGCCCTTTGGATACCAGAATCCTAGTGTTGGGGTGTAAGCCTAATATCGAAGAATTCGCTTCACAGCTAAGTGATGTGACTCCTTTGGTGACGCTTGGAATTGGGCACACATGCAAATGCTAAGCATGATATCTGGCCTAGATGCACACAAATAGAGTAAAGAACCAATCATGGAGCAGTATACCTTTTGATCGAACTCTTTACCATTGTCGTCGGGGCCCAGATGACTTCTGGTTGGCATTGGCGTCGTGCATCCCTTGCAATCTTGCATTCCAAACTTCTTCAGAGAATCTTGGAGGTATTTCTCTTGAGATATGAAGATGCCGTTGCTTTGCTGACGGATTTGAAGACCAAGTAAGAATTTCAGCTCACCCATCATGGACATCTGATATTGCTCTTGCATCATGTGTCCAAACTCATCACTGTATCTTTTGTCAGTGCAGCCGAAGATAATGCCATCGACATAGATTTGGCACACAAACAGTTCACCATCGTATGACTTCGTGAAGAGAGTAGGATCCAGGGAACCAGGCTTGAAGCCTTTGCTCTTCAGGAAGTCTTTGAGTGTGTCATACCAAGCATGAGGGGCTTGTTTCATGCCATATAGTGCCTTGTTGAGCTTGTAAACCATATCAGGATGTTTTAGATCTTCAAAGCCAGGTGGTTGTGCAACATACACTTCTTCTTCAATCTTGCCATTGAGAAAGGCACTCTTCACATCCATTTGATATAGGGGGATGTTGTGACGGTTGGCATAGGCTAGCAGAATGCGAATGGCTTCAAGCCTAGCCACCGGAGCGAATATTTCATCGAAGTCAACTCCTTCAACTTGAGTATATCCTTGAGCAACGAGCTGAGCCTTGTTTTTGACAACTTGACCATGCTCATCTTGTTTGTTGCGATAGATCCATTTTGTGCCTATGATATTGTGCTTGCGAGGATCAGGAGGCTTGACCAGTTCCAAAACATTGTTCAGCTCGAACTGTTGAAGCTCTTCTTGCATAGCTTGAATCCATTCAGGTTCCATGAAGGCTTCAGCAACTTTCTTGGATTCAGAGATGGACACAAATGTAAAGTGCCCACAAAAATTTGCTAGCTGAGTTGCTCTTGAACGAGTAAGGGGACCAGGTGCATTGATGCTATCAATTATCTTCTCAATCTGTACTTCATTTGCAACACGAGGATGAACTGGACGAAGATTTTGCTCTTGCACTACAAAAAAAATACACTTCCGTGATGATACGTGTTTGTCACAGTAGGTCGCGTTTTCTGTCATGCATGTACATCCATGACGATTTTATGACAGAATCAAGATAGTCATACCTGTGCTGTCGTAGAAGTGTTCCATGACATTACCAAAATTATCATCACGGAAGTGTCCACTTCCATGACGATAAATCGCGCGTCACAGAAGTGCTTTCGTCAAGGGTGACCGACACGTGGCATCCACCGTAACGGAACGCCGCTAAGCTATCGGGTCCAGTTTTGGATCCGATAACCCGTTAACAGCCCGGACCAATGGGGATTTTCCACGTGTAAAATCATCATTGGCTGGAGGAAACACGTGTCAGCTCCGTGTTGGCACAGGTGTCACTCATCCAATGGGCGAGATGCGCCTATGATATGTTGACACGTGGACCGGCCCAAAAGTGGCCCATAAAGTTTAAATGGGCCGGCCCAACTAAAGGCCCACAAGATTTTGCGGACCATAATGGGCCGGCCCAGCTAAAGGCCCACGAGATTTTGCGGACCATAATGGGCTGGCCCAGCTAAAGGCTCACAAGATTTTGGCCGGCCTAGGTAAAGGCCCACAAGATTTTTGTGGGCCATAATGGGCTGGCCCCGGTGAAGGCCCACAAGATTTTTGTGGACCATAATGGGCCGGCCCAGCTAAATGCCCATGAGATTTCGCCGACATTAATGGGCCGGCCCAGCTAAAGGGCCACAAGATTTTGAGGACCCTAGTAGGCCGACCCATTAACTGGCTGCCATGTTTTGGGCCAAATGCCGACCCATATTTGATCCGGTCCATTAATGGCCTGCCACATTCCGGGCCTAATAATGGCCCATATGAGATCCAGCCCATTAAAAGCCTCCCACGTTCTGGGCCAAATTATGGCCCAGATCAGGTCCGGCCCTTTAAGAGGCTTTGGGCTAAATTATGGCCCATATCAGATTCGGCCCGTCAACTGGACGCTATGCTTTTGGGCCCACTTGCTAAAGGCCCATTTAGTAATTCGGCCTGATATTAGTTTCAGCCTGTTAAGGGCCCGTTTAACATTTCGGCCCTATATTAATTTCAGCCTGTTAAAAGCCCGTCATATAGTTGGGCCTAAGTACGACCCGGTTGGCATCCGGCCTGCTCGCAGCCGATAGTCTGATTGGGCCAAACAAGGACCGAGACAATTTTGGCCTGTTAAAAACCCGTGATTTGATTGGCACAATCATGGGCCGTGGTCCATTTCGGGCTGCTGCCGGCCCGTGAGCTGTTTGACACGTTTCAGGCCCAACCTACTTCTCAGCCTCCTAAAAGCCCATTGATTTTTCTTGCGAAAAGAGGGCCGGCGGTTTACTCGGCCTATTAAAGGCCCGAATCTACTAGTGGGCCAGTTTACATTTAGGCCTTTTGACAGACCAAGATGACGGGGCCCATGATGCGGATCATACATCTTGATTGCATGACGGCCCGATTATGTACCGTAATTTTACGGTTTGACCGGTTTACTGCGAAGACATGATATATATACAGTAAAATAACTGCAGCATCGTGAATAAGAAAAAACCTAGACTATACAATAAAGAAATTACGACATATTACATCCACTAGGCATCAAAGTTTGCCACTATGATAATAAAGCACAAGCAGACAGCAGATTACATACACTGGGCCTCAAAGATCGCCACCAATGCAAATAAACACGCCGACAAAATAATATACAAAGCCGACAACACTTCAATAGAGTTCAAGAAAGGTTAGCCCTGCTGGGGAGCTGCAGCGCAAGCAGCTGAGCAAGCTGATGAGACTGTGCTTGTTTAACACTTTTATCCTCCTCACTCTGAAAGATAAACAAGCAGACAGATGACAGGTTTTGCACATAAAAGTATCAGTGCTGACAATTCATCACATTTCTTACTGACGAATAAAGTGACATAGTTTAAAATTGCATTAACACAATATGGTATTGTTCAGGTCAAGACATGGCCAGAAATGACATTGTGAAGGAGTTGGCAGCTTCACGACACCACTGGATTACAGATCAAGAACTCATAAGTATCAATGGTTAGTGTGCTGTCAATTTATCCCATTTCAGATTGGCAAATAAAGAGACGGTTTAAATAGTAGTAGAATGATATGACATTGTTCATAGTTAAGACATTGCAGAATATGACATTGTGCTGTAGTGGGTAGGTTCACCACACCACTGGATTACGGATCAAGAACAGAAGCATACATGCAGTGCAAAAGAAGATCACTTGCTCTGTATAGTTTAATTTACATGGTATGAACAAGGAACTTGTTTGTACAACTAAAAACTTAAATTGAAGCACAAAGTTTTGTTCATGAACTACATAATAAACTTTAAACATGCAATTTGATGCAAACACCAAAAATAAACAGCTGTTGCAGTCATGCCTAACCAAATATACACAACAAAGTTTGAAGGCTTGAGAAGGACAAACTTACATTATTGGTGAAGACAGGCTCTATAAAGCCCTTGTCCATGCTGATGGGGGGGGGCAATTCAAGAAGTTTACCACAGAATCTTCTTCATAAGCATTGCCTTTATTCTACATTTTGTTAAGACTAAATATAGATGTGATAATATAAGAAAAAATGGAGAATATTTAAGATAAGATGAAGAGTGATGCTACATAACCAAGTAGCTATAAATGTAAGTACAACGATACAGGCAAAAGGTACAACCAAGAGAAATGCACAACTAAACTTCTTCAGTACCATCGGTGTTATCCAACCTTATGGTAAGAGTAAATATAGATCTGATGTGTAGAAAATGGAGGGCAAAGGAAAATAAGCTGCAGAGTGATGGTACATGAACAACTACCTGTCAATATAAGTACACTGATAAAGGACAGCAAGTACTTACAAGAACAATGCAGAGCTAAAAAAATTCATTGGCATTGGATATATTCTACACTAATGTAACCATTTATACAAATAAGATAATTTGGAGCGAACAATTGATAAGCAAGCTATCATGCATACTGCTGTCACATAATGAACCTGGTATGTATGCAAGTACAGTGATACAGGACAACATGTACTAACAAGAGCAAAGCAGCGGGCAACATATTTGCGATATCCTGTCGTTCTTTTCAAACGGGAATTCTTCTTCAAGCAGATTTCCTGCAAAAAAGATCCGTAAAGCACATGTGGAAAAGTAGAAGTTCAAATTGTCATGTGATTTCATAGACAGTACCTCATCCTGGGAACGAGGCTAGTGCATAACAAGGTTTTTCCATTCAATGTCTTCTAAATTTAGCACAGGAGACTTCACCGGAAATTCGTTTATAGACTTGCCATCAAAGTGTGATTTCCTCAGGTAACACCGATACTGCTGCAATGCTTCCTTGAAAAGCACAAGCAAGCTTTGCTCGTCATGACTATCCAGATTGACCCTCGCCCACTTACAACAATGTAATGTAAATCATTGATGTGTTCAATCAACACAAAATAGGAAAATAATCACCATGAATAATAGCACTTACACATAAGTGGGACATGAAGATGTGAAAATGGTGTTTGTCTTCACTATAATCTTCCCATGATGGGAATGAAGGAAATATGCCCTAGAGGCAATAATAAAGTATTATATATTTCCTTATATCATGATCAATGTTTATTATTCATGCTAGAATTGTATTAACCGGAAACATAATACATGTGTGAATACATAGACAAACAGAGTGTCACTAGTATACCTCTACTTGACTAGCTCATTAATGAAAGATGGTTATGTTTCCTAGCCATAGACATGAGTTGTCATTTGATTAACGGGATCACCTCATTAGGAGAATGACGTGATTGACTTGACCCATTCCGTTAGCTTAGCACCCGATCGTTTAGTATGTTGCTATTGCTTTCTTCATGACTTATACATGTTCCTATGACTATGAGATTATGCAACTCCCGTTTACCGGAGGAACACTTTGTGTGCTACCAAACGTCACAACGTAAATGGGTGATTATAAAGGTGCTCTACAGGTGTCTCCAAAGGTACTTGTTGGGTTGGCGTATTTCGAGATTAGGATTTGTCACTCCGATTGTCGGAGAGGTATCTCTGGGCCCACTCAGTAATGCACATCACTATAAGCCTTGCAAGCATTGTGACTAATGAGTTAGTTGCGGGATGATGTATTACGGAACGAGTAAAGAGACTTGCCGGTAACGAGATTGAACTAGGTATCAAGATACCGATGATCGAATCTCGGGCAAGTAACATACCGATGACAAAGGGAACAACGTATGTTGTTATGCGGTCTGACCGATAAAGATCTTCGTAGAATATGTAGGAACCAATATGAGCATCCAGGTTCCGCTATTGGTTATTGACCGGAGAGGTGTCTCGGTCATGTCTACATAGTTCTCGAACCCGTAGGGTCCGCACGCTTAAAGTTACGATGACAGTTATATTATGAGTTTATATGTTTTGATGTACCGAAGGTTGTTCAGAGTCCCGGATGTGATCACGGACATGATGAGGAGTCTCGAAATGGTCGAGACATAAAGATTGATATATTGGACGACTATATTCGGACACCGGAAGTGTTCCGGAGAAGTTTCGGATTAAACCGGAGTGCCGGAGGGTTACCGGAACCCCCCGGGGAAGTATTGGGCCTTAGTGGGCCTAGAGGGGAGAGAGAGGGCAGCAGCCAGGAGGTGGCGCGCCCCCTCCCAGGAGGAATCCTAGTTGGACTAGGAGAGGGGGGCGCAGCCCCCTTTCCCTTTCCCTCTCCCTCTCCCTCTCCCTCTCTTTCCTTCCCCCCTCTTTTCCTAGTTGGACTAGGAAAGGGGAGTCCTACTCCTACTAGGAGGAGGACTCCCCCTCTCCTTGGCGCGCCTAGGGCAGCCGGCCTCCCCCTTGCTCCTTTATATACGGGAGCAGGGGGCACCTCTAAACACAATTGATATATGATATTTTAGCCGTGTGCGGTGCCCCCTCCACCATACTACACCTCGATAATACCGTTGCGGAGCTTAGGCGAAGCCCTGCGTCGGTGGAACATCATCATCGTCACCACGCCGTCGTGCTGACGAAACTCTCCCTCAACACTCGGCTGGATCGGAGTTCGAGGGACGTCATCGAGCTGAACGTGTGCTGAACTCAGAGGTGCCATGCGTTCGGTACTTGATCGGTCGGATCGTGAAGACGTACGACTACATCAACCGCGTTGCGATAACGCTTCCGCTGTTGGTCTATGAGGGTATGTGGACAACACTCTCCCCTCTCGTTGCTATGCATCACCATGATCTTGCGTGTGCGTAGGAATTTTTTTGAAATTACTACGTTCCCCAACAGTGGCATCCGAGCCTGGTTTTATGCGTTGATGCTATGCACGAGTAGAACACAAGTGAGTTGTGGGCGATATAAGTCATACTGCTTACCAGCATGTCATACTTTGGTTCAGCGGTATTGTGAGATGAAGCGGCCCGGACCGACATTATGCGTACGCTTACGCGAGACTGGTTTCACCGTTGCGAGCACTCGTTGCTTAAAGGTGACCGGCGGGTGTCTGTCTCTCTCACTTTAGTTGAACCGAGTGTGGCTACGCCCGGTCCTTGCGAAGGTTAAAACAGCACCAACTTGACAAACTATCGTTGTGGTTTTGATGCGTAGGTAAGAACGGTTCTTGCTAAGCCCGTAGCAGCCACGTAAAACTTGCAACAACAAAGTAGAGGACGTCTAACTTGTTTTTGCAGGGCATGTTGTGATGTGATATGGTCAATACATGATGTGATATAATTTGTTGTATGAGATGATCATGTTTTGTAACCGAGTTATCGGTAACTGGCAGGAGCCATATGGTTGTCGCTTTATTGTATGAAATGCAATCGCCATGTAATAGTTTTACTTTATCACTAAGCGGTAGTGATAGTAGTAAAAGCAAAAAGTTGGCGAGACGACAACGATACTACGATGGAGATCAAGGTGTCGCGCCGGTGACGATGGTGATCATGACGGTGCTTCGGAGATGGAGATCACAAGCATAGTGCTTCGGAGATGGAGATCACAAGCACGGTGCTTCGGAGATGGAGATCACAAGCACAAGATAATGATGGCCATATCATATCACTTATATTGATTGCATGTGATGTTAATCCTTTATGCATCTTATCTTGCTTTGATTGACGGTAGCATTATAAGATGATCTCTCACTAAAATTTCAAGATAAAGTGTTCTCCCTGAGTATGCACCGTTGCGAAAGTTCTTCGTGCTGAGACACCACGTCTTAATTGGGTGTGATAGGCTCTACGTTCAAATACAACGGGTGCAAAACAGTTGCACACGCGGAATACTCAGGTTAAACTTGACGAGCCTAGCATATACAGATATGGCCTCGGAACACAGAGAACGAAAGGTCGAGCGTGAATCATATAGTAGATATGATCAACATAGTGATGTTCACCATTGAAACTACTCCATCTCACGTGTTAATCGGACATGGTTTAGTTGATTTGGATCACGTAATCACTTAGATGATTAGAGGGATGTCTATCTAAGTGGGGGTTCTTAATTAATATGATTAATTGAACTTAAATTTATCATGAACTTAGTCCTGATAGTATTTTGCAAATTATGTTGTAGATCAATAGCTCGCGTTGTTGCTTCCCTGTGTTTATTTTTGATATGTTCCTAGAGAAAAAATTATGTTGAAAGATGTTAGTAGCAAAGATGCGGATTGGATCCGTGATCTGAGGATTATCCTCATTGCTGCACAGAAACCTTATGTCCTTGATGCACCGCTAGGTGACAGACCTATTACAAGAGCAGATGCAGACGTTATGAACGTTTGGCTAGCTCAATATGATGACTACTTGATAGTTTAGTGCACCATGCTTAACGGCTTAGAATCGGGACTTCAAAGACGTTTTGAACGTCATGGACCATATGAGATGTTCCAGGAGTTGAAGTTAATATTTCAAGCAAATACCCGAGTTGAGAGATAAAGTCTCCAAAAAGTTCTATAGCTAAAAGATGGAGGAGAATCGCTCAACTAGTGAGCATGTGCTCAGATTGTCTGGGTACTACAATCGCTTGAATCAAGTGGGAGTTAATCTTCTAGATAAAATAGTGATTGACAGAATTCTCTAGTCACCATCACCAAGTTAGTAGAACTTCGTGATGAACTATAGTATGTAAGGGATGACGAAAGTAATTCCCGAGCTCTTCGCGATGCTGAAATCGACGAAGGTAGAAATCAAGAAAGAGCATCAAGTGTTGATGGTTAATAAGACCACTAGTTTCAATAAAAGGGCAAAGGGATAGAAGGGGAACTTCAAAAGAACGGCAAGCAAGTTGCTACTCAAGTGAAGAAGCCCAAGTCTGTACCTAAGCCTGAGACTAAGTGCTTCTACTGCAAAGGGACTGGTCACTGGAAGCGGAACTGCCCCAAGTATTTGGTGAATAAGAAGGATGGCAAAGTGAACAAAGGTATATTGGATATACATGTTATTGATGTGTACTTACTAGTGTTTATAGCAACCCCTCGGTATTTGATACTGGTTCAGTTGCTAAGAGTAGTAACTCGAAACGGGAGTTGCAGAATAAACAGAGACTAGTAAAAAGGCAAGGTGACGATGTGTGTTGGAAGTCGTTCCAAGATTGATATGATCATCATCGCACACTCCCTGTACTTTCGGGATTAGTGTTGAAACTAAATAAGTGTTATTTGGTGTTTGCGTTGAGCATGAATATAATTTGATCATGTTTGTTGCAATACGGTTATTCATTTAAGTTAGAGAACAATTGTTGTTCTGTTTACATGAATAAAAACCTTCTATGGTCATACACACCAACGAAAATGGTTTGTTGGATCTCGATCGTAGTGATACACATATTCATAATATTGAAGCCAAAAGATGCAAAGTTAATAATGATAGTGCAACTTATTTGTGGCACTGCCGTTTAGGTCATATTGGTGTAAAGCGCATGAAGAAACTCCATACTGATGGGATTTTGGAATCACTTGATTATGAATCACTTGATGCTTGCGAACCATGCCTCATGGGCAAGATGACTAAAACTCCGTTCTCCGGAACTATGGAGAGAGCAACAGATTTATTGGAAATCATACATACATATGTATGTGGTCCGATGAATATTGAGGCTCGTAACGGATATCGTTATTTTCTGACCTTCACAGATGATTTGAGCAGATATGGGTATATCTACTTGATGAAACATAAGTCTGAAGCATTTGAAAAGTTCAAAGAATTTTAGAGTGCAGCGGAAAATCATCGTAACAAATAAAGTTTCTACGATCTGATCGTGGAGAAGAGTATTTGAGTTACGAGTTTGGCCTTCAGTTAAAACAATGTGAAATAGTTTCACTACTCACGCCACCTGGAACACCACAGTGTAATGGTGTGTCCGAACATCGTAACCGTACTTTATTAGATATGGTGCGATATATGATGTCTCTTACCGATCTACCACTATCGTTTTGGGGTTATGCATTAGAGACAGCTACATTCATGTTAAATAGGGTACCATCCAAATCCGTTGAGACAACATCTTATGAACTGTGGTTTGGCTAGAAACCAAAGTTGTCGTTTCTTAAAGTTTGAGGTTGCAATGCTTATATGAAAAAGTTTCAACCTGATAAGCTCAAACCCAAATTGGAGAAGTGCGTCTTCATAGGATACCCAAAAGAAAATGTTGGGTACACCTTCTATCACAGATCCGAAGGCAAGATATTCGTTGCTGAGAATGGATCCTTTCTAGAGAAGGAGTTTCTCTCGAAAGAAGTGAGTGGGAGGAAAGTAGAACTTGATGAGGTAATTGTACCTACTCCCTTATTGGAAAGTAGTTCATCACAGAAATCTGTTCCTGTGACTCCTACACCAATTAGTGAGGAAGTTAATGATGATGATCATGTAACTTCAGATCAAGTTACTACCAAACCTCGTAGGTAAACCAGAGTAAGATCCGCACCAGAGTGGTACGGTAATCCTGTTCTGGAGGTTATGTTACTAGACCATGACGAACTTACGAACTATGAAGAAGCAATGGTGAGCCCAGATTCCGGAAAATGGCTTGAGGCCATGAAATCTGAGATAAGATTCATGTATGAGTACAAAGTGTGGACTTTGGTTGACTTGCCCGATGATCAGCAAGCAATTGAGAATAAATGGATCTTCAAGAGGAAGACAGACACTGATAGTAGTGTTACTATCTACAAAGCTAGACTTGTCGGAAAAAGGTTTTTTGACAAAGTTCAAGGTGTTGACTACGATGAGATTTTCTCACTCGCAGCGATGCTTAAGTTTGTCAGAATCATGTTAGCAATTGCCGCATTTTATGAAATCTGGCAAATGGATAAACAAAACTACATTCCTTAATGGATTTATTAAAGAAGAGTTGTATATGATGCAACCAGAAAGGTTTTGTCAATCCTAAAGGTGCTAACAAAATATGCAAGCTCCAGCGATCCATCTATGGACTGGTGCAAGCATCTCGGAGTTGGAATATACGCTTTGATAAGTTGATCAAAGGATATAGTTTTATACAGACTTGCGATGAAGCCTGTATTTACAAGAAAGTGAGTGGGAGCACTACAACATTTCTGATAAGTATATGTGAATGACATATTGTTGATCGGAAATAATGTAGAATTATTCTGCAAAGCATAAAGGAGTGTTTGAAAGGAGTTTTTCAAAGAAAGACCTCGGTGTAGCTGCTTACATATTGAGCATCAAGATCTATAGAGATAGATCAAGACGCTTGATAAAGTTTTTTCAATGAGTACATACCTTAACAAGATTTTGAAGTAGTTCAAAATAGAACAGTCAAAGAAAGAGTTCTTGCCTGTGTTACAAGGTGTGAAATTGAGTAAGACTCAAAACCCGACCACGACAGAAGATAGAAAGAGAATGAAAGTCATTCCCTATGCCTTGGCCATAGGTTCTATAAAGTATGCCATGCTGTGTACCAGATCTATTGTATACCCTACACTGATTTTGGCAAGGGAAAAGAATAGTGATCTAGGAGTAGATCACTGGACAGCGGTCAAAATTATCCTTAGTGGAATAAGGATATGTTTCTCGATTATGGAAGTGACAAAAGGTTCGTCGTAAAGGGTTACGTTGATGCAAGTTTTGACACTAATCTAGATGACTCTAAGTCTCGGTCTAGATACATATTGAAAGTGGGAGCAAATGGCTAGAGTAGCTCCGTGCAGAGCATTGTAGACATAGAAATTTGCAAAATACTTACGGATCTGAATGTGACAGACCCGTTGACTAAAATTATCTCACAATCAAAACATGATCACACCTTAGTACTCTTTGGGTGTTAATCACATAGCGATGTGAACTAGATTATTGACTCTAGTAAACCCTTTGAGTGTTGGTCACATAGAGATGTGAACTATGGGTGTTAATCACATGGTGATGTGAAATATTGATGTTAAATCACATGGCGATGTGAACTAGATTATTGACTCTAGTGCAAGTGGGAGACTGAAGGAAATATGCCCTAGAGGCAATAATAAAGTATTCTATATTTCCTTGTATCATGATAAATGTTTATTATTCATGCTAGAATTGTATTAACCGGAAACATAATACATGTGTGAATACATAGACAAACAGAGTGTCACTAGTATGCCTCTACTTGACTAGCTCGTTAATCAAAGATGGTTATGTTTCCTAGCCATAGACATGAGTTGTCATTTGATTAACGGGATCACCTCATTAGGAGAATGACGTGATTGACTTGACCCATTCCGTTAGCTTAGCACCCGATCGTTTAGTATGTTGCTATTGCTTTCTTCATGACTTATACATGTTCCTATGACTATGAGATTATGCAACTCCCGTTTACCGGAGGAACACTTTGTGTGCTACCAAACGTCACAACGTAAATGGGTGATTATAAAGGTGCTGTATAGGTGTCTCCAAAGGTACTTGTTGGGTTGGCGTATTTCGAGATTAGGATTTGTGACTCCGATTGTCGAAGAGGTATCTCTGGGCCCACTCAGTAATGCACATCACTATAAGCCTTGCAAGCATTGTGACTAATGAGTTAGTTACGGGATGATGTATTACAGAACGAGTAAAGAGACTTGCCGGTAACGAGATTGAACTAGGTATCGAGATACCGACGATGGAATCTCGGGCAAGTAACATACCGATGACAAACGGAACAACGTATGTTGTTATGCGGTCTGACTAATAAAGATCTTCGTATAATATGTAGGAACCAATATGAGCATCTAGGTTCCGCTATTGGTTATTGACCGGGGAGGTGTCTCGGTCATGTTTACATAGTTCTCGAACCCGTAGGGTCCGCACGCTTAAAGTTACGATGACAGTTATATTATGAGTTTATATGTTTTGATGTACCGAAGGTTGTTCGGAGTCCCGGATGTGATCACGGACATGACGAGGAGTCTTGAAATGGTTGAGACATAAAGATTGATATATTGGACGACTATATTCGGACACCGGAAGTGTTCCGGAGAAGTTTTGGATTAAACCGGAGTGCCGGAGGGTTACCGGAACCCCCCGGGGAAGTATTGGGCCTTAGTGGGCCTAGAGGGGAGAGAGAGGGCAGCAGCTAGGAGGTGGCGCGCCCCCTCCCAGGAGGAATCCTAGTTGGACTAGGAGAGGGGTGCGCAGCCCCCTTTCCCTCTCCCTCTCCCTCTCTTTCCTTCCCCCCCTCTTTTCCTAGTTGGACTAGGAAAGGGGAGTCCTACTCCTACTAGGAGGAGGACTCCCCCCCTCTCCTTGGCCCGCCTAGGGCAGCCGGCCTCCCCCTTGCTCCTTTATATACGGGGGCAGGGGGGCACCTCTAAACACAATTGATATATGCTATTTTAGCCGTGTGCGGTGCCCCCTCCACCATACTACACCTCGATAATACCGTTGCGGAGCTTAGGCGAAGCCCTCCGTCGGTGGAACATCATCATCGTCACCACGCCGTCGTGCTGACGAAACTCTCCCTCAACACTCAGCTGGATCGGAGTTCGAGGGACGTCATCGAGCTGAACGTGTGCTGAACTCAGAGGTGCCGTGTGTTCGGCACTTGATCGGTCGGATCATGAAGACGTACGACTACATCAACCGCGTTGTGATAACGCTTCCGCTGTCGGTCTACGAGGGTACGTGGACAACACTCTCCCCTCTCGTTGCTATGCATCACCATGATCTTGCGTGTGCGTAGGATTTTTTTTGAAATTACTACGTTCCCCAACAGGGAATATATGCACGTAGTCCCTAACAACATTGAAAGCATTGTCTTTTAAACTAGGAATAACTGGAATGGGCAGGAATTGGCCGTCTCTGCTGTTGGGATAGGTCTTCGGCTGGTGGACTTGCTGTACTTTTTGCTGGAGTGGGATTTTTCTATGGTACGGCTGGTGCTATGGCAACTAAAATCGGCATACCTTTTGCTGGAGTGCAGGTCCTGTGTGGTGGGGCTAGTGGTGTGGCCAGTGAAGTATGGGTACAGTCTGCTGGAGTCGGTCCTATGTTTTGTGTCACTGGTTGTACGACCAATATAAGTGGGGTGCTGTCTGATTTCTCCGGCACAACCATGTTTTTCAAGGACTTTGCTGGTGCTCCTTCAGGTTTGGCAATCACCCTCTTCCTTTTTGATGTCTGATGCACAAGAACAACATTTGAGTGGAAAAACATGGTATGATGACAGATGGAATATGTATTGATAATGGATGGGCATGGCATCTCGACATATATGATGAGTAAACTAAGCAGATGGCGGTGCAACAAAGTAGAAGAAATGCAAGACAACATATGCAAGATACGCGCAATCAATAAAACCTTGCCAAATTAGAACAGGCACCTTGATGGGTGAACAGGACAGGCCATCTGCCTTTGACACCTCGAGGTTAGAATAGTCATTAGTATCATATTCTGAACAAGAATCAACAGGTGGGGAGCGTATGAGTTTCATTGCATCCAGAATGGCACTCAATGCCTTGGTGCCAATTTTGTAAGTCATTGCAGTGTTTAGCTTCAAGAGTGGACTGCTGCTAGTGCAACACAAAGCAGCTACACAGATCATAGTGTAGATATAACGGGAAAATCGTAAGCATCAGAGTAAAATCAGCAAAGTGGAACTTGCTGGAATATATGTGCTAGTATTGCCGGTACGGCTAGAAAGGCTTCGGATACCAGCTCTCTTCAACTGAAGGTGGGGTACTGTTAATATCAGTGTAACTCTCAAAGGCGACACAACTCCCCGCATTTCCTTGCTATTCTTATAGGATTCAAGTGGGCAGGCCACTACAAATCCTATTCCCATGTTTACAAAATCCTACGAATCAAAGAGGCCCAAAGAGTTCAAAGTGTCCATCACAACTGACCGTATAGACCTCTACACTGCAAATGTCCCTGCTCATCTTCACTACAAGGAACATACTGTACTACTATCATACTCCCTCCGTTCCAAAATATAAGTCTTGGTAGAGATTTCCACTATGGATCACATACAGATGTATCCAGATACATTTTAGAGTGTAGATTCACTCATTTTGCTCCATATGTAGTCCATGGTGGAATCTATACAAAGACTTGTATTTTGGAATGGAGAGAGTACTATTAAAGAAGAACGGAAGAGGAACATGAGCAAGCAGATTTTGGATAATAAAATGTTCATTGCGCAGTGCCCACACATGATGAACCAGAGCGCATTAAGAAAGCAACTCCCTGTTGTCTCTCTATATGTGGTGCACGTGCTTTTCGAAAGTAAAGTAGGAACATTAGCTGACCAATTAAATGTTATCTGTTTTAGTAATATCAGCATCATATCAGATTCGTACTTGAGCAACATGTTTGGAATTATGAGTGGCACATTGTTAGCTTGATGGATTCAGGAGTAGTGCTAAGCAGGTACGATGATGGTACTGAATATAAAGGCATGTCTGCATGCAAGTCGCGTGACTTTTTTCATTTGGGTCAGTCGACCATTTCAGGCGGTTGGATGAAGATCCTACGTCTCCTAACCATTCTTCTTCCTCGTCTCTGATTCTTCCCATACAGAAAACCGCACGGGCCGCCGGCTGGACCACCGGCCCCCACCGCCTGTGTTCCTCCGCCACCCCCGCCCCCACCCGCATCGAGTTATCTTCATTGGGCGAGGCTCCACCACCGCCCCCACAACCACCGTCCCCACCCGAGCCCCTTCGTTCGCACCGGCGAACTCCGACAAGCTCTGAAAAATTGACTGACCCAATTTTGAAATTTAGTCTACTTGATTTAACTAGTGTGGAATATAAAAGGGGAAACCATAAGCATTGGGAGTATAGTGTTGAGTGTGGCATGGCGGATCTGAAGGTGCAAACCGGACAAAGGCAACTTCGCAACCAATGTTTGCTTTCAACTAGCAAGTAAGTGATGGACAAGAAATCAGAGTAAAGCAGTGGTGATCTATTTTCTTGCTGCGATAAATAAGTTGAGCAGATACGAAAGAGTACCGCCTCTGGTGCGGCGCCGTGTATGCATCTGCTGAGAATTTGACGGTGTTGCGGTAGCGATGGCTGTCGGCGGCGTGGAAGTAGATCTAGGAGGGTAGACGGTGGCGGCGCGGCGCGGTGGATGAGACGGTCGTAGGAGTGGCGCCGACAAGGTGGACGGCGGCGGGGATGAAGCGAGAGGACGGGATGCAAGGATCCCGGTCCGAAGCCATGGATGAGAGAGGTCGATCTCTTGTAATGGACGGTGGCGTCGGGGTATCAGCTCCGGCATGGTGGAGGAGGGCGGCGGTGGATGGGGTGGCGGATGGAGGAAGCTGGGGTGGAGGCGCCCATGGAGTACGAATGGGGAAATGGAGGTAGAGAGGAAGGGGCGAACCATGTCTTCAGGGCGTGCTTGTCTCAAATGCGAGGAAATTTACAAACTTAGCCCCCGTTTCAAATTTCCTACATCACAGCAATATTAGTCGGTTGGGGATAGGACGGTAATCTCGCATACACTGAATATTTGCCGACGAGAGTTTGTTTTTGGCGCCCACCGTGTATGAATCAGGGAGGGAGTCGATTTCGGCTGAGGACACACTGTGTTTTGGCGCCCACCGTGTATGAATCCAGGTGAGAGGCGGTTATGTCACGTTTGAGTGAAATTACAAACCTACCCCTATCGAAACACATAGAAATCGAGTAGATAGGCTTTGCGTGGTAGGGATAGGCAGTAGTAATTTCCATCTCACAGATTTTGGTTTCGGGCGGTTACTGCGACTTTCCCCGCTTCGTTCAAATTTTGCAGAGTGCACGTTTACCGTGCCAACTCAATTCGAATCCCGTTTGTATTCTATTTTTTTCAAGCGGGATCCATTTTCGATTGGAATAAAATTCTATATACATCATTTTTTATATATACTTTCAAAAGCACAACACCCTTTATACATAAATATGGTTTACAAATGGCATGATCTCAGATTCAAAGTTGTATCCATCAATTTCGATTTTCAAATATTTGAAAGCACTTTATGTTGAAATTCAATGTATGCATTCCTCGCTAACTGTCTCCAATTAATGTGTGTTTCATGCGGGTTTTTTTACTTCTCAAACATGTATAATGTGTTTCACGCATGCAACATATAGTGTAATCCCGTTTAGACATTAATTGCATATAAACCGTGCATTGTTTCTAATTAAAGAATTTATGGATCACCAATATTGATAAACTATATAACATTACACGTGTCCCAAATTCAAATGAATATGCATGTTTGATACACCAATTTGCGTTATGATATTATCGATGTCGTGATCTCCAGTTTAAATATTTGAATCCCATTTAATCCAGATATTCGTCTCATATAACTATCACTCATGCTTATATAGGACTATCTGTCTAGACCTATACGCATTCATCGTCTCTCGGGTATCTCTCGTGCTACCTGTATGTCGACAATTATCTTTTATCTTCGTAACACACTGACGGTACTCTCTCCCTCGACCTTCATCACTCTATCTCTCTCTAAGTATATATCGCTCCCTGCTATGTGTCTCTAACTATGATTCTCCATGTGGAATCTCTTTCTCTCACATAAACACAAAACTTTGTATCCCGGGGTCTCATTTCTCTCTACTATTCCCCTGTGTGCCACTCGCACACCCCTCATACAGAGATGTCTTTCACTCCTTAGGTATGAGAACCTACGAATCTTCCTCTTAAATATCTCTTTCTCACACACAAACACAAACTCTGTCTCCCAGGGTCTCATATTTCTCCACGGTTCTCTTGTATGTTGCTCACACACACACTCTCTCTCCCTAGAGATATCTTGCGTTCCCTCATATGTCTCTCTAGCTATCACTCTCGTTTTAAAATATCTTTCTCTCTCGCAGACACAAAACTCCGTCTCTCGGGATCTCATTTCTCTCTGATATTTGTTTGTATGTGAGTCACATGCACCCTTTCTTCATCTCTCTCACACCCACACCCATAACTCAGCCTTCTGATCCACTCGACTCCTATCTCTAACGCACACTAGCTAGCATCTTTATCTTTCTATTTATCTGTTTCTCCATCAACCTTCTTTCATTTATAGGTTGATCTCTTTTGCACAATCGTTGTTCCTCACTCCCTCTGCTCGCCATAGATGCATGCTCCAGCCCATGCCACTTTCTCTTAAAGACAAAACCACATGCTCAATTGTCGGGCCTTCTTCCCTGCATTCTCACATGCATGCATATTGTCATACCGATCCGTCTCTCCCATGTCGTTGATCTTATGACTTATGTCTTCTTTCTTTTATCTCGATCATGCGTGCGCACACACACACATCCCACGTATACATGTATACCTCTCACACACGCATGTTCAAGATCTCTATGTCTCCATACGTAGTTAATTACCCTCAACCCTAACGCCACATCGAATCGTTCTCCTTTTGTGTGCACATAACTTCCACCTGGATGGGTAAAACACACACTCACACTTAACAATCTCCTTCTAGCTACGCCCCCGCCCTCTCACTCTTCCCCTATATCCCCGAAACCAATAAGACCATCCCTTCGTTTAATTCCCGCCTACATGCACCATCGATATATAGTAGTCTTCCTTGGTGTCTTCCGAACAAACACGCTCTCTCGATGTCGACTCCTCTCACGCGCACACACCTTCTCTTCCCTCTCTACGGGCATTTTCTCTCTCGCACCCCATCGTTGGTGGCCTCTGCCATACACATCACCTCTCTATGATGAAGCCATGCACACTTAAATTACATCCACCACCGAGGACCCCGCGACACCCACCCACCCACCCACACACACACGCATGCACGCACGCACGCACCCACCCACACACACACACTAAGACTCCATCACACACACACGCACACACACACACACTAAGACTCCATCTCTCTCTCTCACACACACGCACACACACCCACACACACAAACACACACACACACACACACACTAAGACTCCATCTCACACACACATGCTCTAGGCGGAGCATTTGTCCCTACCACCCTTCATCCAACCTTACCTGTATGATAAACAATCACCTTAATTTACTTGTATAACATGGACAAATTCCACTTTACTTTAGTATTTAGCAAACTTACCATCTGTACCCTTATAAAAACCGAGTTGGCGATGATGGTGTGCCTGCCATCTTGTAATATAGACCGTCTGATCTATATCTGACGGGTAGAAATCAAACTATGGTAATTTTACAAAAGATACCCGCACCTCTCTCCACATCCTTATCTCCCACAACCTCATTGCTGAGCAATTAAAAAAGAAAGTCTCTGGAACAATCTAGCATGGTGGCCGCTGCCGCCTGCCGGCGCCGTCCATCCCCATGCCTCCGCCCATTCCGACCACCAGTCACCACCACGCTCCACTCCTCCTCACCTTATCTCTCATCTTTCATTTTTTCGATGACATTCTCGAGATACCAGTTTTCCGATAAAATTCTCGAAGTATCATTAGTTTTTACACATGGGATTACTCCTGCATGGGTAAATCACAACAGGTGTTTTGTAAAAAAATGCATATTGATGTTCCGTGCAATGCACGAGCATCTTGTAATTATATAACCCAAATCACGAGTAGGAAGTGACATTTTTTTACACAACCACGTTAACATGGCCACGTAAATCACTAGCTAAAGTAAATACCATTATACTTATAACCCGATGCAAAAGGTTGAGTACATGTCTGAAGAGTAGAGTCGCACACATGCACTCTCTCTCTCTCACAATCTCTCTCTCACACACACACACCAGTTACGTGACGCCCACTTAAGCAGACACGTATGTTACAATTTGTGCACCCGCAGGTACACGTGATGCTGCGCATTTATTTAAGCTGGACGGCGAACCCAAAAGGTAGCTGCATTCATTCCCCTCCCGCCGCCTCTTCTCTGGTCGCCGTCGCCCGGTAGCCATGGCCCGGCCGAAGGTAACAACATACGCCATACTCCCGCCGGAGCGGTGCTTTAATCTGGAAATTTTAGTGGTCATTCATGCATCTTTTTGTGCTAGCACTCCTGTATAAGGGTTGACCGGTCGCTGGAAGAGGAAGGAGAAGGGAAGCGGGCTGTGGAGTAACGTTTTTTACCACAATTTCTTAGGAAACTGAGTGCAATAATTGAGTAGTTTTGCAAACTACCAGTACTACACCTGAAACGGTTCAAAACCTATACTCCCTTGCCAGCGCGCGCTTCCTGCGTGAAACCGTCAACGTCGCCCTGGAGCGTCAGTGCCGCATTAATGTCCGGCCAGAGCGAAGGCAACCTCTCACTGGCGCCGGCTTTGAAGCGGCGTGACGGCCGAGAGAGCGCCGCTTCCCGGTGCACGCGACTGCTCTGCGTTGAGGCTGGACATAGGCCCTGTTTGGATCCATGGGTTAGAGTTAGTTTGAGCTAGTTGGGGCTCAAATAGCCCTAAAGTATCCACGCATGAGGGTTTAAATTGGAGCAAGTTACACCGAACCCACCAAAAAAACTATCCCACCCAAGAGGTGCTAACTGGAGATAGTTCTCATTGGGACCACTGAAAAATCACTTTTCTCTCTCCATCAAGTGCATTTATTGTCAATCTAGCCCTATCACCCAAACACCTCTTTGGATACAGTTAGTTCAGGGTTAGTCATGAGTTAGTATAACCTCTACTCCCTCCTTTCCGGTTTATAGGGCTTATCTCAAAATCTTAGTTTTTCCATTTTATAAGGCTCAATTTGGTTGTTCCCCATCACAATTTCAGATTCCAAGGTGCATTAAATAATTGCATGCAAGTATTAAGAGAAAATTGACCAATGCATGTACTTTATGCATGCATGCATTGCAATTAATACATTGGTAAACATAAATTTTTGAGGAAAACAAGAGCATTAATTGGGTGCTTTTGCAAATTACGAAAAGTATTCCACCACTTATCATCTACCTTGGTTGGTGAGATTTTTGAATTGAGCCCTATAAACCGGAAACGAGGGAGTAGCTAAGTTAGAGTATCCAAATAGGAGCAGTATAGGACATGCAAGTTGCTCAAAGCATACAGTCAAATTCGTACATGAAAGGATTTTTTTTGTTTTTGAAAAAGGAACGTGAAAGGATTTTTTTTAGAATGCTCTTGTCATGTCGCTAACATGTGATGAGTTAACCGACCTCAATAGACGGCAAAAACGCCAGCCCGCCGCACTTTGAGAGAGATGAGGGAGAAGCGATACAGGCTGCTGGATTACTAGAGATAGGTGTCGCACGGAAGCCAAGAAATATGGTGATAGCATGGGTTAGCCATGTACTAGTATGATGTAACTACACTGGGCTGCCATGTTTCGTACTCTTCGAGTCCACTATGGAGATGATTGGTTGATTTTATATCACTGAATAATATAAAATATTATGAGTGCAGACGCTCCACCACGAGGTTCCTTGCTCCTTCTCGGTCGTCGGGAATCTATGTTCTTCCACTCTATTTTTTTACGTGAGCTTCGTTCATCCTTTTGCCAAGACGCGAGACATCTAGCATCAAGGTGCACGTGTCATGCAAGGATCGTTCCGTCTATATGAAGAACATGTGGGATTGGAACTACGAGACGGACATGTACCCACTAGTGGACGTGCGGACCTGTGTAATGTAGCGCAGTAAGTGAAGTAGAAAGGCACAAATAGTATGAACATGCGTGGCATATAGGCATTTGTCTCTTACTACCACTAAATTTTGTACGTGCAATGCCCGGTGATGTTATGGAGTACGTGACTAAGTACTCTACTACTACTATATTAATTGGAGGCACATATTAGGAATGTGCAATCATCTTGGCATAGTAGTATGTATAACCGAGTACTACTAATACACTCCGAAGTGGGAAACCGTTTAGGTTGTGATCGGTGTGAATAGGTTTGCAATTAAATATAGCGTGGTACTACCTCCGTCCTAGTTTATTACTCCCCTTTGTAATTTGTGCCAAATTTTGACTAAATACTTAACTTAAAAAATATTAATGCATGTCAACAAAAATTATACTATCGCTGTTCCGTTTCGAAAATAAGCATATAAGCTGTTACTTCTTACCCAAAGGATCTTTATATCCAACAGACACAAAATATCCATTCGACTGTTCGAAATTGCTTTCACTGCTAATCTGATGTCGAAACCCACCATCTCTTAAGCTAAAGTAGAGTGAGCTAACCCCTATATTAGCATATTACTAAGATAAATAGAAGGCACTGTAGAATCATTTAGGACGTGAGCTTGTCAATCTGAATGTGGAGGGACACTAGCTTCGCCCCGACCAGCAGCTTGGGCGGAACTGTGAAGAAGGTCAGCTCCTGCACGGTGACGTCGCCGGGATCCCTGCTGATTGTCACCTCCATTTCCACCTTGATGGCATCGGTCCTGCCTTTGGGCTCCCCCGCCGGGCCGTTCGCCCACAGCTTGTGTCGGGTGGTTGGTGCGACATATGCCAATGGATGGCTTATCATTGTGGGAGCCAATAAGACGTCGCCGGTGCCTGGAAACGGGATGAGGCGAAGACATGCACGCCGGCGGATCTTACCCAGGTTCAGGGCTCTCCGAGGAGATAACACCCCTAGTCCTGCTCTGCGGGGTCTCCGCATGATCACTAGATCAAGGAAAGGTAACTACAATCGCTCCTAGAGCTGTTGGGATCAAGGGAGAAGAAGAACAAGGCTAGCTCTTGCTTCTCTCTATCTATGGTGTGTGTCTATGCTTAGAAGCCAACTGAGGAGATCAGATCACCCTTTGCATGGGTGCTCTGGGGGTTTATATAGGCCTAGCCCCCGGGGGTACAATGGTAATCCGGCTGGGCACTGGTCCCAGCCGTCAGTGTCTACGCTCGCCGGCTTCTCCGCCGGCTGCTGGGTCCCGCCGAATGGTGGGTCCCGCCTGCTGCCGGCCTCTTGGTCGACAGGCCGGCCCCACTGCCTAGGGTCTTGTCGGCGGCCTCGGGGGCTCTCACTGCAGCCTTACCTTGTCTTGTCTCCTTAATGGGGCTCCTGCTTCGAGGAAGGGAGTAGCCGGCTTCTGGGGGCCGGCTACGCCCTTGGCCGACTGGGAAAAGCCGGGCCGCCTTCACGCCTCTCTCTGGCTGAGGGGGCCCGCCGCCCGTGGGCCATACGGGAGTCTGTCGTGGATGACGTAGAGGCTAGCATGGCTACAGTGCCGGGCCGCACGGGAGACGGCCATCCCGTACGGTCTCCTGTAGCCATGCCTGCCTCGGGCTTCGGGGGTAGTGGGCCGCACTGCGGCCACACCCCGTCTTGTCGCCGTTATGTGGGAGTAACTTTGGTGGTTGTGATCTCGGCCGGCTTCTTGGAGTCGGCGTCCTTCCAGGCCGGCTTCTTGGAGTCGGCCGTCCCCTTGGTCGTCCTGGGGAGGGGTCGCTGAGGCTGGGTCGCCTTCCGGGAGTCGGCTTCAGAGGTAGCCGGCCAGGGAAGGCGGCCCGATGCTTGGAGTGCTCGGAGGCCCGAAGGCCTGGTAATTTTTTCGGAAGAGCCATGGGCAGTCGGTTAGGCTACCCGTGGCCATTTACTCCGACAGTAGTCCCCGAAGCTGATTGGGCTTCGAGGTGGAGTTGGGGTTGAGAAGCTCGATCAGCTTCCTATCTTGACAAGTCGGCAGCTGGGAGCCGGCTTTAGTTAGGCGTGCCGCCTTGGTCGAAAACTCCGGAGACGGAGAGCGCGAGCTCGCCAACACATGCTCCGGGCCGCGGGCCGGTCGCAGTCCGCCTGCGGGCCACGTGGCAAAAAAGCCTGCCAGCCCACGCGCGTGACGGGATGTCGCCGCAGGGCGGGGGCCCGCCACGTCCGCGCCCGGGCCCAGGCGTGGATTGTCCGCATCCCGAAACCGCCCGCACGTCTCGTGCGGCAGTTTCGGCTCGCATTCATGCGCAATAATTGCGAGGCGTGGGGGGAGTGGGTGCAGTTAATCCCACGACTCCCCCCACGTTCGGCTTCCCCGGTCCTGCCTCGCGAAGCTATAAGTAGGGGGAGGTGGAGGGCGGCAGGCCCTCGCACGCTCCTCCACCTTCCTCCACCCTCTTTCTCTTGCCGCTTCTTGCGACAGCGCCTCGCCGCCGCGCTCCTCCACCGTACATTCCTCCGCCACCGCGCTTGTTTTCGCCATGCCTCCCGCCACGGAGCAGTATGGCGGAGATTGGGACGGCTCCAACGTCCACGACGACCACGTCGAGTTTCTTCGCAACACGCGGCGGCTGCCCGGTGCGGACAAGGTGGAGGTCCGCCTTGCGCCGGCGAAGGAAATCAGGCCGGAGCCGCGGGAGGGCGAGCGGGTGGTCTTCCGTTCGCACTTCTTGCGCGACATCGGCCTGCCAGTGAGCGCCTTCTTCCGCTCCTGGCTCAACTTCTATCAGCTCCAGCCGCACCACCTCACCCCAAATGCGGTGGTGCTGCTGTCCGCCTTCGTCACCCTGTGCGAGGGCTACCTCGGCGTCCTTCCCACCCTCGAGCTCTGGGGGGAGTTCTTCCAGTCGAAGCTGGGCATGCGCATGCGGGGCGTGCCGGCTCAGACTGGATCCTTCATCGCGTCGCGGAGATCGGCCGCCGACAACCCCTTCCCCCTCATCACGCTGATCCAATCGGTGAAGAAGTGGCAGAAGTCATACTTCTATGTGCGGAACATCGCCCCCCGGGGCGACTACATCAACCTGCCGGCCTACGTAGCCGGCCCACCGGCTGGCAGGCTGCCCCAGTGGTCCTTCCGGGCTGTGACGCTGACGCCGGCCGGGTCCGCCGCCGTCGCCCGAGTGCGGGAGCTGACCCAGGCGGAGGGCTTGACGGGGCCCGACCTTCTGGCCGCGTTCGTCACGCGCCGGGTTCTTCCGCTCCAGAGCCGGCTCATCTGATCTGTCAGATGAGCGGCCAGCTCGATCCGAGCCGAATGTGTACCAAGGAGATGCCGCGCGCGGAGGTCGCCTATATGGTGAACTACCTTGCGAACTGCAAACTCACCGAATAGTGGCAGTTCGGCAAGGAACCGTATAGCCAAGCCAGTGCGCCGCCTACGGTATGTTCTCCTTGTCTCTTCTTTTTCTTTCTTTGCTTTGTTGCCGAGTTCCTCTTAGCCGACTCTGACTTAGTCGGCTTGCTCTTCGACAGAGCTCTCTTCTTCGGCCGGCCGGCGGGTCAGACGCGGAGCGCCGATTCGTCCCCGACCGGGCCGAACACGATCTGGAAGACCCCGACCTGGCGGCGGCCGGTATTGAAGACGACGTCGAGCCGGGAGGTGGCCAAGCCGGCGGAGAAGCAGGCGGCTCCGGGTTCAGTGCCACTTTTGACGACTGGCCGGACGACGATGAGGCTGAAGCCGTCCCACGCCGCCAGCCGGCATCTGGACGCGGCGCGGGTTCCTCCGCCGCGCTGCCTGCTCGGGGTGGAGGTCAAAAGCGTCGCGCCACCCAGGGTTTGTTCGGCAGCCGAACGAAGAAGCCCAGAGGCGGGGCGGCAGCCACCAGGCGGGAGGAGGCGGCCGCGAAGGCGGCTCGCTTCCGCAAGGTGGTGAAGCAACCACAGACCGTGTCGGCGTAAGTCCGAATTTTTCTTTGTGTACTCTCTTTTCTTCGGTGGTTCCTGAAACCTTGTCTTTTTTCTCCAAATGATCAGAGCTCCGTTGTCGCTTGAGCGGGCGGCTGCCGGCTCCGTCGTCGAGTCTCCAAGGGGGTCTGGGAGCACCACCCGCCGCGTGGACCCCCGTGCCGACCTCCAGGAGGCGACAGAAAGGAACGCGCGGGAGGCGCGGGCGGAGCCAGAGGCGCGGGAGGCGGAGGCACGGAAGGCGGCCGCCGCCCAGGCGGCACGGGGGGAGGAGGAGGCGGCGAAGGCACTCGCCGAAGCCGCAGCCAGGGCCCAAGCAGAGGCTGAGGCCGCGGCGGCGGCGGGGGAGGCTTTGATGGTCACCCCGCTGCGCGTCATGGCGCCTGGGGACGTGGAGCCCTCGCCAGAGGGAGCCAGCGGCGACCGGCCAGGGCTGGGGGGAAGTGGCGACGACGTCATCATCTTGGAGAGGGCGCCGGAGCCGACCCCGCCAACTGGGGCGGCCCAAGGCGGCCGGCCTGTTCCGCCGCCTGCACAGTCGGCGGGGGGCGAGCCAGCCGTGAGGGCTGAGACGGCGGTCCGGATTCCGTCGAGCCGGCGCACGGGGAAGGCCGCGTCGGAGCCGCAAAAGGCCGCGTCGGAGCCGCAGCCGGCCGCCGGCTCTAGCTCGTTGGCCCAGGATGCGGAGGTGGCCAGCGCAACCTCGGGGTGGTCGCCAGGCGAAGGGACGGCCGTTGTGAACGTGGCTGCACAGGACGTCCGGACCCGGCTCCAGGGCCAAGCTGCGGCGCTGAGGCAGTTCACCGACGAGTTCCTCGCGACGCGGGCGGCTATCCGGGTTAGTATTCCCATCTTGCTTCTTCTTGATCTTGATTTCTCTTTGATCTTGATTTCTCTCGTGGGTGCGCGTCAGCGCACCCACTGGGTGTAGTCCCCGAGTTCCGAGTCGGCTGCTGAGCAGGCGGCTTGGAACTGCTTGGTGGGTTTGTCTTTGCTGTTCTTATTCTTTCTTCGGTCTTCTGTCCATCTTGCAGGACTACCACAACCTTCGAGCGGCCGCCTTCAACTCCCAGGCTCGGGAGCTGACTCAGAAGACCGCCGACCTTACTGAGAGCCGAGGTACGTGTTCTGTTCTTTATCTCATGTGGGGGCGCGTCAGCGCACCCACTGGGTGTAGTCCCCGAGATTCGGGCCGACTGCTGAGCAGTCGGGTCGGATCTTCCTTGACGACTTCTTACTGTTATTCTTTTCCTGCCGTCTCTGCAGCGGCCAACGCCAGTCTGAGGGCGCAGCTGGGGGAATCTCAGACTGCCCTTCGCGCCAAGGATGCCGAGCTCGCCGCCTTGGTGCAGGAACGCGACCGCCTGGTCAAGAAGTTGGCCGACCAGGAGGAAAGCCATAAGGCGGCATTGAAGGCTGCGCAGGACCGCGAAACCACCCTCCAGGCCGAGTTCGAGACGAAGGCGGCTGGCTGGGCTGAGGCCAGGCAGACTCTGATCTCTGGCTACGGCCAGATCGAAGATCTTGTTGTCGGTAAGCCGCCTATCTCTTCGTCCTTTCTTGCCATCTGCCACTTGGGCTCTTTTTCTGATTTGGTGTTCTTTTCTTCCTTTCTTCTTCTTTCTTGCGCAGAGTACTTCCCTGGCTATTCTACTGCCGCCAACCAGACCATCGAGGCCCGTCGCCAGGCGCGAAGGCAGGCTGGCTTTGAAATCTCGCCAACTGCCGGCCGCTCGCTGGAGGAACAGCTTCTGGCGATCCAGGCCCGCATCCAGCCGGCTCACCGACTGCTCCGCCGGCTGCAGCGAGCCGGGGCACAAGTCTTGGCCGCCCTCTGGCCCGGCCAGGTGGTTCCTCGCACTCCCAGTCGGACTGCCGACTGGCTGGAGGTGGCAGTCGGCCGCTTCGAAGCTTGGAAGGGTTCGGCGGCTCGCTCCGGTGCCAGACGGGCCCTGGAGTTCGTCAAGGCCTGGTATCCCGGCCTGAGCCTGCACCAGCTGGCTACGTGGCGGCAGCAAGCTGACACGGAGCTGGAGCCGGCACGGCCGGCCATCATCCGGCGGGCTTCGGCGATCGCTGACTACACCGACACCAGCGTCTTCGCCCCCGAGGTGGACGACAACGGAGTCGCCCAGCCGGAGGAGTGGTTCGGGCTGGACCCGTCGTACGGTGAGGACTCGGCGGAGGAGATCGACTCCAGCGACGAGGGTGAAGAAGAGGAGGAGGAGGGTGAAGCCGCCGAGCCGGCTAGTGGAGCGGCCGACCAGCCTCAGCTTGACCGCGCCTCCAGCACTACACCACGCACGAGTGCGTCGTCTGCCCCTGGCGGTGACCAAGCCGAGACCCGCTAGGCGGCCACTCCTTCAGCCGGCCAGGCCGCATTCACCGACCAGCTCGGCCTCCGCCCCGTGCCTTAGTCTAGTTCGCCGTCTTTTGTTTTCCTGTCTTGTTACTTTGGGAACAAAACTTCTGTTAATTTTGCACAATTCCACCCACTGGGGGTGTATTCGAACCATGTTGATGGCCAGCCTGCTGGGGGCCTTTTATGTATATATAACTTATGCATTTGGCCTTTCCTTGTACTTTTGCTTTTTGTCCTTCTGCTTTTTCCTTTGCCGCCCTCCCTTGGTTGCCGCCTCCCCAGTCAAACAGTTGCTCTGCAATCTGTAGCCGGAGGAGTGCCTGGCCGATTGGGGGGGGGGGAAGTACTCTAGCTCTGCTGGACTAAAGCTAAGTTTTTTGGAAGCCGGCCAGCCGGCTGCTCTGGCAGCCGGCAGGCGTGTTTGGAGGCTGTCTTTATGCTATATAGGTTCGTTGTTCCTTAGCCATTTTTCGTGTGGGCGTCCCTTCTGTCTTGCCTCTTGTTAGTCGGACAGTCAGTTCTTTGAGCTGTGACTTTCAACAAGAGGGGACACGGGAGCCGGCGCACTACTTTTCTGACTTTTAGGGAAAACTTTCAATATAGCTCAAGGCGGCCAGTCCCCGGGCCGACTAGTCGAACCCGGTGCCGGACAGGAAATCAAATGTAATAATACATTCATGGATATGACACTCGTCATTCATAGATAATAAAAAAGGCAGTCCCCGAGTACTGTTCGGGGGGCCTGTTGGTTCGTGCTTAATACAAAAGGGGAGCATGATACATACTGCTTTCAACTGTAAAATCTTCTCAGGAGGTTTGCGTTCCATGGTCGCTCCGACTCCTTGCCGGAGTCGTCTCTCTTGCGTGCTCTTGGTTTTTGCGCGTCGATCAAGTAGTAGGAGTCGTTGCCGAGTGCCTTGCTGACGACGAAGGGGCCTTCCCAAGGGGCCGAGAGCTTGTGCTGGCCGGCTGTTCGCTGGATCAGCCGGAGCACAAGGTCGCCCTCTTGGAAGGATCTTGGCTTGACCTTGCGGTTGTAGTAGCGGCGTAGCCCTTGCTGGTAGATGGCGGACCGGCTGAGTGCTAACAGCCGGCCTTCTTCCAGTAGGTCCACGCCGTCTTCTCTTGCTTCTTTGGCCTCCTCTTCCGTGTACATGGTGATCCAAGGCGAGTCGAACTCGATGTTGGTTGGGATCACAGCCTCGGCACCGTATATGAGGAAGAACGGAGTGAAGCCGGTTGATTTGTTGGGCGTAGTGCGCAGACTCCAGAGGACAGCCGGCAGCTCTTCGAGCCAGCAACCGGCCGATTGCTCCAGTGGTATAACCAGTCGGGGCTTGATGCCGGAGAGGATGAGTCCATTTGCTCGCTCGACCTGGCCGTTTGACTGCGGGTGGGCAACGGACGCTAAGTCCAGTCGGATGCCCTGCGTCGCGCAGAAACGTGCCAGTGCTCCTTTGGCGAAGTTCGTGCCGTTGTCGGTGATGATGCTGTGTGGCACGCCGTACCGAGTAGTGATGTCGGTGATGAAGGTTACGGCAGTCGGCCCATTGAGCTTCTTGATTGGCTTTGCTTCAATCCACTTTGTGAACTTGTCCACAACAACAAGTAGATGTGTCAGGCCGCCGCGGGCTGTCTTGAAGGGACCCACCATGTCCAGTCCCCAGACGGCAAAAGGCCAGGTGAGGGGAATGGTCTTGAGTGCAGAAGCCGGCAGGTGTTGCTTGGAACTAAAAACTTGGCATCCTCTGCAGCTCTTGACTATTTCTTTAGCATCCTCCAAGGCAGTCGGCCAGAAGAAACCATGGCGGAAAGCCTTGGCCACGAGGGATCTTGAGGCTGCGTGGTGGCCGCATTCGCCTTGGTGGATGTCTTTGAGGATTGCCACTCCTTTTTCTGGCTCGACGCAACGCTGGAAGACTCCAGTGATGCTGCGCTTCACAAGCTCTCTATTGATTATTGTATATGCTGCGGCTCGTCGTTGCACTAGTCTTGCTGAGATCTCATCAGCCGGCAGCTCTCTGCTGACTAGGAACTTGAGGATGGGCTGGGCCCATGAGGGATTTGTGACTTCTTCTTCTGTTAATGTGGCCACCATGACTCGGGTGGGTGGGTTGGGTGAGTCGGCCATTGCTTCTTGTGTCGTTGCAGTCTCCGGGCCGACTGCTGCAGTCCCCGAGCCAGGTTCTGAAGTCCCCGGGCCGGGTGCGACTACGGCAGTCCCCGGGGCGGTTGTCGAAGTCCCCGTGCCGCCTGCGGGGTTTCTCCAGTCGGATCCGGCCGTATCTGGCGCAGGCGGTACGAAGATGGAATCCGACTCTGGAGACGGCTTGATGGACGGCTTGAGGAGGCGCTGGAGGGAGACGCCAGTCGGTATGGCCTGTCGGGTGGAGCCGATCCGTGCTAGGGCATCTGCTTGGTCGTTGTCGGCCCTTGGCACGTGAAGGAACTCGCACCCTTCGAAGTATCCGCTAATCTGCTAGACGAGGAATCGATAGCTCGCCATGTTTGCGTCCTTGGCGTCCCAGTCGCCAGACGATTGCTGGACCACCAAGTCTGAGTCGCCGTAGCACAGGATCCGGCGTATGCCAAGCTCTTTGGCTAGCCGGAGCCCATGTACGAGCGCCTCGTACTCGGCCACGTTGTTGGAGGCGGCGAAGTGGATCTGCAGCGTGTACTTGAGCTTGTCGCCTTTCGGAGAGGTGAGGACGATGCCGGCTCCCAAGCCGGTGCGCATCTTGGACCCGTCAAAGTGCATCCGCCAATGGGTAGAGTCGGGAGCCGGTGGTAAGTACTGGGTCTCGGCCCAGTCGGCGAGGAAGTCGGCCAATGCTTGCGACTTGATGGCGGTGCGGGGTTGATAGAAGATCGTGTAGGGCGCCAATGCAATGGCCCATTTGGCCACCCGGCCGGATGCATCCCGGCTGCCTATGATTTCGGCAAGCGGGGTAGTGCACACGACCGTGATGGGGTGCTCTTGGAAGTAGGGCTTCAGTTTCTTGGCAGCGAAGTACACCCCATAGCACATCTTCTGGTAGTGCGGGTAGTTTTGCTTTGAGCTGGACAACACTTCGCTGAGATAGTAGACCGGCCTCTAGAATAGCTGGGCTCGTCCTTCCTCCGGACGCTGGACCACAACAACAGTACTGACGACTCGGCTAGTCGCGGCGATGTAGAGGAGCATGGGCTCCTTCTCAGTCGGCGCTGCCAGGACAGGCGGAGTGGTCAGCATTTTCTTCAACTCATGGAAGGCTTGGTCGGCTTGATCATTCCACTCGAAGTGAGTGGACTTCTTCATGAGTCGGTACAAGGGGAGAGCCTTTTCTCCTAGTCGGCTGATAAAACAATTCAGGGAGGCTAAACAACCAGTGAACTTCTGCACATCTCGCAGTTTGGTGGGAATCTCCATCCTCTTGATGGCCTTGATCTTGACGGGGTTGCACTCAATGCCGTGTTCGGAGACCAGGAAGCCTAGCAGCTGGCCGGCTGGCACTCCGAACACGCACTTCTCGGGGTTGAGCTTGATCTGGAATCGGCGCAAGTTGGCAAATGTTTCCTTCCGGTCTTCCAGCAAGGTACCGCGCTTCTCTGTCTTCACCACAATGTCGTCTACGTAGACGTGGGCATTTCTGCCGAGTTGTTTCAAGAGACATTTCTGCATGCAACGCTGAAAAGTGGCACCAGCATTTCTGAAGCCGAATGTCATAGTCAGGTAGCAGAAAGCTCCAAAGGGTGTGATGAAGGCAATCTTCAGGCGGTCAGCCGGGTCCAACTTGATCTGATGGTACCCTGAGTACGCATCCAAAAAACTTAACAGCTCGCATCCGGCTGTGGAGTCTATCACTTGGTCAATCCGCGGCAGAGCGAACGGATCCTTTGGGCAGGCCTTGTTCAGACTGGTGTAGTCTATACACATGCGCCACTTGTTATTCTTCTTCAGAACCAGAACTGGGTTGGCAAGCCACTCTGGAAAGAACACTTCCATGACAAAGCCGGCGGCAAGGAGCCGTGCTATCTCTTCTCCCACAATTCTTCGCTTCTCTTCTGATAGTCGGCGGAGGGGTTGCTTGACCGGCTTCGCATCAGCTCGGACATGTAGCTTGTGCTCGGCGAAATCCTTCGGGACACCCGGCATGTCCTTTGGGGACCATGCAAAGATGTCTCGATTCTCACGGAGGAAGTCAACGAGCTCGCCTTCCTATTTACTGTCCAAGTTCGCCCCAATAACAGCGAACCTCTCCGGGTTCTCCGGGTCCAGAGGTATCTTCTTCGTCTCTTTGGCAGGCTGGAAGGAGCCCTGCGCATCACAATCCTTGGGGTTGGGGGATAAGGCCGGCTGCTTGCCGGCCATGGCCACAACCCGTTCCAACATCTTCTCTTCTGCCACCATGAGGGACTCGGCCAGCCGGCTACTGGCCATGGCACACTCGGTGGACTTCTTGTAGTCGCCGGCTACTGTGATGATCCCCTTCGAGCTCGGCATCTTCATCTTCAGGTAGGCGTAGTGGGGCACAGCCATGAACTTGGCCAGAGCAGGCCGGCCAAGCAGTGCATGATAGGGGCTCTCCAAATCCACTACCTCGAACCATATTGCTTCTCGGCGAAAATGATCTTTGTCTCCGAAGAGAACATCCATTTTGATCTTGCCGATTGGGGAGCAAGACAGGCCGGGGACGATACCATGGAAGACGGTGCGGCTCGGCATGAGCTGCTTGGCTTTGATGTTCAGCTTCTCCATGGTATCGCGGTACAGTATGTTGATACTGCTTCCGCCGTCTATCAGGACGCGGGAAAATCTGGCAGCTCGCCTCTCCGTCGCGAGGGTGACATCCAAGACCATTGCATAGGAACTAGGCGAAGGCATCACCTCTGGGTGGTCGGCCTGGCTCCAGCTGATTGGCTTTTCTGACCAGTGCATGAACTCGGGGGCGCTGGTGGCGACTGCATTCACTTCTTGGTGCGGTCGGCGTCGGCTGTGCTTGTCGTCGGCTTGACTTGTGAAGACGACGTAGGCGGCGTGCTCTTCGGGGAATTCGTCTTGGATGGCGCCGACTGCCGGCCGGGCTGCCGGCTGCTGAGGGGCTGGAGGCGGCGGGCCGGGAGGCGGAGGCGGCTGCATTCCCTCGCCCTTAGTGATGCGAGTGAGCCAGTGGCATTTCCGGGTTGTGTGGTTGGACGGTTTCGCGCCGCTGTGGAATTTACAGGGGGCGTCGAGAGCTTGCTCGTAGGAGAAAGACGGCTGCCAAGTCGGCCTTCCACCCTTCTTCTTGGGAGCGGGCCATTCTTCGGGCTGCTCATCTTCAACTGTGGCCACCTGCCGGCTGGAGGAAGTCGGCATCGGGGCCTTGCGCTTCTGGTCGTTCTGGTAAGGGCGTCGATTGGGGTCGCCAGCTGGCGTCTTGGGAGCCGGAGCAATCACCTTCCCAGTGGCGTCTACTCTCAGCTCGGTCTTCATGGAGGAGTCGGCCGTGGCGTACTTGTCCGCGGTGACCAGCAACTCGTCGAGGGTGGCCGGCTCGTCGCAGAGGAGTCGGTGCTTGAGGAGGGTGCCCTCTCGGCACCCGGCGGTGAAGTACTCGATGGCCTGGACCTCGTGCACCCCCTCGCAGGAGTTGCGGAGCTCGGCCCATCGCGTGAGGTAGTCGCGGGTCGACTCGTTGGGCCCTTGGACGTAGAGGGAGAGTTGGCGAGGCTTGGGAGGCCGCTTGTAGGTGCTGGTGAAGTTGCGGACGAAGACTTCGGTGAAGTCTAGCCAACTGTTGATGCTGTAGGGCTTGAGGCTGTTGAGCCATGTGCGCGCAGTGCCTTGCAGCATGAGGGGGACGTACTTCACGGCGACGCGCCGATTGCCGTTGGCTATGCTGACGGCCGTGGAGTAGTCGATGAGCCAATCTTCCGGCTTCACCGAGCCGTTGTACTTAGGCGTATCTCTGGGGAGCGAGAACCCTTTGGGGAAGGGCTCATCGCGGATGCGGGGGCCAAAGCATGGCGGGCCGACATCGTCTTCTTCTTCTAACGCCAAGGATCGAGCAAGGCGGTCGATCCTGTGGCGGGCGTCGTTCTCGCCGACTCCTTCTCGGCGGCCGAGTCGGTCGCCAAGAGTCGGGTGTGTGATAGGAGGCGGAGTGAGGCGTCTTTCTCTTCGAGGCGGGGGAGGAGGCAGGTGTCCTTGGTGTTCAACCGCTTGAGGGCGGCCTTCCGCATCGCGCTCGATGGTAATGCGAGTCCGGCTGCGGCTGGCAGCCGGCTCCTTGTCTTTCTTCTGGCGTGCACCGCTCGCAGTCGGCGAGCGGGACGTCGCGGCGTGCTCCCGGCGCGGGGGATGACTATCTGCACGGCGCCGGCTTCGTGCCGTTCTGCGGCCGCGTCGAGCAACTGCTGGATCCGTCTCGTCATGTAGGGGAGCTCATCGGCTCCCAGCCCATCGAGCTCTTCTGCGGCTGCCTGAGCGGCTCACAGATTTTCGAGCGGGGTGGCGTAGACGGGGCGATCTGCCCCCAGCATGCTGGCCACGGCCGCGCCGCGCTTCTGGACGAAGCCGGCTCGGCTCGGGCCGCTAGGCGGCAGCCTACCGAAGGCGGCGCGGTCGACTTCGCGCTGGTGGGCCTCAGCGAGGCGCCTCATGGAGGCTATCTTCTGGCCCTCCGCGATGAGGGCAAGGCGGCGTGCCTCCAGGGTCTCGGCGTCGGCATCGGCCGGGATGGGGGCGGAGAGGTCGTGCATCGCCGCTTGCAGGGCGTCATGGGCGTTTTCGCCCGAGTTGGCGACGTGGCTGATGACCAGCACTTCGGTGACAGCGCTGCTGGCGCTGTCAGCTCGAGGGAGTGGATCGTCGAAGACCACCACGTCGTAGGGGTAGGCGTCGAGCGACGCCGTGTCGGAGTCGATGAGCATCGGGTCGGTGGAGCTGACCGACTCCATGTCTGCAGCAGGCTCGCTGGAGACGTGAAGCTGGTCGAGGAGGCTGACGAGGCGGTTCTCGGGGTAGTCGGTGCCTGCGTCGGACGCAGGCTCGTCGGAGATGCGAGTTTCGCCGAGCAGATCAGCGAGGCAGCTCGCTGCGCAGGCGTCATCGACGACTTGCAGCGCGTCGAGGCAAACACCATCGGGCGCAGCAGGCTGGCTGCGCTCGCGGGGGAGGAAGAGGGTTCCCGTCCAGAATAGGTCTCCGGACGACGGTGCACCTGGCCCCACGGTGGGCGCCAAATTTCGGGTGGTTGGTGCGACATATGCCAATGGATGGCTTATCATTGTGGGAGCCAATAAGACATCGCCGGTGCCTGGAAATGGGATGAGGCGAAGACATGCACGCCGGCGGATCTTACCCAGGTTCAGGGCTCTCCGAGGAGATAACACCCCTAGTCCTGCTCTGCGGGGTCTCCGCATGATCACTAGATCAAGGAAAGGTAACTACAATCGCTCCTAGAGCTGTTGGGATCAAGGGAGAAGAAGAACAAGGCTAGCTCTTGCTTCTCTCTATCTATGGTGTGTGTCTATGCTTAGAAGCCAACTGAGGAGATCAGATCACCCTTTGCATGGGTGCTCCGGGGGGTTTATATAGGCCTACCCCCCGGGGGTACAATGGTAATCCGGCTGGGCACTGGTCCCAGCTGTCAGTGTCTACGCTCGCCGGCTTCTCCGCCGGTTGCTGGGTCCCGCCGACTGGTGGGTCCCGCCTGCTGCCGGCCTCTTGGTCGACAGGCCGGCCACACTGCCTAGGGTCTTGTCGGCGGCTGCTCACTGTAGCCTCGCCTCTGATGACGAGGGCTTTGTCGAGGTAAGCATGGCTACAGTGGGCCGCCTCGGGGGCTCTCCCTGCAGCCTTACCTCGTCTTGTCTCCTTAATGGGGCTCCTGCTTCGAGGAAGGGAGTAGCCGGCTTCTGGGGGCCGGCTATGCCCTTCGCCGACTGGGAAAAGCCGGGCCGCCTTCACGCCTCTCTCTGGCTGAGGGGGCCCGCCGCCCGTGGGCCGTACGGGAGTCTGTCGTGGATGACGTAGAGGCTAGCATGGCTACAGTGCCGGGCTGCACGGGAGACGGCCATCCCGTACGG
This sequence comes from Aegilops tauschii subsp. strangulata, assembly GCF_002575655.3. Classification (NCBI taxonomy): domain Eukaryota; kingdom Viridiplantae; phylum Streptophyta; class Magnoliopsida; order Poales; family Poaceae; genus Aegilops; species Aegilops tauschii. The sequence continues at coordinate 458,177,222 of NC_053040.3, forward strand.
CCTCCTGTAGCCATGCCTGCCTCGGGCTTCGGGGGTAGTGGGCCGCACTGCGGCCACACCCCGTCTTGTCGCCGTTATGTGGGAGTAACTTTGGTGGTTGTGATCTCGGCCGACTTCTTGGAGTCGGCGTCCTTCCAGGCCGGCTTCTTGGAGTCGACCGCCCCGTGGTCGTCCTGGGTAGGGGTCGCTGAGGCTGGGTCGCCTTCCGGGAGTCGGCTTCAGAGGTAGCCGGCCAGGGAAGGCGGCCCGATGCTTGGAGTGCTCGGAGGCCCGAAGGCCTGGTAATTTTTTCGGAAGAGCCATGGGCAGTCGGTTAGGCTACCTGTGGCCATTTACTCCGACAGCTTGGCTACGTAGTGCGGCAGTGGGGACGCCCCCGCTCTGATGCAGACGACTGACACGGCGATAGGCGCGCTGATGTCGAGCATGCCGCCGACCAAAAAAATGCGCGGCCCTCCTCCTCCGCGAACAGAAAGAGTCGTGGCTCCGACAGTGGCACTTGCAGCTGGAGCGCCTTGCCGTACTGGATCCTGTGCAGGGGCATGGGATGCACAGTGCTGATGTGGTGGGAGAGCACCGGTGCCGGGCCTTCATAGCCGCAGACGGGCACGGGGCATTTGCAGGGCGCGAGCGGACACATGCTCTGGTGATCGGCGAGCTTGTGGTAAGTGACGTAGAGCCCACAGCCTTCGTGCGGGCACTCCACCCTCACCGAGGAGAGGACGGTGTCCACCACCATGTTCCGCACGTCGAAGCCACCGCCGCGCTCGCACTTCTGGCACTGCCGCTGGTTCCCGGGGCGCTCGACGCGGCAGTTCGCGCAAGCCAGGTGCCCTCCCTTGCACTGCACAAATCAATCGAACAACACATCAATCAAGAAACCTACACCTTGCTCGATCAGCCGAATGGACGAGGTGTATTCGAACCTCATACACTGGAGGCTTCAAGGGGCGGAGGCACAAGGTGCAGTGGAGCAAGGTGAGGTCCATCGAGATCATGGAGAGCTCCATCATCGGGTCATGTTCCGTCTGCATGATCTCGCCCTCCTCGTGCACAACCATCTCTCGCTTTATTAGGGCCGGGGCATTACAAAGCTTTACCGTCACATATTCATACTAGTATCAACACATGCAAGTATCAAAAGGAGAGTCATGGCATGCATGCATGCATGCGTTGTAATTAATGCATCGGTAAATGAAAATTATTGAAATATATCGAGTGCAGTGCTTTGATGTGTCGCGTCAACTCGTACAAGACCTAGAAGTTTGATTACTACAACGCCCTCTCGCCTTAACCGTACCTGCCTTTGGCTGCATGACAGGTGGGCCACCGACCTGTTGGGCCCACCTATCATAGACTCAAAGGCAGGAGCAATAAGTCAATGAAGCTGCGTCCCTCCCTCGCCCATGAGCGTGGTGGCTGGCATGACTAGGAGAAGCTTTCGTTCGCTACACGCTCTCCCTCCCGCACGCGGTGGACATGCAGCAGTTCAACCGGTGTTGGATGGCCAGAAGCATACTGTAGTACTCCTCCACTGCAGTAGTACTCCATCATTGTTCGACTGCCTGAAGAGGCGAAGAGCCAAACGCAGCCCGGACGCTCGTGTGGCAGTTTCAAGTGTAGAGTAGTCTAGGATAGCGTGTACCGTGCCTGTAAGCTTAAAATCGTTGGGGTCAGCTCCATGCTATATTTTTTTGATTAAAATAATCTTCTGGCCCAACCTGTCATCCTGGTGGTTCTAGTTTGCATGCTCATCTGGTCAAGACAGGAATATATATTTTAATTTGTGGTGGGGTAAATGTTAGAGGTTGCAGCAAATGGAGTATTGTACATTGCGGGTCTTTCGGCCAAGTTTAGAGGCAACCATGTGGGGCCAGTGCTATGATGTGTCGCGTCAAATCGTACAACAAAGAGAAGCTTGATTTTACTACTACACGCCTTCTCCCTCGCCCATGCGCGTGGTGGCTCGCAGACGAGGACAGGCTTTTGCTGATAGTACTACAACAAGCTATCCCTCCCGCTCGCGGTGGACGGACATGCAGCAATGGATTCGATACTGTAGAAATAGTAGTAGTAACATCATTGTTCGTCTTCTCGAAGAGGCGAAGAGCCAAGTGCAACCCGAACGTGGCAGTTGCGAACCTTGGAGCACGCATATAGCCAGGCTCTTGCATGAGACAAAATTGCTATGTGAGCCCACTATTGTAGTACTTGCTAGTATAGCCCTGTAAACCAGAAAGGAGTATTTGCCTTTCTAGAGATTTCAACAAGTGACTGGACTACACCGAGGTAGAGTACATATGGAGCAAACTGAGTGAATCTACACCGTAAATAATTACGTAGTTCTCTCATTTTCCTCTCGGCCTTGGTCGCGGTGCACAATATTGAGTATACTAGTACTATCATCTTGAAATTTACGAAGTCACCATAGGCAGCTCGTCGTCGACGGGAACATCTCCTGACACGCGATAGACACGAGTGGTAGTCGCCTCCATAGGTGCTTGAATGCCAAGGAGGGAGAGGGTAGCGGTTCCCGAGACGTTGAACGGTCAATGATGCATCCTCAAATTACATGCAGGGGGAATTAATTGGAGAAGCAGAATAGAGCCAGCATGATGTGAATGCAACAGAGTTTGGATTCTCATATAAAGGCGCCCCACCACTCCAATCCATCTACTCCTTAGTCTCTGCGCAACACTGCTCACTCCAATCCAAGACCAAGTGACCAAAAGCCAGAAGCACCTGCGGAGGCGATGGACGCGAGCGGCAGTCGGCTGTGCCAAATCATCCAAGGCGCCGTCCTGCGGCCCCGCACCGCGCAGCGTTTCCAGAAGGTGCTGGCGACCGCCGGTGTCGTAGCCCTCGCCGACACCAGCTTCGCCTCTCGAATGGACAACGTGATGGTCAACTCCATCCGCAAGTTCGCCGCCGTCAAGACGCGTGTAGCGAAAGCTCCTACTAGTCCTGCCAGCCACCACGCACATGCGCGAGGGAGGGACGCAGCTTCATTGACTTACTGCTCCTGCCTTTGCGTCTATGACAGGTGGGCCCAATAGGTGGTTGGCCCACCTGTCATGCAGCCAAAGGCAGGTGTAGTTAAGGCACCGGAGCTCAGTCCGCGAGGGAGAGGGCGTTGTAGTAATCAAACTTCTCGGTCTTGTACGAGTTGACGCGACACATCAAAGCACTGCACTCGATATAAGTCTTCTTACACATTTCAAATGGACTACAACATACGGATGTATGTAGACATATTTTGCTTCGTATGTAGTCACTTGTTGCAATCTCTAAAAAGACTTATATTTGGAAACGGAGGTAGTACAACGCATGCATGTATGCCTTGACTTTCCTTTTGATACTTGCATGTGTTGATTTGATGCACCTTGCCAAATTTTGACTATAAATTTAACTAACCAATTTTTCATGCATGTCACAAAAAATTACGGGGCTGTTTGGATTTTGTGACTATGTTTGTCTTATGTTGCCACATTATTTTTCCCACACTTGCCACACTTGCCTAACTTGAGTTTCTCAAATTGTTAGACACACTTTGGCTTGCCTAAGGGAATCTTGCCACACTTTTTGTGTCTATGACAAGTGGGGTTCACTGCTAATAAAAAAATTCTTGTCTTAGGTGTGGCTAATAAAAAAGACTTATATTTAGGAACGGAGGGAGTAGAAAATATAAATAATAATGCATGTTGGGGCAACGCACGTTTCCAATAAATTTAGCCGTGGGCTTGTTCACAATTTTTACGAGGGGGTGTTGTTCATTTAATGGAGGGACTTGTACCATACTTGAACGATACAAAGTGCGACCTGGCACACCGTAACACCACTTGGAACAAGCGGGTACACTTGTATGTGTTCATCTCTATTTTGCGACTGCCATGAGAAAATAATGCTATTTTTTACTAGTACACTTGTACTCCCTCACTGACAAAACCAATTCTGAAATAGAAGGCCAATCATGTACTTGGTTTCACCAACTGGTGAGGATAATGAGAAACAGAGCATGAAGAGGAGGAAAAGGAAGAGTAAACAATGCCAAGGCGATCTTGCTGAAGCCAGAGGCCTCAGTCGAGGCTATTCAAGGGCTCCGGCAATGACTACCTTACATGTGAGATGATCCTCCGGGGAGCCCTTCCACTTCTGTTGTCTCACTTAATTAACTAGGAGTACTTAAGTACCACTAATTTATTGCTGCCTAATTTTCCTATCGGAGTTATAAACAAATCTTTAGTAGCACCCTATGCTGAATCATGTACGTGTGTATGTTTGTCTATGGAGGTTAATCATGTGGTGGAGCAGGAAGGGAATGCTAACTTTACCCATTAAGATAATGAGGATACTTCTATTTGTTAGTGTATGTTTCATCAACTAGTCCCACTATTACAGTAATCTCACTCTCTCAATATATGTGCCAACAGGGATGCTCGATTTTGGTGGAACTGCACAAAAACTTTGGATGCTTCATTGCCTCGACAGCTTCCTTCCTTTCCTGTTAGTCGCTAATCTCGGCTTGCATTCTTCCTTTGCTATCAGTCGCTTGGCTTATCTCGGCTTCCAGTCAAAGGAAATAGTAATTGATATGCTACCTCACACAGGTTGGTACTGGTCTTTATCCTGATTATTGTGCTTGTCATATGTATTGGTAATTTGGTATTGTGCTACTGTTTGCCAATTTCATAAAGGAGTAACTTGGAGCCTGAACCCGCAGGCAAATCATTACATGGGTGATTTCAGTCGAAGTGCACAAAAAGATCAGATGGACAGGTACTTATGCTGCTGCTATGTACTCCAAAGTTCACCCAGACAAGCATCGATGTTGACAAGAAGAAGTGCCTATATGCATTCGAGTATCAACCGGCGTCAACCAATTGTCAAACTCCAAGTATTAGGAGAGTGAACACAAAAAATATTGCTTGGCACATAGCCCAGAAAAATGAAGTCCATTCTTTGGTCCCAACTTGTGCCTTTTGGTTATCGGCACATATGGTAGCGAACTGTATGGCATGGAGTCTAAAGATTCTAGACAAGTTGGTTGACGCGTATATTCATCTGGCACTTAATCAGTCTGCACGCCAGGGATGCTCCATTTCAGTTGAACTGCACAAAAAATTTGGGTGGTTCATTTTCTCAACCGCCTCCTTTCTCGTCTGCAATGTTGAATTTTGGCGAGCTACAGAACCAAGATGAGCCAGTAAACTAGTTGGATAAAAGTAGTGGCCAAGTTGCTCAAACCTCCCTCCGCACGAGGCCACTATTTGAGGATAAACCTACAAGCCAAGTTCAGATTGTCTGTGCTGCCTCTTATGTACTCGAAAGTTTACTCGTACAAGCATTAATTTTAGCAAGAAGTACCTCCGGCTGACCCTAGGTAATTAAAGTTCGTCCATGGATCATATTGGCTGTGACCTCAATCATTTGGATGCATAAACATACTGAACATGTGTATATCTGAATCTTTTTGTGAATTATCTATGAATATTGTTGTGTGATTGTCGGTGGAAACGACACCTATGGAATCCCTAGGATCCCTTCTATGGTTGGCGGGCGCGAGGTTGTGCAAAGAGTGGGTCTGACAGGAAGCACACAGATCGTTTACCCGGGTTCGGGCCGCGAACGTGCGTAATACGCTAGTACTGCTTTGGTGGATTTACTAGAGTGTTCTTGTGTTCTTGAGCTAGCTGCGGGGTGTAACTTGCCCAAAAGATCCGAATCCTCCTCCTGGATGCCTCGGGCGTCCTTTTATAGGCAAAAGGGGTCGCCACAGTGGCACATAGGAGGTGGAAAGGTGTACAGTGGATGAGTCTATCCTCTGGCACCGTCGGACAAACGCATTTAATGCGCTGCCGATGTGTCCCTCTCGCTTTATCGGGGACGACAAGGAAGCACGTCCCAGCTGTCGCCGCCTCGCCTAGCTTTGACACGCGCCCGAGCTGGCGAGGCCTTGCGGCGCCACGTTGGCTGGCTGCTGGGCTGGCGCGGTGGTGGAGCCTTCACGAAGGGTCACATGCCACCACGCAGGTGCTTGCTGAGTCGGTGTAGAGGCCGCCCGTCGCCACGCAGGTGCCTGCCCAGCTGGTCGAGCTAGCAGCTGCTTGGGGACGGCGGTGGAGTCTTGGCTGGTGCGGGACTGGCTGTGGACCTGCTGATGCCCTCGGCAAGGGTTTTGCCGGGGACCCGGCAAGGGTCTTGCCGTGGCAGTGCGGTCGTCCCCGGCAAGGCGCCTGCCGTGGGTCTTGTGGATTTCCTCGGCTAGGATCCGGCCGAGGGTCGTCGTCTTCTGGTCCTCATCTGATCTCGTGTATTTATGATCTTCAAAAAGATCTGCATGCCACCACGGAGGTGCCTCTCGAGCCTTAGTCCCAAGGTAGTTGTTGGCGGTGGAACCCTTGGGCTCAAGGAAAGCGTGCTCCACTGGCGTTAGGAGAGTTGCCCCAGCAAGACTCTTGCCGGGGCTGCGGAGGCCGCCCCGGCAGGGGTCTTGCCGGGGGGGTCCACATCGCCCTCTTGCTCTTTGTGTTTCTGGTCTTGGCGTTGCCTTGGTTGTCTTATGCTTTGGCTTCTCTCCAGCTTCCCTCCTCTGCCCTACTAAGTGTGGCCATGGCGCGCGGCTCCGACTGCCCGTGCACAAGTAAAGGGGTCAAAAGGGGAGCCCCTACTTTTGTACACCGACAGGAGCCCGCGGGTCTGGGCCACACATAAGCGCGACGCGTTGTTGGGCCAGGCCCAGAATGGTGCGCGGGCAGGTGTGGCGGATTTTTACCGTAGTAACTGTTTCGTCCACTGCTCTTCCCCACGACCCGCGTTGAACGCGCAACGTGGAGGATCGTGTGTGACATGGGGGTCATGCATGGGGCGGTCTCCGCACGCATGTGTCACATCGTGGTTAACGGCAAAGGAGGCGGCCCGCGCCTTCCCCGTAAAAAGGAATAACCGCGGGCGCGCTGCTCATTTACCCCTTGTGTCTTCTTCAATCTCGGAACTGCTGTCCCCTTCTCTTTCCTTCCCAAGCTTTCACCTTTGCTCGCCGTCGCGGCCTCTTCGCCGTCCTCCATCTTCTACTTCTCGCAGCCACCATGGCCCCCAAGACCAGCAACGAAGGCAAGGGAGTGGCCAAGGACGCCAGGGCGACGGAACTGCCGGAGAGCGAGTTGGCGGCGCGGCAGACGCAGCTCGCCTACTTCCCCTCGACGGTCGACGTGTTCGAACTCTGGGACTGCTTCAAGCCCCTATGGGGGTGCATGACGGGGAGGGGGGAAGATGACGGGGCATCCAGCCACGCGCGTCATCCCCGCCAATTGCGCCGAGGCCGCCCCGAATCGGTACCCGTTCTTCGTCGATTACTTTTCTTACGGCCTTTGCCCCCCTTTCTCCGATTTCTTCAACGATATCGTGCACACATTTGGCTTCCACCTCCTGGATTTTACTCCGAATGCCGTGGCGTGCATGGCACTGTTCGCTCATCTCTATGAGGGCTTCGTCGGGGTTCTTCCCAACACGGCGCTCTTCCGCCATTATTTTTACCCTCGCATCCAGAAGGGAGGCGCCATTTCTGGTTGCGTCGCCTGGATCCCAAGATCCAAAGGGACGTACCCGGAGGGCGCCCAGAAGGAGAGGTGGGAAGAATGGCGGGGCCGGTGGTGCTGGATTGAGGAGGATGACCCACAGGAGTTCTGCCGGGTCCGCGAGGCGCCGCCGGTTCGTAGGAACGACTGGGGTGGCGTTGACACCCAGGATGACAAGATCAAGATCGCCACCACCAGGATCCACCGCCTCACCGTCGCCGGGCTTACCTTGGAGATGATTGGGGCGGATTTCCTCCGCCACCGAATCGCTCCTCTGCACAACAAGGGAAGGCCGGCCTGGCTCTTCCAGAACGCGACCGATATCATGAGGCTTCGCCCTGGCCTCAATCACAACTTCACAGTGATGGGGCACACTCACTTCTGCCAGCGGATCTTCCAGCTCGACGTGAACCGCGACGGCAAGGTCGAGCGGTCCGGCAAGGCTGCCAAAACCGGCAAGGTCGCCAAGGGGCCCTTGTTTGGGTTGCCGGCGGGGGTGGTCCCGCTGAGCAACAACTCGTGCCAGACCGACATCATTGCCATGATGCTGGACTGCAACGTGCACGGTCCCGTCCCAAACTGGGCCACGCTGCCGGAGGAGCAGGTGCAGGAGTTTTTTGACACTTTGGCGGACGTGTATGTCCGCAATGAGCCGCTGCTCATCCAGGACACCACCCAGGCAGAGCTGGACTACATCGCTGCCAGGGCGGCGGAGGCGGAGCTCGCCAGGCAGGCCAGCAGCGCTGGCGGTGTGGAGGACAAGGTCGCAGCAGCCGAGGAAGAGAGGGAGCTCGCCTAGTGGGCGGAGCCCGCTGGGAAGGCCAGCAGCGCCGGCACCGAGGCCCCTCTCATTGAGGATGTGGTCGACGAGTCATCGGAGGAGGAGGAGGAGGTCGAGGTTGTCGACCCTCCGACCACGGGGAAAGGGCGAGTCCTGCGGCAGACCAGCTCTGGCAAGCCGGTCCGACCCGGCAGGGCCGCACAGCCGCAGCAGGCCCAGGAGGGGTCCGCACGCCAGACCAAGGCCGCGGCAGCGAGGAAGCTGGTGAAGGCCGCGGTGAAGAAGAAAACAAATGTCTCCTCTTCATCCAAGCGGGGCCAGAACCCACCTTCTTCCCCCCCCCCTCCGGCAGACGTTGACGCGGAGGTCGTCTTCGACTTCGGGTCCCTCAGCCCAAGGAGGAAGAGGAAAGCAGCAGAAGAGGAGGTGGAGGATGAGTAAGTGTCTTGTTCCCTTTTGTCATCTCCGTCTCCTCAAACTGTGCCGCTTATCTTGGATTGTTTTCATTTTTGCAGGGATGTGGAGACGCTGGCCCAGAGGGTGAAGAGGGCCAGGTCCTCGGCGGACGGCCAGCCCCGGCGGGCACCTCGAGGACGCCACTGGTGGTGGTGAGCAGCCTGCACAGCAGCCCCCAGAGCAGCCCCATCGTAAGTTCACCGCTCGCCCCTCGTCGACGTGTGTTGGTGGGCATGATCCATTGGCGCTGACCTTGCCGAGATCGCAGGAGGAGGGCTGCAGCAGGAGGAGCCACTGAGGGCCACCCCCAACACGCCACCCCCATCGACCATGCCGCCCCGAGGGGCATCCTCGGCAAGGGCGCCAAGCACCGAGCCCATCCACACAGAGGAGGAGGAGGCGAACTCGGGCGCCGGCGGCTCCACCTCAGCACCAAATGTCGGCGAGAAAGGGGCCACTTCTTCCCAGCCCGGCACGAGTTCGTCGTTCGCCTTCCGTCCCTGTCTTTTCTTTTTCTTTTTGAATCTCGGTCTTGGCTTTGCCTTACCCTCTTCTCGATATCCAGATCCTCCCTCGGCGGACCGGGAGGACATAGACACCGTCATCGAGGACGTCGCCAAGGACGCCGCGGCGGAGGCCTTGAAGATCGCCACCGAGGAGGCTGCCAGGGGTGCGGCTGAGGATGCCGCCAAGGGGCCTTCCGGGGAGCCCGGCAAGGCCACTGCCGAGGAGGCCGGCAAGGGGCCTGTCGGGGAGGCCGGCAAGGCTGCTGCCGAGGAGGAGGTGGTTGACGACCAGCCTTCCTCCTCCGCTGCCTCTGGCTCCAGCAGGTATCTAAAGGTGAACGACGACCTTTTCGTCCACCTTCCAGGGACGTCGAGCTCCAGGGCGCCCATCGAGGGAGAGGTGTTCGACGAGTAGGTGCTTGCCGCCGCCGGGCTCGAGGTTGTTGACGAGCCGAGCGCTAGTGGCGACGGTTCTCAGGAGGAGCGGCTTCTCCAGGCCATGGGCGCCAGCTTTCGGAAGCTCCAGGCGCTCCACCGCGCCCGCCTGGACAAGGCCAAGTCCAGGATGGCAACGATGGACAATGCGGAGCCGGACCTCAAGGGACGCGTCGCCGCAAACTTGGTTCCGCCAAGCTTGTGAGGAGCTGAAGGCCGCCCAGGGCATGCTGGCCAAGCGCGAGGTGGAGCTTACCATGAAGCGGGCCGAGATTGAGAGGGCCTAGGAGACGGCGAAGAACCTGGCCGCCGAAGCCGAGGCCGCTCGAACCCAGCACCAGGCCGCGCTGAACTCCCAGGAGGAGGACCTTGCCACTCACGAGGAGAAGCTTGCTGCGACTCTCCGCGGCAAGGATGAGGAGGTGGAGAAGCTTGTTGCGCAGCGGACCCAGGAGCTGGAGCTGGGGCACAGGGAGGCACTCAATGCCCAGGCTCTGGTTCACGCCGACAAGGTGAAGGAGCTGGAGGTGGAGCGGGACGGGCTGAAAGACTAGGTCCTGAAGCTGTCCAAGGAGAAGGACACGCTCAACGGTGCTCTGGTTGAGGCGCAGGGCGTGGTCCTCAGCAAGGCTGGGCAGCTTTCCGAGGCCAACAACTCCATCAAAGACCTCAAGCTGAAGCTGGAGGGTCTCAAGGGGATGCTGTCGGAGGGCAAGGCCCGGGAGGAGACCCTGGCCAAGGACCTGGAGGCCAAGAAGCAGCTGTGGAAGAACGAGACCGCCAACCACAAAGACTTTATGGAGGGTGAGAATCGCTGGATCGGGCGCCTCGAAGGCGTCGCTGACAGGATCACCATGCAGCTGGCTACCATGGGGATGCCAAATGTGAGGTATACCCCGAAGCGCAACGTGAGCCCCAACGCCAAGCTGACCATCTTCTTCGAGGGCGTCCTCGGGGCCCTGGAGCAGCTCCACTCCAATTGGGCGGCCTCCCTGGCCGATGAGGCCCGGAGGCTTTGCCGGGGTGCCATGACCAAGGTCCTCACCAAGGTGGCGCACTGGAATCCTGACCTTGACTTCGACGCCGCGCTGGAGAGCTTGCCGGAGGATGCGGACATCGCGGCACTCAAGGAGCGTATCAAGCCCATCATCAGCCGCATCGATAGAATCCAGAGGATGGAGGGCCAGCGCCAGGATTAGGCACCCCGTTTCTCATTGCCGCTGTAGGTTCATGACCAAGAGAATTTCTATCTTTAGTTAGAACCGCGGCAACAACTGATGTAATATAACTCTGCAGTACTTTTGATACAATGCATGTTATTTTCCTGTCTGATCTTCCTTTGTATGTCCGCCCTATGTTATCCGGGTAGGCTTGTCGGTGCGTAAACCCAGGGCAGCACCTTGAGGACGGATCCCCAGTGGCCTGCCGGATGTGCTTGCTACCGAGCGAACCACCTTACCGCTCTCAACGCGGCCGCTCGAACTGTCAAGCTTGACTCGAGTCAGAATCGAGAGCGTTGCCAATTGCGGAAGGCTACCCTGCCGCTCTCGACGCGGCCGCTTGAGCTGTTGAGCGGACTCGAAACAGAGCAAGGGCGTTGCCAATAGCGGGAGGGCCCCTTTGCGTGCAGGTTTTCCATACATGGGACAGGACCTTCGAGGACAATAAACTCATATATAAAAAGGAAATTGCATAAAGTTTCGCACGACTTAGCTTCTCTATCGTTGTGCGGGCGTCCACCGCATGTGCAGATGGTGCCACCAAGCTTGGTCGTCTTTTTCCTTGGAACGATGGCCACGATGAAGCCGCTGCTCCGATCAGACCAGATTTCCACAACTGCGCCTTTCCCCCTACCTGGCGTGCCAAAGATGTCGGTGGAAACGACACCTATGGAATCCCTGGGATCCCTTCTACGGTTGGTGGGCGCAAGGTTGTGCAAAGAGCGGGTCTGACAGGAAGCACACGGATAGTTTACCCAGGTTCGGGCCACAAAGGTGCGTAATACCCTAGTCCTCCTTTGGTGGATGTATTAGAGTGTTCTTGTGTTCTTGAGCTAGCTGCAGGGTGTAACTTGCCCAAAAGATCTAAATCCTCCTCCTGGACGCCTCGGGCCTCCTTTTATAAGCAAAAGGGGTCGCCACAGTGGTACACAGGAGGTGGAAAGGTGTACAGTGGATGAGTCTATCTTCTGGCACCGTCGGACAAATGCATTTAATGCATAGCCGACGTGTCCCTCTTGCTTTATCAGGGACGGCAAGGAAGCACGTCCCAGCTGTCGCCGCCTCGCCTGGCTTTGACACGCGCCTGAGCTGACGAGGCCTTGCGGCGCCACGTTGGCTGGCTGCTGGGCTAGCGCGGTGGTGGAGCCTTCACGAAGGGTCGCATGCCACCACGCAGGTGCTTGCTGAGTCGGTGTAGAGGCCGCCCGTCGCCACGTAGGTGCCTGCCCAGCTGGTCGAGCTACCAGCTGCTTGGGGACGGCGGTGAAGTCTTGGCTGGTGCGGGCCTGGCTGTGGCCCTGCTGATGCCCTCGGCAAGGGTCTTGCCGGGGATGCCGGTGTCAAAACCGGCGGATCTCGGGTAGGGGGTCCTGAACTGTGCGTCTAAGGTCGATGGTAACAGGAGACAGGGGACACGATGTTTACCCAGGTTCGGGCCCTCTCTATGGAGGTAATACCCTACTTCCTACCTGATTGATCTTGATGAATATGAGTATTATAAGAGTTGGTCTACCACGAGATCGTAATGGCTAAACCCTAGAAGTCTAGCCTGTATGACTATGGTAATGAGTCTCTGTCTTTCCGGACTAAGTCCTCCGGTTTATATAGACACCGGGAGGATCTAGGGTTACTCAAGGTCGGTTACAAAGAAAGGAATCTACATATCCGGTTGCCAAGCTTGCCTTCCACGCCAAGGAGAGTTCCATCCGGACACGGGTGCAGCCTTCGGTCTTCGTATCCTCGCAGCCCATCAGTCCGGCCCATGGCCAACAAGCCGGACACCCGAGGACCCCTTAGTCCAGGACTCCCTCAGTAGCCCCCGAACCAGGCTTTCAATGACAAGATGTTCGGCTCGCAGATTGTCTTCGGCATTGCAAGGCGGGTTCCTTCTCCGACGACTTCCAAGTAACGTATTCGGCTTATAATTCAATGTCGCGCCCCTCGGCTTCTGTGCATCCATGACTTCAGCTTCCAGGTGTCGGGCGAATGCGGACGGTCAGGGTGTTTTTTGCAAACAACACCCTAGCCATGCAAGAAAGAGCGCCTATTTAAAGAGATTGGATCTCAGATTCATTCGGCACCACGAGGAGAAAATCCTCAAAGACCGCCAGGAGAGACCATTCCAATATGGCCAACATTCCCTGCTCCTCTTCCCGTTCCACCGTAGAGAGAGGCGAGTGGGAGAGGCGTTCTGTATCCCATAGCCAATTGGAGAAGCTGCAAATGCAGGGATTTCTCCCTCCCGCAGATCTGGTCCCTGTTCGAGCAGGATTGGCCTCCTTCAACAGCAAAACCGAGGCGGAGGATTTCCCCAATCCGTCTGCGAGAGAACGAGTGTGCTTCGTCCCCTATTTGCTGAGGGGCGTGAGATTTCCCATTCACCCATTCCTCTGAGGTCTTCTGGAGTATTATGGCCTCCAGCTGCACAATTTTACACCGGCTTCCATTATGCACATCGCGGGTTATGTTGCTTTATGCAAACTATTTCTGGGTATTGAGGCCCATTTTGAATTGTGGCAAAAGTTGTTCTGCCTTGTCCCGCCCAACCACGAGGGATCGATATTTGAAGTGGGCGGGGCCGAAATATGGCGTGTTGCTGAGATGGGATACCTATCCGGCACACCAAAGAAAGCTTCCGAAGAGTGGACCTATGAGTGGTTCTACATTGATGACGTCGTAATTCCAGATCCAGTCCGGACAGGTCTCCCCGAGTTTGCGAGTGTTCCTCTGAAGAAACGCCAAAGCTGGCGTCCTCAGAGCCTCGAGGAGGAAGATAGTGCGGGAGTTTGCCAACTCCTGAGCAAGATCAGGACGCTTGCACAATCCGGGTACACGATAGTCGAAGTGATGGAGACCTCCATAGTACGGGGAGTTCATCCACTCCAATACAAAGGACTTCCCATGTGGAATTATAATGGGGAAGATGACGCCTCTCGCTGCGGCAGGAAAGGTTCGGACACCCCTGCCGCCTTAGCCAAAATATTGGCCGAACTGTTCAAGGGTGAGGAAGAGGAGTTCCTGCGCATCACGCACAGAGAAGGATATTCTATGTACAATCCTCCTAGCTGGGTGAGTTCCCAATTTTTCTTTGCTCCATCCATTACACTCCTTGAGCTTCGTTTGCTAAAATATTAATCCGTCCATTTATAACAGCACTGGCGAAAGACTTCTGAGGGGCTTTACAGCCCCGCCCCGCAGCCCGAGGGCCACAATCGGGACCATCACCCTGGATTCGAAGAGGATCCGGATATATCCGTGGTGCTCGAGGATGGCGTGTTTTACCAGGCAAGCTATGACGGCACCGGAGTGCCCATCATCGCCGATTATCCTGGTCTTCTCCCCGCTTCGCACGTAAGTAGTCAGGAGACATCCCCCCCGAAAGGGTTCCCTCGTTCTACCTCACCCACCGCACTGTCTCGTGCTTTGAAGGGGAGGCGTTGTACATACCGTGCTACTCCAGGAGCGACTCCGAAGAGAGCGGCTCCCGCACCGGGTAAGCCTCCGAAGAGGAAGGCAAACGAAGACACGGTCGGGCCCTCGTCAAAGAGGTATGTGTTTGCAAATATGTTTTAATAGTCGCGTCCAACCGTGACTTTCATGTTCGTCCTGTATCAGGAAAAGAGTCTGCCGGACTGTGTCCGTGGGTCCGGTCAATAATACTCCCAACAGCCAAGATCCAGTCTCAGCCGAGGGGACGGGGGCCAATATGGGAGTGACACCAGACTGTCCTTCGACCGAGGGCTTGAAAAATATGCCCGATACCAACTTGGAAGTGGAGAGCGCCATGAATCCTCGGAGCCGGAGGGCTATTCTACAAGACCCCCGCTTTTCAGAAGAGGCGTTTAATGCCTTCAGCTCGGCTGATGCATACATCCGAGCTGCCCGAGATGGACTTAGCAGAGCCACAAAGCAGCATTTAAAAGATGTGCAGGTAAGTTTACTATGTCTCCGTATGATAACCGTACGCTAGTAGCCCCCGAGACTTAAAGTTGTTGGGACAACTGATTTGAGGATCGCTGCATGACCAGGCTCTGTCAGAGAAAAACGACGTGCTAGCTCAAGAGCTAGAAAAGTGCCGGACGCAGTGACCGCCGAACTGGAGAAGTCGAAGAAGGCGTCCTCTGGTAATATTTCCCTCCGTCGAGAAACAGAAAATGATACGCCAGCTATATTAAAACTGCTGCTTGTCTCCTAACAGGGTCATCGGACCAACTGGAAGAGGAACTAAAGGCCGCGCAGATGAGCGAAAGAGAGGCGAAGAGACAACGTGTTGCATGCGAGCGCGTCCTGACCAAAGTCAGGGAGGAGAAAAACAAACTCCAAGATTCAAACACCAAACTGGGCGAAGAACTGAAAGATGTACGAGCCCAGCTAGCCGACTCTGTGAAGGAGAACAAAAGGCTACGAGGCGGCATATTCAGTACGTGGCCGAATTGACCTTACAACAGTTTGGAGGTAAAAGTGGCTGATACAACTATGGTTGCAGGTATGCTGACGGGCAGTCCCGAAGAGGAGGTGTTCGGATCATCAAGTGATCTTCTGCAAGGGCTGTCGCAGGTGCACGAGCAAGCTCGGCAGGCCATGCGGAGTGTAGCCAAGGCCTTATGGCCATCCGACTCCCCTCTAGGGGTATGGAGAAGCTTGTAGAGCTGTTCAAGGGAGCACGGCGGCGTATTCGACTATGGAAAATATCGGCCTGCCGAGAGGGTGCGCGAGAGGCCTGGGCCATGGTAAAGACACGATATACCAAGCTAGATCAGAATCACATGGCCCGGGTCGGACCGCTAGGGTCAAATGGGGAGGAAATTCCCGTTAGTTTAGTATATGGCCAAGTAGAAGTAGCCGCCAAGTATTCCCAGCAGGATTGCAAGTTAGACAGCCTGCTGGACGGCATAGAGGAGGAAGTTTTTGAGTCCAAGTGACTGTGTACTTTCCTTTGCATCTGTAACTCTAGCTGAATTGTAAAACGCTTGTCATGGCGGACCTTTACGCTTCAACCTCTCGACCCGAAGGTGTAGAGTGTTTCCGAATACCACAACGGCCGAGTAGACCGGGTATGCATGGAAACCAGGCGTAGGGGTCATAGTCGCTTGAACAGACTAGTATCCGGCTAGTTATGTTATATTACATTTAAGATTGTAATAAACATCTTCCAGAGAGAATAGTTCCTTTCCCTGGGTGTGCATGCATCTACGTGCATGTCCGGACTGTGATGGAGAAACTCACAATACGTATAACTTCTGGGGGTTCATAATGGAGCGAGTGCAAAAACAACTTTAATTCACCGACCGAATATTCCCTTAAGAACGCTAGCTTTCGGCTTCACCCAGTCTGAGGTACACATCCAGATGACCCAGCAGTAACAATCGCAGAGGTGCTCCCTTTATGCCCTAGCCGAACTAACGGGAACGTAGGGCATAAGCACAGGAGCCAGGCAACCCAGCTTGGCCAAAACTTAAGTCATATCGATGCATATAATGGCAAAGAAAAGGTACATATGGGAGAAAACGCATATGTTATGAGCTTTATGCTCAGAAAATGGAAATAGCAAGCTTCTGTCCAAGAAGCCCCCAGGTATGATAGACGTGCATACTTGAAGATGTATGCGTCGGGGGTGCACGGTCTAACCGCACGAAACCTTTTAAGGCTAAAGAGAAAAACGAAAAGAGAGAAACGATAATAAAGACAATAAGAGGAAGGAGACGAACAAAGAGTTCGGTGCTAGGCATAGAATCTTCGGAGTCTTGCCGCATTCCAGGGATTCGGCTCTAGTCGATTGTCCGACGCATCACGCAAGCGGTACGCTCCTCCGGTGAGAACTTCGTCGATGATGAAGGGACCCTCCCACTTGGGCTTGAGTTTGTCCTTTTTCTTCTCCGGCAGGCGTAGAACGAGTTCGCTGATGTTGTAAGTTTTGGCCCGCACTTCTCTGCTTTGATATCTGCGAGCCTGCTGTTGATAAAATGCAGAACGGGCTTTTGCAACGTCGCGCTCCTCCTCTAGGGCATCTAAGCTGTCCTGCCGATCAAGCTCGGCCTCTCTCTCTTCATACATGCGCACTCGATGTGAGTCATGAATAATGTCGCAGGGTAATACTGCCTCTGCGCCGTACACCATGAAAAAGGGTGTGTATCCGGTAGTGCGATTGGGCGTGGTCCACAGCCCCCCAGAGTACGGAGTCGAGCTCCTCAACCTAGTGCTTGTCTGATTCCTTCAAAGACCGCACTAGTATGGGTTTAATGCCGCTTATAATAAGACCATTGTCTCGTTCGACTTGGCCATTTGTCTATGGATGATAGACAGAGGCGTAATCGAGCTTAATGCCCAGATTAGCGCACCAGGTTTTCACTTCATCGGCTGTGAAATTGGAGCCGTTATCAGTGATGATGCTGTGCGGAACACCATAACAGTGTACGATGTCGGATATAAAGTCTATTACTGGTCCGAACTCGGCCGTTTTAACTGGTTTGGCCTCTATCCACTTGGTGAATTTATCGACCATGACTAGCAAATATTTTTTCTTATCGCTTCCTCCTTTAAGGGGTCCAACCATATCCAGTCCCCAGACCGGGAAAGGCCAAGTGATGGGGATTGTTTGTAGGGTGGTGGGGGGCATATGGCTTTGCTTGGCGAAGAGTTGGCATCCGACGCAACGTTGGACAAGGTCCTGTGCATCCGCTTGGGCCGTCGGCCAATAAAACCCTGTACGGAAGGCCTTGCTAACAAGGGCCCGAGCTGCGGCACGATGCCCGCCGAGACCAGCATGAATCTCAGCCAGGCGCTGCCGCCCCTCCTCCTTGGAGATACATCTTTGAAGGACTCCGGTAACGCTTTTCTTATAGAGCTCTCCGTCGTGAACCTTGTACGCCTTCGAACGCCGGACAATGCGGCGGGCCTCATTCTGGTCCTCAGGAAGTTCCTTCCTGTTAAGGTAGGCCAGGAAGGGTTCGGTCCATGGGGCAATGACTGCCATGATGCGCCGATGGTGTTATTTTGGTGGCTGGGCCTCTGATGATGTCGGTGTTATCGAAATCTGGGGTTATGTTCGGATCTGGACTAGTGTTGCCGTGTTCCCCCTGCCACACCACGGATGGCTTGAAAAGCCTTTCCAGAAATATATTAGGTGGGACGGGGTCGCGCTTAGCACCGATGCGAGCAAGAACGTCCGCTGCTTGATTACTTTCCCGAGCCACATGATGGAACTCGAGCCCCTCGAACCGGGCCGACATTTTTATGACGGCATTACGATAAGCTACCATCTTCGGATCTTTGGCGTCAAAGTCTCCATTTATTTGAGATATTGCAAGGTTTGAATCCCCGCGTACTTCTAGGCGCTGTATGCCCATGGATACAGCCATCCGGAGACCATGCAATAAGGCCTCGTATTCGGCTGCGTTATTGGAGTCTGTGTATAGTATTTGGACTACGTACTGAACGACGTCTCCAGTAGGCGACGTTAAAACGATGCCCACCCCTAGCCCGGCGAGCATTTTGGAGCCATCAAAATACATAACCCAATTGGAGTATGCGCCGTACTCTTTAGGGAGTTCGGCCTTTGTCCATTCGGCGACGAAGTCAGCCAGTACTTGGGATTTAATAGCTCGACGTGGTTTGTATGTAATATCAAATGGGAGGAGCTCGATGGCCCATTTCGCAATCCGGCCCATGGCATCGCGGTTGTTTATAATGTCATTGAGTGGTACTTCGGAAGCCACCGTGATCGAACACTCCTGGAAGTAGTGACGGAGCTTTCGGGATGCCATGAAGACCGCGTATGCTATCTTTTGATAATGGGGGTACCGGGATTTGCATGGTGTAAGGACAGTAGATACGTAGTATACTGGCTTTTGAAGCGGGAATTTGTGTCCGTCCTGTTCTCGTTCAACGACGAGCACGGCGCTCACCACCTGATGTGTTGTCGATATGCATAATAACATTGGTTTGCTGACGTTTGGCGCGGCCAGGATTGGGTTGCTCGCAAGAAGGGTTTTTATTTCCTCCAGTCCGGCTGTTGCCGCGTCCGTCCACTCGAAGTGGTCGGTTCAGCGTAGAAGGCGATAGAGTGGTAGTGCCTTTTCTCCCAATCTGGAGATAAAGCGGCTTAGAGCGGCGACGCAACCCGCGAGCTTTTGGACTTGTTTGAGGTCTGTTGGGGTGGCCAATTGTGACAGAGCTCGGATTTTGGCTAGATTTGCTTCAATTCCTCTGTTGGAAACGATGAAGCCCAACAGTTTTCCAGCGGGGACGCCGAAGACGCACTTTTCCGGATTGAGCTTAATGTCATACGCGCGGAGGTTATCAAATGTGAGACGTAAATCGTCTATTAGTTTTTCGACGTGCCTAGTCTTGATGACGATGTCGTCCACATAAGCTTCAAGTGTCTTGCCGATCTGTTTCTCCAGGCATGTTTGAAGCATGCGTTGATATGTGGCGCCGGCGTTCTTGAGCCCGAAGGGCATGGTGTTGAAGCAGAATGGCCCATATGGGGTAATGAATGCTGTTGCAGCTTGATCGGACTCCTACATTTTGATTTGATGGTATCCGGAATATGCATCGAGGAAGCACAGTGAGTCGTGTCCTACGGTAGCATCAATTATTTGATCAATGCGGGGAGGGGGAAGGGATCCTTAGGGCAAGCCTTATTGAGGTCTTTGAAATCGACACATAACCGCCAGGATTTGTCCTTCTTTGGAACCATCACCAGGTTTGCCAGCCAGTCAGGATGTTTTATTTCTCTGATGAATCCGGCCTCAATTAGCTTGGCTAGCTCCTCCCCCATAGCTTGGCGTTTGGGCTCGGAAAAGCGCTGCAGTGCTTGTTTGACTGGTTTGTATCTCTCTAGGATGTTAAGGCTATGTTCGGCCAGCTCACGTAGGATTCCAGGCATGTCAGAAGGGTGCCAGGCGAATATATCCCAGTTTTCACGAAGGAAATCCCTTAGTGTGGTGTCGACCGTTGGATCAAGTTGAGCTCCAATAGATGCTGTCTTCTTGGGGCCTGTTGGGTGGACCTGGAATTTGACTATTTCTTCTGCCGGATGAAGGAGGTGGATTTGGGTCGTTTTTCTAAGATCACATCATCCCTATCTACCGTGGAGCACAGTGCGGTTAATTCTTCGGCCGCGAGGGCTTCAGATAATGCCTCAAGGGCCAGGGATGCAATTTTGTTTTCGGCGCGAAGTGCTATGTCCGGATCACTTTCAAGAGTGATTATGCCGTTTGGTCCGGGATTTTGAGCTTCATATATCTGTAATGAGGTATGGCTTGGAAGCGTGTAAAAGCGTCCCGCCCCAACTGGGCGTGGTATCCGCTGCTGAAAGGAGCCACTTGGAAGGTGACCTCTTCAGACCGATAATTTTATGGCGTGCCGAATACCACGTCATGTGTGATTTTTCCCGTGCACCGCGCCTCCCAACTGGGAATGATTCCTCGAAAGGTCGTACTGCTTTGCTTAATGCGGCTCCTGTCTATTTCCATTTTGTGGAGTGTATCCTCATAGATGAGGTTTAATCCGCTGCCACCGTCCATGAGGACCTTGGTGAGTCGAAAGCCGTCCACGATGGGACTGAGGACTAGGGCGGCTGGTGCTCGGACTGTCCTGTATTTTGGTTCGTCTCCGGCATTAAAGGTTATAGCCATGTCGTTCCAAGGGTTTACTGTGGCGATTTGGTAGACTTCGGCAAGGTCGCAAAGTGCCCTTTTGCTCTTATTGTTTGAAGCGAATGTCTCAAAGACCGTCAGTACTCTGGGGTCGTCGTCTTGTGGAGGGTGTTGCTCTGGGGTGTTTTTGGTAAGGATGTCCTCGCCGCTTTTGGCCACTTGCCGGAGTATCCAACATGCTCTAAGGTTGTGGGTTGGTATGGTATCCGGTGTTGTGTGTATTTTGCATGGGCCATCGAGCCATCCCTCCAGAACTATTCCGCGCCGCATAACGTGTTTGTATTTCTTGGCTATTGGGCTGGGCGCGTCACGAGGATGCGCCCTTTTCGCCTGGACCAGTGGTTGAGTTGGGAGCGATGGGTCCCAGCAAGCTACCTGATCCCCCCAGGCGCTTTCCATTGCGCTGTACTTTTGTACGATAGTTGCCAAGTCAGCGAAGTGTAGTATGCGGCGGCGATTAATGGCGTTGAGGATTCCTTCGTCCGTGCAATTGTTGCAGAACGCAGATATCGCGTCCTCATCGCGGCAATCTTTAACCTTATCCTTAACAAGGAGGAATCTGGCCCAGAAGTGGTGGACCGTTTCCTGAGACTGATGTTGTATGCTCATAAGAGCACTTACATTGGGGTGGGTGGGTGGAATTGAACCCGGACCCTGACCCGACCGATGATCCGGAGTCTGAAGGTTTTCCAGACTTAACAGTCCGGACTCCGGAGTGTCTTCGAATTGCTTATGCCCGCCGTCCGATTCTATGTTCGGAAGGTTGATCACATCCTTTCGCTGGTGGGTATCCAGCTCTGCAGGGTCGGAGACCCGAACATAGTCCGTCTTCAATGTAAGGGAGGAGTTTCCATCTTGCTCCTCGACTACCGCTATCTGGTGGGTGACCGGTGGAGATTTGATTTCTCTTTGGTCGGGTTTAAGCCCGATCCGATCGTAATCTGTGGCGATTCCCAGGGCGGCGATGCGATCGAGGAGCTCGTTTAAAGACGAAAACTCCGCCAGATCCATCTACTTGGAGTGTTTGGGGTTGATACGAAGGGGATTTTCGATGGCCCGAAAGGTCATCGTTGGCTTAACGGCCGAACGGGCGGTCATGGTAAAGCCGCCCAGCCGGAGGGTTTGGCCTGGGGCCAGTCCTCCTCCGGCGGTGATATCATCTTTAAGGACGAGGCGAGTCATCGACCCTGTCATCGACGGCACAATGGAACTCTCAATGAAAGCACCAATGTCGGTGTCAAAACCGGCGGATCTCGGGTAGGGGGTCCCGAACTGTGCGTCTAAGGTCGATGGTAACAGGAGACAGGGGACACGATGTTTACCCAGGTTCGGGCCCTCTCTATGGTGGTAATACCCTACTTCCTGCTTGATTAATCTTGATGAATATGAGTATTACAAGAGTTGATCTACCACGAGATCGTAATGGCCAAACCCTAGAAGTCTAGCCTGTATGACTATGGTAATGAGTCTATGTCTTTCCGGACTAAGTCCTCCGGTTTATATAGACACTGGGAGGATCTAGGGTTACACAAGGTCGGTTACAAAGAAAGGAATCTACATATCCGGTCGCCAAGCTTGCCTTCAATGCCAAGGAGAGTTCCATCCGGACATGGGTGCAGTCTTCAGTCTTCGTATCCTCGCAGCCCATCAGTCCGGCCCATGGCCAACAGGCCGGACACCCAAGGACCCCTTAGTCTAGGACTCCCTCAGGGGACCCGGCAATGGTCTTGCCGCGGCGCTGCGGTCGTCCCCGGCAAGGCGCTTGCCGAGGGTCTTGTGGATTTCCTCGGCTAGGATCCCGCCGAGGGTCGTCGTCTTCTGGTCCTCATCTGATCTCGTGTATTTATGATCTTCACAAAGATCTGCATGCCACCACGGAGGTGCCTCTCGAGCCCTAGTCCCAAGGTAGTTGTTGGCAGTGGAACCCTTGGGCTCAAGGAAAGCGCGCTCCATTGGCGTTAGGCAAGTTGCCCCGGCAAGACTCTTGCCGGGGTTGCGGAGGCCGCCCTGGCAGGGGTCTTGCCGGGGGGGTCCACCTCGCCCTCTTGCTCTTTGTGTTTCTGGTCTTGGCGTTGCCTTGGTTGTCTTGTGCTTTGGCTTCTCTCCAGCTTCCCTCCTCTTCCCTGCTAAGTGTGGCCATGCCACGCGGCTCCGACTGCCCGTGCACAAGTAAAGGGGTCAAAAGGAGAGCCCCTACTTTTGTACACCAATAGTGATCTATCAATCATTTGGATCCATAGACATGCTGAACTTGTGTATATATGAATCTTTTGAGTTGTTGATAGTGAATGTTGGCTATGAATATGAAAGTGTCCTGTGAACCTGAGTTTGATACGAATGTTTACCTTTTCTGCTGTACTTGTGTGTGAACTTGTTAGTATGCCTACTGTAGGGTATGTGACGTGTGGGTGTCAACGGCACACCTTCTTCCCGAGAAGAATTGCACGTGCTTTGTTAGGGTAGCAATGGTGCATCAACTCTTTTTAATCTTTTTGCTCTGTCTTGACCCCTCCCCCGCTCAACCCCTGTCGTAATGTTTTCGGCATCAAAACAAACATAGTACTGTGATAGGTCTCCAGCGTATCTATAATTTTTGATTGTTCCATGCTATTATATATTCTATTTTGGATGTTTAATGGGCTTATTTATAGACTTTAATTTGGGACTAACCTATTAACCGGAGGCCCAGCCCAAATTGCTGTTTTTTTTGCCTATTTCAGTGTTTCGCAGGAAAAAAATCAAACGGAGTCCAAACGGAATGAAACCTTCGGGAGCGTGATTTTTGGAACAAACGTGATCCAAGGACTTGGAGTGGACGTCAAGCAACCAACAAGGAGGCCATGAGGCAGGGGGCGTGCCTACCCCCTGGGCGCGCCCTCCACCCTCGTGGGCCCCTCGTGGCTCCACCGACCTACTTCTTCCTCCTATATATACCTACGTACCCCCAAACCATCGAAGAGCACCATGAAAACCTAATTCCACCGCCGCAACCATCTGTACCCGTGAGATCCCATCTTGGGGCCTTTTCCGGTGTCCTGCCGGAGGGGGCATTGATCACGGAGGGCTTCTACATCAACACCATAGCCTCTCCGATGATGTGTGAGTAGTTTACCTCAGACCTTCGGGTCCATAGTTATTAGCTAGATGGCTTCTTCTCTCTCTTTGGATCTCAATACAAAGTTCTCCTCGATTCTCTTGGAGATCTATTCAATGTAATCTTCTTTTGTGGTGTGTTTGTCGAGATCCGATGAATTGTGGGTTTATGATCAAGATTATATATGAACAATATTTGAATCTTCTCTGAATTCTTTTATGTATGATTGGTTATCTGTGCAAGTCTCTTCGAATTATCAGTTTGGTTTGGCCAACTAGATTGATCTTTCTTGTAATAGGAGAAGTGCTTAGCTTTGGGTTCAATCTTGCGGTGCTCGATCCCAGTGACAGTAGGGGAAACGACATGTATTGTATTGTTGCCATCGAGGATAAAAAGATGGGGTTTATATCATATTGCATGAGTTTATCCCTCTACATCATGTCATCTTGCTTAAAGCATTACTCCGTTCTTATGAACTTAATACTCTAGATGCATGCTGGATAGCGGTCGATGTGTGGAGTAATAGTAGTAGATGCAGGCAGGAGTCGGTCTACTTGTCACGGACGTGATGCCTATATACATGATCATACCTAGATATTCTCATAACTATGCTCAATTCTATCAATTGCTCGACAGTAATTTGTTTACCCACCGTAATACTTATGCTATCTTGAGAGAAGCCACAAGTGAAACCTATGGCCCCCGGGTCTATTTTCCATCATATTAATCTTCGTCAACAAGCTATTTCTATCCATGTTTATTTTGCAATCTACTTTCAAGCTTTATCATAAAAATACCAAAAATATGATCTTATCATCTCTATCAAATCTCACTATTGCAAGTGGCCATGAAGGGATTGACAACCCCTTTATCGCGTTGGTTGCAAGGTTCTTATTTGTTTGTGTAGGTGCGCGGGACTTGAGCGTGGCCTCCTACTGGATTTATACCTTGGTTCTCAAAAACTTAGGGAAATACTTACGCTACTTTGCTGCATCACCCTTTCCTCTTCAAGGGAAAACCAACGCAGTGCTCAAGAGGTAGAAAGAAGGATTTCTGGCGCCGTTGCCGGGGAGTCTACGCACAAGTCAAGACATACCAAGTACCCATCACAAACTCTTATCCCTCGCATTACATTATTTTCCATTTGCCTCTCGTTTTCCTCTCCCCCACTTCACCCTTGCCGTTTTATTCGCCCTCTCTTTCCGTTCGCCTCTTTTTCCCTTGCCTCTTGTTTACCATGTGCCTTCTTTTTTCTTGCATCTTCGCTTGCTAAGAGTTTATGGATCCTCGTCCACTTGCTAATCTGTTTAAGAGATCCAATTATGATGAACATATTGCTAGTGAATTGAGTGCACTAGATTATCTTTATGAGGTTTTGCTTGAAATTCGTGAATCTGAAAATTGTGATGAAATACTTTATGAAGCAATTCACGATAGATCTTTGAATAAAAAGCATGATTGGAATGACTTTATTATAAATTCTATCGATGTAAATTGTGCTAATAATATGCAAAACCCTAAGCTGGGGATGCTAGTTTTGCTATGTCCTCTAGTTGTTGCAATGATCATGATTGGGGTGATTCTTCTTATAATCTTGAAAATTTATTTAGGCTCCATGATGAATATGAGATTGATAATAATGTTTGCAATAATATTGAAAGTGGGTTTGGAAGAGTGTCAACTTTAGATCCCACATATTTGGAGAATGTTCAATCTTATGAATCTTTTGATAAAAGTGGGTTTGGAGAGGTCATGACTTTAGTTAATGTTAATCCCACTATTTTGGAAGAGTGTCAACTTTGCATGCATGTGGATCGTGTTGAAAATATTTTATGTGATAGCTATTTTGTTGAATTTGCTTATGATCCCACATGTAATTATTATGAGAGAGGAAACCATGATTGTAGAAGTTTTCATGTTGCTAAATTACCTCTCTTTATGTTGAGATTGCTATTGTGTCTTTCCACTTCCTTGCATATGCTAGTTTTTGCTTGCTATGATAATTTGTTTGCCTATAAGATACCTATGCATAGGAAGTATCTTAGACTTAGATGTGTTTGTCACGTGTTTCATGATGCTCTCTTTGTGCTTAAATTCTTGTCTTTCATGTGAGCATCATTAAAATTATCAATGCCTAGCAAGGGGCACTAAACGATAGCGCTTGTTGGGAGGCAACCCAATTTTATTTTAGTTTTTTGCTTTTTGGTTTCTTTAGGAATAAATAATCCATCTAGCTTATGTTTAGATGTGGTTTTGTGTTTTAATTAGTGTTTGTGCCAAGTAGAACCTTTGGGAAGACTTGGGGAAAGTCTTTGCGATCTTGCTGTAAAAAACAGAAACTTTAGTGCTCACGAGATTAGCTTCAACTTTTTACTGGAGAGTTCTATTTAGTTGATTCTTTTTGCAGATGATTAATATATAAATTACTCACGTCCAGCAATTTATTTTAGAATTTTTGGAGTTCCAGAAGTTTCCGTTAGTTACATATTACTACAGACTGTTCTGTTTTTAACAGATTCTGTTTTTCGTGTGTTGTTTGCTTATTTTGATGAATCTATGGCTAGTAATGGAGTTTATAAACCATATAGAAGTTGGAATACAGTAGGTTTAACACCAATATAAATAAATAATGAGTTCATTACAGTACCTTGAAGTGGTGTTTTGTTTTCTTTGGCTAATGGAGCTCACGAGATTTTCTGTTAAGTTTTGTGTTCTGAAGTTTTCAAGTTTTGGGTAAAGATTTGATGGATTATGGAACAAGGATTGGCAAGAGCCTAAGCTTGGGGATTCCAAGGCACCCCAAGGTAAAATTCAAGGATAACCAAAAGCTTAAGCTTGGGGATGCCCCGGAAGGCATCCCCTCTTTCGTCTTCGTCTATCGGTAACTTTACTTGGAGCTATATTTTTATTCACCACATGATATGTGTTTTGCTTGGAGCGTCTTGTATGATTTGAGTCATTGTTTTTTAGTTTGTCACAATCATCCTCGCTGTACACACCTTTTGAGAGAGACACACATGATTCGGAATTTGTCAGAATACTCTATGTGCTTCACTTATATCTTTTGAGCTATATAGTTTTTGCTCTAGTGCTTCACTTATATCTTTTAGAGCATGGTGGTGGTTTGATTTTATAGAAATTATTGATCTCTCATGCTTCACTTATATTATTTTGAGAGTCTTAAACAACATGGTAATTTGCTTTAATTGTGAAATTAATCTTCCATATTGAGTTCATTGAATATCATGAGAAGTTTGATACTTGATAAGTGTTTTGAGATATAAAGGTGGTAATATTAGAGTGTGCTAGTTGAGTAATTGTGAAATTGAGAAATACTTGTGTTAAGGTTGGCAAGTCCCGTAGCATGCACGTATGGTAAAAGTTGTGTGTCAATTTTGACACATAAGGTGTTCTTTTATTGCTTTCCTTATGAGTGGCGGTCGGGGACGAGCGATGGTCTTTTCCTACCAATCTATCCCTCTAGAGGCATGCGTAGTAGTACTTTGCTTCGAGGGCTAATAAACTTTTGCAATAAGTATATCAGTTCTTTATGACTAATGTGAGTCCATAGATTATACGCACTCTCAACCTTCCACAATTTTCTATCCCCTACGGTACCGTGCATTGCCCATTCTCGCCTTGAGAGTTGGTGCAAACTTCGCCGGTGCATCCAAACCCCGTGATATGATACGCTCTATCACACATAAAACTCCTTATATCTTCCTCAAAACAACCACCATACCTACCTATCATGGCATTTCCATAGAAATTCCGAGATATATTGCCATGCAACTTTCCACCGTTCCGCTTATTATGACAAGCTCCATCATTGTCATATTGCTTTGCATGATCATGTAGTTGACATCGTATTTGTGGCAAAGCCACCATTCATAATTTTTTCATACATGTCACTCTTGATTCATTGCATATCTCGGTACACCTCTGGAGGCATTCACATAGAGTCATATTTTGTTCTAAGTATTGAGTTGTAATTCTTGAGTTGTAAGTAATAAAAGTGTGATGATCATCATTATTAGAGCATTGTCCCATGTGAGGAAAGGATGATGGAGACTATGATTCCCCCACAAGTCGGGATGAGATTCCGTACTAAATAAAAAAGGAAAGAAAAGAAAAAAAGAGGCCAAAGAAAAAAAAGAAGGCCCAAAAAAAAGAAAAAAAATGAGAGAAAAAGAGAGAAGGGACAATGTTACTATCCTTTTTCCACACTTGTGCTTCGAAGTAGCACCGTGATCTTCATGATAGAGAGTCTCCTATGTTGTCACTTTCATATACTAGTGGGAATTTTACATTATAGAACTTGGCTTGTATATTCCAATGATGGGCTTCCTCAAAATGCCCTAGGTCTTCGTGAGCAAGCAAGTTGGATGCACATCCACTTAGTTTCTTTTGTTGAGCTTTCATATATTTATAGCTCTAGTGCATTCATTGCATGGCAATCCCTACTCCTCTCATTGACATCAATTGATGGGCATCTCCATAGCCTATTGATTAGCCGCGTCAATGTGAGACTTTCTACCTTTTTGTCTTCTCTCATAACCCCCATCATTATACTTTATTCCACCCATAGTGCTATATCCATGGCTTGCGCTCATGTATTGCGTAAGGGTTGAAAAGGCTGAAGCGCGTTAAAAAGTATGAACCAATTGCTCGGCTTGTCATCGGGGTTATGCATGATGAGAACGTTTGTGTGACGATATTGAAACATAGCCTAACTATATGATTTTGTAGGGATAAGCTTTCTTTGGCCATGTTATTTTGATAAGACATAATTGCTTGGTTAGCATGTTTGAAGTATTATTGTTTTTATGTCAAAATTAAACTTTTATCTTGAATCTTTCGGATCTAAATATTCATGCCACAATAAAAAGAATTACATTGAAAATTATGCTAAGAAGCATTCCACATCAAAAATTCTATTTTATCATTTACGTACTCGAGGACGAGCAGGAATTAAGCTTGGGGATGCTTGATACGTCTCCAACGTATCTATAATTTTTGATTGTTCCATGCTATTATATATTCTATTTTGGATGTTTAATGGGCTTATTTATACACTTTCATATTATTTTTGGGACAAACCTATTAACCGGAGGCCCAGCCCAAATTGTTGTTTTTTTTGCCTATTTCAGTGTTTCGCAGAAAAAGAATATCAAACGGAGTCCAAACGGAATGAAACCTTCGGGAGCGTGATTTTTGGAACAACGTGATCCAGAGGACTTGGAGTGGACGTCAAGCAACCAACGAGGAGGCCACAAGGCATGGGGCGCGCCTACCCCCCCCCGGGCGCGCCCTCCACCCTCGTGGGCCCCTCCTGGCTCCACCGACCTACTTCTTCCTCCTATATATACCTACGTACCCCCAAACCATCGGAGAGCACCACGAAAATCTAATTCCACTGCCGCAACCATCTGTACCCGTGAGATCCCATCTTGGGACCTTTTCCGGCGTCCTGCCAGAGGGGGCATTGATCACGGAGGGCTTCTACATCAACACCATAGCCTCTCCGATGATGCGTGAGTAGTTTACCTCAGACATTCGGGTCCATAGTTATTAGCTAGATGGCTTCTTCTCTCTCTTTGGATCTCAATACAAAGTTCTCCTCGATTCTCTTGGTGATCTATTCGATGTAATCTTCTTTTGCGATGTGTTTGTCGAGATCTGATGAATTGTGGGTTTATGATCAAGATTATCTATGAACAATACTTGAATCTTCTCTGAATTCTTTTATGTATGATTGGTTATCTTTGCAAGTCTCTTCGAATTATCAGTTTGGTTTGGCCTACTAGATTGATCTTCTTGCAATAGGAGAAGTGCTTAGCTTTGGGTTCAATCTGGCGGTGCTCGATCCCAGTGACAGTAGGGGAAACGACACGTATTGTATTGTTGCCATCGAGGATAAAAAGATGGGGTTTATATCATATTGCATGAGTTTATCCCTCTACATTATGTCATCTTGCTTAAAGCGTTACTCCGTTCTTATGAACTTAATACTCTAGATGCATGCTGGATAGCGGTCGATGTGTGGAGTAATAGTAGTAGATGCATGCTGGATTGCTCGACAGTAATTTGTTTACCCACCGTAATACTTATGCTATCTTGAGAGAAGCCACAAGTGAAACCTATGGCCCCCGTGTCTATTTTCCATCATATTAATCTTCCATCAAGAAGCTATTTCTATCTTTGTTTATTTTGCAATCTTTACTTTCAATCTTTATCATAAAAATACTAAAAATATTATCTTATCATCTCTATCAGATCTCACTTTTGCAAGTGGCCGTGAAGGGATTGACAACCCCTTTATCGCGTTGGTTGCAAGGTTCTTATTTGTTTGTGTAGGTGCGAGGGACTTGAGCGTGGCCTCCTACTGGATTTATACCTTGGTTCTCAAATACTAAGGTAAATACTTCAGCTACTTTGCTGCATCACCCTTTCCTCTTCAAGGGAAAACCAACGCAGTGCTCAAGAGGTAGCATAATGCGTTGAATCGAGTGCTGGTTTCTGTAGGTTGGTGAGGGAGTCCTGGACTAAGGGGTCCTCGGGCGTCCGACCTATTGATATGGGCTGGACTGATGGCCTGTGAAGAACTCGAAGACTGAAGACTGTACCCGTGTCCGGATGGGACTCTCCTTGGCGTGGAAGGCAAGCTTGGCGACCAAATGTGTAGATTCCTTTCTTTGTAACCGGCCTTGTGTAACCCTAGATCCTCCCGGTGTCTATATAAACCGGAGGACTTAGTCCGGAGGGGGGGAGATTCATGATCATAGCCATACAAGCTAGGCCTCTAGGGTTTAGCCATTACGATCTCGTGGTAGATCAACTCTTGTAATACTCATATTCATCAAGATCAATCAAGCAGGAAGTAGCGTATTACCTCCATAGAGAGGGCCCGAACCTGGGTAAACATTGTGTCCCCCGTCTCATGTTACCATCGATCCTAGACGCACAGTTCGGGACCCCCTACCCGAGATCCGCCGGTTTTGACACCGACATCGGTGCTTTCATTGAGAGTTCCACTGCACCGTCATCAAGAGGTTCGATGGCTCCTTCAATCATCTACAACGATGATGTCCAAGGGAGAGTCTTCCTCCCGAGACAGATCTTCGTGTTCGGCGGCTTCGTGCTGCGGGCCAACTCGCTTGTCCATCTGGAGCAGATCGAAAGCTACGCCCCTGGCCATCAGGTCAGATTTGGGAGTTTGAACTACGTCGCGGACATCCATGGAGATTTGATCTTCGCCGGATTTGAGACCACGGCGGCCTCTCCTGGTCACCTCGATGAACATGACCTAAATCTGTCATCGGACCGCATTCAGGAGATAGCTCCTGCAACCGCTCTGGCCTTAGATCCGGAGCATACTGCGCCATCCAAGGATCGGAGGTTCAACCCCACCACGGAGGCCACAGATTCCCCGGTGTTGGAGCCGCACATAAACTTAACCTCACACGATATCTGTATCACCAGAACTCCGGACTCGTCTCCGGCTATACGTTCCGAACCATGTGAGTCCGCGGACGCCGAACTTGATCACTTATAGATCTTCGAGTTCAGCGCCGCAGACATCTTCCAGCACTCCCACTTGGGCGATGTGCTAAACTCATTAAGAACCTATCCTTGGTGGGGGACCCACAGCCGAACTATGTCCGTTTCGAACTAGGGGCTGACGGTAAAGAATTTCGCTCCCCACCCGCCACCCAATTTATTGCCACTATCGAGGATTTAACCGACACGCTTGATTACGGCTCCGACGACATTGATGGTATGTACGACGATGCCGGAGAAGAAGAGGCCCAGAACCCGCCGTTCACCGGACGCTGGACGGCCACTTCCTCGTATGATGTACACATGGTGGATGCACCAAAGGAGAACAGCGGCGATGACAAGGAAGATCCAGTAGAGGATAAACCTTCCGAAATACAATCAAAGCGCCGACGTCAGCGGCGCCGCTCTAAGTCATGCCGCAGTAAAGATAGCAACACCGGCACAGGAGAAGATAACACTCCAGAAGGTGCCGAAGACAACGAAGACCCCGTTGACGCAGCTACTGAACAGGATGAACGGGAAGATGGGCAGGTTAGCCCTGGTAAACAGGCCATGCACGAGGACTCGGAGGACAACAATTATCTTCCGCTCTCCGAGGACGAGGCGAGCCTCGGCACCAAAGATTTCATCGTGCCTGAGGAACCTCTTGAGCAGGAGCGCTTCAAGCGCCAGCTGATAGCCACTGCAAGGAGCCTGAAAAAGAAGCAGCAACAGCTTCAAGCTGACCAAGATCTGCTCAACGATAAATGGACCGATGTCCTAGCAGATGAAGAATATGGCCTCAAGCGCCCAACCAAAAGCTACCCGAAGCGCAAATTGCTACCTCAGTTCGACGTTGCGGCGCCGGAATACATACCACCATCGCACAGTGCGGCTGACCGACCACCACGTGGTCGGGACAAAATGGCAACTCAAGCCGAATACCAGCCCGCCACGCCTCATCGCAAGGGCAGAGGTAAATTAGCCCACGGCCATACATATGACCTTCGGCAGGACCTGAACAATAAAGCAGGACATACCAGATCAATCTATGGATCGCGAGGACGTGCCTCGACACGCGACGACGACCATCTATTCGGATGTGACAAACCTAGTCATGCATGGGCTGAAAGCCGCAGACGGACTCCATCAGAGCTACGTCGCGATACAGCCCGATATAGAGGCGCCGCACAACCTCATTGCTTCACCGATGAAGTCATGGAACATGAATTCCTAGAAGGCTTCAAACCCATGAATATAGAATCATACGACGGAACCACAGACCCCGCGGTATGGGTTGAAGACTTCATTATCCATTTACATATGGCCCGCGGCGACGACCTTCATGCCATTAAATACCTCCCCCTAAAACTCAAAGGACCAGCCCGGCACTGGTTGAACAACTTGCCCGAAAACTCCATCGGCAGCTGGGAGGACTTGGAAGAAGCCTTCCTTGATAACTTCCAAGGTACATATGTACGACCTCCGGATGCTGATGACTTAAGCCATATAGTTCAATAGCCCGGAGAGTCCGCCAGGAAATTCTGGACTAGGTTCTTAACTAAAAAGAACCAGATTGTCAACTGTCCGGATGCCGAAGCCCTAGCAGCCTTTAAACACAGCATCCGTGACGAATGGCTCGCCCGCCACCTCGGCCAAGAGAAGCCAAAGTCCATGGCAGCCCTCACGGCACTCATGACCCGCTTTTGTGCGGGCGAGGACAGTTGGCTGGCCCGTAGCAAAAACAATGCAAGCGACGCTGGCACCCCCAAAGCTAAAAATAGCAAAGACAAGTCTAGATGCAACAGATACAAGCGTCGAAACAACAATGACAACACCGAGGATACGGCGGTCAATGCCGGATTCAGTGGCTCTAAGTCCGGTCAGCGGAAGAAGCCGTTCCAAAGAAACAGCCAGGGACCATCTAGCTTGGACCGCATACTTGATCGTCCGTGCCAGATTCACGGCACCCCAGACAAGCCACCCAATCACACCAATAGAGATTGTTGTGTTTTTAAACAGGCCGGCAAGCTAAACGCTGAAAACAAGGATAAGGGGGCTGCAAATCAAGGACGACGACGAGGAGCCCCGACCGCCGAACACAGGGGGACAGAAGAAGTTTCCCCCTCAGGTCAAAACGGTGAACATGATATATGCTACCCACATCCCCAAGAGGGAGCGCAAAGCGCGCTCAGGGACGTCTACGCGATAGAGTCAGTTGCTCCAAAATTTAATCCATGGTCGTCATGCCCGATCACTTTTGATCGTCGGGATCATCTGACCAGTATCCATCACAACGGTTCAGCCGCACTGGTCCTGGACCCAATAATTGATGGGTTCCACCTGACACGAGTCCTGATGGGCGGAGGTAGCAGTCTCAATCTGCTCTATCAGGATACAGTGCAAAAAATGGGCATTACTCCACCACGGATCAAGCCCACAAAGACTACCTTCAAAGGAGTCATACCAGGTGTAGAGGCCCGCTGTACGGGCTCAATCACACTAGAGGTTGTCTTTGGATCTCCGGACAACTTCCGAAGCAAGGAGTTAATCTTCGATATCGTCCCCTTTAGCAGCGGCTATCATGCACTGCTCGGACGAACTGCATTTGCTCGATTCAACGCAGTGCCACACTATGCTTATCTTAAACTCAAGATGCCCGGTCCATGTGGCGTCATAGCAGTCAATGGAAATACGGAACGCTCCCTCCATGCAGAAGAGCACACAGCTGCCTTAGCAGCAGAAGTACAGAGCGGCCTTCTCAAGCAGAACCTTAATTCGGCTGCCGAGCCCACAGATACCGTTAAGAGGGCCCGAACTACCCTGCAGCAGGACAGCTCGGCTCGTCAGGAGCTCGACTAGCAATCTGGCCTCTGTCTCGGTCCCGATCAAGTGGTGGCATTCGTGCCGCGCGTACATAACTACGCACTCAAAATTCCATGGGCATCGATGGAGGCATAGCTTTGTGATCCACAGTACGGCTCAACCGGCACTGGATACACACATACTTTCACTTTTATCCATTTCCTTTTCAGCTTTCAATCCCGCAGGCCCCATCTGATGGCCTGATCATCGGTCCTCTTGAAGGACAAACACACCAAGACGGCAAAGAAGCACAGGCATATAGGGGATTTTCAAGATGGTTTTGTTAACAATCACTCTACCTATTTTTCAGGACCCGCATGCAGCTCTCCCTTGGTTTTTCGCAGGTTAAATAGCATGTTGCTTATTGCACTACTTGTATTAAATGCGCCTTGACGTATTAATCAAATTACAGTGGAAACAGTTCACGGCCCGAGCTTTAGGGCCCTAGCTTGTTACCTTTGCACCCTGTCTGGTTTCCCTTCCTTTTTTTCTTTCTTCATCTTTCTTTCCCTCTTGTGGTTAACCTTATCAGGTAGCACCCTTACACTTTGGTACGTTTGATGTTTGCCAGGGGCTTCACAGCACCCCACATTATGGCAACAAAAGTCCGAACACTTTTTATAGTATAGTTCGGCACCCCGATGTTAGCATTATATGCATTGGCTCCGAATCATGTCTTTGGTCAATAGTTGGGTTGCCCGGCTCTTGTGCTTGCTACCTTATGTTCCGCTATATCGGCTAAGGTAGTAAAGGGAGAACTACTGCGATTGTGCCTTGGTTTATCCAAAGGAGCACCTCATTAGAGAAAGCCGAAAACTGACTGTCATGATGCGGCGAGAGCCGGTCAGCTCTTCGGAGGTTGCAAATCATTGGAGATTTCTTCTGCATTATGCGAAGAATCGATACTTTCCAATCAGACGCTTATAGCACTCTAGTTCAAATACTAGGGGCTGCACCCATGTTTTTATTGTCGAACTCCTATGGCTAAGTGAGGGCGTTCAAGCCACATAGTCTGATTGCCTGGTTCGTTGCCTAAACAACTCCTTCAAGGACCATATAATTGGATCAAGATTGTTTAGATTCCATCCCGAACACCCCCGTCCTACCTACGTGGGGGCAGAAGCCGACGACTGGCCAACCCTCAGATTTCATACAACACATCCGCACATGAGGAAATATTTAAAAGCATAAACATTATATTGCAAACCCACTCTGTTTTACAATGTAGAAGCAACTTGAATAAATTCACTCAAAGATAATATCCTGCGTACATTGCGTCGCCACAATGCGAGACCCCTCCAGGACATCCTCAAAGTACCGCTCCGGCGTGCGGTGCTCCTTGCCTTCAGGCGGCCCTTCGGTCACGAGCTTGATGGCGTCCATCTTCGCCCACTAGACCTTGACGCGGGCGAAGGCCATGCGCGTGCCCTCGACACAGGCCGACCGTTTGATGACGTCCAGCCGAGGATAGGCGCTCACCAGCCGCTTCATGAGGCCGAAGTAGCTGCTAGGCATAGCTTCGGCGGGCCACAGCCGGACTATTAAGTCCTTCATGGCTAGTTCGGCCACCCCATGCAGCTCGACCAGCTGTTTGAGCTGATCGGTGAAGGTCACTAGATGTTCTGGCGCAAGGTACTGCGACCAGAATAGCTTCTCCGTCGAGCTCCCTTTTTCGGCCCGAAAGAACTCCGCAGCATTTGACACACTGCGCGGCAGATCCGCAAATGCCCCTGGAGAACTCCGAATTCGGGTTAGTAAGAAATACTTCTTCTTCACATATTTGCTTTGCATACTGAATGCCTTACCCGCTGCGATCTTCTTGGCCTCCTGGATTTCCTGGAGGGCGCCCTGGGCTTCAACCCGGGCCTCCCACACTTCGGCGAGCCTTGGCGAGTTCGGTCCCTCGAGCCGAACCATCACCCTCCAAGGTCTCGCACTTCTTCACAGCATCCCGGAGCTCTTGTTGGACCTCGTTCAACCTGGCCTTAAGCTTCTTACGAGCGGCGTGCTCCTTGACCGCTTTCCCCTCGGCTTCGGCCAGGGCCTTTTTAAGGGCCTCGACCTCGGTCATCGCGCCTACACATATCATGACATTATGGTCAGTACACATGAGTTATTCTTTCCGAATATAGAGAAAACCATTACATACCTTGCTGCTCTTGAAGCTGCTTCTTCGCTTCACCGAGCTCTTCCTTGGACCGCTCCAGTCTCCGTTTCAGTTCGGAGACTTCGGCAGCGTGTCCGGCCGTGGCTAGTAACGACGCCTGTTCAAAACGGACAATTTTTGGTTAGTTTCCTGCAAAATTTGATTGATCGTCTGTCCGGCTTTTCTTTCCAAACACCGAACAGTGCATCAGGGGCTACTATATATATATATATATGGATTTTCTCTTCTGCGTCGCTTACCTCAAAACCTGTCAGCAAGCTGCTGCAGGCTTCGGTCAATCCGCTCTTAGCGGACTGAACCTTCTCAATCACCGTACCCATAAGGATACGGTGTTCTTCTACAATGGAAGCGCCTCGTAGCACTTCCAGCAGATTGTCGGGTGCCTCTGGTTGGACAGAGGCCACCGGCGGCGTAGACACACCCCCTTCTTTCGAAGGAGGTTGCTGGCCGGACCCCGGATGTAGCGACCAGACCTCAAATGGCCTGTGCTGCTGTGCACCAGTGTCACCCCTGGATCAGTAATGCTGACACGCACAGTACAAATGGAGGATTTATAACAGAGTAGCAATCACACACTTATTACATCGGATATCTCCATAGAGACTAAGTATAATAAACATGGCTTAAGGCCATCTAATAACGATAACAGCGGAAGACTTGGAAGATAAGTGAGTCCATCAACTCCAGCGGCATCACTGAGTATAAGACCACGACCTAAGGCACCTTACTCGTCGTCTGAAAAATCTGCAACATGAAACATTGCAGCCCGAAAACGGGTCAGCACATAGGATATGCTGGCAATGTAGCACATAGAGAGCAATGAACAATAATAATGCTATACTACATGCATATGTGGCTGGTGGAAAGCTCTATGGTTACAGTTTTGCGAAAAGCCAATTTTATCCTACTTCAAAGGAATAAATTTTATTTAACTATCATGGTGGTTGTGAAACATTGAGATGGTTGACAGCATCTCAATCCCAATTAAAAAGTCATCAATAACCCAACAAAATTAATTAGAAGTAACATAGTGTTGAGATTCACATGCTAATCCAAGTACTAGATACTCAAGTTGTCCATAACCGGGGACACGGCTAATCATGATCAGTTTGTACACTCTGCAGAGGTTTGTGCACTTTTCCCACAAGACTTGATCTCCTCCGTTGGATTACTCGCACTACATGGTGTTTGAGTAACGGATGACCAAGACACAGTCTTTCAGAAGTGTTTGCACCTTACGTATGGGTAGACCGTTACACCTACTTTCCCCAACATCTGCTAGTCTACCACTGTAAGAGTTCACACAACTTAATCAACTATGCTAGAGCCCATAATAGCTTGCGGCTGCACACGGAAGTTTCTAGCATGAAAAATCTCATGATCCCTTTGAACCTGGGTGGCGGTCCAAAAGAAAAACAGGCAATCCTGGAATACCCAGGTACCTCAATCCACCCAGATGTGAGTTTAAGTTGCCACCTTAAGTAAACGATTAATTAACAATCTCACATCTGTCATGAATTTCACTCAAACCCAATCCACGTCTACGAGCATAGCATGGCAATAATAAAAGCAACGTAGAAGTAACTCCCAAGGGTTTGATAGAAAAACAGGTAATAGGTACTACCTCAACTACTTCCCAATACCCACAGTTTATTAGATCCTAATCATGCAATGTGTTTGAAGGAATAGATCTAATGCAATAAAACTGGGTATGAACGGGGTATGATCAAAGTGTTACTTGCCTTGCTGATGATCCGCAAAACCTAGCGATTCGAAGTAACAAGCGGCACACTCCGGGTACTCTATCGCAAACAAACAAGCATACAATCAGTACTCAACTAATGCACAGGTAAAACTCGAATGAAAGATCCAACCAGAAAGTTCAACTTAAGAACTCCGGTTTGCAAAAAGAATCAACTCGAAAGAAGCAATGACAGTCAAACGGCGGAAGAAAGAAACTTCCTTTGCTAATCTGGATCTAGGTCAAATTTTACTGTAGCAAAAACTTGTTTGAGTAGGTTAAACGGAAAGAGAATTTCGAGACGAAACTCTAGGCGCTTGAATCACCTGATTCTGATAAACGAGCGAGAAGTTAAACAGAAACGAAGATTCGATCCGAAATCGAATCTGAGAAAATAACGGGAAAAATCCGCCGAAAAAGAAAAACGGACGAATGGTTAAAGAACGGACGTTCGTTAACAGAGAAAAACCGACGAACGCGTTCGTCAAAACGAACGGTTCGGTGAACGCTCGTGAAATAAGAAAAACCGAAAAAAAACCGATCTAGGGTTTTTTTTAAGCAAAAGGTTTTTTCTTTTTTTTTCAGAAAACCGGTCAACACGACGGGAACGGCGGCGGCAGTACCTCGACGGGGCTCGCTCCGGCGAGGGCTCCGGCGGGCGCGGCTCGGCGGCGGGGGTGCGGGGCTCGGGGGCGGAGGCTCCGGCGGCGAGGGCGGGGCTCGGGTGCGGCTCCCTGCGACGGGCGGCGAGGCAAAACGGCGGGCGGCGGCGGGGCTAGATGCGGCGGCGGCGGCGGCTTCTCCGGCGGCGGTGATGGCAAAAACGGAGAGGGGGGTATATATGGAGAGGGGGGCTAGAGGCTTGGGGAAGGGGGCACCGAGGCGGAGGCGAGCTCCCATGGCGTGGCCGGACTCCGGCGGCGTGGGGAAGAAGGAGAGGTCGCGGCGGGGCGGGCCGGCGGCTGGGCCTTTGGCCCAGTCGGCGCGGGCGTCTTTTTTTTTAAGTTCCGCGAAGAAAATTGCATAGAAAAATAAATAAAAATCAGAAAAATATGAAATAAATTTTCCCCGTCTAGTTAGAAAATCTAGAGTAGGGTGAACATTTTTAAAATCAAAAATAAACATTTTGAAAACATGCATATTTTTAAATGCAATAAAAATTGCAAATAAAATCCAATAAATTCCAAATAATGATTTTAACATTTTTCCTCCAGTATTTCAATTGTTTTGGAGAAGTCATATTTTCTCCTCTTGTTTATTTTAAGAGTGAAATAGTTTTCCGGAGAGAAAAATAATTAAAATCCCAATCCTCGTTTGAAAAATCGAATATGAAAATTCGAGGAAATCCCCAACTCTCTCCGAGGGTCCTTGAGTTGCTTAGGATTTATCGAGGATTTGTCAAATTGCAATAAAACATGATATGCAATGATGATCTATGTATAACATACCAAATTGGAAATTTGGGATGTTACAAACCTACCCCCCTTAAGATGAATCTCGCCCTCGAGATTCGGGTTGGCTAGAAAACAGGTGGGAGTGGTTTTTCCGTAGATCTTCCTCTCGCTCCCAGGTGGCCTCATCTTCCGTGTGGTGACTCCACTGAACTTTGCAAAACTTGATAACCTTGCTGCGGGTAACTCGGCTGGCATACTCGAGAATCTTAATTGGTTTCTCCTCGTAAGTCAAATCACTTTCCAACTGAATCGCTTCCAGTGGCACAGTATCTCTCAGTGGTATCTCAGCCATCTCTGCGTGGCACTTCTTCAACTGCGAAACATGAAATACATAATGTATTTCAGACAAT
Source organism: Aegilops tauschii subsp. strangulata (assembly GCF_002575655.3). Classification (NCBI taxonomy): domain Eukaryota; kingdom Viridiplantae; phylum Streptophyta; class Magnoliopsida; order Poales; family Poaceae; genus Aegilops; species Aegilops tauschii. Next base: position 458,217,063 of record NC_053040.3, read on the forward strand.
CCTTCGGGCAATTCCAGCTTGTAAGCAACTTCTCCCATACGTTCCAACACTCTGTATGGTCCGATAAAACGGGGCGCTAACTTTCCCTTAATTCCAAAGCGCTTCACTCCTCGAAGGGGTGATACTCGAAGATACACTCGGTCTCCGACTTCGTGAACTGTCTCTTTTCGTTTAGAATCAGCATAACTCTTCTGCCTGGACTCGGCTACCTTGAGCCTATCGCGAATCAACCTTACTTTCTCTTCAGACTCCTTAATCAAATCTGGTCCAAACAACTGACGGTCTCCAACTTCGTCCCATAGCAACGGTGTTCTACACCTCCTTCCGTACAAAGCTTCGAAAGGGGCCATCTTCAAACTGGTTTGATAACTGTTGTTATATGAAAACTCCGCATATGGCAAATTGTCGTCCCAACTAGATCCATAATCTAGTGCACATGCTCTCAACATGTCCTCCAAAATCTGGTTGACTCTCTCGGTCTGTCCATCTGTCTGTGGGTGAAATGCTGTACTAAATTCCAACCTGGTTCCCAATGTTTCATGTAACTGCTTCCAAAACTTCGAGGTAAATTGGGTTCCTCTGTCTGATACAATGGTCCTCGGAACTCCATGCAAACATACGATCCTGGTCATGTATATCTTTGCCAACTTAGCACTGGTGTAAGTGGTCTTTACTGGAATGAAATGAGCCACTTTCGTCAAACGGTCGACTACAACCCATATCGAGTCATAGCCTAAACGAGTCTTTGGTAATCCTGTGATAAAATCCATGCCTATTTTATCCCACTTCCATTCGGGTATCGGCAATGGTTGCAGCAATCCTGCTGGCTTCTGATGCTCTGCCTTCACTCTCTGGCATACATCACAAACTGCTACATACTCCGCAATATCCGTCTTCATTCCGGTCCACCAGAAAGTGTTCATCAAATCCAAATACATCTTGGTATTCCCTGGGTGAATCGAGTACGGTGAATCATGGGCTTCTTGCAAAATCAACTTCCTGATCTCCGGATCATTTGGTACATATACACGGTCTTCAAACCATAAGGTATCGTGCTCATCTTCACGAAATCCCTTGGATTTTCCTTTGCTCAACTTCTCCTTTATCTCTTCAATCTCCTTATCTGTCTTCTGAGCTTCTCTGATCTTTTCCATCAAGGTAGACTGAATCTCCAATGTCGCTAAATAGACTCTCGGGACTATCTCCAAACATAGCTCGCGTAGGTCCTCGGCTAACTCCTGAGGTAACTCTCCTGTCATGAGGGTGCTGATATGACTCTTGCGGCTCAACGCGTCTGCTACTACGTTAGCCTTTCTGGGGTGATAATGCAATCTCATATCATAATCCTTGATGAGCTCCAACCATCTCCTCTGTCTGAGGTTTAACTCCTTCTGCGTGAAAATGTACTTCAAACTCTTGTGATCCGTGTACACCTCACAATGGTTTCCGATGAGAAAATGTCTCCATGTCTTCAATGCATGCACCACGGCTGCTAATTCCAAATCATGCATAGCATAATTCTTCTCATGGGGTTTAAGTTGTCGTGAAGCATACAAAACAACTCTTCCTTCCTGCATAAGCACTGCTCCAAGTCCTCGACGAGAAGCGTCGCAATAAACTTCATAGTCCTTGCGTTGATCTGGCAGAATCAACACTGGTGATGTAACCAATCGTTTCTTCAACTCTTGGAAACTAGCTTCACATTCCTCAGTCCAATTGAATTTGATGTCCTTCTTCAATAGCTCAGTCATGGGCTTAGCAATCTTCGAGAAATTCTCGATGAATCTCCGGTAGTATCCTGCAAGTCCAAGAAAACTCCGGATTTCTCCAACTGTCGTGGGTGATTCCCAACTTGTCACTGTGTCAACCTTGGCAGGGTCTACTGCTATTCCTTCTCCGGAAATAACATGTCCAAGGAATCCAACTTCCTTTAACCAAAACTCACATTTGCTGAACTTGGCATATAATTGATGTTCTCTGAGCTTCTCAAGTACCAATCGCAAATGCTCCTCATGCTCTTCCTCATCCTTGGAAAAGATTAAAATATCATCAATGAATACCACGACGAACTTATCCAAAAACTCCATAAATACTTTGTTCATCAGGTTCATGAAATAGGCAGGTGCGTTAGTCAGTCCAAATGACATAACGGTATACTCATACAATCCATATCTGGTGGTAAATGCCGTCTTGGGTATATCCTGCTTTCGAATCTTTAACTGATGGTATCCTGATCGTAGATCGATCTTGGAAAATACTTTAGCTCCTTGCAGGCGGTCAAACAAATCATTTATCATTGGCAGTGGGTACTTGTTTTTGATGGTCACTTCATTCAATCCTCGGTAATCAACAACCATCCTTAGTGATCCATCTTTCTTCTCCACTAGAAGTACTGGTGATCCCCAAGGTGACGAACTTGGGCGAATATAGCCTTTATCCAGTAACTCCTTGATCTGCTTCTTAATTTCCTCCAAATCCTTAGCGGGCATCCTGTACGGTCTCTTAGATATTGGCCCGGTGCCTGGCAAAAGTTCAATCAAGAACTCAATGTCTCTATCCGGTGGCATGCCTGGCAACTCTTCTGGAAATACATCCGGATAATCCTTCACCACTGGTACTTCCTTCTGTACAACTCCTGATAAGGAATTCACTTGAGTCCTCTTCGGCATATGCCTGGATACATACTTGATCCGTTTTCCTTCTCGAGTGGTAAGCAAAATCGTCTTGCTGGCACAATCGATGTTTCCTCCATACAACGATAGCCAATCCATTCCCAGAATCACATCCAAACCTTGCGATTCCAAAACAATGAGGTCTGAGGGGAAAACATGCCTACCAATGGCCAATGGTATCTGAAAACATCCTTGGGTGGCCATATACTCTGCTCCTGGCGAGGTTACTAACATAGGGTTTCTGAGAACTTTGGTGGACATCTTAAACTTATTCACGAATCCCCTTGATATGTATGAATGCGATGCACCAGTATCGAAAAGAACAGTTGCAGTAAATGACTTAACCAAAAACTTACCTATTACTGCATCAGGCTGAGCTTCAACCTCCTCCACGCTCACATGGTTCACATGTCCTTTGTTGAACGGGTTCGGCTTCTTCCCAGAGCTTCCATTGCCATTTCCATTTTGGGCTTCGGGACATTCGTTGGCATAATGTCCATTCTTCTGGCACTTAAAACAAGTGACTTGGCTCAGGTCCCTCTTGGCTGGGGTAGATGGGTTGGTGCGGTTCTGTCCGTTGCTTCCTCCATTCCCACTACCATTCTTGGAGCCATTATGGTTGTGCGAACTACCTCCTCCATGGGTATGCTGAAACTGTCCTCCCGGCTTCGGGGTAAAACATGGCTTCTGCTGGGCTCCAGAGTTATACTTCCCTTGTCCATACTTCCTCTTACGGTTTTCAATATGCTGTTGCTTCCCTTCAATCATGAGAGCTCTATCTACCAGCTCCTGGTAGTTGTTGAAGGTTGCTATCATCAACTGCATACTCAGCTCGTCATTCAGTCCTTCCAGAAACTTTTCCTGCTTGGCTGCATCTGTAGCAACGTCATCTGCTGCATAACGTGCTAACTTACTGAAATCTTCCACATACTGGCCTACGGTGCGTCCTCCTTGGCGTAGGTTACGAAACTCACGCTTCTTCATAGCCATAGCTCCTGCTGAAACATGAGCTATACGGAAAGCTTGCTGAAACTGGTCCCATGTGACAGTGTCAATAGGGTGCGTGGCTGTGTAATTCTCCCACCATGATGCTGCGGGTCCATCAAGCTGATGTGCGGCGAAACGCACTCTTTCCGCATCTGTGCAACCTGCAGTGGTCAACTCCCTTCCAACTTTGCGGAGCCAATCATCTGCAACAATCGGCTCGGTGCTATTGGAAAACACCGGCGGATTTAACCTTAGGAAACGGGCTAAGTGATCAACAGGTGGTGGTGGCGGTGGGTTGTTGTTGTTGTTGCCTTGGTTCTGGACTAACACTTGCATCAAGGCATTCTGTTGCTGAATCAACTGGGTGATCTCTGGCGGGAAAACAAATCCGGTGTCGCGTCTCGGAGGCATCTGATGGGTTTAGAAAAGATGAGAATTAAGAATAGAATGAGGTCTAGAGAGAAAACACTACCCATATGCTCATGAGACAAATTCAATCAATATCACTCAATCAATCCAAACAAGACAAAACAATCGATCTAACTAGTGTTACAAAGTGCTTGAACTATACTATTCAATGGGGGAAAACTACTACTGATATGGGGGGTCTACTAAAAATTCTGATCCGTTGAAGACTCCATGATGTCTGCTCCAGCTTCATCAATCCATTCGTCTTCACTTGGTTCCGAGTCGGTGTCGTCAATGATGATGTAGTTATTCGGACAAGTGCATTCGTCGACTTCTGCTTCTGGTACTGGATTTCCCACGGATGCTCCAATCTTCTTCTCCAAATCGTCAATCTTCCCGACAAGTGCGTTGATTTCCTCCAAATAATCTTCGCGTGTAGTCTTGAGTTCTTCTTGGAGTTCCTTGATCTTCGTAAATGCCTTCTTTAGTTCTTCCTTGTCCGTGCACATCTGGTTCTCCTGGCGACGAATATGTTGGTTCTGTTCCTGGATGAAAGCTGCAATTGATCCATCCTTCTTGGTCTTGATCATCTCCCATTGCGCGTCTCGACGTCCACAAATTTGATAAATTGTATCCTTAAGCTCCTGGTGGTAGACTTCTCCAATGCGTCCCATGGCGATGTGTGCGGCCATGCTCTTCCCTAAACTCCAAGTTGGTGCTTCGAAAACCAATCTCATGGGTTCCGTAATTGGTGCGAACGTCCTTCCTGGAATGATAACTTGAATCTTCCAGCTCTCCTCTTCAGGTAATGTGGCGTTGTAGGTTCCGGTGACGCTTGGTATTCCTATATTCAAGTACTTGGTGACTTCCTTCAAATGTCGTCCAAACGGCGTGTCTTCATCTGGTTGCATGAACTTGCTCCTTGCATTCGCCATTCCTAAGAGAGTAGAAAGTGGAGAGGAGTCAGAAATGAGAAGAGAGAAGCTTTCTAGGGCTTAAGCTTAGTGGTCGTGTCCTATAGTCAGCATGTGCTCTGATACCAACTTTGTAGCGACCAGACCTCAAATGGCCTGTGCTGCTGTGCACCAGTGTCATCCCTGGATCAGTAATGCTGACACGCACAGTACAAATGGAGGATTTATAACAGAGTAGCAATCACACACTTATTACATCGGATATCGCAAACAAACAAGCATACAATCAGTACTCAACTAATGCACAGGTAAAACTCGAATGAAAGATCCAACCAGAAAGTTCAACTTAAGAACTCGGGTTTGCAAAAAGAATCAACTCGAAAGAAGCAACGACAGTCAAACGGCGGAAGAAAGAAACTTCCTTTGCTAATCTGGATCTAGGTCAAATTTTACTGTAGCAAAAACTTGTTTGAGTAGGTTAAACGGAAAGAGAATTTTGAGACGAAACTCTAGGCGCTTCAATCACCTGATTCCGATAAACGAGCGAGAAGTTAAACAGAAACGAAGATTCGATCAGAAATCGAATCTGAGAAAATAACGGGAAAAATCCGCCGAAAAAGAAAAACGGACGAACGGTTAAAGAACGGACGTTCGTTAACAGAGAAAAACCGACGAACGCGTTCGTCAAAACAAACGGTTCGGTGAACGCTCGTGAAATAAGAAAAACCGAAAAAAAAACCGATCTAGGGTTTTTTTTAAACAAAAGGTTTTTTTTTCAGAAAACCGGTCAACACGACGGGAACGGCGGCGGCAGTACCTTGACGGGGCTCGCTCCGGCGAGGGCTCCGGCGGGCGCGGCTCGGCGGCGGGGGTGCGGGGCTCGGGGGCCGAGGCTCCGGTGGCGAGGGCGGGGCTCGGGCGCGGCTCCGGGCGACGGGCGCGAGGCAAAACGGCGGGCGGCGGCGGGGCTAGATGCGGCGGCGGCGGCGGCTTCTCCGGCGGCGGTGATGGCGAAAACGGAGAGGGGGGGCTAGAGGCTTGGGGAAGGGGGCACCGAGGCGGAGGCGAGCTCCCGTGGCGTGGCCGGACTCCGGCGGCGTGGGGAAGAAGGAGAGGTCGCGGCGGGGCGGGCCGTCGGCTGGGCCTTCGGCCCAGTCGACGCGGGCGTCTTTTTTTTTTTAAGTTCCGTGAAGAAAATTGCATAGAAAAATAAGTAAAAATCAGAAAAATATGAAATAAATTTTCCCCGTCTAGTTAGAAAATCTAGAGTAGGGTGAACATTTTTAAAATCTAAAATAAACATTTTGAAAACATGCATATTTTTAAATGCAATAAAAATTGCAAATAAAATCCAATAAATTCCAAATAATGATTTTAACATTTTTCCTCCAGTATTTCAATTGTTTTGGAAGTCATATTTTCTCCTCTCGTTTATTTTAAGAATGAAATAGTTTTCCGGAGAGAAAAATAATTAAAATCCCAATCCTCGTTTGAAAAATCGAATATGAAAATTCGAGAAAATCCCCAACTCTCTCCGAGGGTCCTTGAGTTGCTTAGGATTTATCGAGGATTTGTCAAAATGCAATAAAACATGATATGCAATGATGATCTATGTATAACATACCAAATTGGAAATTTGGGATGTTACACCGGATCCGTATTGGTCTCCGGCGTCGTATTCGGCTGGGGGCCAAACTGAGCATGGCCCCCATCACCAGTCTCCGGGGGGATCCGCTCCCCCATGTGTCCGGCGGCTGAGGTGTCGTCCTCTGGTGCCGCCACGGCGGCCTCCTGAACCTCTCCCTGGCCTGGGAAGGTCCTTTGGGACAGAACTTCATCATCTCCCTGGGCCTCGGGAGAGTAAGCGGTCGGCGGTGACAAGCTGTCCATCGCCTTTGGATCCAACGAGCCTCTTGACGAGGATCGCTGGGAGCTGTCGTGGGCCGGACTACAATAAACATGATTTATCATATAAAAATACCATAAGGTGGAAAGGACAGACAAATAAATGAGTACGAATTCTTAGTACTCACCTGGCGGCCAGGGGCTTGTTTCGGGGACGATGCTCCGGACTGCTGTCGACGTCCTGTGACACCCAAGTTTTTATTTGGATTTTTCAAAAGATTTTATTTGACTTGAGGGGAGTGACTTAAATTTTTCTTCAAGAGAACTCTCCCTCTCATATATTTTTTCCTTATGGCAAAAGTTTTATTTGGATTCACCCAAGATCTACCTTTGGTCTTGGAAGTCCTTGCTTTTCATTTGGACTCAAGACAAAATGTTTTTCCATTTGGGAAAAATAACTTTTGAAAACCTTTTTGAATTTTGCACTATGGCTTTTGGAAAGTCCTTTGCCACTTTCAACAATTCCTCCTTGCCATGGCCCTAGTGCAAATGATCTCTCCTAACCCTTCCCTCACCTTTGGATCATGTTTTACACCAAATCCAGCAAGTTGAACCTCCCCATGAATCTATTTCCATTCAAATTCTTTTCAAATATATTTCTGCCTTCTTTTCTAGCACTTGGAGATTTGCAAAGGAACCCCTTTTTCTGTTTTGATTTTTGCCACCAAACCAACTCTCCTCCCTGGTCCTTTGTACCCTCAACCTAGAACCATGAAGATCCACTGGTCTTCAGTTCAAAATTTTCAAACTATGCTTGCTGCAAGTTTGGACCAGCTTTGCCAAATTTGGTGAAATTCATTCCTAACCTTCTCCAAAAATTCCAAGTAAAATCAGGCAGCCTCTGGGTGCATTGAGTGGTCATCTCACCAAGTTACAGCTCCAAAAAATTTATCTCATAGCCAAAACCTTCTGTCGAACACCTGTAGTGCACTGTCTTTGTCACATTCAGTAAGTTCAGAGATTCAGTCAAGTGGCTGCTGTCGTTTTCTTCAGAAGCGGACGTCGATCTCGCCAGTGCCACCGCGTCGCCTTGCTCCTCGTCCCCGCTCTCTTGTTCCTGCACCGCACGAACGCCTGGCGCCTTGCGGGCGTCGGCGACGAGCAGCAGAAGGTGCGCCGCCCCGTGACCGACGCCGGCGGCGGCTTTGCGGACGCCAGCAGGAGACACGGCGCCGACGACGCCACCCAGCGCCGCCCAAACCACAGGAGCTCGCCGCGTGGCCTTCCACTCCCCCGAACACGCTGCCGCTCTCGTCGTGAACCGCAGGGCGCGGAGCGCGCTCTCTGCCGCCGTTGAGCCCGTGCGGTCACCTCACCGTGGACCGACGCCATTACGCCAAGACCGACCCCGTTTAACTGCAAAACGAGTCCAGTAACCTCCACTGATGCTGCCCGGCCGCTCAAACCCCCTGCCAATCCACTGCTCCGCCGTAATCGCTCACCGAAGATTCTCCGTTCATGGCCACCCCGTCGATCTGCCTATAAATAGAGGCCCCGAGCTTCAACTCGAGCACCCACCAGCACTGCACACCCCCTAGAGCACGCCGAGCCACTGGAAGAACCCCGAGGAGGTCTCCTTCCTCGACTCCGGCCGCCGCGACCCGCCACGGGATCCAGCCCGATTCGCCCCCGTGTGTGCTCCTCCGCCTCCATTCTCTTGCCAGTAGCTTCACCCTGCACCCCTCTTTCTGACCCGCACTTCAATTTGAAGCTTGCAGTCCTCCACCGGAGTTCCCCATCCTCACCCGAGCCGCCGTCCGCCGATAGTGTCGCCGTCGACGTGGTGCTCCCCGTTGGACGAGTCCACCACCCACCGACGCGGAAGAAGACGCTGAAGCTCTTGGTACCCTCCGTTTCTCCTAACTCGCCGTGGTTCGACGCCGGCGTCCACCGCAGTCTTCGGGCGCCGGCGAGCTTTTCAAACCTGACATGTGGACCCTGCGTGTCAGCCTCTGTTCTTTTATTCGCGAACCGTTTTCTGTTGGCGCTTCGGGCAAAATACACCTTCTCCTTTGCGCTTGCGCATTCCCAGCCGAAGCGTTTTCTGTTTTCTCAGTTAAAACCCTGGAACTTTTCTGTTTCATTACAGATAAGTCCCTGGACAGAAACCTTTATAACTTTTTAATAAAAAGGTATTTTTGAGTGATTCTTTTTCTGACAATCTTCAAATTTTGTCTAGTTTTTTATGGGATTTATTTGAAAAATATTTGGAAAGGTTTCTGTGCATGTGTTGGTTTTCACGTTAGTACCCGTTTCGTGATTGTCGTAGGTTCCGGGAGAGGTGACGGAGCCGCGAACTTCGCCGAGCTAGACTCCGACTTCTCCGAACCAGGCAAGCATGTTTTGAACATTTGATATGACAGATGTTTTACATGTTCACGTGAGAGTTTGTGCGTGGCGTATGGGTGTCGGTAAAAACCTCGTTGCTTGTAAGGCAACGACCCGGTTGTCCCAAAGTTGCGATGACCTCTGTTGAGAGGTGGCCTAAGCATGTGGTGACATGAAAGGCAGCAAGGTGGTACTGTTGTAGCATGCCAGCCTTGCGTCATCCAACTTCCTTCGACGTTAACGTGGTTGGAGCTACGTTATCGATCTTTTTCCGCACGTTCCAAAGTTGCGATGGTCTCTGATGAGAGATGGCCAAATCATGTGGTGACATGAATGGCAGCAAGGTGGTACTGTTGTAGCATGCCAGCCTTGCGACATCCGACTTTCTTCGACGTTAACGTGGTTGGAGCCACGTTACCGTTCTTTCCCCTTTCCGTGCTACCACATGTCTCATTGCCAGGATGCGGTTTAGTAAGTTGGTAACCTCTTTCCGTGTACACACCAAACAGAGAGGCCGGGATGATGGTACCTTGGCCCAGGATTAAAGCCAGTCATCCGGTCAGGGGGCATGGGTGATTCCGGTTGGGACCGAGAGGGGGGCACCCCCTTATAGCGCGCGTATAGAAATTTGATCCCATGCTACGCGAGGTTGTAGCCTCCCCGTCTCAAGGTTTTTCTTGAAAGTTGCCGAGGGTGATCCCTGGCTTCGGATGGTTGAATTGGGTGTGTACTGGTTAGACGTGTTTCTTCCAAAACACTGTAGACGGAACTAGTCCCCGTGACTACTGAAATCCGTTGGCTGTGGTTAAGTACTAACTCTACAGAGTCAATTCTTTCCAAATCATCGTATCCATGATCAAGTAATGAGAACATTATATCCATATCTATCCGTGTGAAAAACTTGTCCCCGGTGAACAAGCTCAAGTGGTAACATTCAGATTTATTGTTATTCCTGTGGATGGACTAACTTTATTTTGTGTCTCATGCTTGTGATAATTTATGTTCCCAAACTGTTGTATTAATGAGATGTGATATAAGCCCTTTATGTGACGTCGCGCAGACGTCCGACTGTGGCGTGTACTCGTTCCTCACTTTCAATATAAGCCCTTTATGTGATGTCGCTCAGACGTCCGACTGCGGCATACACTGTCTTTACTTTCTGTTATAAGCCCTTTATGTGGTGTCGTCCCGACACCCGACTGTGGCATTATTATTCTGCATTTACCTCTCGAGGAGTCTTTCAGACACTCGTTTGGCACCCGCATTATTATTCCGCATTTTCCGCTCGAGGAGTCTTTCAGACACTCGTTTGGCACCCGCATTATTATTCCGCATTTTCCGCTCGAGGAGTCTTTCAGACACTCGTTTGGCACCAGTATTACTATTCTGCAGTTTCCGCTCGAGGCGTCATTCAGACCCTCGCTTGGCACCCAGTATTTATTACCGTTATGTCTGATCGCACTGGTTAACTTATTCATGTGCTTCATGTTTACATTCATTATACCTTATGTCCGAACTGTCTTGCGAGTACTTTCATAGTACTCACCTGGCTTGTTGATTTGGCCAGATGTTGACGAAGGCGATCTCTTGGATGAAGAGTTTGATAGCGCGTCCGATGCCTAGAGGAGTCCCAGTCAGTCCTGCGCGATCCCGGATATTGGTCACTTGTATCGTTTACGCTTCCGCCACCCGCAATAAGTCTTCTCGAGCCTCACTCCGACGCTCGAAGAGCTGTAGTCTTCTGGAATCATATCACTCACTTCGCGGTGATATTTCCACCACCGTTATTATCGTGAGTTAGTAGTTGCCACCCTATCCGCCGTTTTGTTTTAACGGCGCGCATGTAATAAATTGTTGGGCAGTCTCTGCGCAATCCTTGTATTATATTTAGTACTCCTGGTATTTTTCTTCTGTGACCATGATATTGTCTACCAGTGAGAAGGAATTCTTCATCGCTGGTCCGTAAAAGGGATTGGTCTCTCAATAATTATTTTATTGAAAAACCGGTCGTGACAAGCTTGGTATCAGAGCCAGGCTGACTGTAGGAAGCCCCTAGGTGCGATCGCTAATCGGTTATTAGCATCTTTTGTGCTTTTTTAGCATTTTGCAAATGTAGCTATTTTCTGTTGGTCATCATAAAATTTATGACATGACTACTCAGAATTTTTGCCTACTTTTGTAGATGGCTGGCAGCAGCTGTGAGAATCGAGTGTTCACCAACGTGCCCGAGGGGTTTGTCAAGCTCCTCGTCTCCATCACCAAGCTCGCGATCGGGCCAGCAGCTCGCCCGGAGTTCACGCTCTATCAGCACAAGCTCAGTGATGACGTGTCTATGCACCAAGCCGTGGTGCAGTTCAGGGGAGGACGTTCTGCTGCTCGTCACTTCCGTTTTACGGGAAGGGCCATGCCTACGGAGAGGCATGCCATGCAGATGGCTGCCCGGGAGGCGATAGCTCGCCTTCGGGACATCCTTCCTATGATGAAGACTCGTCGCTACCGCTACCTCCCATGCCATGTGCCTTACACCAGCCACTATGCGTTCGCCTGCCATCGGGGAGAACGAGATGAAGCCTTCGAGATGGTTGTGGAGTATCTCAAGGCTCTGGAGGAGTCTTTCGACAACCTCGTAGATGATCTTGTGGCTGCCCGCATGGACTTCGTCCGGGGCGGTCCTGCCAGCAGGAAGGAGCTTCTCCACACGGCGCCGCCTCTGACATTCGTCTCGTCTTCAGCTTCGTATGCACCGGCCGTTTTGGCCACTGCTCGCCATCTGCCTACCACTGAGGAGTTCGACCGAGTCATCGCTCCTACTCCAGTCAGAGCCGCACCACCTGCCGCACGCGCTCTACCACCAGTCGCCCCCGCACCATCACCGCAGCGCAGCGTCCCGCGCCAGGAGCCAGCTAGAGAGGAGGAGGTTGATTCTCCTGGACCGCTGAGCCTTGCCATCGGCAAGGGGAAGGAGATCTTCACCATCTCTGACTGAGAGCACCGAGTAGCCGCTTGTTATGCCTGCTTGTATGATGTGTTGTTTTATCTGTACGCTAGTTTGTATTGGTGTGTTTGCTGCCTTCTGAGTAGTACGCTAGTTTTTAAATAACATGTCAGGATACGTACGCGCATCCTGAGTGCTGTATCTTGTGTTTGCTTTTCGAAGTAAGATTTATGTTAAGCACTTCTTCTCCATGAAAAATCATTTGTGTCTCCTTGAAAACCTTGAAGCATATTTTTGCCTTTGCGAGATATTTGTGCTACACAATTTTTCTCATGGGTTTTGCAAATAATACCCCAGACTGGAAAAATGTCTCGCCCGTGGACTCGCTCCATGCCCAATCAGCCAGAAGAGGTTTACGGGACACAGACCAGCAACAATTTCACTCAGGGTCAGTCCAGCCAACAAGACAGCGAAGCGGCACTGTCACAAGTATGCCGTCTCTTCGAGCAAAGCCAGCAACAGCACCAAGAGATGATGAACCATGTCATCAACATGGGAAACCACCGTGAACCCTATCAACCCCATTCCAAGTTATCTGAGTTACAGAAGACTCGCCCCTCAACTTTTGCTCAAACCGACAGACCGCTGGAAGCCGATGATTGGCTTCGTGAGATTGAAAGGAAACTGATTATTGCTCAGTGCTCAGATCATGAGAAGGTGCTTTATGCACCACACTACCTTACTGGAGCAGCCGCAGGATGGTGGGAAAACTTCCTACACATGCATCCCAGGGAACACAACATCACCTGGGAAGAGTTCAAGGAAGGCTTCCGTGGGGCACACATCCCCAGGAGCATCCTAAAGATCAAGAAGAGAGAGTTTGATGACCTGAAGCAAAGAGGCATGTCAGTGACCGAGTACAATGGTCAGTTCACCCAGCTGTCTCGTTATGCCTACGACGAGCACATGACAAAAAGCAAGAAGATGGAAAAATTTCTGGACGGCCTGGCACCAGCACTGAGATGCCAACTGATTGTGCACACCTTTCCGGATTTTAAGACGCTGGTGGATAAGGCCATCACCCTGGAGAATGAGCGCCGTAGTCTGGAAGATATCCGCAAGCGAAAGAGGGACAAGACGACTCTTGCCCGCAGCAACCGAGGCAAGACTGAGGTCCCGAGGACAGACACAAGGAGATCCACGACTACTGAGCCAAGACCCGTCGGACAGTTTCATGCCAGGGACAAGGAGTTCACATACCGTCCAGGGGTCACCTGCTATGCTTGTGGTCAACAAGGGCATTATGCTAAACAGTGCCCGAAGCCAAGAGACTCGGCACCCAAGCCGAACAATGGTGGAAACGATCCAGCCCCCAAGCGCAACAACTTCAATCCCAGCAACAACCACAGGCAAGGTCACCTGAACCATGTGACCAGGGAAGAAGCGCAGAAGGCCCCAGACATCGTGCTCCGTACGTTCCCTGTCAACACAGTACCTACCACGGTTTTGTTTGATTCTGGAGCTTCCCATTCGTTCGTTTCGAAGAGTTTTGTTTCGCAACATGGTTTTCCGATACTTCCCTTGGAAAAATCTATGATCATCAAGTCCCCCGGAAATAAGCAAATCGCTCAGGGTTACTGCCAAGGAGTGGTCGTTGAGTTCGAAGGACTACAATTCCACGCGAATCTCATCGTGTTGGAAAGTAAAGGACTGGATGTCATTTTAGGGATGGACTGGTTGACCACCAACAAAGGATTCATCGACTGTTTCAATCGGACAGTGATTCTCACTCACCATCACGGCAAGACTATAAGAGTTTCCGCTCAAGAAAGGCCACGATCACAGCAACCAAAACTGAACAAAATGGACATTGCAGAATTGAGAAAATCCAGTGGTATGCGAGTTTCCTGATGTGTTTCCTGAAGAACTACCAGGCATGCCACCAGACCGAGAGATCGAATTCAGCATTGAACTAGCACCTGGCACCGCTCCCATCTATAAGAAGCCTTATAGAATGGCACCCTCAGAATTGGTGGAGTTGAAGAAGCAGATAAAAGAATTATTGGACAAAGGATTTATTCGAGCCAGCTCCTCACCATGGGGTTCGCCTGTGTTGTTCGCCAAAAAGAAGGATGGGACACTGAGGCTGTGCATAGACTACCGAGCCCTCAATATGGTCACCATCAAAAACAAATATCCGATGCCACGAATAAATGATTTGTTTGACCAGCTCGCACAGGCCAAGGTATTCTCAAAAATTGATTTGAGATCGGGATATCACCAATTGAAGGTACGAACGGAAGATATTCCCAAGACAGCTTTCACTTCCAGATATGGGTTGTACGAGTTTACAGTGATGCCTTTTGGACTAACGAACGCCCCCGCATATTTCGTCCACCTCATGAACAAAGTGTTCATGAAATTCATGGACAAATTTGTGGTGGTATTCATTGACGATATTCTGGTTTACTCGAGGACACCAGGAGAGCATGCTGAGCACCTCAGAATTGTTTTGGGAGAATTGAGGAAACATCAGTTATACGCCAAATTTAGCAAGTGCGAATTTTGGCTAAGACAAGTTGGTTTCTTGGGCCATATATTGAACCAGGAAGGCGTGGCCGTAGACCCAGAAAAAGTCAAGGCCATACTGGACTGGAAGCCACCCGCGAATGTTACAGATGTGCGGAGTTTCCTAGGAATGGCCGGATATTACAGAAGATTTATTGAAGGGTTCTCCACTGTGGCAAAACCTATAACACAGTTACTCAAGAAGGACAAGAAATTTGTGTGGACGGAAGCATGCGAGCAGAGCTTCCAAGAACTCAAGAAGAAACTGACAACCGCACCGGTCTTAACCGTACCAGACATACACAAGAGCTTTGAAGTGTATTGTGACGCGTCCCGAAAAGGTCTCGGATGTGTGCTAATGCAGGATGGCAAGGTTGTCGCATATGCCTCCAGGAAGCTGCGAAAACATGAGGAAAATTACCCAACACATGACCTGGAGCTAGCAGCAGTTATTCATGCACTCAAGGAGTGGAGGCACTTTCTGTTGGGGAATCGCTGTGAAATATATATGGACCATAAGAGCCTCAAATATATTTTCACACAGCCAAAGCTGAATTTACGCCAACGACGCTGGTTGGAACTGGTCAAGGACTATGACGTCGGTATTCACTACCACCCAGGGAAAGCAAATGTAGTGGCTGATGCCCTTAGTTGAAACCCCAGCCCGGACAGTGACGGTCAGCAAAATTTGAGGCCTGAGTTTCAGCGAGAGTTCACTCGGCTCAACCTGATGTTAGTCTCTGAGGGCACCGTATCGAACCTGGAGATACAACCCACCCTGGTGGAACAAATTAAGAAGGCTCAACAGGGACATCCCAGCATCGAAGGCATAAAGAAGAAAATGAACCTTAGTAAGACTTCAGAATTCGTCACGGACAGTGAAGGAACATTATGGTACCGGGACATGCTTTGCGTACCCAACATTGAGGAACTCAAGCAACAGATCTTGACGGAAAGCCACACCGCCCCATACTCGATCCATCCTGGAGGAACCAAAATGTACAAGGACATCCAGGAAAGGTTTTGGTGGCACGGTATGAAAAGAGATATAGCCACATTCATCGCTTGTTGCGATTCATGTCAGCGCATCAAGGCCGAGCACCAAAAGCCAGCAGGGCTACTCCAGCCTAACAGGATACCGGAGTGGAAATGGGACGAAATCGGAATGGACTTCATTGTCGGATTACCCCGATCACAACGCGGAAATGACGCCATATGGGTCATCACAGACCGACTAACCAAGGTTGCTCATTTCATTCCCGTGAAGACTACCTACTCCACACAAAGACTGGCAAAACTTTATCTCTCCCGTATAGTTTGCTTGCACGGGGTCCCAAAGACTATAATATCAGACCGAGGCACCCAATTCGTCTCCAAATTTTGGGATCACCTACAACAAGCTCTGGGCACGCAACTGGCTTTCAGTACAGCATACCACCCTCAGACCGATGGACAAATAGAACGTGTAAACCAAATCCTAGAGGATATGCTAAGAGCCTGTGTGCTCACCTATGGGTCCAGTTGGGAAGAGAGTTTGCCGTATGCCGATTTTGCTTACAACAACAGTTACCAAGCCAGCTTGCAAATGGCACCCTTTGAAGCGTTGTACGGACGAAGATGTCGTACCCCTCTGGATTGGTCAGAAACAGGTGACAGCCGTATCTTCGGCCCAGACATGCTTAAAGAGGCCGAGGAGAAAGTTAAACAAATCAGGGACAGACTCAAGACAGCACAGAGCCGACAGAAGAGCTACTATGATCAGAAGCACCGTGAGGTCAGCTTTGAACCTGGTGATTCCGTATACCTCCGCGTATCTCCTATGAGGGGTCTGCAACGGTTCAAAATTAAGGGGAAGCTAGCCCCAAGATTTATTGGACCATTTTGTGTAAAGGCACGAAGAGGCACGGTAGCCTACCAGCTAGACCTACCCAAGGAGCTGTCAGACGTCCATGACGTGTTCCACGTCTCACAGTTAAGAAAATGTGTGAGCAACCCAGAAAAGCATGTACCTCATGAGGACATTGATATGCAACCAGATCTCACCTACAGAGAAAGGCCAGTAAAGATTTTAGAAGAATCTGAACGGAGGACCCGTCAGAAAACGACCAAGTTTTTTAGGGTTCAGTGGAGCAACCGCACTGAGGATGAAGCTACATGGGAAAGGGAGGATTTCCTTTGAGCAGAGTATCCATATCTATTTGAGGATCAGCAGAAATCTCGAGGACGAGATTTTTCCTAAGGGGGTAGGTGTTGTGACACCCAAGTTTTTATTTGGATTTTTCAAAAGATTTTATTTGACTTGAGGGGAGTGACTTAAATTTTTCTTCAAGAGAACTCTCCCTCTCATATATTTTTTCCTTATGGCAAAAGTTTTATTTGGATTCACCCAAGATCTGCCTTTGGTCTTGGAAGTCCTTGCTTTTCATTTGGACTCAAGACAAAATGTTTTTCCATTTGGGAAAAATAACTTTTGAAAACCTTTTTGAATTTTGCACTATGGCTTTTGGAAAGTCCTTTGCCACTTTCAACAATTCCTCCTTGCCATGGCCCTAGTGCAAATGATCTCTCCTAACCCTTCCCTCACCTTTGGATCATGTTTTACACCAAATCCAGCAAGTTGAACCTCCCCATGAATCTATTTCCATTCAAATTCTTTTCAAATATATTTCTGCCTTCTTTTCTAGCACTTGGAGATTTGCAAAGGAACCCCTTTTTCTGTTTTGATTTTTGCCACCAAACCAACTCTCCTCCCTGGTCCTTTGTACCCTCAACCTAGAACCATGAAGATCCACTGGTCTTCAGTTCAAAATTTTCAAACTACGATTGCTGCAAGTTTGGACCAGATTTTCCAAATTTGGTGAAATTCATTCCTAACCTTCTCCAAAAATTCCAAGTAAAATCAGGCAGGCTCTGGGTGCATTGAGTGGTCATCTCACCAAGTTACAGCTCCAGAAAAATTTATCTCATAGCCAAAACCTTCTGTCGAACACCTGCAGTGCACTGTCTTTGTCACATTAAGTAAGTTCAGAGATTCAGTCAAGTGGCTGCTATCGTTTTCTTCAGAAGCGGACGTCGATCTCGCCAGTGCCACCGCGTCGCCTTGCTCCTCGTCCCCGCTCTCTTGTTCCTGCACCGCACGAACGCCTGGCGCCTTGTGGGCGTCGGCGATGAGCAGCAGAAGGTGCGCCGCCCCGTGACCGACGCCGCCGGCGGCTTTGCGGACGCCAGCAGGAGACACGGCGCCGACGACGCCACCCAGCGCCGCCCAAACCACCGGAGCTCGCCGCGTGGCCTTCCACTCCCCCGAACGCGCTGCCGCTCTCGTCGTGAACCGCAGGGCGCGGAGCGCGCTCTCTGCCGCCGTTGAGCCCGTGCGGTCACCTCACCGTGGACCGACGCCATTACGCCAAGACCGACCCCGTTTAACTGCAAAACGAGTTCAGTAACCTCCACTGATGCTGCCCGGCCGCTCAAACCCCCTGCCAATCCACTACTCCGCCGTAATCGCTCGCCGGAGATTCTCCGTTCACGGCCACCCCGTCGATCTGCCTATAAATAGAGGCCCCGAGCTTCAACTCGAGCACCCACCAGCACTGCACTCCCCCTAGAGCACGCCGAGCCACTGGAAGAACCCCGAGGAGGTCTCCTTCCTCGACTCCGGCCGCCGCAACCCGCCACGGGATCCAGCCCGATTCGCCCCCGTGTGTGCTCCTCCGCCTCCATTCTCTTGCCAGTAGCTTCACCCTGCACCCCTCTTTCTGACCCGCACTTCAATTTGAAGCTTGCAGCCCTCCACCGGAGTTCCCCATCCTCACCCGAGCCGCCGTCCGCCGGAGATAGTGTCGCGTCGACGTGGTGCTCCCCGTTGGACGAGTCCACCACCCACCGACGCGGAAGAAGACGCTGAAGCTCTTGGTACCCTCTGTTTCTCCTAACTCGTCGTGGTTCGACGCCGGCGTCCACCGCAGTCTTCGGGCGCCGGCGAGCTTTTCAAACCTGACATGTGGACCCCGCGTGTCAGCCTGTGTTCTTTTATTCGCGAACCATTTTTTGTTGGCGCCTTCGGGCAAAATACGCCTTCTCCTTTGCGCTTGCGCATTCCCAGCCGAAGCGTTTTCTGTTTTCTCAGTTAAAACCCTAGAACTTTTCTGTTTCATTACAGATAAGTCCCTGGACAGAAACCTTTATAACTTTTTAATAAAAAGGTATTTTTGAGTGATTCTTTTTCTGACAATCTTCAAATTTTGTCTAGTTTTTTATGGGATTTATTTGAAAAATATTTGGAAAGGTTTCTGTGCATGTGTTGGTTTTCACGTTAGTACCCGTTTCGTGATTGCCGTAGGTTCCGGGAGAGGTGACGGAGCCGCGAACTTCGCCGAGCTAGACTCCGACTTCTCCGAACCAGGCAAGCATGTTTTGAACATTTGATATGACAGATGTTTTACATGTTCACGTGAGAGTTTGTGCGTGGCATATGGGTGTCGGTAAAAACCTCGTTGCTTGTAAGGCAACGACCCGGTTGTCCCAAAGTTGCGATGACCTCTGTTGAGAGGTGGCCTAAGCATGTGGTGACATGAAGGGCAGCAAGGTGGTACTGTTGTAGCATGCCAGCCTTGCGTCATCCAACTTCCTTCGACGTTAACGTGGTTGGAGCTACGTTATCGATCTTTTTCCGCATGTTCCAAAGTTGCGATGGTCTCTGATGAGAGATGGCCAAATCATGTGGTGACATGAATGGCAGCAAGGTGGTACTGTTGTAGCATGCTAGCCTTGCGACATCCAACTTTCTCCGACGTTAATGTGGTTGGAACCACGTTACCGTTCTTTCCCCTTTCCGTGCTACCACATGTCTCATTGCCAGGATGCGGTTTAGTAAGTTGGTAACCTCTTTCCGTGTACACACCAAACAGAGAGGCCGGGATGATGGTACCTTGGCCCAGGATTAAAGCCAGTCATCCGGTCAGGGGGCATGGGTGTTTCCGGTTGGGACCGAGAGGGGGGGCACCCCCTTATAGTGCGCGTATAGAAATTTGATCCCATGCTACGAGAGGTTGTAGCCTCCCCGTCTCAAGGTTTTTCTTGAAAGTTGCCGAGGGTGATCCCTGGCTTCGGATGGTTGAATTGGGTGTGTACTGGTTAGACGTGTTTCTTCCAAAACACCGTAGATGGAACTAGTCCCCGTGACTACTGAAATCCGTTGGCTGTGGTTAAGTACAAACTCTGCAGAGTCAATTCTTTCCAAATCATCGTATCCATGATCAAGTAATGAGAACATTATATCCATATCTATCCGTGTGAAAAACTTGTCCCCGGTGAACAAGCTCAAGTGGTAACATTCAGATTTATTGTTATTCCTGTGGATGGACTAACTTTATTTTGTGTCTCATGCTTGTGATAATTTATGTTCCCGAACTGTTGTATTAATGAGATGTGATATAAGCCCTTTATGTGACGTCGCGCAGACGTCCGACTGTGGCGTGTACTCATTCCTCACTTTCAATATAAGCCCTTTATGTGATGTCGCTCAGACGTCCGACTGCGGCATACACTGTCTTTACTTTCTATTATAAGCCCTTTATGTGGTGTCGCCCCGACGCCCGACTGTGGCATTATTATTCTGCATTTACCTCTCGAGGAGTCTTTCAGACACTCGTTTGGCACCCGCATTATTATTCCGCATTTTCCGCTCGAGGAGTCTTTCAGACACTCATTTGGCACCCGCATTATTATTCCGCATTTTCCGCTCGAGGAGTCTTTCAGACACTCGTTTGGCACCAGTATTACTATTCTGCAGTTTCCGCTTGAGGCGTCATTCAGACCCTCGCTTGGCACCCAGTATTTATTACCGTTATGTCTGATCGCACTGGTTAACTTATTCATGTGCTTCATGTTTACATTCGTTATACCTTATGTCCGAACTGTCTTGCGAGTACTTTCATAGTACTCACCTGGCTTGTTGATTTGGCCAGATGTTGACGAAGGCGATCTCTTGGATGAAGAGTTTGATAGCGCGTCCGATGCCTAGAGGAGTCCCAGTCAGTCCTGCGCGATCCCGGATATTGGTCACTTGTACCGTTTACGCTTCCGCCACCCGCAATAAGTCTTCTCGAGCCTCACTCCGACGCTCCAAGAGCTGTAGTCTTCTGGAATCATATCACTCGCTTCGCGGTGATATTTCCACCACCGTTATTATCGTGAGTTAGTAGTTGCCACCCTATCCGCCGTTTTGTTTTAACGGCGCACATGTAATAAATTGTTGGGCAGTCTCTGCTCAATCCTTGTATTATATTTAGTACTCCTGGTATTTTTCTTCTGTGACCATGATATTGTCTACCAGTGAGAAGGAATTCTTCCTCGCTGGTCCGTAAAAGGGATTGGTCTCTCAATAATTATTTTATTGAAAAACCGGTCGTGACACGTCCCATGCAGTGCTGTCCGCAAGGGGACCCTTCCCCTCCTTGGGCGCCTCTGCCTCCAGATTCACGGAGGCCGCCCTCTTCTTCCTCCCCCCATCAAGGGGAGGGTCGCTTTCCTCCTCCTCCTCCTCCTCTTCGTCGTCCTCTGCGGCGGAGGAGTGAGTCTTGTCTTCGGACACCACGTCCGAAGCACCCTTTTGGCGGGGGCCACCTTGGCCCCCCTTGGCCTTCTTCTTGGCCTTATTCTCCGACGCCTTATAGGGCGCCGGTACCAGCATCTTCGCCAGTCGCGGGATGACTGGTTCCTCGGGCAGTGGAGCCTGACACCGAATCCGCTCCGCTCTCTCTGTCCATACCTGAATAATAAAATTCAGATACCCCACTCGAAACAATCTAGTAGAGGATGAGCCTAAAGACGTAAAAACAAAGACTTACCTCATTGGCATGATGGGTGATATCGTGCCCGCGGTCCGAGTCCATGGCTGGCGGCACCTCGTTGCCTTTAAAGAGCAACCTCTAGGCATCTTCGTGAGTAGTTCCGAAGAGCCTCTCTAAAGTCTGGTGCTTCTTCAGATTGAATTCCCATAAAGGGCGTGTTCGGCTTTGGCAGGGGAGAATCCGGCAAACTAGCATCACCTGGATTACGTCGACGAGCTTAACGTTTTTATCCACCATGCTCCGAACGCGCGTTTGCAGCGCTATCAGCTCGTCTGACGAAGACCAATTTGGACCCTTCTCGATCCAGGAAGTGAGCCGCATGGGAGTGCCGGAGTTGAATTTGGCAGCCGCGACCCAGGTGGCGCCACGGGGCTATATGATGTAGAACCACTGTTTCTGCCACTCCTTGACAGTCTCCACGAAAGTACCTTTTGGCCAGGTGACATTGGGCAGCTTGCTCACCATGGCGCCTCCGCACTCCGCGTGCTGGCCATCCACCACCTTCGGCTTCACGTTGAAGACCTTGAGCCACAGTCCGAAGTGGGGGTGGACGCGGAGGAAGGCCTCGCACATGATAATAAATGCCGAGATGTTGAGGAAGGAGTTCAGAGCTAGATCATGGAAATCTAGTCCGTAGTAGAAAATAAGTCCACGGACGAAAGGGTGGAGTGGAAACCCTAGCCCGCAGACGAAATGAGGGAGGAAAACCACCCTCTCGTTGGACTTTGGTGTGGGGACGACTTGCCCCTTGGCCGGAAGCCGGTGAGCGATCTCTATCGCCAGATATCCGGCCTCCCGAAGATCGGCGATATCCTTCTCCTTGACAGAGGAGGCCATCCACTTGCCTTGCCCTCCGGATCCGGACATGGCTGAGTGCTTGCTTGAGATGGGAAAAGATGGAAGCTTGGGCGCTGGAGCTCGAGAATGGAAGGGCTGAGGAATAGAGAAGGCGTGGGTGAAGAAAGGGAATCTTTATCCCCTTATAAAGGCAGTAAATATCGAACGCCTCCCTACTCACCCTAAAAACTCGCCTATTCCCAAGGGCTGTGTAAACGGCATGGTTGGGTTACCCATACTCATATTGATGAGAATCGCGCGATAAGGGGACACGATCTCTGCTTTGACAAGACGTGCCAATGCCAACCGCGTCTGGAAACGTGGAACGGCAGGCGAAAAAATGGTTCGATATAATGACCGGACAGACGTGATGTCATCTTACAAAAAGTTGTCAGCAGATGGGACTTGTGAAGTATTATATTCTCTGCAGCCGTATATGGTGCTTGTGTTGTAGATCCAAACACATTTGTTTTATCCGAAGACTATCTTGGAGTATCCGGAGAAGGGAACCCGCCTTGCAATGCCGAAGACAATCTGCGCGCCAGACACCTCGTCATTGAAGCCTGGTTCAGGGGCTACTGGGGGAGTCCTGGACTAAGGGGTCCTCGGAGGTCCGACCTATTGATATGGGCAGGACTGATGGGCTGTGAAGAACGCGAAGACCGAAGACTCTACCCGTGTCCGGATGGGACTCTCCTTGGCGTGGAAGGCAAGCTTGGCGACCAAATGTGTAGATTCCTATCTTTGTAACCGGCCTTGTATAACCCTAGATCCTCCCGGTGTCTATATAAACCAGAGGACTTAGTCCGGAGGGGGAGAGATTCATGATCATAGCCATACAAGCTAGGCCTCTAGGGTTTAGCCACTACGGTCTCGTGGTAGATCAACTCTTGTAATACTCATATTCATCAAGATCAATCAAGCAGGAAGTAGGGTATTACCTCCATATAGAGGGGCCGAACCTTGGTAAACATTGTGTCCCCCATCTCCTGTTACCATCGATCCTAGACGCACAGTTCGGGACCCCCTACCCGAGATCCGCCGGTTTTGACACCGACAGTTGGCCCGCCCAGAAAATGTGCTGCTGGTCCACCACGGACTGGGAGGCTAAAAATACAAGCTGTATGGTGCAGAGGCAAGTAAAAAACGCCATCGAGAGCCATCCACTGAAGAAAAAAATCGCTCCTGATGTGCTTCTTCAGTCGTGCCGCCGGCCCCCTCTTTAATGCAGTTCGCTCGGGGATCTGGTATCATTTCTATCCAGAGGGCGAACAAGTATCAGCTAGGCCTAGGTTTTGTATTTTAACATGCATAGCCCACGACATATGGTGACAGTGGTTTCAACTTATTTTTTGAGGTCCATACCGGCCTATGGGCTTTTTCTTAAAGATCGGCAGCCCAATGTATTTTTTTTACCACATTATATATATTTATATTATTACTATTATCGTATATTTTATAGAGACTTATATATACATTATAAAAACATCCCACGTGTTATTAACTTATAAAAGTAAATGTTTAACAGAAGTTGGCAAGGAAAATCCTGGTTGTTTTTGACTCACAGGCAAGGAAAATCCTAGAAATTGCGTACAAAAGCTTGCGAAGATTTTAAGGACCAATCTAATAATAACGCGCTCATTTTTATTTTGAGCAATAACTCGCTAATTTGTTAATTATTTAGATAAAAAATGTGCCTCTCCGGTTTATTTTTTGATATTAATTGCTCCTTCTAACATAACATTATATATATAACGAGCCCAGCTAATTCGTGTATTTTAAGGAAGTGCAAATGGGCTGGGATTTCTTAGAAAATATAAATGGGCCACATTGACGCGAAATTATTTGTTCACCCAGCCCGGCAAATGGACTGTACATTCTAGAAAACATGGGTTAAATATATGCCACATTTTTGCAGGCTGACATGTGGGCCAATAGGTCGAAGCCTACGCAGGGCGTTGTCAACTTGGTCGGCATGCACCTTCAACTCTCGTCTTCTTCCTCCAGCGTCGCCGGGACTGCCTGGTCCGGCCTCCGGCGGCTAGCGGCTCTGCTTAGCACGCATCGCTGCGAAGCGCTACCCCACCGCCGGCCAGGCTATCCCTCCACCCCTCCACACCTCCTGTTATTCTCCACCGACTGCAGCCCCACGCTGCACCAGAACCAGTTATAACCCTTCTCCTCCACTCAATCTACGACTCCACTACCGGGTCTTCCCATCTCCGAATCGTTCCCGTCCGGGGCATCGCCTCGTTCACCGCCTCGCTGCGCTTGGTGCGGTGTGGTCAACAAACGAGAGTCATCGGAAGAGGACTGTACATGGAGAGCCTGACGGTTGGGACCCACGAGGTCCATGGTTGCATGCAAGGAAAGTTCCTCCTTATTAAGCTGAAAAAATGTTTCCTCCACCTGACAGCTAGGACCCACCGGCTATATCTTCGCACGGAAGGAAGTGCCTCCTTGTTATGCGAAAAAAATTATTCCTCCCGTTGACAGCTGGGACCCGTCAGATTTGGTGGCTGACTTGTGGGCCTACTAAGCGGACGTGTACGTTGGGCTTTGTCAACTTAATCAACAAATGATTCTAGCAGCTGGACCGTTGGATGTTAATCCAACAGCCGTGCTCCTTCTTCAACCTCTGTTCTTGCTCCTGTCTCCCGTGGGCGGCACCGCGGTTGTGCTGTCGCGCACCCGAACCAGTCAAGTTTCCCACTCCTCTCCATCCGCGACTCCACTGCCCCGTCTTCCCCATCTCCGGGTCGTTCCAGTCTGGGGCCTCGCCATCGTCCACCGGCCTTGGTGCGCTCGGCACGGTGTGGTCAACGTGGTCAACAACCGAGAGTCATCGGAAGATGACTGTACGTGAGAGGCTGACAGTGGGGACGCACCACGCCCATGGACGCATGCATGCAACGGAATGCGGCGTGGTTAACATGGTCAAGGAACGACTTCCATCGGAAGTGTACTGTACGTGGAGAGGCTGACAGCTGGGTCCATGGCCGCAGCAAGGAAGTGCCTCCTTATTACGCGGAAAATAATGATTCCTCCACCTGACAGCAGGGACCCACCGGACGGGCCACCATATTTTGCGAAAAAACGTTTCCCCCCTGACTGTTGGGACCCACCGGACGGGCCACCATATTTCACGAAAAAAACGTTCCCCCCACTGTCAGCTCGGACCCACCGGAAGTGCCTCCTTATTACGCAGAAAAAAATGAATACTCCCCCTGCTAGTTGGGACCCACCTTGGTGGGAGGCCGACTTGTGGGCCTACTAAGTTGACGGGGATGGAGGGCTTTGTCAACTTAGTCAATATGAACGATTCTAGCTCCAGTGACCGTACGATGTCCATCCAACGGCCGTAGTGCTTCTTCAACCTCTGGTCTTCTTGCTCCAGCCGCCCAAACCAGCGTCGGCCGTGCCGCGTGCTCTTTCCTCCCGTGGCCGGCTGTGATGTCGCGGAGGCCTCACCGCCCCCTACTACTCCCACCGCTGGCCAGGCAATCCCTCTACTCACCCACATCCCCTGTTATTCTGCGGCGACGGCAGCCTCACACCGCAGCCGAACCAGTGAACCCTGGTACTCCTCCCCGCGTGGGCTTCCACTGCCGCGTCTTCACCGGCTCCGTGTCATCCCCTTCCTAGGCCTCGCCGTCGTCCACCGCCCTGGTGATCTCGGCGCGGCGTGGTCAACGTGGTCAAGGAACGACTTCCATCGGACGAGTACTGTATGTGGAGAGGCTGACAGCTGGGTCCACGATGGCCGCAAGTGCCTCCTTATTACGCGCAAAATAATTATTCCTCCACCTGACAGCAGAGACCCACCAGATGGGCCACCGTATTTCGCGAAAAAAATGTTTCCCCTGACTGCTAGGACCCACCAGCTACATCTTCGCACGCAAGGAAGTGCGTCCGGGCAAAAAAAACGATTCACCCCCTGACTGCTGGGACCCACTAGCTACATCTTCACACAGAAGGAAGTGCCTGACAGTCGGGACCCACCTGGTCGAAGCGTACGTAGCGTTGTCATTCTGGTCGCGAATGTGTACGTACATACTGGTCGATGTGGAGGTGCGCACGTAGCATGTACACGTACGTACAGCGGCCAGGGTGCAAGAAAGTAAATACGGCCATGTACGTACATACGGGCGGGGTCTCGAACGCCTACTCGCGCGTACGTATGGCCAGGGCTCGTATACATGGCTGGGTCGGAATGGAGAAACTGTGTCGTCGTCGTGTTCATGGGGAGGCAATGGAATGCGTCGTGTTCATCGGGAGGCAACGGAACACGTGGGAGCCAACCGGCTTGGACGGAACAGCCGATGGAAACGAGGCCTGGCGTACCGCGAAACGGAGGAAACGGCCTTGTGTTCGACCGGCCACGTTCGAAACGGGATCCTGTTCATCGGGAGGGGTCTGGCGTACCGCAAAATGGAGGAAACGGACCTCCTATGGTCGAAACGGGGTCCTGTTGATCGGGAAGGGTGTGGCGTACCGCAAAACGGAGGAAACGGACTTGTGTTGGAGCGCTACGGTCGAAACGGGGGTCCTGTTCATCGGGAAGGGTGTGGCGTACCGCAAAACGGGACTCCACTGGCTACTGTTCATCTCCACCGTCGACCCCCTCCAGCCTCCACGGGCTACTATTCATCCACCGTCGACCTCCTCTAGGCTCCACCTGCGACTGTTCATCCACGGGCTCCTGTTCATCCAGGCTCCACCGCGCGCTACTCCACCGGCTACTTTTCAACCAGCCCTCTCCACGGGCTCCTGTTCAACCACCCCTCCACGGGCTACTGTTCATCCAGCCCTCCATCGTCTACTGTTCATCCAGCCCTCCACGGGGTGGTCCTGTTCATCTAGCCCTCCACGGGGTCCTGTTCATCCAGCCCCAACCGGCTCGATCGATCGGGGTCCTGTTCATCCAGAGGCAACACCACGGGGTCCTGTTCATCCATCCCCACTAGGAACAGTTCATCCAACCCCCCCCCCCCCAGCAATGCTCACTGTTCATCGAGAGGCAGCATCGATCGGCTTCAGTTAGGAGCAGTAGCGAAGGAATCGCTCGATCGGGTTCAGTTAACAGCCATCAATCGATCGCTCGAGTTCAGTAATGCGTAGCCTGTAGTGCACTCGCTCAGGTTCAGTTAGAGCCCAATGCCTCGTACCCACGCGTGTGCATGTACGAGAGAAATGTGCAAACCTCCGTGCATCGCTCGGCCCAGACCACCCATCGTAACCGGGAACACCCCAATATTTTCCTCGCCCTCGCTTCTACCACGGTTTTTTCCGTCATGGACGGCCCAAAGAATGTCATGCAACTGTGTGTCCGGCCCGCCCAGGACGAAAAGCCCATTTTCTGTCATGATTTTTTGTCATAGAAGTAGGAGCCCACCACATCTATGATGATACCGGGTTTTGTCACAATTATCGTCATAGAAGTGTCATAAGTATGACAGGAAAAAAATTCGTCCGGCCCAAAATATCACGGATGTGTCTTTTTTTTTGTAGTGTTGTTGATCATTGTCTTCATCTTCAGCATTGACTTCAGGCTGAGCAAAGTCTTCAGGTTGATTAGGAGCAGAAATGACAAGTTCATCTTCAGCCTGTGCCTCAGAAGGTATGATTTCTCCAGTTCCCATAAGCTTGATGGATTCACTTGGTGAGACTTCATCTAGCACATTTGGCAGGTGCTCTATTTGCGAGCCGTTAGTTTCATCGAACCGCACATCCACAGTTTCAACCACTTTATAGTGAAATAGGTTGAAAACTCTATAGGAGTGCGAATCCTTTCCGTAACCAAGCATAAAACCTTCATGTGCTTTTGGTGCAAATTTTGAAGTGTGATGTGGATCCTTGATCCAGCACCTGGCACCAAATACTCTGAAGTAGCTTACATTTGGCTTCTTACCAGTCAGGAGCTCATAGAATGTCTTCTTCAGAAGCTTGTGAAGATAAACACAGTTGATGACATGGCATGCAGTATCATTGGCTTCGGGCCAGAACTTCCTTGGAGTCGTGTACTCATCAAGCATCGTTCGAGCCATCTCAATGAGTGTTCTGTTCTTGTGCTCCACGATGCCATTCTGCTGAGGTGTAGATGGAGCAGAGAACTCATGAGTGATACCCAAGGTGTCAAGATAAGTGTCGAGGCCTGTGTTCTCGAACTCTGTCCCGTTGTCACTTCTGATGTGCTTGATCTTGATGCCATAGTTCGTCATGGCACGATTGGCGAAGCGTCTGAAGACATCCTGCACTTCAGTCTTGTAGAGGATTATATGCACCCATGTATATCTTGAATAATCATCAACAATGACGAAGCCATAGAGGCAAGCAGTGGTAGTAAGAGTAGAGTAGTGAGTAGGACCAAATAAGTCCATGTGAAGCAGCTCGAAGGGTTGAGATGTCGTCATGATAGTTTTCGAGGGATGCTTGGCCTTGGTCATCTTTCTAGCTTCGCAGGCACCACATAGATAATCCTTCTTGAACTTGACGCCCTCGATGCCTACGACGTGTTTCTTCTTAGAGAGAGTGTACAAGTTCCTCATGCCAGCATGCCCTAGCCTCCGATGCCAGAGCTAGCACTCTGAAGCTTTTGCTAGAAGACATACGGCCAACTGTGGTCCTGCTGAGAAATCTACCATGTACAGATCACCTTTTCGGTACCCTTCAAAGACTAGAGACTTGTCAGATTCCATTAGAACAAGGCAACGATATTTTCCAAATTATCACAATCATGTTCAAGTCACAAAGCATTGAGACAGACATTAAGTTGAAACCAAGGGATTCAACAAGCATCACTTTATCCATGTGCTCATCCTTTGAGATTGCAACTCTACCTAGACCCAATACCTTGCTTTTACCAGTGTCAGCAAATGTGATGTGACTCTTGTCAGATGGACGTAAGGTTGAGTCCATGAGAAGACTCCGATCACCAGTCATGTGATTAGTGCATCCACTGTCAATAATCCATTCAGAAGCCTTTGGAGTCGTACCCTACAGTGCAGTTTGGGGGATAGGCTTCACCAAGGGAAGTGTGAAGCATAAAAATTTGTTGAACAAGCATATTATCAAAGTACAGATCATGGTTAGGATAAGTAGGTTGCATGTCAAGGAATCCTGGAATGAAATTCATAATAAGACTATTTGGGCATTTTATCTTGCGCCCCACAAGATGTTTAAGGTCCCCGGCATAAGCATCAGACGCTTTTGATTTCAGGTTGGAGACCTTTCCCTGCAAAAGAGAGTTAATTTTTCTTAGCCACCCACATCCTCAGGGGTGGCTTCGAAGCAATAAGTCTAAGTGCAGCATCTGAGAACTTTGGCTTTGGAGCCCTAGCAAATAGCCTTGCAGGAGGTGAATAATACTCATATGAATAAGCAGAACAGTTCTTGGTCTTATGAACATAGCGGTTCGACGAAACCCGCTCACATTCATAAGTCTGAGTATTATTTCCCTGCAAAACATTTGCGTTAGGGTGACTCTGTTGAGTCCTCGGTCTGTATGAAGCCTTTGGACCATACGAAGCCTTTGGTCTGGGGATTGTCTTCTTCTTCCCAGGTGGTGTCATGATGACATTCATCTGAAGATTCTCAAGAGAACTCTTGGGCACCCAGATCTTCTTCAAAGGTGGTCCATTCCTGCAGTTAGTACCAATATACCTGGCAAACACTTCACCATTCTGATTCTTAAACAGTTTATAGTTTGCATCAAAGGATTCGTCAATGATAATCCGGTTAGCACAAGTGAAGCCATATAAGGTAGATGGATCCACTGAAGGTCCCTTTGCAGCAACCCACGTGGTTTTGGGGTACTGCTTAGGCTTCCAGTACGAACCATAAGCATTCATTTTCCTCTCGAACCCTACACCCTCTTTCCAAGGGTTTTGGTTCAGAATCTGTTTCTTGAGGACATCACATAGCATTTGATGCCCTTTGAGACTTTTGTACACTCCTATTTCAAGCAATATCTTCAACCTAGCATTCTCATCAGCAATAGTAGTGGCATTGAGGGAGTCCTGGACTAAGGGGTCCTCGGGCGTCCGGCCTGTTAGCCATGGGCCGGACTGGTGGGTTGGGAAGATACAAAGACCGAAGACTGCGCCCGTGTCCGGATGGGACTCTCCTTGGCGTGGAAGGCAAGCTAGGCGACCGAACATGTAGATTCCTTTCTTTGTAACCGACCTTGTGTAACCCTAGATCCTCCCGGTGTCTATATAAACCGGAGGACTTAGTCCGAAGGGGGAGATACTCATTACCATAGTCATACAGGCTAGGCTTTTAGGGTTTAGCCATTACGATCTCGTGGTAGATCAACTCTTGTAATACTCATATTCATCAAGATCATCAAGCAGGAAGTAGGGTATTACCTCCATAGAGAGGGCCCGAACCTGGGTAAACATCGTGTCCCCTGTCTCCTGTTACCATCGACCTTAGACGCACAGTTCGGGACCCCGTACCCGAGATCCGCTGGTTTTGACACCGACATTGGTGCTTTCATTGAGAGTTCCACTGTGCCATCCCCAAAAGGTTTGATGGTCCCTTCAATCGTCAACAATGACGCTGTCCAAGGAGAAACCTTCCTCTCCGGACAGATCTTCGTGTTCGGCAGCTTCGTGTTCCAGGCCAACTCGTTTGGCCACCTAGAGCAGATCGATAGCTACGCCCCTGGCCATCAGGTCAGATTTGGGAGCTTGAATTACGTTGCGGACATCCGTGGAGATTTGATCTTCGCCGGATTCGAGACCGCGGCGATCGCTCCTGGTCACCTTGACGAACATGACCTAAATCTATCGTCAGACCGCATCCAGGAGATAGCTCCTGTGACCACTCTGGCCCTAGATCCAGAGCACACTGCGGCATCCAAGGATTGGAGGCTCAACCCCACCACAGAGGCCACAGATTCCCCGGCATTGGAGCCGCACATGGACTTAACCTCATGCAATACTTGTGTCATCGGAACCCCCGGACTCTTCTCCGGGTATAAATTCCGAACCATGTGAGTCCGCAGATACCGAACTTGATCGCTTATCGATCTTAGAGTTCAGCGCCGCAGACATCTTCCAGCACTCGCCCTTGGGCGATGTGCTGAACTCGTTAAAGAACTTGTCCTTGGCAGGGGACTCACAGCCGAAGTATGTATGTTTCGAATTAGAGGCTGATGAAGGGGAATTTTGCTTCCCACCCGCCACCCACTTCATAGCCACTGTCGAGGACTTAACCGACACGCTCGATTACGGCTCCGAAGACATCGACGGTATGGATGACGATGTTGATGAAGAGCAAGACCAAAACCCGCCATTCACTGGACGATGGACAGCCACCTCCTCATATGACGTATACATGGTAGATACGCCGAAAAATAATAGCGGTGATGACAAGGAAAACCCAGCGAAGGAGGACCCTCCTAAGACGCAACCAAAGCACCGGCGTCAGCGGTGTCGCTCTAAATCGCGCCGCGGTAGAGACGGCAACACCGGCACAGGAGACGACAACACTCCAGATGGCGTCGAAGACACAGAGGAACCCGGGGAACAAACTGCCAAACAAGACAATCGAGAAGATGGGCAAGTCAGCCCTGACGAACAGGCCCTAGAAGAAGACTCGGAGGTATCATCCGCCCTCCGAGGAGGAGGTGAGCCTCGGCAACGAAGACTTCATCATGCCTGAGGAACCTCTAGAGCAGGAGCGCTTTAAGCTTCAGCTAATAGCCACTGCGAGGAACCTGAAAAAGAAGCAGCAGCAGCTTCAAGCTGATCAAGACCTGCTCAATGACAGATGGACCGATGTCCTGGCAGCCGAGGAATACGGCCTTAAATGCCCGGCCAAAAGTTACCCGAAGCGCAAATTGCTACCTTAGATGATGAGGCGCCAGAGCCCGCACCAGCATCACGCAATGCGGTTGATCGACCACCGCACGGTCGGGATAAAACGGCAACCCGAGCCGAAAACCAGACTGTCCCACCTTGCCGTAAAGGCAGGGATATGACAGCTCGGGGCCATACATATGACCTTCATCAAGACCTGGACAATAGAGCAGGACATACAAGATCGATCTACGGATCGCGAGGACATGCCTTAACACGCGAGGACAGCTATCTATTCGAACGCGACAAACCTAGTCACGCCCGGGCCGAAAACCGCAGACGGACCCCATCAGAGCTACGTCACGATGCAGCCCGATATAGAGGCGCCGCACATCCTCTTTGCTTCACCGACGAAGTAATGGATCACGAATTCCCCGAAGGGTTCAAACCCGTGAATATTGAATCATACGACGAAACAACTGATCCTGCGGTATGGATCGAGGACTTTACCCTCCACATCCACATGGCCCGCGGAGATGACCTCCATGCTATCAAATACCTCCCACTAAAGCTTAAAGGGCTAGCTCGGCACTGGTTAAACAGCCTGCCTGAAAACTCTATCGGCAGCTGGGAGGACTTGGAACAGGCTTTCCTCGCAACTTCCAAGGTACATATGTCCGGCCACAAGACGCCGATGACTTAAGCCACATAATTCAACAGCCTGGGGAGTCAGCTAGGAAGTTCTGGACTAGGTTCCTAACTAAAAAGAACTAGATCGTTGACTGCCCGGATGCCGAAGCCCTAGCGGCCTTTAAACACAGCATCTGCGACGAATGGCTCGCCCGCCACCTCGGCCAAGAAAAGCCAAAATCTATGGCAGCCCTCACGGCACTCATGACCCGCTTTTGCGCGGGTGAGGATAGTTCGTTGGCTCGCAGCAAAAACACAGCCAGCGAGGCGGGCCCCTCTGAGGTTAAGAACAACAACGGCAAGCTCCGACGTAACAGACACAAGCGCCGAAGCAATGGTGATAATACCGATGACACTACAGTTAACGCCGGATTCAGCAGCTCCAAGTCTGGCCAGCGGAAAAAAGCCGTATAAAAGGAACAATCAGGGACAATCCTGCTTGGACCGCATACTCGATCATCCGTGCCAGATACATGGCACCCCAGACAAACCAGCCAATCATACCAACAGGGATTGTTGGGTCTTCAAACAGGCCAGCAAGTTAAACGCCGAGAACAAGGAAAAGGGATCGCAAAGTGAAGACGATGACGAAGAGCCCCGGCAACCAAACTCAGGGGAGCAGAAGAAGTTCCCCGCTCAAATCAAAACAGTGAACATGATATATGCTACACACATCCCCAAAAGGGAGCGCAAGCGTGCACTAAGGGACGTTTATGCGATAGAGCCAGTCGCCCCAAAATTCAACCCATGGTCATCGTGCCCGATCACTTTTGATCGTCGGGATCATCCGACCAGTATCCGACATGGCGGATCAGCCGCACTAGTCCTGGACCAAATCATTGATGGATTCCACCTAACGCGAGTCCTCATGGACGGTGGTAGCAACCTAAATCTGCTCTATCAAGACACAGTGCGCAAAATGGGCATTAATCCATCAAGGATCAAGCCAACGAAGACTACCTTCAAAGGAGTCATACCAGGTGTAGAGGCCCGCTGTACAGGCTCAATCACACTAGAGGTTGTCTTCGGATCCCCCGACAACTTCCAAAGCGAAGAGTTAATCTTTGACATCGTCCCATTCCGCAGTGGTTATCAGGCACTACTCGGACGGACTGCATTTGCTCGGTTCAACGCGGTGCCGCACTATGCTTATCTCAAGCTCAAGGTGCCCGATCCACGCGGTGTCATAACGGTCAAGGGAAACACAGAACGCTCCCTTCGTATAGAGGAGCACACTGCCTCCCTAGTAGCCGAAGTACAGAGCGGCCTTCTCAAGCAGAACCGTAATCTGGCTGCCGAGCCCCTGGACATCGTAAAGAGGGTTCGGACTACGCTGCAACAGGACAGCTCGGATCATCAAGAGCTCGATTAGCAATTTGGCCTCCGTCCCAGCCCCGATCAGGTAGTGGCATTCGTACCACGCATGCATAATCACGCACTAGAAATCCCATGGGCATCGACGGAGCACAGCTAGCTTGTGATCCACAGTTCGGCTCGACCGATCCCGGACACACATATACTTTCACTATTTCCTTTTTCCTTTTCTAGGTTTCTTTTAGATAGGCCTTCTTTGACGGCCTGACTACCGGTCCTGTCAAAGGACAAAAATACCAGGATGGCAAGAAGCATAGACGTATAGGGGAAGCTCTAGAGGTCAATTCAACGACCACTCTACCCGTTGTCAGGACCCAGATGCAGCTCGCCTTTGGTCATGGCATGTTAAATAGCCGGTTGCTTATTGCACTATTGTATTATTGCGCTTTGACGCATTAACCTAATTATAATGGAAGCAGTTCGTGGCCCAAGTTTAAGGGCCCCAGATATTACCTCTGCTCTCTTTCGGTTTTCCTTTTCCCATTGATAACTTATCTTCTAGAGCCCGTACACTTTGGTACGTTTCATATTTGCCAGGGGCTCCCCAGCGCCCCACAATATGGCAACAAATCCCAACACTTTTTATAGTATAGTTCGGCACCCCAAATTTAGCATTATATGCATTGGGTCCACTACAAAAAAATACACTTCCGTGATGATACGTGTTTGTCACAGTAGGTCACGTTTTTTGTCATGCATGTACATCCGTGACAAATTTATGACAGAATCAAGATAGTCATACCTGTGCTGTCGTAGAAGTGTTCCATGACATTACCAAAATTATCATCACGGAAGTGTCCACTTCCATGACGATAAATCGCGCGTCATAGAAGTGCTTTCGTCAAGGGTGACCGACATGTGGCATCCATCGTAACGGAACGCCGTTAAGCTATCGGGTTC
This sequence comes from Aegilops tauschii subsp. strangulata, assembly GCF_002575655.3. Classification (NCBI taxonomy): domain Eukaryota; kingdom Viridiplantae; phylum Streptophyta; class Magnoliopsida; order Poales; family Poaceae; genus Aegilops; species Aegilops tauschii. Next base: position 458,252,241 of record NC_053040.3, read on the forward strand.
GGTTTTGGATCCGATAACCCGTTAATAGCCCCGAACAATGGGGATTTTCCACGTGTAAAATCATCATTGGCTGGAGGAAACACGTGTCAGCTCACCGTTGGGACAGACGTCATCCACTCATTGGACCCAAAGCGCCTATGATACGTCGACACGTGGCACGGCCCAACAGAGGCCCATTCCTGTGAAAAGGCCGGCCCATTTGACTTGGTCAAAAGGTGGTGGGCCGGCCCATGGCAAGCCTGTTAACGGCCTGTTCGCATATAGCCCATTTACAGCCCGCTATCCCAGGGCCCGTTTACGGCCTATCCGAATTAGGCCCAGTAGCGTCATCTGGGCCGTCCAATATAATTCCAGCCCGTTTTAACTTCCGGCCCATGTATGGCCCATGACGTCTTTTGGCCCATATGAGGCCCTTAGTAACCCTCGGCCCCTTAACGGCCCGTCGTAAAATTTGCCCGTAATGAACAGTGTATCACTTTATACCCATTAACGGCCCATTATTCCGTTGGGCCGTTTCCAGCCCATGATATCTTTCGGCCTTCTCAGGGCCCATTTAATCTTGGGCTCATTTCCAGCATTTGGTTACTTACGGCCCGTTACTGTCATTTTCTGCTTGTGGGCCAAATTCAGCCCGTGGTTACAGTCGGCCCGTTTGCGGCCCATTAATACGTTGGGCCGTTTTCATGTCGAAAAAAACCCGTTGGGCTGTTTTCATAGAGTTATCAAATACGGCCAATAAACGACCCGTTATTGTCCATGAATAGTACGGCCCATGATTGGCAAAATGATGATACGCCCCGTAGAAGGCCCATGGATCCTACGGCCCGTAAAAGGCCCATGGATCGTACGGCCCGTAGAAGGCCCATGGATCCTACGGCCCATATAGAAGGCCAATGGATCCTACGGCCCGCAGAAGACCCATGGATCATACGGCCCGCAGGAGGCCCATGGTTACAATAGTCCGTGTGTTGCCATGATTATTTTGGCCTAGTTTCCAAAAATAGGTTATTGTGGCCACTAGAAAAACATAGAAAAAGAACTGCAGTGACTACAAGCAAACAACTAAACAAGACAATAAGGAAATAAATAAGCAAGCAATTAACGCTAGCCTATTACCGCTATTACACATATTACATCCACTGGGCATCAAAGTTCACCACCAGTGCAAATATAGGGAACAAAGCAGCATATTACATACACTGGCCATCAAAATTGGCCACCAGTGCAAATAAACGCGGCAGCAAAACAAGAGCATAACTGAAACAACTTCATAAGAGCTCAAGAAACGTGGTATCCACCATGCTGGCAATAAGCTTAGCAAGCTTATTAGCTTTGTCCTGTTTGGCGCTAAAATCCTCCAACGCTTGTTGTTGCACCAGAAAGTATGCATCTGAATGCTCCAGGGACTTCTGCAGTCCTTCCGCTTCTTGTCGCAGCACAGCTGATCAATGTCTTTCAGCTTGTAGTTGAGACTCAAGAAATCGAACTGATTCAGACAGTGAGTTTGAATAGCTTGTGCAAGCGGTAGTGGCCAGTAACTCCAACACTAAACCAAGACAGGACTTTGGGGTTGTCTCACTGTCTTCGAGATAGTCTTCCTTAGCTGTTTTATCAGCTTTTTTGGAGACCAACAAGGATGTGTCACTATCCTGAATCTTATCTGCATTACTTCCTTTACCATTGCTTAATAAGGCACTCTTCCCCAATATTCTATCAGCATTCTAAAAGAAGAAACAAGCAGACACATAACAGTTTAGCATGTACTAGTATATGAAAATCATTTCGATGAACCAGTTCATTAGTAAGGTGGACAGGATTAAACTACCAAGTCGTCTATTGCCAAGTACTAGTACATAATAAAATCATCAAACAAACATATATCTATGTCCTATGGTCACTACATTGTCTTGCCAAATCAAAATAGAGACACGGTTCAAATCATATCAGTTCAAGACAAAGCAGCAGTGAAAGAATACAAAGCGTGGGAAACTACATGGCACAACAATATTTCAGATGGGTACCACGGGTCTACATGTACAACAACACTATTGGCTCTGTTGTGATGCTAGTAATGTGCATGATATGAGAAGTCAACTGTATACACAATTGAAATTGAAATCAACAGAGCTATTGATAAGAGCAAGCCTGTTAAAGAAACATGCGTGAACATACCTGCTGTGCCATTGAAGTTTCGATTGGATCCTTCAATTTAAAAATAAGTTTGTATGAGTAAATACAGTGATACAAGAGCAAAGCAGTATGCACGATAGCAATCATAGTTAAAAATGGCGCGCCTAAGCGAGCGCTTAAGCGCGCCTAGGCTCTAGGCGTTGGCGAAACGCATTGCGCATAACTATGCTTAATCTGTGCATAACTGTGCATAAGCATGCGCTTTGGTCAATAAAGCGCAAGGCGGGGGCAAAACGCACAATTAACGCCTAGCGCTTTTTTGAACTATGATAGCAATGGAATCTTAAATTAGAACAGTTGTTCTTCAGGTTTAGGCACTTGTTCTACATGAACAGAGTACAGTAAGACGCAAGAATATAGTACTTAAAAATAGAAAATGAGCTCATAGACCTTACCACATTCTTGGTTCAGGACCAGTACAGAACAAGGCGTTCCTAGTCATCGTCGAGTAAATGTGTCTCAGGAAAACATAAGGGAATTTGATGAGTTTCTTTGCCGGTGAAGTGCGTTTTCTTCAGGTAATTCCGATACTGCCATGAAGCATTCTTGAAGATAGCAGAGGTATTAGCACAGGTTACCCCATCCTGAGTTTCCAAATCGGTCCTTCTCTATAGAGAAAAATGGGAAAATTTGTTGTATTATAACCATCATGGAGGTAGGATGTATGGGACAAAGCAAAGTAATTATCATGAATAACATTACTTACACATAACTCCTGGACAGACACCTGCAACTAGCATTTTCCTTCATCTTCTGTATAATATTTCCCAGATGGGAAGATACGCACATACGATTTAACAACATCAAATGCGATAGATGCTAAACTACGACTAGCTCGTTGTGCTCCCTCCACAGGAATAGGCATACTAACTGGTGGAGTTGGGGTTCGCCGTGGTAGTACTGGCCCTTTGGGCACTGGAGCTACCTTACTAACTACTCTTGTTTGGGAGCTCTGTGGTGGAGATGGTGCTGTGTCAACAGGAACTGGGTTACTATCTGCTGGGGTTGGGGTTAGATTGGGTGAAGCTGGTTCTCTGTCCATCGCAGTAGGGGTACAATTTTGGAGAATTTGGGTTATGTGTGGTAGGGCTGGTTCTCGTGCATGTACAACCGGGGTGCTATCTCCACCAAGAGGTAGCACTGTTTTATTTGAAGACCGTGTTTTTAGTCCGCTAGATGCTGGCATCACCCGCTCCAATTCAAATGGTTGATAAATAGGAAACATAGTTGAATGTACAGACATTGTATGAGAGATAGATGCAATAGATAGTGTGTAAAAAAGAGGGCATGAAATAGTTGACATGTATATTGTTTAACTAAAACGGATAGCATGACATAATTTCACATATATGATGTCTATCTAAACTGGATAGCATAGCATAACACAATTCAAAGATATGATGAATAACTAAACAGGATCGCATGACATAATTCACCTACATGTTATCTAAGTAATCAGGATCGCATCATTTAATTCACATATGTGATTTACATGCTAAACAGAGGGAATTAGATATGATGTCTGAACTAAGAACATGGTGTTGAATATTGTGTATGTGTATATGATGTGTAATCTATGCAATGCAAGACACCATATGCACTATATGAGCAGTATAACCGTGCCAAGTTAGAGCATACACCTTGGTGGGGGAATAGGACTGGTCATCTATCTCCGAATCCATCTCTGAGGAGCTATCGGGACCCAACAAAAGATCTGCTTCGACAGGTAGCACTGTCTGCTCAGAAGGCCTTGTTTTCACTCCAGATTTTTCAATCTCCCACCCAAATGGCTGATTCACACGAAGAGTAGTTTAATGTACAAACATTGTCGACAAATGGAAATGTAATGAAGAAAAGGATGGGAAAGATATCATTCAAATATATGATGCCTGGTTAAACAGGATGGCATTGCACATTTCACGTATATTATGGCTGGCTAAAAGACATGAGACTGCACAATTCCCATATATGATATAGAAACTAAACAGGTGGCATTACAGAACATGTCTAAACTAAGCAGATGACATATATGATTTCAAAAGTAGGCACTCCAAGGAAACATATGCATGATATGACTAACATCATCATGCCAAGGTAGAGCAAACACCTTGGGGGGTAAATAGGAGTGGTCAGCGGCGTCTGAATCCGCCTCAGAACAGATATCTTCCTCTGGATTACAATCTGGAGAGGGGTGGGGAGGGTTTGCCATTGAACCCACCATGGAGCGATGTTTGCATGACATTGTATTGCCACGCAAAACTCTTCTCTTTTTCTCTACATGTTCAGCGTGACTGTGTACAATATCTGACATGCATATGAAAAAAATATGGTGAGATTATGTAAGGAGAGCATGCTGAAATTTAGAGTGATGGTAACACCCAGTGGATGGATCCAAAAATAATGATAGTAGGCTGATGATTTCTTTAATTTAATAAAAAGACAGATGATGATTGCTTTACTATTTGTTTCCCACCCAAGATGAACAACATAGGCATACCCTAGGTGAACCAGATATTAGACAGAGATACTATTCATTGCTTCCTCGATATGTGCCCCATAACTAATCTAGAACTCAAGTTTGAACATTAATTTGGACCTGACTTGGAGTCCAAGAGGTGAACAGGACGATAAAGTAGCAGGTAATTTTAAGCAATGCATAACATAAGCAAAATCAAAAGAGTGCGACCTCTCTTGTGGACCCGTGTACTCCTCAGGTTCATCTGCTGAGTCGATGATGGTGATGTCGTTGTGGTGGGTGCCGGTGGCAGGGAAGGAGATCTGAGGCGGCGAAAGACGGTCAAGAGTCGTGATGTCTGGTTTGGTGGATGTTTTTGTTGATGGAGCACCTCAGGTGAGGTGGACGACGTCGCGGCAGGAGCAGGACAGACCACACAAAGTTCCCTTTGACACCTACCTGTAACTGAAGTAATTCTGTAAGGTCTCATTTGGCTTGCATGATTCTAAAAATGCAGGGATAGGAAAAACACCGGAATAGGATAGGAATGCACATGGTAAACAGAGCGTTTGTAAACACAGGATTTCTGTCAACTTGGGTGTTTGGTTTACAGGAATTGGAAGAGCAGAGAAATGCAAAGAAACATGGCCAAAATAAAGTGAAACCATATGAAAGCATGTACAATTAGAATGTTATTCTGCCACTAATGCACTTGGTCTTGTTTTCATGCATAGGATTTTGAAAAGTAGGTCCAAGTGGATGTTTTGCTTCATTCCTTTCAACAAAATGCATGAATAATTGAATAGTAGAGTGCCATTGGAAAATTCCCTATTGCTATGTTTTTCTGTCGAACCAAAATAGCCCTAATGGATCGACATGAATGTATAGTAATAAGTGATGCAACAAGTGTACAACCTCTTTGCCGTAGCCGTGTCGACCTCAGCATCATTGGGTTGGTCGCTGAAGCAGTTGAGGCAGAGGTGGCTGTCGGAGGTATGGAGGAAGATCTGAGGAATCTGTAGATGGCGTCCAGGGCACTGCTCTGTTGTCATGGATCGTTCTGTCGTTGGAGCAGCCCCGGTGAGCCGTAAGACGTCAAGGCTGAAGCAGCACAAGACAGACATTGTCAATCTCAAGTGGGATTCTAATAGCATCTCCAATAGATGATGTAAAATAGAAGTAAAATTTACATCACCAAAAACCACCTGACTACAACAGATGAGGTAAAAACTATTGACTTTGAACTTAACTGTCGAAACTGAAATTTACTATGAAATCTGAATGTTACTGTCGAAACTGAACGCAATGGTAGCAGAGAGGCACTTGACATGTAGTTTAGGGAGGGCCTACAGTTCATCTTCAACCTGCACCCCCCTGAGCCGCCAGCCACCAACGGCCGAACCGCCGGCCCCAGCGCCGCCTCGCCGTCCCGAAACAACTCCCCACCGCCGGTCCACCGCTGCCCCGGCCGGCCCTATAGGCCCCCCGCCCCCACCCTGAACCCTAAGATAGTTAGTGGGGTACCTCTCCGGCGAGCCCCCGTCCCCGCTGCGGGTGGTTCTTCCTTAACTCCGGCGAGCCACCCCCCCCCCCCCACCCCCTGAAAATTGACTGACCCAAAATTCGATTCAGTCGACTGAAGTGTAGCTAAATCGGATCAGAGCAGCAGCACGAGCGAGGGGGAGCGCAGCAGCAGCGCGAGCGAGCGAGAGCCGGAGCAGCAGCAGCAGATCCGGCTGGTATGGACGCCGCCGCCGAAGGGGCCTCGCACTGGGGGAGAGCCGCCATGGAGATGTCGCCCGCGGCGCCGGCTTCAAGGTGGCCGCTCCATGGAGGTGCGGGATGGAGCACCGTCGGCGCCGGGAGGTCGAGCTAAGGAGAAGGTGCGATGCGATGAGTGTACAACCTCTTTGGTGGCGCCGAGTAGGCCTCAGCTTCGTCCGAGGAGTCGGTGAGGATGTTGCGGTTCCGGTGGAGCAGGTTAAGGCGGCGCTGTGGGGATGGAGCAGCCGCAATAGACGAGGCGATCGTCAAAGCAGCTCCTTGGAGGTGGAGGACTGGGCGGCTGAACCGGCGGGACGACGAGATGGACGACAGATCCTCATACGGGGAGGTGGACAAGGGACGTCGAGCTATTGCGGTGGACGACGTCGTCGGGGAAGAGGCTCTGGCTGGGCAGCGGTGAGGTGGCGGACGGAGGAGGGTGGGGTTTTGCGGCTGGAGCGGAGAGGTTATGGCGGCCTGGGATTTCGAATGGCAAAAAGGAGGCGATGGGAGGGGGTGAACCATGACTTAGGGACGCGCTTGTCCAAAATGTAGGGTGTGTTACAAAAGTACCCCGCACGGATTTGAACTAGCGGCCCTTTCGGCTCAGGGTTAGAAGGGGGATTTCGCGTGTCGGGATTTAGCAGCTGGACGGAGTTTTCGCGCGCGTTGTAATTTCGGGATAGCAAGGCGTGGGTTGTGAAGGCGCCAGTTTTGGGAGCACGATATCTAAATTTTCGGGATATAACAAGGCGCGGGTTGAATTTTAGGGACAAGCCTAACGTGCCTCATTTGCTTCACTCCCACCACTCCTTCCCCCTCGATATAGTATGACTCTCGCACCACCTCCTAGATGCATCCCTCTCTCTCTATCCTTCTCCCCGTGCCTCATTTGCTTCTAACACACACATGCATGTATACCGATCGATCTCCCAACATATACCTAGGTCGACTTTAACTATTCCCCCCATCGATCGATGTACCTCACAAGTTATGTCTCTCCTTTCTCTGACAAAGGACGATTGATCTTCCTATGTACTTATGTCTGCTTACCACAACCATATCGCCCCCCCCCATCATTCGTGCATGCCTCCTGACCCGTCTCTCACACGCACGTGAACAGACAGGCAGCCATCCCCTCTCTTATTGATATTGCAGGCGTGCCCTCCGGTTGTCTAGCAAGCCTATCCCACCATTTGTTAGAAGCAACTCCACTACCACCCCGTCCAACACTCTAGCTCTGTCTCTCTCCCAACCTTATTCCTCTCCTACACATATGCATGGATTCCGATCGATCTCCCTTAATACATGAGGTAGATCGATCTCCCTTAATACATGAGGTAGGCCTCTCTCCTCCTCCACACATATACCAGCCATTGTACCTCTATAGTTAATTAGTCCTCCCCCCCCCCACCACACACCGATAGTTGAGCGTTGTAGGTAGGTATCCATGCCACAGAGACAAACCGCACATGTCCCCTCTCTCGTTCTAGTAGGCCAGCACTCTATATCTTTGACGTGGGCACACACAAATTCAATGGCACTCTTTATTGACCGCGCGCGCACACACACAGACATCATCCCTCTCTTCGATTCTATGGACACCTCAAGTCGATGATACCTCCACTCTCTTCTTGTGGATCGCCCCCTCTATATATATGATATATCCAGGACTCTATTTCACACACATTGCATATGTTACATTTTTTGATTGACCCCCCTAAAAAAACTCTCACGAACCCACACACTATATCTCTCTATGTTTGTATCTCTCTCACACAACCCCACGTAGGTGGTGTACGTATACAAGAAGAGAATAGGTGCACCGTGCACGTACTCATGCTGCGTGCCCAGCCACACCCGCGCAGGTACACGGTGGAGCTCATTTCTGTACGAAATGGCAGCCCACGTGCTAATTTGAACGCGTGTAGCGGTTGTTTACCTACGGAGGTCGTGCACCACGCGTGCACGAAACAAAGTTCGACTTCATGCGTTGTCGCGTTATTTTTAAATAAAGTTATATCGCTCAATGGCACGTACACAGAATATAAACCGATTTTTATGGAGAAAAAGGTAGTCCGCTCCACTATATACAATGGAGCCTCCCTGCCTGGTTTGTCTCTCTTCAAAGTATCTCACACAAGGCTGCGGTGGCCTCTCTCTCTCTCACCGTTGGTCACTGATCTGGCCGCTTCCTGTCCGCCAGCGGAAAGGGAGGACGTGCATCATTTCTCCGTTCGACGGCGCCGAGGCAGCATATCCCGATCTGCGGTACACGCCGTTCTCTCTGACCAAGCTCCGGCACGGTAGGGCCTACGGCACCTGCTCGCTGCCGCAGTATGGGCAGATTCCGCCCGCCACCGCTCACCTAGTTACATCCCGACGACCTCCAAGTATCCCCTACGGCCTTGCTCCACTGCCCGTCTTCCCACGTCACTGCATGTGGATCTTCCATAGTTCTTTGCACAAAACGTAGCTCGTCCGGCGTACTTTCCATATTGCAATCTCGTCCTCACACTGTTTTAGACAAACACAACCGTGTTGTTATCTTCCCTTAGGACAAGGAATATGCTTCTTTTTTGTCGTCGCAACTGTCATCAACAATATTTGTCTTTTTACAAATTTCAAATGGCATATTTTAGAGTGTAGATTCACTCATTTTGCTTCGTATGTGTACTCCCTCCGTTCCTAAATATTTGTCTTTCTATATATTTCAACAAGTGGCTACATACGGAGCAAAATGAGTGAATCTACACTCTAAAATATGTCTATATACATCCGTATGTAGTAGTCCATTTGAATCTCTAAAAAGACAAATATTTGAGTAGTCACTCGTTGAAATCTCTAGAAAGACAAATACTCCGGAGTATATTTAAGGACCGAGGGGGTAGTGCACAGCCGCATGGGAGACTCAGACCGGTCGTTGCGCCGCATTAATAGTGAGTAATGAGCAGTCAAATCATAAGCCCCACCTTTCCTACTGTAAGTTGCTCGGAAGAAGCAACCATCAATACGCTCTTCTTTGAATCCGCTCATACAACTCCATCCGTTGTTGTTTATAGAGCGTGCTTCAGAAAAAGAGAAAATCTCTGGGACCAAGGCGACTAGCGATTGGCCTGAAAAATAGCATTGGTAGTTATAGCACAACATCTATTACTAGAGGAAATAATGCGTACACACATGCATGCAGTGCTTCCACCCCGGGTACACACATGCATGCACTTACTCCACTCCATAGTACTACATCGAGGGAAAATTGCGGTTACCACGCCCTAATTAATTCAGCATTAAACCAAACGCGTCTAAAGTCTCTCTGGTGGTGGAAATGCATTGAGAGAAATGCATCATAATGAAGCGCGCCCTGTAAACTGTGACGGAGGGAGGAGTAGTATGAAGGTGCAAAACCAAGTACGCGTATGGCCAGTCGGTCAACGCACCTCCTCTTGGCATATCACTGACATGTGGGACTGGAGTGTGAGCAAACCGATCTCAATTGATGGCAAAATGGCCAACCCGCCGTTCCTTGAGAGAGACGAGGAGCGAGAACACACAGACGGGCTCGCACGGAGGCCAAGATATATTCGAGCATGGTTGATAGATATCATCATTACATGTTGGGCTGCCGTTTTCCGCCCTTCTCTGGAATAAATGTGTACTTTATCAAAGATACTTCTATAAAAGACTCAGTTGGTGATGATGGTGTGTCTGCCATCTGTCACTTCTGACCATCAGATCTGCATCTAACGTGTGTGAGGTAAGTTGTGATGTTTTTGCATCAAGACCCCTCTTCTCTGCTCTAATTTGCAGAAAACCCTGTGGTATCCAGAAACCAATCACATCCCCCCTCACCTCATCGAAACAGCCACGAGGAATATATTTTGCGTGAAACCTAATATACTTTGAGTGATATATATACATCAAAACTAGAATGTTTTTCTTTGAAGTTTGTGCACATGCATTATTCTATTTTGGATCCGTTGCAACGGGCGGGCACATTGCTAGTCAAATATTAAGAAAAATAAGAGTACAGAGGCTCCACCATGCGGTTTTAGTAGTATTACTACTCGTACTACTAAACCTTGCGCTTGGCTCTTCGCCTCTTCGTGAAGTCGAACAATGATGGTACTCTGCATGTTCGGTACTACAGTGTATGCCTCTGGCAATCTGACACCAAATGAACTGATGCATGTCCACCGCCTGGGCGAGGGTACGTTGCATTAGTCAAAAGGCGTAAGCGAGCTTCACCTTGTCCTGCAAGCTTCTCCTCGTTCTGCGAGTTGACGGGACACACCAACATGTAGTGCTAGTCCATACTCCCTCCTTTCCGATTAATATGGCTTAATCTTTTTTGCGGGTAAATGAGAGAGCTTTATTCATATATAGGCATTCTTAGGACGATCAGCCAAGACACTGGTCACTAGGAAGCGATGTACCCTGCAAAAAAAGAAGTAGGAAGCGAGGTGTTTCATCAAGCCAGCTCTCGGCCACATTCAAAGTGCAGCAAGCACGGTTCGCACAAAGATGCGCCGCAAGGTTTGCTGACCTGTTTACATGTTGAATAACAAAAAAAAGAGGAAATATTACTGAGCGCTCCTATTTGTAACAAGATATGAGCCAGAATTAAGCGAGAATTGTGGCAAGTGTTCCATGCAATCAACTTCCATTATCACATGCGAGAACCCTCGAAGAGAACCAAATGTGTTGAAGATTGCTTTATCACATTTTAAAAATATAATAAGAGTGCAGACACTCCTCCATCCGGTTGCTAGTACTAGTATAGTACCTCTATAGACTATAGTAGTAGTACTAGTAAACTTTGCGCTTGGCTGTTCGCCTCTTCGGGAAGTGCAACAATAATAGTACTAGTATAGTGTATGCTTCTGGCAATCTGACACCGAATTAACTGTTGCACGTCCACCGCCTGAGCGAAGGACAGCTTGCATTAGTCAAAAGTTTCTCCTTGTCCTGCGAGCCACCGCGCGCAAGCTTCTCCCGTCCTGCAAGCTTCTCCTCATTCGGCAAGTTGACGGGACACAGCAAAGTAATGCTAGTCCATACTGCCTCCTCTCCGGTTAATATGGCTAAATTTCAAACGAGATAAATACACTGTCTGTCACTGTATATTTGTAAAAATATGGTCAGTGGACTTCCTAATACGCTCATTGCGCTCAATATATACATTTTCCGGTGTTTATACGGTCACTAGCTCACCCTGGCTGAGTGTAACGCCCACGATGCGGCTATATCTCCCACGTGTCGAGGCACGACTTAGAGGTATAACCGCATTGTGGTTTTGTCGCAAGAAGGGTCATCTTCACACAATCCCATGTAATGAACAAGAATGGGATAACGAGAGTTGGCTTACAATCGCCACTTCACACAATACATCAATATAATTCATACATCATCCAAAATCCACACATAGACCGACTACGGTCAAATCCAAATGAAAATAAGATAACCCCAAATGCTAGATCCCCGATCGTCCCAACTGGGCTCCACTACTGATCATCAGGAAAAGAAACATAGTAACGACCACGTTCCTCGTCGAACTCCCACTTGAGCTCGGTTGCGTCATCTGCACTGGCATCGTCGGCACCTGCAACTGTTTTGGAAGAATCTGTGAGTCACGAGGACTCAGCAATCTCACACCCGCGAGATCAAGACTATTTAAGCTTATAGGAAAAGGATGATGTAATGAGGTGGAGCTGCAGCAGGCACTAAGCATATATGGTGGCTAACATACGCAAATGAGAGCGAGAAGAGAAGCAACGCAACGGTCGCGAAGCTAGAAATGATCAAGAAGTGATCCTGAAACTACTTACGTTCAAGCATAACTCAAACCGTGTTCACTTCCCGGACTCCGACGAGAAGAGACCATCACGGCTACACACACGGTTGATGTATTTTAATTAAGTCAAGTGACAAGTTCTCTACAACCGGACATTAACAAATTCCCATCTGCCTCATAACCGCGGGCACGGCTTTCGAAAGATAATACCCTGCAGGGGTGTCCCAACTTAGCCCATTATAAGCTCTCATGGTCAACGAAGGATAAACCTTCTCCCGGAAAGACCCGATCAGTCTCGGAATCCCGGTTTACAAGACATTTCGACAATGGTAAAACAAGACTAGCAAAGCCGCCTGAATGTGCTGACAAATCCCGATAGGAGCTGCACATATCTCGTTCTCAGGGCACACCGGATGAACACTACGTACAACTAAAACCAGCCCTCGAGTTTCCCCAAGGTGGCGCTGCAAGTGGCTCTAGTTTGGACCAGCACTCAGAGGAACACTGGCCCGGGGGTTTAAATAAAGATGACCCTCGGGCTCGCGAAAACCCAAGGGAAAAAGGCTTAGGTGGCAAATGGTAAAACCAAGGTTGGGCCTTACTGGAGGAGTTTTATTCAAGGCGAACTGTCAAGGGGGTCCCATAAATCACCCAACCGCGTAAGGAACGCAAACTCAAGGAACATAATACCGGTATGACGGAAACTAGGGCGGCAAGAGTGGAACAAAACACCAGGCATAAGGCCGAGCCTTCCACCCTTTACCAAATATATATATATACAATAATTAAATAAGAGATATTGTGACATTCCAAAAATATCCATGTTCCAACATGGAACCAACTTCAACTTCACCTGCAACTAGCAACGCTATAAGAAGGGTTGAGCAAAAGCGGTAACTTAGCCAAACAACGGTTTGCTAGGAAAGGATGGTTAGGGGCTTGACATGGCAAATATGGGAGGCATGATATAGCAAGTGGTAGGTAGCGTAGCATGGCAATAGAACGAATAACTAGCAAAGCAAAGATAGAAGTGATTTCGAGGGTATGGTCATCTTGCCTGCAAGGTTCTTAGAGTTGTCGAAAGCTTGATCCTCGTAAACGTACTCAACAGATTCCTCGTTCACGAACTCGTCTCCCGGCTCTACCCACAACAAGAACACAAGCAAACGGAACCACAATCAATCACGGGAAATGCACAAGCAACATGATGCAAAACATGTATAATATGCGAGATGTGGTATGTGATGCATATGCGTGCTCCGGAAGAAAAATGATGAACAAGGCAGTAACTTGGAAAACCAAGCATTCCACTGAAAAGATGAGATGATTTCGGTCGAAATCGATATAAAGATCACCGGAAACGGATGCACGGTTTGCAAATGGCAAGTCAAAACAAGAATGACACAAATCTGTGATTAACAGCATGAGAGCACTTAGAATGCAACAAGTAACTATGCTACAGCACTCCAACATAGCAACAAAGCATATGACAGCAATCTACAGGAGATGCTTGACAAAAGAAGAACACTGAGCTATGGCTAGATCACACCACAACAGGTTCAAACAAGCATGGCAAAAGTGCAAAAGATATCATGTTCACAGGCTTAGTGAAATTACTGGACATGGCTGAAACAGCATCAGGTAGCAATGTTCAGAGCAAGAAATCAACATGCTACAGGCACTTAACATAGCAAACCAACGCATGGCAATAATCTACTAAGCTCATAAGACAAAAGTCTCTTACTGACCATAAGCCAAAAAGGATCAGCAGATATGATGGCAACCATGTAAACATAGCAACTTTCGTTAATAGGTTTCAGACTTGGCAGAAAACAGAGCATGCCGGAAACAGTAATATGAAGGCATCTTGGTGAGCTTGATGCACTCATAACAAAGCAATTCATGACAAAACAATCATACCTACAGCAATATGGCATGTTTATGAAGATATCCATGGCAAGAGAAAATACATAGCATGAAAGGATCAACTACAACAACCTTGGCAAAATTGAATAACACGTAAACAATCTGCCAGAAATATTTTATAGCAAAAGTAGAGCAAGATTGAGTCATGCTAGGGTACTCCATAATTGCAAACAAAGGCAGGAATGGATAGAGCACAACTATATCTACAACACATCCTTACTGAACATCACCAAAATAAGCATGGAACTCACTGTAGCCACATGGATACATGGCAACAAAATAACCGCAGAAACAGACAGTGAAATTACTAAGTCCCTGAAAACAGAAACATCACGAAGCCTAGTTTGCATGCTTGTGCTAGTCACCAAAGAGATCACAAAAAATACATGGCATACACCTCTGTAAAGATGGCATGGCATACATCAAAACACATGTAGAGCTCATGCCCATAAGATGCACTCATTAAATGCAACAAAAATAACAAATCCTCAAGTTCTGATAAGTAACAGCAGATAACAGCAACTAGCACTCTTGCACCAGAGATTTCGGCTTCAAGATGGACTCAAATGAACATGGTGCAATGGAACAAAATGAAGAGCATCTCGAGATGAACATTTCGATATATTACACGCACGAAACGGAGCTATATGCAGAGAGTTATGATGCGATGAACAGGGGCATATATTGTAAGAATCTGGGACTTGGAGAAAATCGAGAGAGGGGAAAAGTCAACCTCGGGTTGACCCGATCGGATCTGGCGCTCGGCTAGGGTTCGGGGCGCACGGCGGCTCGCCGGAGCAGTGGGGAGATGGCGGCCGGCGACGTTGGAGAGGAAGGAGAGGAAGGAGCCGGAGGCGCGGTCGGCTCAGGCGGCGGCGAACGGCGACGAGGGCGGCGGAGGCGACGGGGCGCGGGGCGCCGCGAGGACCGGCGGGCGGCGACGGGCGGCCGGCGGCGGATCGGCGGTGAGGCGGCGACGAACGGCGGCGGGGACGGCGCGGGAGCGGGGGCGCTCGGGAGGAGGAGGCGGCGTGCGGCGGGAGGAGGCGTCGTGTCCGCGGGGGCCAACCCCGGGCTTCGGCGGCGCGGCGTACGGCCCGCTGATGTGGCGGGTCCTGGTTGGCCGGGCACGGCGGCGGGGATGCGACCGGTCGGCGGCGGACGTGTTCGGCGGCGCGGGGGCGATTTTTGCTAGGGTTAGGGTGGTTTTTGCCCGAGATTTCGGAGGGAGAGGTGTATTTATAGGTAGAGGGAGCTAGGAGACTCCAATTGGAGTGCGGTTTTCGCCCACACGATCGTGATCGAACGACGTAGAGCATGGAAGAGACTTAGAGGGGTTTTTGGGCTGTTTGGAGGGGGGTTTTGCTGCAACACACAAACGGACTTTGCGGTTACCCGATTAACCGTTGGAGCACCAAACGACCTCCAAATGGAACGAAACTTGACAGGTGGTCTACCGGTGGTATACCAAGGCCACTTGGCAAGCCTCGGTACATTCCGAGAACATTCAACACCCGCTCACGAAATGAAAACGAGAGGGGTGCGCCGGAGGAGGTGGGAGTGCCGGATTGCAAAACGGACAACGGGGAAAATGCTCGGGTGCATGAGACGAACACGTATGCAAATGAGATGCACATGATGACATGAACAAAAAGCAAAACGGAAAACAAAACCCAACCACGGAGGGAATATCATAACACATGGCTGAAAATGGCAAGAGTTGGAGTTACAAATATGGAAAGTTACATCCGGGGTGTTACAACACTCCACCACTACGAGAGGATCTCGTCCCGAGATCTAGGACTGAAAGAACTCCGGATATTCGGAACGGAGATGGTCCTCGCGTTCCCAGGTGGCTTCTCAGTCGGAATGGTGCGACCACTTCACTTTCAGGAATTTTATTGACTTGTTGCGAGTCTTGCGCTCAGTTTCTTCAAGAATAGTGTCGTGGAATTGTCACGGCAGATGTCCTTGAGCTAGGACTTAGTCGTGGAGCCATCGCAACTAGGAAGCTTGAAGGGGTTATGCGGGACCAGAAACACGAGGGTTTATACTGGTTCGGCCCCTTACGGTGAAGGTAAAAGCCTACGTCCAGTTCGAGGTGTTATTGATTAGGGTTACGATCGCCAGGGAGCTAAACAGCTATGCCCGGCTCTCGATGAGATTGTTGTCGCCCATAAACCGCTGCCGGGTCGTCCCTTTATATAGGGAGGCTGACGCCCAGCGGCCCTTAGAGTCCCGGCCGGCTCATAAGAGTGTCCGGCTCGGACTCTAAACAATACTTGCCTTACACTACAAGTCTACTATAACAATAAAGATTGTACTACGGGCTTTAAGCCATCGCCGGATCTCAGCCCATCTCTGGCCCATTATCTTGAAACTTAGCTCCGGGCTTCTCGCAATGACCCTTAGTGTAACCCGGCCCTCCTGGCGGGTGACTCCCAGGTCTATATCCTCAACATTAGGCCCCAGATTGACTTGAGCCGGCTCGTGTCAATCTTCGACTCTGCCGACAGAAAAAATCTCCGGCTTACCGTTCGTGTGAAGGCCATAACCCGGCGTGACGTCATTCTCCGGACTCCGGATAATCCGCCGTGACGTCATCCTCCATTAAGTCCGTTTTTTACTCCGCCAGATCCGCAACGGATCTCTGCTGTTACTGTCTTTCCGAAAATCGAGGCGCCGTGAGGGGGAGATAACCACGCCGTGGTCTCCTTGAATATCGCGCCCACTTATGACTTGCCTTATAAATAGGCCGGCCCGGCACTCTCTTCTCACACTCTCCTTCTTCTTCCTCGTGTTGTCGTTCCTCTGCCCGAGCTTCTGCCGCCGCCGCCGTCGCGCCCCTGATCTTCATCGACCCGACCGCTGCATCACCCTGACCCGGACCAGATAACGGCGGCGACCTTCGCTCTTCCTCAACTCCGGTGAGTCTTCCCTGCCTTGCTAGAACCAATCTGTGGTAGGGTTCATCTTGTGTTCTTCGCGTTCTTCACCATTGCCGCAAGTTTCAGTAACCCCTGTAGTCACTGCCCCCGTTGATCTTAACTCTTCGTAGAACCTTTGCGGTAAATGTTCGAGATCCATTCCATCTGCAAAAAATCCTCTTTTTACTGCTTAAAGACCATGCTCCACCTTAAGAACTTCTCCTGTTTCTGTTTCTTTAGGTCTAGAAAATTTTCATCTTGCCCGACCATTTTGATCCGAAAAAGTTACTGTAATATATGAAATCTATTTTACCACACTTAGTAAAAACTGCAGCCCTTGAATCTTGGCGGCTTATGTTTCCGACTTAAAGAAAACACGCGCCGTAGAACTTTCCGGTTTAAAGAGAACCATGCTCTGTAGTATCTTCCGACTTAACCGCAGTAAGCCGTAGATGACCAACTCATCCTGAATGCCCCGACGGCTTAGATAACCCACCATGTCAATACATACCATTAGTCCCCTTCATAAGCCGTCATTGTAATTTGAATGATAAACTCCGGCTTATAATTAACCCGGACACTTTCCTCTTTATCATAGATCACCAACCGTCACCATGCCTCCCAAAGCTCCCATCACTTGCAACTGGATGAGATCCAACGTCACTGATGAGACCCTGGCCAACTTCGTTAAGTCCGGATATCTGCCCAGGAAGGAAGTGATGTCCTACCGTGCCCCTGACCCGTCCGAAGAAAGACCTCAGCCGAGGGACGGGGAAGTAGTGATCTTTGCAGACCATATGAGCCGGGGCTTCGCACCGCCCGGCTCAAAATTCTTCCGGGACGTGCTCAACTTCTTTGACCTTCGGCCTCAGGATATAGGACCCAATTCCATATCCAACATCTGCAACTTCCAAGTTTTTTGTGAAGTATATCTTGGAGAAGAGCCGAGTCTGCTGCTCTTCAGAGAGCTGTTTTATTTGAACCGCCAAACCGAGTGCGCAAACGGTCCAAGTCTAGAGTTAGGCGGCATCTCCATCCAACGGCGCAGGGACTGTCTATTTCCTTACGCAAAACCGCCAAGTCACCCCAAGGACTGGAACATGACTTGGTTCTACTGCCAAGACACGTCCCCGGCTGATGAGAGCCCGCTGCCCGGCTTTCGCCCAACGCGCCTGGAGCCGACTCATCCGCTATCCGACAAGCTGACTGCCGCGGAACGCCAGCCTCTGCTTCCAACGATCAATAAGATCAAGGCCCTGCTAGGCAACGGTCTGAACGGAATAGACTTGGTCCGGGTCTGGATCTCATGGCGGGTGATCCCATTGAGCCGCCGCCCCGGCTTAATGTGTGAGTACACCGGGCGAAAGGATGACCCGCAGAGGCACAGTCGCAATGATCTTCCAGAAGACGTTGCGGAAGAAGAGACCAAGGCTCTGTTAAACGAGAGCCTGGCAGACTATGGAAGAACCGGGCTAGCCCCGTTCTGCAAGACCAATCCAGCCCCAGCAGTAAGCCGCTGACTTTAACCTTTCCATTTTTTACCTGTCATCTTACTAAAAACTCATTACTGTATTTTTCAGGCTGATGATAAATTCTGGCAGGTCAAGTATGACCATGAGGCGGCCAAGAAGGCTAGGAAGGCGAAGAAAGCCGCCAAGAGAGCCGCCCCTCGCAAAAAGGGAAACAGACCCACTGCTTCGGAGCTGCTGCAATTAAGCGATAGCTCCGAGTCAGAGGTAACCCTTAAACCTTTAAACTCTTGCCGTATTTACTGGTTGCTGCTGTCCACTTTACCATCATTTTGCTTATTGACAGGATGACACCGGCGCCAGTAACCCGGTGATTGAAGAGGTAACATTACTCCCCTCCGACTCGGAGCCTTTGCCACAGCTGAAAGTCCGAAGGGTAACCCGGAAAGTAAGCTTTTCTCATCCATTAGCTCATCAAGACCCTCAATTTCTTTTGAAGCAGCAGGTTCACGAAAGCCGGCGTCTCACCCGGGCCCGCAAGGACACCGACCTCTCCGCCGGGTTACCCGACGCGACAAAGAAACGTCGCACCGAGGTCTTTTCTCACTTGTACCCTTTTCATCCGTTGGCGGGTGTTATCCGTCAACCACTTAATTCTTCTGACTCCAATTACCAGGAGACCTCCCCCTCTTCGGGTGACTCCCTGCAATCAAGTCTGCCGGCCTTCAAGACTGCACCCGGGTAATAACAATCACCTTACATTATCTGTCTGTATTTACTCTTTGTATGCCTAACACTTTTGTCTTTTCAGTGCCCAGGCAAAGCTCACCAAAAGAACAAAGAAGACCAGGTCAGCCGGAGCGCCGGACTTGCCTGAGCCGGAGACGACGGCTCAAGATCCTCCAGCCGCCTCCGAGGCCACCATTCCCATGGATACGACGCCTGAAGCCCCTGCCCCGACCACCAAGACAACGAGCGAAGCGTCAGCTAATCCGGAGGCATCCGGCTCAGCCCCACCAGCTAACGACCCGGACGTGGTAATTACCCGGACGGAGTATGTTGAGCCGGGGAGGCCGACCGCACTGGCCAAATGCTCCGCGAAGGGGGAGTTGCTGCAACCCCATCGGGTGAATCTGGATCTCTCCAGCTACACCGATTTAAGCATTGGAGAGCTTGTCTCAGGCTACATCAGCCAAGTTCACAAGAGCCGAGACGCCGAGATCACCATGGTCAACCAGATCCAACAAAAATCTGAGGTAACCTTCTGCTGTTTTCTTATTTCTGCATAGTGATCCTTGTCATCCTAGCCCCCAAGTCTAGCACTTATACTTGAATATGTTGTAGACTTAGATTCCGGCTTACTGAACTGAGCCGGCCGTACATAGATAGATACGTTCAATATGCATTAGCCCCCAAGTGCCAAGTGTCTTTGCTTGGAAAGCGCTTGGGACTTTATAGAATGACTGCCAATAACCCGGAAATATATGCAGGCTGTTGGCAAGAAAGTAGAGTCGGACCTGGCGGATCTCAAGAGCCGGTTAAAGACTCAAGAGATGGAGACCCGGAAGGCGAATGCCAAGTTTGTCTCCAGCATCGCCGCTCAGGAGAAATTGAAGACTGAATTCGACGCTGAGCGGAAGGCCTGGGCTGAGGAGAAAGCCGCACTGATGACCCGGGCGGAACAGGCGGAGAAGGCACTCTCTGAAAAAACCGCCGAACTCTCCAGCCTAAAGCGCCAAGTGTCCCAAATGGTAGCTGCCATCTTCGGTAAGTCGCCTCACCGGCTTTCATTCATGTTAGAATGTTTACATCTCCTGATTCATCCTTGTCACCGGGTCATCTGATGTTGTTAAACAGGTTCCAGAAGCGCCAACTTGAACCAGAGCGTGGTCACCAAGCTAAAGGCCGTGTACACCCTGGTGGAACAACTCTACACCGGGTCACAGCGCGCTTTAGCTGTGGTGGCCCTATCCAACGAGGTGCCAACCCATCTGGCCGAAGTCCTGCGCCGGCTTGCTGTTCTGCCACAGCGGATCCAGGAGCTACGCCGAGCCTCCGCAAGATCCGGAGCAATTGCCGCGCTGAGCCGGGCCAAAGCATTCCTGCCGGAGCTAGACCCGGCAGACATCGCACTGGGTTACCCGAGCTTGAAGGAAGACGGCTCCACCTTCGACCAGAAGGACTTCGCGGCATGTGTTAAGGCTGTACGCCCGGTGGCCACCATCATCGGGAATGACACCGACTTAACCAAGTATCAGCCAGGGTACAACGCGGAGAATCAGAGGATTCCAACCCCTCGCTATGAAGCTCTTAGTCTGATTCCTCCGGCTCGTCAGCACACCTTCGCCCCCGAGATTGACCCGGCCGGGTTAATTGACGAAGAAGCCCAGTTCGAAGCTCTCAGCGGCATCGACTGGAAGTCGTCAACCTTCGAGGTCTTGGGATCAACCGGAGCAGAAGACGAGCCGGGGACTTCAACCCAGCAGGCATCGTAAAGCGGCTGGCGGTTCACCGAACAACGCTCCAACCTTGAGACTTGAAGAATTTTGTAATAAACTAGGTGCAACATTTTATCTCTGCCGTGCCATCGTGCACGTAATGAATGCTGGAAACTCTTGAAATTATCCTTTGTGTTCCTCCGGGTCGTAATTATCCCTTTGTCCTTCTCAACCTTAAAAAGAACCTTTAAGTATCTGCATAGAAAGGCAAATCACAAGCCGCAAGGCGGCTTACCGCCCTGAGAATCAGGTGTTTGAGATGGATAACCCGGAATACAAACCAAAAAGACTGGTCCTTAACTATATTCTGAACACAGTCGTGATAACACACTCAACAGCCTGTAAGCATACTTCCGGGTTAAATAACCCGGGTAGCACGGTTGGTATCTTAACTCGAATTTACTTGTCTTGATGACATCCATGATGCTCAACTAACAAGATAAACCAAAATTAAGCCGGCAAGTGAAACCCGGCCATGCACACGTTGTCATAATCAGAGTAGACTTTGCGATAAATCGGAACTTAGGGGCTTCCAGTTCGAATACGACCAGAGACCCGGCCCGAAAGGGGTTTAAGCCAAGATTCGGATACGATCATATAGCCCCCAATGGGTGTGGCGATGCCAATCAAGAGGGTACCGACAGCTATGTTCTCTTGGGTTCGAATACGACCCATGTTTGAACAGGAAGCCCCCAAGTGATTCTGAAAATTGTTTAACGACGCTGATTCGAATATGATCCACGTCGGTTCTCAGAGGGGTTACACTATGATTCAAATATGACCAAAGGCAACCTCCCAATGAGCTCGGCACTTTGCCAATCAAATGGGTATCGAAGGTTATGTTCTCTTTGGTTCGAATACGACCCATGTTTGAACAGGAAGCCCCCAAGTGATCTTACTGCTTACGGCTAGACTCGAATGCG
Source organism: Aegilops tauschii subsp. strangulata (assembly GCF_002575655.3). Taxonomy (NCBI): domain Eukaryota; kingdom Viridiplantae; phylum Streptophyta; class Magnoliopsida; order Poales; family Poaceae; genus Aegilops; species Aegilops tauschii. The sequence goes on from NC_053040.3 coordinate 458,274,184, forward strand.
ATCATAAGCCGGATCCTCCTTTCAAATTAGTATGACACGTATATTTGGAGGAGGAAAAAGGACAGAGGTCCTGCTTTATTGCTTATCATAATATATACATGGCTGAGATAAATATATACACCACAAGAGCCGGTAGCTCAAGTGTAGTAAGGCCGAAGCTGAGCTATGTTCCACGGCCGACGGGTCTCCTCCTCAGATTTACGCGAGTCTTTATGCTCCCGGATATCAATGAGGTAATATGACCCGTTGTGCAAGTTCTTACTGACCACAAAAGGCCCTTCCCAAGGTGGGGATAACTTGTGTGCATCTGTTTGATCCTGGATGAGCCGGAGCACAAGGTCGCCTTCCTGGAAGACCCGGGTTTTGACCCGGCGGCTATGATAACGGCGCAGGTCTTGTTGGTAAATCGCTGAACGGGCTGCTGCCACATCACGCTGTTCATCCAACAAGTCCAGAGCAACTTGGCGCGCCTGTTCATTGTCCGTCTCAACATAAGCCGCCACACGAGGTGAATCGTGACGGATGTCGCTAGGGAGGACCGCTTCTGCCCCATAAACCATGAAGAAAGGCGTGAAGCCAGTAGACCTGTTAGGAGTAGTGTTGATGCTCCATAAGACGGAGGGCAACTCCTCCACCCAACAACCCGGCGTCCGCTGCAAAGGGACCAAAAGCCGGGGTTTGATGCCCTTCAGAATCTCCTGGTTAGCTCTCTCAGCTTGGCCATTGGACTGGGGATGAGCCACTGAAGAAACATCAAGCCGGATATGCTCTCGTTGACAAAACTCCTCCATAGCGCCTTTGGACAGATTAGTGCCATTGTCTGTTATGATGCTGTGCGGAAAGCCGAAGCGGAAGATCACCTTTTTCATAAATTGAACCGCCGTGGCTGCATCACACTTGCTAACTGGCTCAGCTTCCACCCACTTCGTGAATTTGTCCACTGCCACCAAGAGATGGGTCTTCTTATCCTTGGACCGTTTAAAAGGCCCGACCATATCAAGCCCCCAGACCGCAAAGGGCCAAGTGATCGGGATCATCCTCAATTCCTGAGCCGGCACATGAGCCCGTCGGGAGAACCTCTGACAACCATCACACTTGCTAACCAAGTCCTCCGCATCAGCATGAGCCGTCAACCAATAAAAACCATGACGGAATGCCTTGGCCACAAGGGATTTTGAGCTGGCATGATGGCCGCAATCCCCCTCATGGATCTCGCGCAAGATCTCTTGACCTTCCTCAGGGGAAATACAACGCTGAAATACCCCTGAAAGACTGCGATGATGCAACTCGCCATTGATAACAATCATTGACTTGGCCCGCCGGATTATTTTCCTGGCCAAAGTTTCATCCTCAGGCAACTCTCCCCGGGTTATATAAACCAAGTACGGCATTGTCCAGTCTGGTATGACATGAAGAGCCGCCACCAGTCGTGCCTCCGGGTCAGGGATAGCCAAGTCCTCCTCTGTAGGCAACTTAACCGAAGGGTTATACAGGACATCCAGGAAAGTGTTAGGCGGCACCGGCTTTCGCTGAGAGCCGAGCCGGCTGAAAGCATCAGCCGCCTCGTTCTTCCTGCGATCAATGTGCTCCACTTGATATCCCTGAAAGTGCCCAGCAATGGCATCAACCTCGCGGCGATAAGCCGCCATGACGGGATCCTTAGAATCCCAAGTGCCTGATACTTGTTGAACCACTAAATCTGAGTCCCTGAAGCACCGTACCCGGCTTAGGCTCATCTCCTTAGCCACCCGAAGACCGTGGAGTAAGGCCTCGTATTCAGCCGCGTTGTTAGTGCAAGGAAACATCAATTGTAGCACATACTGGAACTTGTCACCCCTAGGGGAAGCCAATACAACACCAGCCCCCGAGCCCTCCAGCTGCCTGGACCCATCAAAGTGAATAGTCCAATAGGTGTTATCCGGCTTCTGCTCAGGCACTTGCGACTCTGTCCAATCATTAATAAAATCCACCAAAGCTTGAGACTTAACAGCGGTGCGTGGCACATATTTGAGGCCATGAGGCCCAAGCTCAATAGCCCACTTAGCAATTCTCCCTGTAGCCTCTCGGTTCTGGATAATATCCCCAAGAGGGGCAGAACTGACCACAGTGATGGGATGACCCTGAAAATAATGCCTGAGTTTCCGGCTCGCCATGAACACACCATATATAAGCTTATGCCAGTGCGGGTATCGCTGCTTGGACTCAATAAGCACCTCACTGACATAATAAACCGGCCGCTGAACCGGATGCTCCTTACCCGTCTCCTTACGCTCCACCACCATCGCCACACTGACGGCTCGTGTGTTTGCCGCCACATACAGTAGCAAGGGCTCCTTATCAGCCGGAGCAGCAAGGACGGGGGGCTCTGCCAGCTGCTTTTTCAAATCCTCAAAGGCGGTATTAGCTGCGTCATTCCAGACGAAGTTATCAGTTTTCTTCATCAACTGATATAAGGGCATAGCCTTCTCACCCAAGCGGCTTATGAACCGGCTTAAAGCAGCGATACGACCCGCCAAACGCTGAACATCATTTATACACGCCGGTTTAGCTAGAGAAGTGATAGCTTTGATCTTCTCCGGGTTAGCTTCAATTCCTCTGTCAGAAACCAAGAAGCCCAATAGCTTGCCCGCAGGAACACCAAAAACACATTTGGCCGGGTTAAGCATCATCTTGTAGACCCGGAGATTATCGAAGGTTTCCCTTAAGTCATCTATTAGGGTTTCCTCCTTGATGGACTTAACCACAATATCGTCCACGTAAGCGTGAACATTGCGCCCGATCTGTTTATGGAGACAATTCTGTACACAACGCTGGTAAGTCGCTTGCGCACACTTGAGCCCAAAGGGCATAGACACATAGCAGAAGGCTCCAAAGGGAGTGATGAACGCCGTCTTCTCCTGGTCCTTAACTGCCATCTTAATCTGATGATACCCGGAATAGGCATCCAAGAAACTTAAGCGTGCACACCCTGCCGTAGCATCAATGATTTGATCAATACGGGGGAGAGCAAAAGGATCAGCCGGGCACGCCTTGTTCAAGTCCGTGTAGTCCACACACATCCGCCAGGTGCCGTTCTTCTTAAGTACGAGCACCGGGTTATCCAACCACTCTGGGTGAAAAACCTCAACAATGAACCCGGCCGCCAAAAGCCGGGCCACTTCTTCACCAATAGCCTTCCGCCTCTCTTCGTTAAACCGTCGAAGGAACTGTCGGACTGGCTTAAATTTTGGATCAACATTGAGAGTGTGCTCAGCGAGTTCTCTAGGTACACCTGGCATGTCAGAAGGTTTCCACGCGAAGATGTCCCTATTCTCACGGATGAACTCGATGAGCGCGCCTTCCTATTTCGGGTCCAGATTTGCACTGATGCTGAACTGCTGAGACGAGTCACCTGGAACAAAATCAACAAGTTTAGTCTCATCAGCTGATTTAAACTTCATTGCTGGTTCATTCTCCGTGGTTGGATTTTTCAGAGAGGTCATATCTGTTGGGTCGACATTGTCTTTATAAAATTTCAACTCTTCTGTGGCACAAACAGACTCTGCATAAGCCGCGTCACCTTCCTCACACTCCAGAGCCACTTTCCGGCTGCCGTGAACCGTAATGGTCCCGTTGTGACCCGGCATCTTGAGTTGTAAGTACACATAACACGGCCGTGCCATGAACTTGGCGTAAGCCGGCCGTCCAAATATGGCGTGGTAAGGACTTCTTATCTGGACCACCTCAAAGGTCAACTTCTCCACCCTGTAGTTGTTCTCATCACCGAAGGCCACTTCCAGTTCGATCTTGCCGACTGGATAAGCCGATTTACCGGGTACCACACCATGGAAGATAGTATTTGACTGGCTGAGGTTCTTATCAACTAGCCCCATACGACGGAAAGTCTCATAATAGAGGATGTTGATGCTGCTGCCTCCATCCATGAGTACTTTTGTGAACTTATAGCCTCCCACTTGAGGAGCCACCACTAAGGCCAGGTGGCCCGGGTTATCCACCCGGGGAGGGTGATCCTCCCTACTCCACACTATGGGCTGCTCCGACCACCGTAAGTAGCGTGGAACCGCCGGCTCAACAGCATTAACAGCCCTCTTGTGAAGCTTCTCGTCTCGTTTGCACAAACTAGTGGTGAACACATGATACTGTCCACCGCTAAGCTGCTTTGGGTTGGTCTGATAGCCCCCCTGTTGCTGTTGATGACCCTGACCAGACTGTTGATTAAAGCCCCCTTGACCGTTCTGGGGACTGGAATTTGACCCGCCGCCCGGGCCATGGAAGCCGCCGGAGCCTGAGCCGCCACCCGGACCATTGTAGTTTTTAAAGGCCTTCATGATAGCACAATCCTTCCACAGATGAGTCGCTGGCTTCTCTCTAGAATCGTGTCTCGGACAAGGTTCATTCAACAGCTGTTCCAGAGAAGGTCCTGACCCGCCGCCTCGGGGAGGGGGCCTCCCCTTGCGTCGCTGGTTATTACCTTGAGAGTTGGTGTTGGCTACAAACTCTAGGCTGCCATCGGCCTTGCGCTTGCCTCCTCCTTGATTCCCCGGGTTAAACTGAGGACTCTTGCCATTGCCGCTCTTCTTTCCCTTCCATGTCCTTTCATCATCTAAAGGGGGATCCTTGGTACCATCAGAATCGGCGTACTTGACAAGAGCCGCCATCAGTGTACCCATATCAGTACAGTCACGCTTAACCGCCCGAGTTTCATCTTTAGGGGCACAAAGCGACAGTTTTGTTCCAACATTAAGACTGCAGAGCCGGCATCCATCTTATCCGATGAATGTATGATCTCCTTGACCCGGCGAACCCAATGGGTCGTGGATTCACCCTCCTGCTGCTTACAGTTAGTCAGATCCACGATTGACATAGATTGCCTGCAGGTATCTTTGAAGTTTTGAATGAACCGGGCTTTCAGCTCAGCCCAAGACCCAATGGAGTTCGGCGGTAACCCTTTCAACCACGTGCGGACAGTTCCATCTAACATCATGGTGAAATATTTGGCCATGGCCGCCTCACTGACTTCCAGTAATTCCATAGCCATCTCATAACTCTCAATCCAGGCTGCAGGCTGTAAGTCTGCTGCATAGTTTGGCACTTTCCTAGGTCCTTTGAAGTCCTTGGGTAGACGTTCATTACGGATAGCTGGCACCAAACAAGGGACACCCCCGGTTCTGGTAGGGATACCCGCATCAACGGACGTCGTCGGATAAGCCGGGGGGTCTGGTAAGCCATCAATTGAGGCGCCTGCTCCGCCTCCTGGCGTGCTTGGTCTGCTACGTAGAAGGCTTCCTTATGAACCGGGCCATGACCAGGGGGCGGGTCATGGCGTTGGACATTACTTGAGCCGGTCTCCGAGACCATGTGCCGGCTGTAACTCGGGCTCTGCCCTGGACGAGGGGTTGAGTGGATCCTATCCCGGCTGTAGGAGTACGCCTCTTGTTGCGCCAGTGCTGCATGAAGGAGTTCTCTGACCCGGCGGGTCTCAATAGCCGTCGGAGAGTCGCCATCAACGGGCAAAGCCGCCAGCCGTGCCGCCGCGGCGACCATGTTCTCCAGCGGGTTATTATAATGGCCCGGGGGTATTGGCACATATTGAGGCGGGGCAGGGGGCACCTGGGGAGGCCCCATCACTCGTGGCTGAATAAGGGGTCCTGACCCGGGCGCAATGACTCCTGGTGGGTTACTGGACCCTGCACCTGGCGTGTTGAAGAGGTTGCGCGGATCGTAGACCGGCGGGAGTCGAGATTTAGCCTTTTGATGCCTCCTTCTCATGACCTCATTGGCCGCGTTCTGATCCATCGTGAGTTGGAAGGACTGCGCCTGAATCAGCTGAGTCTGGGCATCGAGAGCCGCCCGCTCCGCAGCCAGCCTGATTCCTTCTGCTGCAAGATCCTCTTTAGCTTTTATCAAATCTAGTTTCAACTGTGCCACCTCCGCATCATGCTGGGCTTGATCCGCCGGGTCAACCGTGGCGGTCAACAGGGCCGTCATCTTGTCCGTGAGATCCATCAGCACCTGAGCCGGAGAAGGCACCGGGTTTCCCGATCCAGCAGCGGGGTTCTGAACAGGCTGTGCGCCAGCCATAAAAACTCCAACCTGACTTGGCGGCTCAAAAAGGTCCGGAATATTGTTGCCATCGGAATAACTCATGAGCCTGCCATCTTGAAGTTGGTACAACGAGTTTGACTCGTCAGCGGCCGACTCGCCGTCAGAGCCGGCGGCCGCCTCATCCCCAGACCCAGATGGATCAGAGGGCCCTCCGTGGATGCATCCCACAAAAGCGCGCTTTAAGGCAGGCCGGGCCCGGGTGGGTCGTGCGCGCTGAGCCGTTTCGATGAGACCGGCGGGGAGATCCGGCTCGGGGCCCGGCTCTCCAATCTTGCCGATGAAGACATGAATTCCACCGAAGGGGACCCGGTACCCGTACTCCACTGAGCCGGCGTCGGGGCCCCAGTCCGCATCGTCGATGTAGAGCTTGCCGCGACGACTCTTGGTCATCCGGCCCACAGCGTATCCCTTGAGCCCCTCGAAGCTGCCCTTCAAGAACTCAAATCCACCGTGCGCCAGCCCCACGGTGGGCGCCAACTGTCGTGGAATTGTCACGGCAGATGTCCTTGAGCTAGGACTTAGTCGTGGAGCCATCGCAACTAGGAAGCTTGAAGGGGTTATGCGGGACCAGAAGCACGAGGGTTTATACTGGTTCAGCCCCTTACGGTGATGGTAAAAGCCTACGTCCAGTTCGAGGTGTTATTGATTAGGGTTACGATCGCCAGGGAGCTAAACAGCTATGCCCGGCTCTCGATGAGATTGTTGTCGCCCCTAAACCGCTGCCAGGTCGTCCCTTTATATAGGGAGGCTGACGCCCAGCGGCCCTTAGAGTCCCGGCCGGCTCATAAGAGTGTCCGGCTCGGACTCTAAACAATACTTGCCTTACACTACAAGTCTACTATAACAATAAAGATTGTACTACGGGCTTTAAGCCATCGCCGGGTCTCAGCCCATCTCTGGCCCATTATCTTGAAACTTAGCTCCGGGCTTCTGGCAATGACCCTTAGTGTAACCCGGCCCTCCTGGCGGGTGACTCCCAGGTCTATATCCTCAACAAATAGCAACGGGGTGCTCATGATAAGACAGATCTTCTTGGAGGTCAATCTCTTCGAAGTTGATGGTGCGCTCAGGAGTCTTGAAGCACTTGCAAAGCTGTGACACGTGGAACACATCGTGCACGCTCGCGAAGTTGGAAGGAAGCTCAAGTTGATAGGCGAGGTCGCCTCTTTTGCCAATGATCTTGAAAGGACCCACGTATCTAGGGGCAAGCTTCCCTTTGATACCGAAGCGACGAGTGCCTTTCATTGGAGAGACGCGGAAGTAGACATGGTCTCCGATCTCGAAAGCCAAATCATGGTGCTTACTATCATAGTAACTCTTCTGGCGCGATTGCGCGGCTTTGAGATTTTCACGGATGACTTTACACATTTCTTCAGCCTCTGTGATTAAGTCATTGCCAAGAAGTTGGCGTTCACTAGTCTCTGACCAATTGAGAGGAGTACGGCACTTTCTGCCATAGAGAATCTCGAATGGGGCCTTGCCCGAACTCGCTTGGAAGCTGTTGTTGTAGGAGAATTCGGCATATGGAAGACAATCTTCCCATTTCATGCCAAAGGAAATGACACAAGCCCTGAGCATATCTTCAAGAATTTGATTGACTTGCTCGACTTGGCCACTAGTTTGAGGATGGAAAGCTGTGCTGAAGCGAATGTTGGTGCCCATGGCCTTCTGGAAGGAGTCCCAGAACTTAGAAGTGAAGATGCTTCCACGATCTGAAGATATCAATTGTGGAATGCCGTGCAAGTAGACAATCCTAGAGGTGTATAGCTCTGCCAACTGAGCTGCTGTGATGGACTCTTTGATTGGAAGAAAATGAGCCACTTTAGTGAGCTTGTCGATGACAACGAAGATAGCATCATTTCCACGCTTGGACTTGGGAAATCCAGTCACGAAGTCCATTTCGATATGATCAAACTTCCACTCTGGCATAGCAAGAGGTTGGAGGAGACCAGCTGGTCGTTGGTGTTCTGCTTTCACCCTTCGGCAGACATCACATTCATTCACGAATTGAGCGATTTCTCGCTTCATTCGAGTCCACCAATACGACTGCTTGAGGTCATGGTACATCTTCGTACTTCCAGGATGAATGGAAAGAAGATAATTGTGCGCCTCGTTCATAATGACTTTCCTTAGATCACCTTTAGGAACCACAATCCGGTCCTCGAAGAATAAAGTGTCTCTGTCATCAATGCGATAGCACTTGTATTTGGAAAGACCCTTGTCGATACCACGTTTCACCTTCTTCACCATGGTATCCAGGAGTTGTGCCTCACGAATTTGATCTTCCAAAGTAGGAGAGACTACGAGGTTGGCAAGAAAGCCTTGAGGAACAACTTGAAGATTCAGCTTGCGGAAAGCTTCACAAAGATCCGGTTGGAATGGCTTGAGAATTAAGTTGTTGCAATAAGCCTTCCTGCTCAAAGCATCTGCAATGACATTGGCTTTGCCTGGAGTATATTCAATACTTGGATTGTACTCTTGAATCATTTCGACCCATCGAGTTTGCCTGAGGTTGAGGTTGGGCTGAGTGAAGATGTACTTGAGACTCTTGTGATCGGTGAATATGTCCACTTTTCTTCCCAACAAGAGATGTCTCCACGTTATTAATGCATGGACAACTGCCGCCAACTCAAGATCGTGAGTGGGGTAGTTCTTTTCGTTGGGTTTCAACTGACGAGAGGTATAGGCCACAACTTTCTTCTCTTGCATTAACACGGCACCGAGACCTTGAAGAGAAGCATCACAGAAAACTTCAAATGGCTTGGATTCATCAGGAGGAGTTAAGACAGGAGCTGTGACGAGTTTCTCTTTGAGAGTGTTGAAAGCAACGTCACACTCAGGAGACCAGACATACTTCACATGCTTCTGGAGGAGGTTGGAAAGAGGCTTTGCAATCTTAGAGAAATTCTCAACGAATCTTCGGCAATAGCTTGCAAGACCAAGAAAACTGCGGAGCTGCTTGACATTCTGAGGAGGTTCCCAATTCACAATTGCAGACACCTTCTCGGGATTAACAGCGATGCCCTTGGCAGAGATGATATGACCAAGGTAAAGAACTTCATCAAGCCAAAACTCACATTTTGAAAACTTCGCATAGAATTGATATTCTCTGAGCTTGTCGAGCACCAATCGCAAATGTTTGGCATGATCCTTCTTATTCTTGGAGAAGACCAAGATATCATCTAGATACACCAGGACAAATTCATTGGTATAGGGGTTGAAGATGAAATTCATCATCCGAGAGAATGTTGGAGGAGCATTGACAAGGCCGAAAGACATGACAGTATATTCATAAGAACCAAAGCTTGTTCTGAATGCTGTCTTGGGAATATCCTCTTCACGAATGTGAATCTGATGATAACCCATTCGAAGGTCAAGCTTGGAGAAAAATTTAGCACCTTTAAGTTGCTCGAATAGCTCATTGATGTTTGGAAGTGGATACTTGTTCTGGATTGTCTTCTTGTTCAATGGACGGTAGTCGACACAAAGTCGTTCCGTGCCATCCTTCTTCTGGACAAAAAGAACTCCACAACCCCACGGAGATGAACTCGGTCTGATCAAACCCAGACGCTCTTGTTCATCGAGTTGTTTCTTCAATTCCTTCAGCTCCTTGGGTCCAAGCTTGTATGGACGCTTGCAAACGGGTTCCGTGCCCGGCTCAAGATCGATAACGAACTCAACTGGCCGGTGAGGAGGCATACCCGGAAGCTCTTCTGGAAAGATATCTTGGTACTCACAAACGACTGGAATTTGAGAGATGGCATTCAATTCGCCCTTCTCATTGAGAGAAAATAACCGAATGGTTTCATCACGAGCGGCATAAATGATAACATCCTCAGAAGAGTGTGTCAATTGAATTTCCCTGGCAGCACAATCAAGTTGAGCCTTGTGCTTAGAAAGCCAGTCCATCCCGAGAATAAGATCAATATCCGAGTCACCAAGAACAATTGGTTTAGATAGAAATTTATAGTTCCCCATCTTGATGGAAACATCCGGGACACAATTATTAGATGTCATTTGCTTACCCGGGGACACAATCTTCAACGGGATAGGAATCTTTTCCGTCACAAACTCATGCTTGGCAACAAAAGGTCTTGAAATGAAAGAAAGAGATGCACCAGTGTCAAAAAGAACTTTTGCAGGAATATCATTAACTGAGAGATTACCCATTATCACATCAGTAGATTCCTCCACTTGAGCTGCATTCATCATGTTCACCTTTGCAGACTTGGGATTATGCTTGACCACTGCATTGCTGGAAGATCTCACAGGAGGAGGAGGCGGAAGGCGCCTTTGGTTGAAGCACTTGTTCGCATAGTGACCTTTCTGCTGACACTTGTTGCAAGTCACCTCTGAGAGTGGACGATGATAAGGAGCATTGGACTTTGGAGCTTCATTCTGAGACTTGTTCTGATAGCCAGGGTTGGAATAGTGGGAAGATCCATGGCCACCTTTGTTCTTCTGCTGGTATGGCTGACGAAACAGAGGAGGAGGAGGCAACCAGAACTTCTGTTGCTTAGCAGCCACTAATGAGGAAGAAGAAGACTGAACTGCGTCCCTGACTCTCTTCTTAGAAGCCTCACACTTGAGCTGAGCAGCCTCTTGCTTCAGTGCCATATTGTAGAAATCATCATACTTGGTCGGCTCAAAAAGCACGAGAGGTAATTGTAGATCTTCTCTGAGGCCACCTCTGAATTGATAGATCATGCTCTTTTCATCAGGAACGTCTTGCTTAGTGAAGCGAGCGAGTTTCTGAAACTGAGTATTGTATTGATACACGGACATGCTGCCTTGCTTGAGATTGCGGAACTCCTCACGCTTGCTCTCAACAACACTTTGTGGAATGTGGTGAGCTTTGAAGTCTCGACGGAAATCATCCCAGGTAATCACACGACCTCCTCTGGAATCTTTGAATTATTGATACCACTCGGCAGCTTGATCCTTGAGTTGAAAAGAAGCGAACTTGACATAGTCCTCAGGCCTGACATTGCTACATTCAAAATGCTTGTTGATGTCCACGAGCCAATCATCGGCATCCGTGGCCTCGGCACAGTAGCTGAAAGACTTGGGCTGATTTGCGAGGAACTGGTTGAGGGTAGCGAAGTGAGGCTGATTGTTGCCTTGACCTTGATTTCCTTGATTGCCTTGCCCTTGGGTGCGTTCTTGCAAGAGTTGCAGAATCATCTGAGCATTGGCGTTGGTGGCTGCCATGATAGCTTGCCATGCCTCCGGAGGCGGAGGTGGTGGTGGAGGGTTCGCCTGACTCCCCTCATTGCGTTCTGGATTCTCATGCATTGGCGGAGCCATCCTGAAGAGGGTGACATCTGTTAGCATCTTGATAGACAAATAGACAAGTAGAATCAACGGATAGAAATTGCAACATATAGTCTTCACAATAAACATTCGAACGAGGATGAACAAATGAATTCCATAGTAAATCATCACACTTCCATTAAGTTGAGAAGCCACTTAGAAAAAAGGTAAGGAATCAACATTTGACTTCGAAGCAACTCGAATACCACAATTCAAAACAAAACAAAGTATTGGCTTGCAGAATAAGCCGGAACAAAAATATGATAGAGATTTCGTCCGAAGTTTTCGTGGTGGGGCCCACATGGGCTCGATCGTACAGCACCATCATGTACAAGGCAGTGCACATGACATACGAAGCGTCCCCGAGTCGGCATAGCCAAGGACTCTTTAAGACACTACGAGACCACTGTAAAACCAACCGTGGAAAGGCGGACCACTAGACGTCGAACCCTAATCTCATATCATGCGTCTGTCGGAAAGATATCCTAGGAGCTACTTGAATTCCCACTTATAAACTCCCGAAACTTTCTGGTTATGCAATCTGGTGTTGGGGATACAGGGGACACAAAATATATCACCCAAACTAGCAATCCCTAGATCCAGCTGTATCCATCCGTCAACACATAACCAAGAAACCTTCGGAAATCGTGTACCTCAACCTTCGAAAAGCATCCGTTATACGAGTTATGGCAATACTCCCGAACTCCCACCCCAGTACTGGGTGGCGTCGAGGTGATCTCACCAACAACTGCATAAAAGAGATTTCGATGTCGGCGAAACTCAGGTATTTCAGAACTGCAACGATAAAATTGTGACGACAACACCTCGGAGCTCAACTCCCCGGGACACTGCCACAACCCCTAAATGTCAGGAGGCACCAAGAACAATGTTCTCGTCACAAAACCATCGGAACGATTCCAAGATACCCGCGTGATCCTAAAAAAAATTTAGTGAAATTTCAGGAGAGAAGAGTCAAAACTTCTACGTCAGGAGGCCTCACCAGAGCGACGAAGGGACTGAGGAGTAAAAAGAATCCTACTCTCCGATATATATAATCCTAAGACTCAAAACATTTTTGTTCTAGACTCAACAACGCCAGCGATTCGATCAAGCAGGGGGCTCCTAAGTCGGGGATGGCTCTGATTACCAACTTGTAACGCCCATGATGCGGCTATATCTCCCACGTGTCGAGGCACGACTTAGAGGCATAACCGCATTGTGGTTTTGTCGCAAGAAGGGTCATCTTCACACAATCCCATGTAATGAACAAGAATGGGATAACGAGAGTTGGCTTACAATCGCCACTTCACACAATACATCAATATAATTCATACATCATCCAAAATCCACACATAGACCGACTACGGTCAAATCCAAATGAAAATAAGATAACCCCAAATGCTAGATCCCCGATCGTCCCAACTGGGCTCCACTACTGATCATCAGGAAAAGAAACATAGTAACGACCACGTTCCTCGTCGAACTCCCACTTGAGCTCGGTTGCGTCATCTGCACTGGCATCGTCGGCACCTGCAACTGTTTTGGCAGAATCTGTGAGTCACGAGGACTCAGCAATCTCACACCCGCGAGATCAAGACTATTTAAGCTTATAGGAAAAGGATGATGTAATGAGGTGGAGCTGCAGCAGGCACTAAGCATATATGGTGGCTAACATACGCAAATGAGAGCGAGAAGAGAAGCAACGCAACGGTCGCGAAGCTAGAAATGATCAAGAAGTGATCCTGAAACTACTTACGTTCAAGCATAACTCAAACCGTGTTCACTTCCCGGACTCCGCCGAGAAGAGACCATCACGGCTACACACACGGTTGATGTATTTTAATTAAGTCAAGTGACAAGTTCTCTACAACCGGACATTAACAAATTCCCATCTGCCTCATAACCGCGGGCACGGCTTTCAAAAGATAATACCCTGCAGGGGTGTCCCAACTTAGCCCATTATAAGCTCTCACGGTCAACGAAGGATAAACCTTCTCCCGGAAAGACCCGATCAGTCTCGGAATCCCGGTTTACAAGACATTTCGACAATGGTAAAACAAGACCAGCAAAGCCGCCCGAATGTGCCGACAAATCCCGATAGGAGCTGCACATATCTCGTTCTCAGGGCACACCGGATGAACACTACGTACAACTAAAACCAGCCCTCGAGTTTCCCCAAGGTGGCGCTGCAAGTGGCTCTAGTTTGGACCAGCACTCAGAGGAACACTGGCCCGGGGGTTTAAATAAAGATGACCCTCGGGCTCGCGAAAACCCAAGGGAAAAAGGCTTAGGTGGCAAATGGTAAAACCAAGGTTGGGCCTTACTGGAGGAGTTTTATTCAAGGCGAACTGTCAAGGGGGTCCCATAAATCACCCAACCGCGTAAGGAACGCAAACTCAAGGAACATAATACCGGTATGACGGAAACTAGGGTGGCAAGAGTGGAACAAAACACCAGGCATAAGGCCGAGCCTTCCACCCTTTACCAAATATATAGATGCATTAATTAAATAAGAGATATTGTGATATTCCAAAAATATCCATGTTCCAACATGGAACCAACTTCAACTTCACCTGCAAATAGCAACCGCTATAAGAAGGGTTGAGCAAAAGCGGTAACTTAGCCAAACAACGGTTTGCTAGGAAAGGATGGTTAGGGGCTTGACATGGAAAATATGGGAGGCATGATATAGCAAGTGGTAGGTAGCGCAGCATGGCAATAGAACGAATAACTAGCAAAGCAAAGATAGAAGTGATTTCGAGGGTATGGTCATCTTGCCTGCAAGGTTCTTAGAGTTGTCGAAAGCTTGATCCTCGTAAACGTACTCAACAGATTCCTCGTTCACGAACTCGTCTCCCGGCTCTACCCACAACAAGAACACAAGCAAACGGAACCACAATCAATCACGGGAAATGCACAAGCAACATGATGCAAAACATGTATAATATGCGAGATGTGGTATGTGATGCATATGCGTGTTCCGGAAGAAAAATGATGAACAAGGCAGTAACTTGGCAAACCAAGCATTGCACTAAAAAGATGAGATGATTTCGGTCGAAATCGATATAAAGATCACCGGAAACGGATGCATGGTTTGCAAATGGCAAGCAAAACAAGAATGACACGAATCTGTGATTAACAGCATGATAGCACTTAGAATGCAACAAGTAACTATGCTACAGCACCCCAACATAGCTACAAAGCATATGACAGTAATCTACAGGAGATGCTTGACAAAAGAAGAACACTGAGCTACGGCTAGATCACACCACAACAGGTTCAAACAAGCATGGAAAAAGTGCAAAAGATATCAGGTTCACAGGCTTGGTGAAATTACTGGACATGGCTGAAACAGCATCAGGTAGCAATGTTCAGAGCAAGAAATCAACATGCTACAAGCACTTAACATAGCAAACCAAAGCATGGCAATAATCTACTAAACGCATATGACAAAAGTCCCTTACTGACCATAAGCCAAAAAGGATCAGCAGATATGATGGCAACCATGTAAATATAGCAAGTTTCGTTACCAGGTTTCAGACTTTGCAGAAAACAGAGCATGGCAGAAACAGTAATATGAAGGCATCTTGGTGAGCTTGATGCACTCATCACAAAGCAATTCATGACAAAACAAGCATACCTACAGTAAGATAGCATGTTTATGAAGCTATCCATGACAAGAGCAAATACATAGCATTAAAGGATCAACTACAACAACCTTGGCAATATTGAATAACATGTAAACAATCTGCCAGAAATATTTTATAGCAAAAGTAGAGCAAGATTGAGTCATGATAGGGTATTCCATAATTTCAAACAAAGGCAGGAATGGATAGAGCACAACTATATCTACACAAAATCCTTACAGAATATCACCAAAATAAGCATGGAATTCACTGTAGCCACATGGATACATGGCAACAAAATAACCGCAGAAACAGACAGTGAAATTACTAAGTCCCTGAAAACAGAAACATCACGAAGCCTAGTTTGCATGCTTGTGCTAGTCACCAAAGAGATCACAAAAAATACATGGCATACACCTCTGTAAAGATGGCATGGCATACATCAAAACACATGTAGAGCTCATGCCCATAAGATGCACTCATTAAATGCAACAAAAATAACAAATCCTCAAGTTCTGATAAGTAACAGCAGATAACAGCAACTAGCACTCTTGCACCAGAGATTTGGGCATCAAGATGGACTAAAATGAACATGGTGCAATGGAACAAAATGAAGAGCATCTCGAGATGAACATTTTGATATATTACACGCACGAAACGAAGCTATATGCAGAGAGTTATGATGCGATGAACAGGGGCATATATTGTAAGAATCTCGGACTTGGAGAAAATCGAGAGAGGGGGAAAGTCAACCTCGGGTTGACCCGATCGGATCTGGCGCTCGGCTAGGGTTTGGGGCGCACGGCGGCTCGCCGGAGCAGTGGGGAGATGGCGGCCGGCGACGTTGGAGAGGAAGGAGAGGAAGGAGCCGGAGGCGCGGTCGGCTCAGGCGGCGGCGAACGGCGACGGGGCGCGGGGCGCCGCGGGGACCAGCGGGCGGCGACGGGCGGCCGGCGGCGGATCAGCGGCGAGGCGGCGACGAACGACGGCGGAGACGGCGCGGGAGCGGGGGCGCTCGGGAGGAGGCGGCGGCGTGCGGCGGGAGGAGGCGTCGTGGGCCGCGGGGGCCAACCCCGGTCCTCGTGGGCTTCGGCGGCGCGGCGTACGGCCCGCTGACGTGGCGGCGCCTGGTTGGCCGGGCGCGGCGGCGGGGATGCGTCCGGCCGGCGGCGGACGTGTCCGGTGGCGCGGGGGCGATTTTTGCTAGGGTTAGGGTGGTTTTTGCCCGAGATTTCGGAGGGAGAGGTGTATTTATAGGTAGAGGGAGTTAGGAGACTCCAATTGGAGTGCGGTTTTCGCCCACACGATCGTGATCGAACGACCTAGAGCATGGAAGAGACTTAGAGGGGTTTTTGGGCTGTTTGGAGGGGGGTTTTGCTGCAACACACAAACGGACTTTGCGATTCCCCGGTTAACCGTTGGAGCACCAAACGACCTCCAAATGGAACGAAACTTGACAGGTGGTCTACCGGTGGTATACCAAGGCCACTTGGCAAGCCTCGGTCCATTCCGAGAACATTCAACACCCGCTTACGAAAAGAAAACGAGAGGGGTGCGCCGGAGGAGGTGGGAGTGCCGGATTGCAAAACGGACAACGGGGAAAATGCTCGGATGCATGAGACGAACACGTATGCAAATGAGATGCACATGATGACATGAACAAAAAGCAAAACGGAAAACAAAACCCAACCACGGAGGGAATATCATAACACATGGCCGAAAATGGCAAGAGTTGGAGTTACAAATATGGAAAGTTACATCCGGGGTGTTACACTGAGTATGTGTGTGCATGCACGTGTAGGTTGAGCACTTGAGCGTGACCGTGTGTGTTCCGTCGTGTGCTCGGACATGCATGCATTAGGGCGTCGCGCGTGTTTTTGCGTCCATGTGTACGTGTGACTGTTGCATACACGTAGGGGGAGTACGTGTAGGGGCCACTAAAGGAGCAGTCAAATCACACAGTAAGTAAGTCGGAAGAAGCAACCATCATTTCACTCTTCAATGACACGTACGCAATATAAAATGGTTGATATGGAGAGAAAAAGAAAACCACTATATATACACTAGCAGGAGCCTAAGCTACAAGCCTGCTTGCTTGGGTTGCTCTCTTCACAAGCATAGAACGACGGTGGCCACACCGCTGGTCACATATCCGGCCTGATCCCGCAGCTGGGGGAAGGGAACAATGTTCTGCGTAGACGCGGTCGACATCGGCGATGGAGAAAATCCACAGTCGGTGCGTCCCAATCGGGGGTCACCGCGGTATGGGCCGATGCCACGTCCCAACCGCCCTTCTAGCTACAGCCCGACGTCCGTTTCGAAAATATTAGTGCATGTCAACAAAAATTATACTAGTATCGATGTTCCCTTTCGAAAAAAAGCATATAAGATGTTACTTCTTACACAAATGATCTTTATATCCAACAGACACAAAATATCCATTCGACTGTTCGAAATTACTTTCACTACTGATCTGATGTCGAGGTAATTGCTGCATCGCCACCAAAACCCACCATCGCTTAAGCTAAAGTAGACCGAGCTAACCCCTATATTAGCATATTACTAAGATAAACAGAAGGCACTGTAGAATCATTTAGGACGTGAGCTTGTCAATCTGAATGTGGAGGGACACTAGCTTAGCCCCGGCCAGCAGCTTGGGCGGAACTGTGAAGAAGGCCAGCTCCTGCACGGCGACGTCGCCGGGATCCCTGCTGCTTGTCACCTCCATTTCCACCTTGACGGCGTCGGTCCTGCCTTTGGGCTCCCCCGGCGGGCCATTCGCCCACAGCTTGCCCACGTAGTGTGGCAGTGGGGACGCCCCTGCTCTGATGCAGACGACCGACACGGCGATAGGCGCGCCGATGTCGAGCATGGCGCCGACCAAGAAAAATGCGCGGCCGTCCTCCTCCGCGAACAGCAAGAGCCGTGGCTCCGACAGTGGCACTTTCAGCTGGAGCGCCTTGCCATACTGGATCCTGTGCACGGGCATGGGATGCACGGTGCTGATGTGGTGGGAGAGCCACGGCAGCGAGCCTTCGAAGCCGCAGACGGGCATAGGGAATTTGCAGGGCGCGAGCGGACACACGCTCTGGTGATCAGCGAGCTTGTGGTAAGTGACGTAGAGCCCACAGCCTTCGTGCGGGCACTCCACCCTCAACGAGGAGAGGACGGCGTCCACCGCCATGTTCCGCACGTCGAAGCCACCGCCGCGCTCGCACTTCTGGCACTGCCGCTGGTTCCCGGGGCGCTCGACGCGGCAGTCTGCGCAAGCCAGGTGCCCTCCCTTGCACTGCACAAATCAATCGAACAACACATCAATCAAGAAACCTACACCTTACTCGATTAGCCGAACGAACAAGGTGTATTCAAACCTCATACACTAGAGGCTTCAAGGGGCGGAGGCACAAGGGGTAGTGGAGCAAGGTGAGGTCCATCGAGACCATAGAGAGCTCCATCGTCGGGTCCTGTTCCGTCTGCATGATCTCGCCCTCCTCGTGCACAACCATCTCTCGCTTTATTAGGGCCGGGGCATTACAAAGCTTTACCGTCACATATTCATACTAGTATCAACACATGCAAGTATCCAAAGGAGAGTCACGGCATGCATGCATGTGTTGTAATTAATGCATCGGTAAACGCAAATTATTGAAATATATCGAGTGCAGTGCTTTGATGTGTCGCGTCAACTCGTACAAGACCGAGAAGTTTGATTACTACAATGCCCTCTCGCCTTAACCGCACCTACCTTTGGCTGCATGACAGGTGGGCCACCGACCGGTTGGGCCCACCTGTCATGGACGCAAAGGCAGGAGCAGTAAGTCAATGAAGCTGCGTCCCTCCCTCGCCCATGAGCGTGGTGGCTGGCAGGACTAGGATAAGCTTTCATTCGCTACACGCTCTACCTCCCGTACGCGTTGGACATGCAGCAGTTCAATCGGTGTCAGATGGCCAGAAGCATACTGTAGTACTCCTCCACTTCAGTAGTACTCCATCATTTTGTTCGACTTCCCGAAGAGGCGAAGAGCCAAGCGCAGCCCGGACGCTCGTGTGGCAGTTTCATGTGTAGAGTAGTCTAGGATAGCGTGTACCGTGCCTGTAAGCTTAAAATTGTTGGGGTCGGCTCCATGCTATATTTTTTTGATTAAAATTATCTTCTGGCCCTACCTGTCATCCTGGTGATTCTAGTTTGCACGCTCATCTGTTCAAGACAGGAATATATATTTTAATTTGTGGTGGGGTAAATGTTAGAGGTTGCAGCAAATGGAGTATTGTACATTGCGGGTCTTTCAGCCAAGTTTAGAGGCAACCATGTGGGGCCAGTGCTATGATGTGTCGCGTCAACTCGTACAACGAGGAGAAGCTTGATTTTACTACTACACGCCTTCTCCCTCGCCCATGCGCGTGGTGGCTCGCAGACAAGGACAGGCTTTTGCTTATATAGTACTACAACAAGCTATCCCTCCCGCTCGCGGTGGACGGACATGCAGCAGTGGATTCGATACTGTAGAAGCAGTAGTAGTAACATCATTGTTCGTCTTCTCGAAGAGGCGAAGAGCCAAGTGCAACCCGAACGTGGCAGTTGCGAACCTTGGAGCACGCATATAGACAGGCTCTTGCATGAGACAAAATTGCTATGTGAGCCCACTATTGTAGTAAGTACTTGCTAGTATAGCCCTGTAAACCAGAAAGGAGTATTTGCCTTTCTAGGGATTTCAACAAGTGACTAGACTACACCGAGACAGAGTACATATGGAGCAAAATGAGTGAATCTACACCGTAAATAAATATGTAGTTATCTCGTTTTCCTCTCGGCCTTGGTCGCGGTGCACAATATTGAGTATACTAGTACTATCATCTTGAAATTTACGAAGTCACCATAGGCACCTCGTCGTCGACGGGAACGTCTCCTGACACGTGATAGACACGAGCGGCGGTCGCCTCCATAGGTGCTTGAATGCCAAGGAGGGAGAGGGTAGCGGTTCCCGAGACTTTGAACAGTCAATGATGCATCCTCAAATTACTCTACATGCAGAGGGAATTAATTGGAGAAGCATAATAGAGCCAGCACGATGTGAATGCAACAGAGTTTGGATTCTCATATAAAGGCGCCCCAGCACTCCAATCCATCTACTCCTTAGTCTCTGCGCAACACTGCTCACTCCAATCCAAGACCAAGTGACTAGAAGCCAGAAGCACCTATGGTGGCGATGGACGCAAGCGGTAGTCGGCTGTGCCAAATCATCCAAGGCGCTGGCCTGCGGCCCCGCACCGTGCAGCGTTTCCACACGGTGCTGGCGACCGCCGGCGTCGTAGCCCTCGCCGATGCCGGCTTCGCCTCTCGCATGGACGACATGACGGTCAACTCCATCCGCAAGTTTGCTGCCGTCAAGAAGCGTGCGGACGACCTTGCCGTACTGCTCCAGCCTGCGCGCCCAGGCTCCTCGTTGCCTGCCACCCTCATCGGCCTCCATGGTGACGAACTCTTTCAAGCCTTGGTGGCCCTGCAGTTGCCGGAGGTCGCGATGAAGAATGTGCACCTCGAGGCCGCGCTCGTCGCACGGCGCCTCGCCATGCAAGAAATTGTCGACCTGCACATCCACGTCTACGAGGAAATCATCTACATAGGCCACTACAAGGCCAGCGAGGACAGAAAGACGTTGGCCTTCTTCCAGCGGCTGGAATCTTTGGACGCCATTGTTCAGAAGCACGTCGACCTGGCCACGAAAGCCGCTGCTACTTAGCCGCCGTTCGATGGGCCGGCGCCCTGAGTCGAGGAGGTGGACATCGTCGATGGATGCATCTCTTCTTCTTGCCTCCTGTAACCAGCACTGCATCACCTCGTGGCCTTAATGTTTTATTAGTATAGGAGTATATGGCATTTTTATTCCAGTAGTAACATTTTCACTGTGAGGTGGGGCCGCAATTGAGCAAACCGACCATCGGCAAATCCCCACCCCGCCCACCGGGCGTCGGCTAAGTTTAGAATTAGAAGAGAGAAACGAGGGAGAAGAGCTAGCTGTAGCATAGACGCTGTTGTCAGATGGGACTCGCGTTGATAGAATAGGAGTACTGAGCACTCGTACCTCTTTTTTTAGGGAAAAAGCAGTCGTATGTCTAGTACTACCACTAGTTGAGTGCGTGCGACCTATACCTGTCATCACTTTAGGTCTCCTTTTCGAACCGCAGCTACGCTTCACCGTACATATTTTTTCACGCATTTATCCTCCTATATGTACTCCTAGGCTATTTCCACGTGCACCCTTTCGCCGACATGTGGGACATAGAGCATCTGGGTCGTAGTGCATGCACGACTCGGAGCATATGTCGGGGTACTTTACATTTCAGACCTCACGAATTACATGCAAACCCCCCGTAGAAGAATAAATAAATAAATGAATTACTACATGAAACCAGATTATTTTCGTAGAAACCGGAGCACGTTCATTAAATTTTGGACATAACACGTTTATAAAAAACTACCAGACCTAAACTAGTCTAAGGGCCTCTTTGATTCGTAGGATACTGAAAACACAGAAATGGGGAAAGTATGATGGCGATGAACCGAGACGAGGAGAACTCTACTAACTCAGTTAGAGGTTAGAGTTAGATTCTAACCCTGAACTAACTCTAAACCAAAGAGGTGTATGGATGGCAGGGTTAGATTGACAATAAATGTTCTTTCTCAATCATTGCGCAACACTGCTCACTCCAATCCAAGACCAAGTGACCAGAAGCCAGAAGCACCTATGGAGGCGATGGTCGCGAGCGGCAGTCGGCTGTGCCAAATCATCCAAGGCGCTGGCATGCGGCCCCGCACCGCGCAGCGTTTCCAGATGGTGCTGGCGACCGCCGGCGTCGTAGCCCTCGCCGACGCCGGCTTCGCCTCTCGCATGGACGACATGATGGTCAACTCCATCCGCAAGTTCGCCGCTGTCAAGAAGCGTGTAGCGAAAGCTCCTACTAGTCCTGCCAGCCACCACGCTCATGCGCGAGGGAGGGGGCGTTGTAGTAATCAAGCTTCTCGGTCTTGTACGAGTTGACGTGACACATCAAAGCACTGCACTCGATATAAGTCTTTTTACACATTTCAAATGGACTACTACATACGGATGTATGTAGACATATTTTGCTTCGTATGTAGTCACTTGTTGCAATCTCTAAAAAGACTTATATTTGGAAACGGCGGGAGTACAACGCATGCATGCATGCCGTGACCTCCCTTTTGATACTTGCATGTGTTGATTTGATGCACCTTGCCAAATTTTGACTATAAATTTAACTAACCAAATTTTCATGCATGTCACAAAAAAGTACGGGGCTGTTTGGATTGTGACTATGTTTGTCTTATGTTGCCACATTATTTTTTCCACACTTGCCACACTTGCCTAACTTGAGTTGCTCAAATTGTTAGACAAACTTTGGCTTGCCTAAGGGAATCTTGGCACACTTTTTGTGTCTATGACATGTGGGGTTCACTGCTAATAAAAAAATCTTGTCTTAGGTGTGGCGAATAAAAAAAGACTTATATTTAGGAACGGAGGGAGTAGAAAATATAAATAATAATGCATGTTGGGGCAACCCACGTTTCCGATAATTTTAGCCGTGGGCTTGTTCACAATTTTTACGAGGGGGTGGTTGTTCATTTAATGGAGGGACTTGTACCAGACTTGAACGATACAAAGAGCGACCTAGCACACCGTAACACCACTTGGAACAAGCGGGTAGCTATCGAAAAAACAATCAACAACTAAAAAACGGCGACCTGGCAGGTAGTGCACAATTTTAAATGATTGTTTTGATGGAGTGAAAAAGGAAAACTACCCCATTACGTATATATATAGGCCGGAGCCTTCGCGCTTGCTAGCTAGGGTTGCTCTATTCACACACTCTCATCCTCTCCAGGTCTAAACAAGATAGGGGTGGTAACATTGTCTTTCTCCCTTCAAAAAACACTGTCTTTCTATCCTCACCGCTGGTTACAGATCCGGACGTATCCCCCTCCGCCAGTGAAGGGGAGGAGGGGCAGCGTTTAGGCCGTCGTCGACAGGGAGGGAGGAGACCCACTACCGGCAGCACCGTTATCTCTGGCCGAGCGCCGGCGCGAGAGGTCCTCTGATCCCTTCGTCGTTGCCCTAGTGTGGGCGGATCCGGCCTCCCGCCGCCCACCTATCCACATCCCGACGACCTTCAGGTATATCTTCCTTCGAAACCGCCTTAGCTCTACTTCCCCAGCTCGCTACGTTGTTGCATGTGCATCATTTCTACCTCTCAGCCCCTCTCGATCGGATGGTCCAACGTCACCTATTTTTTTTCTTCTATTGTTAGAGGTAAAGCTACTTCATGGAGTCGAATCTTGTACTTGGTTCAAACAAGAAATAAAGTGGGGGTGGGGGAATTTAGTATGTAGTACATAGGACTTGGTACAAACAAGAAGGAAAGGGGGTGAAAGTATTACAGACTGGTCATCCAACCGGTCTCTTGGTCGAAACGGGAAATATAGGGGTAACGCTGTACACAGTGGTATGACCAGGACTAGATTTGCTATCCACACATAGGAGTAGGTGGCTAGAGTGAACAAAAATGGGACCAACCCAGATATGTTTCTTGGATGTTTGTTTCTCGAGGCAACAAACTATGAATCACCACTTTATGCCCCTGTTTAGGTACATGGTGCTGGACTGCTGGTGCACCCACTGTCCCATGCCCTTATACCAAATATTTAGTTGTTCTTAATCTAATGCCCCTGGTAAAAATGAAGCCATGCCACTGTTATAAGCCATGACAAGTTTAGCCAAATGTTTTTGCCTGTAATTGTTTGGGACTCTGACTGTTTCCTCTGTAGCTTTTTGTGCAAACAGGGATATCCATTTCACCTGGTTGTTGTTGTGACCTTTTGGTGCACTGCACAAAACTCTTCTTAAAATAAGTGACTTTTGTGATGTTTAACTGGAATGTCAGAATGGAACAGTTGGTTCATTTCGGTGGAACTGCACAAAGGGAGATCTGTGTTCCAATCCTCATCATCCATATTGGCACCATAACCTTCCTTTAGGTAAGAATGATATTTAATGCATGTTTTTCATCTCTATTTTGCGACTGCCATGAGAAAATAATGCTATTTTTTACTAGTACACTTGTACTCCCTCACTGACAAAACCAATTCTGAAATAGAAGGCCAATCATGTACTTGGTTTCACCAACTGGTGTGGAGACTGAGAAACAGAGCATGAAGAGGAAGAAGAAGAAGAGTAAACAGTGCCAAGGCGATCTTGCTGAAGCCAGAGGCCTCAGTCGAGGCCATTCAAGGGCTCCAGCAACGACTACCTTACATGTGAGACGATCCTCCAGGGAGCCCTTCCACTTCTGTTGTCTCACTTAATTAATTAGGCATACTTAAGTACCACTAATTTATTGCTGCCTAATTTTCCTGTCGGAGTTAAACAAATCTTTAGTAGCACCCTATGATGAATCATGTACGTGTGTATGTTTGTCTATGAGGCGAATCATGTGGTGGAGCAGGGAGGGAATGCTAACTTTACCCATTAAGATAATGAGGGTGCTTCTATTTGTTAGTGTATGTTCCATCAACTAGTCCCACTATTACAGTAATCTCACTCTCTCAATATATGTGCCAACAGGGATGCTCGATTTTGGTGGAACTGCACAAAAACTTTGGGTGCTTCATTGCCTCGACAGCTTCCTTCCTTTCCTGTTAGTCGGTAATCTCGGCTTGCATTCTTCCTTTGCTGTCAGTCGCTTGGCTTATCTCAGCTTCCAGTCAAAGGAAATAGTAATTGATATGCTACCTCACACAGGTTGGTACTGGTCTTTATCCTGATTATTGTGCTTGTCATATGTATTAGTAATTTGGTATTGTGCTACTGTTTGCCGATTTCATAAAGGAGGAACTTGGAGCCTGAACTCGCAGGCAAATCATTACATCGGGTGATTTCAGTAGAACTGCACAAAAAGATCAGATGGACAGGTACTTATGCTGCTGCTATGTACTCCAAAGTTCACTCAGACAAGCATCGATGTTGACAAGAAGAAGTGCCTATATTCATTTGAGTATCAACCGGTGTCAACCAATTGTCGAACTCCAAGTATTAGGAGAGTGAACGCCAAAAATATTGCTTGGCGCATAGCCCAGAAAAATGCAGTCCAGTCTTTGGTCCCAACTTGTGCCTTTTGGTTATCTGGACATATGGTAGCGAACTGTATGGCATGGAGTCTAAAGATTCCAGACAAGTTGGTTGACGCGTATATTCATCTGGCACTTAATCAGTCTGCATGCCAGGGATGCTCCATTTCAGTTGAACTGCACAAAAAATTTGGGTGGTTCATTTTCTCAACCGCCTCCTTTCTCGTCTGCAATGTAGAATTTTGGCGAGATACAGGACCAAGATGAGCCAGTAAACTAGTTGGATGAAAGTAGTGGCCAAGTTGCTCAAACCTCCCTCGGCACGAGGCCACTATTTGAGGATAAACCTACAAGCAAAGTTCAGATTGTCTGTGTTGCCTCTTATGTACTCGAAAGTTTGCTCGTAGAAGCATTAATTTTAGCAAGAAGTACCTCCGACTGAACACCATTTACCAGTCTGCAATGTAGAATTTTGGCGAGCTACAGGACCAAGATGAGCTAGTAAACTAGTTGGATGAAAGTAGTGGCCAAGTTGCTCAAACCTCCCTCGGCACGAGGCCACTATTTGAGGATAAACCTACAAGCAAAGTTCAGATTGTCTGTGCTGCCTCTTATGTACTCGAAAGTTTACTCGTACAAGCATTAATTTTAGCAAGAAGTACCTCCGATTGAACACCATTTACCAGTCTGTACCCTAGGTAATTAAAGTTCGTCCATGGATCATATTGGCTGTGATCTCAATCATTTGGATGCATAAACATACTGAACATGTGTATATTTGAATCTTTTTTTGAATTATCTATGAATATTGTTGTGTGACTATCAATCATTTGGATCCATAGACATGCTGAACTTGTGTATATATGAATCTTTTGAGTTGTTGATAGTGAATGTTGGCTATGAATATGAATGTGTCCTGTGAACCTGAGTTTGATATGAATGTTTACCTTTTCTGTTGTGCTTGTGTGTGAACTTGTTAGTATGCCTACTGTGGGGTATGTGACGTGTGGGTGTCAACGGCACACCTTCTTCCCGAGAAGAATTGCACCTGCTTTGTTAGGGTAGCAGCGGCGCATCAGCTCTTTTTAATCTTTTTGCTCTGTCTTGCCCCCTCCCCCGCTCAACCCCTACCGTAATGTTTTCGGCCTCAAAACAAACATAGTATTGCGTTGTTTTTGGGGCTTGATGGAAAATCGAGTGCTGGTTTCTGTAGGTTGGCCCGCCCAGCAAATGGGCTGCTGGTCCACCACGGACTGGGAGGCTAAAAATACAAGTTGTATGGTGCAGAGGCAAGTAAAAAAACGCCATCGAGAGCCATCCACTGAAGAAAAAAAATCTCTCCTGATGTGCTTCTTTAGTCATGCCGTCGTCCCCTCTATAATCCAGTTCGCTCAGGGATCTGGTATCATTTTGTTTCCAGAGGGCGAACAAGTATCAGCTAGCCCTAGGTTTTGTATTTTAACATGCGTAGCCCACGATATACGGGTGACAGTGGTTTCAACTTATTTTTTTAGGTCCATACCGGCCTATGGGCTTTTTCTTAAAGATCGGCAGCCCAATGTATTTTTTAACCACATTATATATATATATATTTCTATTATTACTATTATCGTATATTTTATAGAGACTTATATATACATTATGAAAACATCCCACGTGTTATTAACTTATAAAAGTAAATGTTTAACAGAAGTTGGCAAGGAAAATCCTGGTTGTTTTTGACTCACAGGCAAGGAAAATCCTTGTGATTGCGTACAAAAGCTTGCGAAGATTTTAAGGACCAATGTAACAATAATGCACTCATTTTTATTTTGAGCAATAACTCGCTAATTTGTTAATTATGTATATAAAAAATGTGCCTCTCCGGTTTATTTTTTATATTAATTGCTCCTTCTAACATAACATTATATATATATAACGAGCCCAGCTAATTCGTGTATTTGAAGAAAGTGCAAATGGGCTGGGATTTCTTAGATAATATAAATGGGCCGCATTGACGCGAAATTATTTGTTCACCCAGCAATGCAAATGGACTGTACATTCTAGAAAACATGGGTTAAATATATGCCACATTTTTGCAGGCTGACATGTGGGCCAATAGATCGAAGCCTACGCAGGGCGTTGTCAACTTGGTCGGCATGCACCTTCAATCTCTCGTCTTCTTCCTCCAGCGTCGTCGGGACCGCCTAGTCCGGCCTCCGGCGGCTAGCGGCTCTGCTTAGCACGCATCTCAGCAGGTGCAATATCATGCATAATTTCTTTATATAAGGAATGAGGTATTGCACTTGCACTAGCACCCATGTCACATAAGTCATGATAGCAATGATCTCCTATTTTAACAGAAATAACAGCCATGCCAACAACAGGTCTATGTTTACCCTTAGTATCGGGTCTAGCAATTCTAGCAGCTTCATCACAGAAATAAATAACATGCCCATCAATATTATCGGCCAAGAGATCTTTAACCATAGCAATACTATGTTAAAATTTAATTTGCTCAAGGGGTGTAGGTGTTCTAGTATTACTCTTACGAACCACAGTTGAGGCTTTAGCATGATCCTTTATTCTAACAGGGAAGGGTGGTTTCACAATATAAGCAGTAGGAACAATAGGATCAACATTATAAGTGATAGTCTTTTCTTCAACTTTAATGGGTTCAACTACTTTTACTTCAATGGGAGGATTATATTTAAACCACTTCTCCTTAGGGAGATCAACATGAGTAGCAAAGGATTCACAGAAAGAAGCTACTATCTCAGAGTCAAGTTCATATTTAGTGCTAAATTCACGTAAAACATCGGTATCCATAAAAGATTTAACACAATCAAACTTAGGTGTTATACCTGACTCCTTACCTTCGTCGAGGTCCCAATCTTCAGAGTTGCGTTTAATTCTTTCCAATAAATCCCATTTGAATTCAATAGTCTTCATCATAAAAGAACCAGTACAAGAAGTATCGAGCATGGAGCGATTGTTGAGAGAAAGCCGAGCATAAAAATTTTTGAATAATAATTTATCTTGAGAGCTCATGATTGGGGCATGAATATAACATTGACTTAAGCCTCCCCCAAGCTTGAGCGATGCTTTCTCCTTCGCGAGGCCAAAAATTATATATATATATATATATATATATATATATATAATTACGATCACGATGAAAAAGATGCATAGGATAAAACTTCTGATGAAATTCCAATTTCAATCGGTTGTAGTTCCATGATCCCATATCATCACATAGCCTAAACCATGTCAATTCCTCTCCCTTCAAAGATAAAGGGAAGACCTTCTTCTTGATAACATCCTCGGGCATACCTGCATGCTTAAATAATCCACAAACTTCATCCACATAGATTAGGTGCAAATCGGGATGCAATGTTCCATCTCCTGTAAAAGGATTAGCTAGCAGTTTCTCTATCATACCCAAGGAATTTCAAAGTAAACATTTTCAGTACTTTCAGTAGGTTGAGGAGCAACTCTTTGCTCTACTGGTCGGGGTGAAGATACCCCGAACAAGCCCCTCAAAGGATTATGTTCCATAGTAACAAGTGACAGTAAATTCCAGCACACTATATAAATTTTTTCTTACCAAAGGCGCTTCACTCCCCGGCAACGGCGCCAGAAAAGAGTCTTGATGACCCACAAGTATAGGGGATCTATCGTAGTCCTTTCGATAAGTAAGAGTGTCGAACCCAACGAGGAGCAGAAGGAAATGGCAAGCGGTTTTCAGTAAGGAATTCTCTGCAAGCACTGAAATTATCGGTAACAGATAGTTTTGTGATAAGGTAATTTGTAGCGGGTAACAAGTAATAAAATTAAATAAGGTGCAGCAAGGTGGCCCAATCCTTTTTGTAGCAAAGGACAAGCCTGGACAAACTCTTATATAGAGAAAAGCGCTCCCGAGGACACATGGAAATTATCGTCAAGCTAGTTTTCATCACACTTATATGATTCGCGTTCGTTACTTTAATAATTTGATATGTGGGTGGACCGGTGCTTGGGTACTGCCCTTCCTTGGACAAGCATCCCACTTATGATTAACCCCTATTGCAAGCATCCACAACTACAAAAGAAGTATTAAGGTAAACCTAACCATAGCATGAAACAGATGGATCCAAATCAACCCCTTACGAAGCAACGCATAAACTAGGGTTTAAACTTTTGTCACTCTAGCAACCCATCATCTACTTATTACTTTCCAATGCCTTCCTCTAGGCCCAAATAATGGTGAAGTGTCATGTAGTCGACGTTCACATAACACCACTAGAGGAGAGACAACATACATCTCATCAAAATATCGAACGAATACCAAATTGACATGACTACTTATAGCAAGACTTCTCCCATGTCCTCAGGAACAAACGTAACTACTCACAAATCATATTCATGTTCATAATCAGAGGGGTATTAATATGCATAGAGGATCTGAACATATGATCTTCCACCAAATAAACCAAATAGCATCAACTACAAGGAGTAATCAACACTACTAGCAACCCACAGGTACCAATCTGAGGTTTGGAAACAAAGATTGGATACAAGAGATGAACTAGGGTTTGAGATGAGATGGTGTTGGTGAAGATGTTGATGGAGATTGACCCCCTCCCGCTGAGAGGATCGATGGTGATGACAATGGTGATGATTTCCCCCTCCCGGATGGATGTTTCCCCGGCAGAACAGCTCCGCTGGAGGCCTAGATTGGTTCCGCCAAGGTTTCGCCTCGTGGCGGCGGAGTTTCGTCCCGAAAGCTTGCTTATGATTTTTTTCTCGGACGAAAGACTCCATATAGCAGAAGATGGGCACCGGAGGCCTGCCAGGGGGCCCACGAGACAGGGGGCGCGCCCAGGGGGTAGGGCGCGCCCCCCACCCTCGTGGCTAGGGTGTGGGCCCCCTCTGGTTGATTCTTTCTCCAGTATTTTTTATATATTCCAAAACGTGCCTCCGTGGAGTTTCAGGACTTTTGGAATTACGCAGAATAGGTCTCTAATATTTGCTCCTTTTCCAGCCCAGGATTCCAGCTGCCAGCATTCTCCCTCACTAGTAGAAAACAGGGCTTTGGTCACAGGGCAGTATTCACATTAGTTCCGGTTCAGTCACGAACCGGGACTAATGTGAGCATTCGTCCCGGTTCGTGCGGCTAAGGCATTAGTCCCGGTTCACCTGGGCCCTTTAGTCCCGGTTGGTGCCACGAACCGGGACTAAAGGGTGCGATGCCCATTAGTACCGGTTGGTGGCACCAACCGGGACTAAAGGTCTAACCTTTAGTCCCGGTTGGTGCCACCAACCGGGACTAATGGGCTTTGAGGCATTAGTACCGGTTCATGGCACGAACCGGTACTAAAGGTCCCATTTTCAAACTCTACCCCCCCCCCCCCCCCCGTGGACCGCCTTTTCAGTTTTAGAAAAAACAAAAGAAAATGATGGAAATGTCAAAAAAATAAAATAAAATAAGTTTCCCATGTGATATGTGGTCTAGTTGTTGGGAAAATTTACAAATATGAATTTCGACTTTATTTGCAAAATCTCTCTGGAATTTGTAAAATGAGCATAACTTTTGCATACGAACTCGGATGAAAAAGTTTTTTATAT
This sequence comes from Aegilops tauschii subsp. strangulata, assembly GCF_002575655.3. Taxonomy (NCBI): domain Eukaryota; kingdom Viridiplantae; phylum Streptophyta; class Magnoliopsida; order Poales; family Poaceae; genus Aegilops; species Aegilops tauschii. The sequence goes on from NC_053040.3 coordinate 458,304,955, forward strand.
GAAAAATCATCTACTCAAAAAGTTACATCCGAATTTAACGGGGGGAACCCCGTTAAACATTTTCAAAATCCTCAAAAACCTAACAGAAAAAGTTACGGGGCTTTTAAGATCTAGAGTGGAAAAAATCGAAAAAAATTCAAACTTACTAGTGGCGCACCATTTGCTAGGTGCGCCACTAGTAACAGAAAAAAAATAGTTTCAATTTTTTTTGGAAAAAATGTGGTCAAACTAATTATTCTAGAATATTAGTGTTACTAAATAATTATTTCAGTTATTTTGAATTTTGGTCAAATCTGGTCAAACTATGGTCAAACTTTGGTCAAACTGTGGTCAAACAATGGTCAAACTAATTATTCAAGAAATATTAGTGTTACTAAATAATTATTGTTTTTTAAAACAATAGTTTCAAACTCAAACAGTGAAATGTGTCACTTCATGCTCAAGCAAAATTCATGAGGGTTAATAGGATTGACATCTTACTATTGTCAGGAAAACAACAAGTGCAGACTTGGAAACGAGGGAGAATAGAACCCGGAAGTTAAGCGTGCTCAGGCTGGGGGAGTGGGAGGATGGGTGACCGTTCGGGAAGTTAGATGATTTGAAATGATGAGGGGTGATTAGAGATTAGAGGATAAATTGAGCAGTGATGAGGGGTGATGATTAGAGATTAGAGGTTAAAATAATTCAGAAATTTGAAATTCAAAAAAAAATTCAAAAAAATTAAAAAAAAATCAAAAAAAATCATAAAATTTCCTTTAGTCCCGGTTGGTGTTACCAACCGGGACTAAAGGTGGAGCTCCACGTGGCCGCGGCCTTTAGTCCCGGTTCGTGTAAGAACCGGGACTAAAGGGGAGAGGCATTAGTAACGACCCTTTAGTCCCGGTTCAAAAACCGGGACTAAAGGGCCTTACCAACCGGGCCAAAAGCCCCTTTTTCACTAGTGCCTCTTCATGTAAACCTTGTAAAATAAGAGAGAAAGGGCATAAGTATTGTGACATAATGTGTAATAACAGCCCATAATGCAATAAATATCGATGTAATAACACACCACTACAATTTCCAAACTTTGAAAAATGCCACTGCAAATTTTGCAAGCTTTAAAAACATTACTGCAGACTTTGAAAGATGCCACTGAAAATGACATTTTTCAAAGTTTGGAAATTGTAGTGGTGTTTCTCGGAATCGCCAGAATTCGAGTAGCATTTATTAAATTAACCCCTCTTTAATATGTTCCTTATTTGTCTCAAATTTAAACTAATAAAATAAGGATTAGAGTTTTCACCGATTCGCACATGTGAAATCGAAATTCTGACAATTATAATTGTACAAGAGTGATTTATTTGAACACAAAACTAACTGAAAATGTGTCTTACTCCAGTAAAGAGATATCATCACCATACTGATGCACAAACAAAGTTCAACTAATAAGTCATCGTTTGTAGGATTGGTGGACGGGGAAAGAAGAATGATTGCGAGCTGCGCTCAACTTCTAATGATGCGTTCCATGTTTTGAGGTTCTTAGGGTTTCTTATATTGTCTGTCATTTTAGTGGACTCGAAATTGGATGATGATGATATAAGAAACCGACTTAATAGATGAACTTTGCTTGCGTATCAATATGGTTGATGATGTCCCTTTACTGAAGCCAATTTTTTCATTTTAATTTGTATCCTAATAAATTACTCTTGTGTCACTATAATTAACAGATTCCAATTTCACAAGAGTGAATGGGTGAAAAGCTCTAATCCTTATCCTACTAATTTAAATTTGAGACAAATATGGAATATATTATAATGAATATATGGATGTTGATTGCTTTAATATGGATAACTACAGTGCCATGGCATCCAGCTTGTTAAAGACATCCCCGTTCAATACACTGATCTAAACTTTTGTGTAGGTTACTAACATATTACATTTTGTCTTGTAGTACTAATGCTATAGTACTATTATTTTAGGTGTCCCACTATGCACGAGACAAAGTCATCATGAAAATATGGATGTTGCTAGGTTGCCACGGTTGATAGCTGACTTGATAATAATGCGTACCATATATCAGAATGTAATATATTAATATTTTAATTCTTCGTTACTAAGAGTGCTTTATTTTGTCTTAATGATTAATATATTTCTAAATGTATGCATATTTTATTGCCTTGGGATATTCTTTAGCTATTCCTAATGCTCGTCTTGAATCAAAATCAAAAGTTTCTCCATTTTGGACCCGCTTCCAATACATGTTTTGGGTCATAATATACTTAGAACTATGGTCAACAATCTAAATCTTGCACTACAAATCCTGCATTGAAGGACAAGATCTCTAAACAGGGGTGCAAAGTTCCTGTAGTTCTGACAAACTCACACTGGTATGAATGTTGTCAATGCATTACAATCTTAATTGATTCATTCAACGCACAATTTAACATTTCATAGAAGCAGTTCTCTATCGGGTTATTTGATTTAATTTCATGCACTCACGGTACGATGCAGCGCTACATTTTCCAATACCCAAGGTGAGTATTTACACCATGCTCATTTGTATACACGTCGCACATGATTTTCTTTTATAACAATGTTGTATAATGCATATGTAGAACGGTCTTGAACTGAGTACACTATTTTTGGTACATATTTTGATGTATGAAGGAAATGAAGATGTAAACAATATCCCAGTCATGGAATTTCAAGAAGGAATCAACATCAAAGTAGATAATGTTGCTTAGTTATTTTTTAAATATTTTTGTAACTAGTATAATACATTTATGTAATCATGAAATTTTATGTGAAGGCATGTGTGTGGATTGTGCCTTACGTGTGCGAGTCACATTTAAGTGGCTCAGTAAAAAACTCGCTAAAAGAGAAATAAAATTCAAAATATATGTTTTCATTATAGATTATGATACGTGCATTGCATGTGAATGCTTACTAGTAGAGATATACAATTGATGCCCACAAAACAGATAACGGTTCACTCATATGTGTGGGTGTTATGTTAAAATAAGATCACATTGCTGGTAATTTAACCGCTGCTCTTATGCTTGGTAGGATTTGTTAGGATTTAATTAATCCTATTAATCTTTGCTTTTCTAACCGAGGCGGTTGGCTCACATCCCTTCGGTCGCACCCCTTCATAGGCTATATATATATATGTGTAATCTCATCATCAATGAGAACAAGAATTTACTTTTACATCTTGGTGTTTGTCTCTCGTTCCTCTCTCGATCTCAATTCTAAACACGTTATCAGTCACTTGCTCTCCGGCAACAAGCGATCGGCCAAAAACGTTGAAGTTTTCAAGGACGGAATCGATCCATCTACACGAGCCGATGATCTTGATGGATCAGTGCATGCTGCGCTCCCTTTTGTCTTGTTCCTAGTTTGATTAAACAAACATTACTAATGCACTGTATTGTTGATTCGCTATGCATCAATTTGGAACAAGGAGATCTCAGGAGCATGATCAGCGCAGCAGTTGCATCATCGACGACAGCGCTCTCGGGCGTGGCGGACCATGAGCGGCCGTGATGGCTGTAGCGGCGACGCCCCCGGGCGTGGCAAACCGCAAACGGCGGCATCAGCCATAGCCGATTCCCAAGCGGCCGGCACGATTCCTCCACGGCGCTGGCCTAACAGACGACAACGCGGAAACCAGCGGCCGGCTACACCCTCCGGCGCGTGGCGCAAATTCAATCGAGTGATTCGGCCTACAAAGGAACAGAGGAGATGCCTCTCGATGGTGCTCGTCGGCACAGAAGCCATGGAGATCAGATCGGCAACTGCCGATCGATTTCACGGAAGCAGTTACCAAGAAGAGAACGAACAATGCGTCCGTGGCTATCGTCCATGGCAGCAAGGTATGACGGCCACAGCGGCCTCCTACGGCCTCAACCCCATCCCTCCTCCTCCCGGCGACGTGCCGCATCAGCGGCAGCGGTGCAGTGCCCACCACCACGGTGTTGCGCCTCGCGCCCTCGCCCCAGCCATGGCGGGCAGCGCCCTCCCATGCTCCGGCTCGACGCACGACACGTGGCCTGCACGCTGTTGCAGCCACGGCTATCCCGTAGCCGGCGGCGTCGCCTTAGCCCGTCTGGATCGAGGTGGACTCTCACAACGAGGCCTCCCCTCTAGACAGGCGGCAGCGCCCGCATCGCGGCCACGGGCGTCGCCTTCGCGTGACCCGTCCTTCCGGTTGCACAACTTCCGACGACAGCGTAGCCTCGTCTGCTCTCGGCAACGGCGCGGCCATCCAAAGCGTGCCGCCTATGGTGCTGGATGCGGCGAAGGACGGCCCGGCGCGGCGTCGTGCAATCCAAGACACGCCAAGGACCTCAAGGGAAATGGTTTGAAACTCACTTCAAACCCTCAACCGGACACCATCAAGTTGTCACGAAACCCTATGAGCATGGAGAGCATGATGGTTGAATATGTATTAACCGACATGTTTGGAGACTATGCATTTAGTCCCTTAGTCTTCTTAGTAATCTATTTATTTATGTCCATTTATTATGTTCTAATAAGAACATGATTATTGTGTCATCATATATTGTATATCACAATATACTGTATCAGCACTTTGATACAAATACATTTGTATGTATTTTATATATCTGACTGTGATTTTCATATTGAGAATCTTCATATCTATATATAGATTTCTACGGGAGTCAATCCGATGAAAAATGATATGTGCTTTGTGGACATATGCACCACAAACTTTATACTCAGGGAAGTCCAATGTTTCCATTCTCATTGAGAGAAAGGAGATATTTAAATCGCTAGACGCGATGAGGTATTTGTTGGCTCAACTCGAGTCATATTTACAATCCCTGTGGGTACTCGAGTAACGTCGGGATGCTTTATTGCTTCCCAGGTTTAACTCGTACCCTATTAAACTATGGAGGTATCCGTCAAAATAGTTTTCATAGCGAAACTTATAATGACAACAAAGAGAAATAACTTTTCTTTACCATACGCGACGGATATGGCAAGCACATTCTATGTATATCATCTGGATTGTACTACACATACGACACAACCCGTAGCACATGTTGTGTACAAGATAGTTTTCCAGAGTGTCTTGTACATCACAAAATTGGCATACTCGCCTTGGTCACCGAGACATTGGGTTGAACAGAAACTATCAGCAATTCTAATAGTTTATGATTATTGTGAAGCTAAATTCTAATAACATTTGGATTTTATGTGCACTACAAGTGACACGGGGAAGCTAATTTTAAGGCTTGCACACCTTAAATTCTACGATGAACCACTCAGACTCCTTGAATGCATCAAGTCGAGGTAAGTGGCTCTTTCTAGCCATTGAGTAGACTATTCAGGTATTCCATGGTTCTAAAAGACATATCTACATGATGGTCTTAAGTGTGTGCTTTATTCACACGAAACCATTGGCTCATTATCCTGACATCGATTTCAAGAAAATCGAATGGATAACATTGCAGAATTCTCCTTGAAGGCATTCTCTATGGCCTTTGGATTAAAGTTTAGCAATTTTTCCTAATGTCTAGACTCAAAATGGTTTGGTAGAATCATACCAAAGTGTTAAGCTCATTGCATTATCTTTATTTTGGAATTGCAACTTACCAACTTTACATTGGAGTCATGTAGTTTTACACGCTCATGACCAAACTGCATAATATTATTCCCCTCTGTCTTTGATACGTGAGAATCTACCAAGCATTTCCTATCTGCGGTAATTCGGTTGCATACCGATATCACCACCCGGCATACATCATTGGCCCCTCAACATATAGTTGGGATCTATGTGAGGAATAACTGTATTTCCGTCAATACCTCAAGCCCCTCACATGGGGAGTTATTCAAAGCCAGTATGTTGATTCAATGAGGAACATTTCCAGGCATTAGGGGGAGATTTCAAGTACCATAAAAATGCCAGGAAATTAGTGGAATTTTCAACACATTTCTGCCTCAAATCCACGTACTCAAAGATCTGAACCATGCGTTCAGAAGATTTGCAACACATTGCAAATAATCTGCCGGATTCATTTACTGACTATAAAGGTGTCACACAATCCTACAATCCTGCAAAAGTACGCCTGAAAGAGTGGAGGTACCAGCAAAATCCACTCCACTCCTCGTTCAAAGCAACAGGGGAGATGTATGGCAGAAGTACATCAGGATTCAGCTTCTCACAAGCAAGGATATCAAGGCCTGTGAATCAGTAAATGCAAGTCAACTTCACGTTGGCAGACACCTAATGGGTAGTATACACCCAGTGGACGGGAAACCTCCACCAACCCAGGTCATAGTGCACACAATGACCGGGACATCGGAATACCCGACTCAGTCGCATTGGGAAATCGCGAGAAGTCACTACGGGTAACGATATTTTCATCAACTATATATTGATATATAGATTCTGGAGAATCATATAACCGGAAGTCTACAATTGTCGACATACATTTCTCAACTAGATTGCAAAACCTTACAAATGATTCAGATCCAAAGACCATGGCCATGGCAAAGTGTGATCAACACTCGGACTGAACTCAAGCAAAGGGTATAATCTAGGTAGAAATGATCTTGCTCAATAATGGGAAGGTATTCATAAGCAATACATACACTAGTTTTCTTCTGGAAACAGAATTGAGAACAACGAGGTGGTGAAACAAAGAGCAAGTATTGTAGCACAAGGGTTCACGCAGATACCCAACTATTCTCCAGAGGTGGAATCTCATTCCGATAACTTATATCATTGGCAGTTCAAAATCATCTATCTCTGCGGTTGATAGACGTAGTGATCACATGTCCATGTGGATCACTAGATTCAGACATATATGATTGATTTCCGATGGAATCTCAATTCTGAATCGAAATACAAAATGCAACATACATTGTGTAAAATCGGTAAGCCACCATACGGCTTATTGTTGTCGGTACATATGGTACACAAGGATTACTCCTACAATGATGATTATCCATGTGTTGTGTGTCTGCAATGACGACACATGTAATCATCTAAGTGACGGACTTCAAAATGAAGGATTTGGGTAAACCAAAATACCGCTCGTTACTACAACTTGAGCACCTTCATTCATACATTATGGTATACTATGTTGTCTATATCCAAAATATATTGGAGAATTTCATTGTGGACAAATCTTATCTATCCATAACTCTCATGGTAGTTCATTCTTTAGACGTAGAGAAAGATCTATTAGACCGAGAGATGATGGAAATGAGATATTGGGACTCAACGTTCCATAATGCCATTGGATCCACCAAACACAATTGGTTGGTACTCAAGAATATCTTTCGATATCTCCAAGGCATGAAACATCTTGTCCTGGTTTTTCAGTTTCGGAGAAATCTGAACACCAATATCATTGGATACATCGATCAGATCCCCACTATCAGATCGTAGACAAGTTTAGTGTTCCTACTAGGTGTGTTAGCCCTCTCATGAAGAGTCTTCAAATCAGACCTCATGGCTACATTCACCAACCATTATCTCAACGATAATGTTTCTTGTGTTGCTCGGATGCAAACAGGTTACATAATAAGCAATATCACTATATTGCATATCTTGCAAGTCAAATCATGCGACTGGTTTGTTCAGCGGTCTCTACCAACTTCTATGTTTCGGTATGTGACGGCTTCGAATTTTTGCAAGAATCAGGGGGAGTATCTTCCTGAATTGTTCCTGTTCAATGCATCATATTATACTCTTTTTCCCTTCATGAAGGTTTTTAATGAGGTAATATCAACATGAGATCATATGTCATACTTTCTGTTTTCCCCACCGGGTTTTTAGGAAAGTATATACGACATATTTATTGTCCTCTAAACTCTATGGGTTTTCTCGTATTGAGTTAAAAAAGACAATAACCATTATATGTTGCATCATTTTCTCCTTATTTTTCCCACTGGGTTTGAAGGAGTTTTAGCAACATATGAAACACCTATCTCCTCATATTTTTCCCACAGGGTTTTTGGAGGAGCTTCTCAAGATGATGATACTTACACTAACAAGCATGGATTAGGGGGAGTGTTAGGATTTAATTAATCCTATTAATCCCTACTTTTCTAACCGAGGCGGTTGCCTCACATCCCTTCGGTCGCACCCCTTCAGGGGCTATATATATGTGTAATCCCATCATCAATGAGAACAAGAGTTTACTTTTACATCTTGGTGTTTGTCTCTCGTTCCTCTCTCAATCTCAATTCTAAACAGGATTCTACAAATTGGAAAGTGCATCAGTCAAATATGCAACTTTTCGTAAAAAAAATACACGATAAAATGATTAAAATCAGATCAACAAACAGGATGTGAGGTTAGAAGCCGCGTGACTCAAAAACGTCAACTAAGACGGTTGTAAGAAGCCGTGCCTAGTGTCTAGTGGCATTATTTGCACCTTTGTTATTGAGTGAGTAATGTGAAACATGGCGTTTGTTCCTTCAGCGCGAATGCACAGCGATGCGTGGAATCCGAAGTTCCTTCTCTTGTGCCCTTATTTTCTTGATCAATTCCTCGAAAGATTGAGGTATATAGTGGTACTCGTGGAACATTAGCCCTTTACTCCTACATACGTTCAGGAAGAGAATGACACTAGAATTAATCATATATTCAATGCAGTAGATACTGATCGGGTGCAACTGTGCGGGGGAGGCAAGGTAACTATTGGAAGGAAAACATACCACACGCGAGGATTGCAGTACGTGATAAGATGATCAACAATGGTGAAGGGACGCACAGAGGGGCGGATCCTCTCTGTCCTGTCGTGTATCTGGCAGGAGTCTGCCAATCGCTCGGACAAACCAGTGCCCAGCGAATGCACCACAATGGGGTCCGATGGTAGACTGAGGTAAATGGAGTTGCTGCTCAAGGAAGGGAGGTCCCTGGCTGAGACTGACAGGCATCGGTCGCGGCTGAGAAACAGCGCGGTGTCACCTATGTTCTTCACCTGGATGAGCTTACGGCGTTGGCCGCCGTTCAGATCCACTACATAGAGCCTGCAGACCAATTGTCGCGACCAGTCCATCGCATTCCATTCTGCCCCATTTGCATAAGGAGCTGGCTGCCGGACGGCGAGCAGCATCCTTCCTCCAGACTCCACGAGGTAAAAATTACAGACTTCGCGGTCAGCAGAATGTGGAGCGCGAGCAATCACCACCAGAGAGTTCTCTTGCGGTCCGTTTCGTCTCGGAGGGTATAGCTGCACAATCTCACTCGAACAACACAGGGTGGCATAGAGCCTTCCTTGGAAGGGCAAGGCGCACCAAACATAGAATCCTCTGTGGAGGACCTCCCAATCTGAGCCCGGGTCGGCAGCAAGCACCACGTCCGTGTAGGGGAACCAGACCACCACGGCAATGGAGTCTGCGGAGGACGCCGCGCTGCTGCACACCGCGGCGTTCATGTCAAGCAGGGACCCCTTGTGCCTGACCGCCTGGTGGTACAGAGTAGCGAGGGGCTGGAAGTCGACCACGTCGCGCGTGAACGGGTGCAGCACGCGGACCGCGGTGGTGGTCTTGTGCATGAGGATGACGAGGCCGTCGGTGAAGCCGATGATTCTGTGCCGCCGGAGCTCCGGCAAGGGGACGCGGAGGCGCCTGGCGGTGCGCGTGTGGAAGAAGACGATCTCGCAGGCGTCGTCCGGGCGGACGGCGTCCCCGTCACAGAGCGCGACCCAGCCGCGCGGGCGGAGGCGCGGATCCCGCAGATTGGGGTCGCGGGGAGCGGGCGTGCAGGTGCGCCAGCCGAAGCAGACGGCGCGGAAGCAGATGTAATCGACCACATCGCCGTCGCCGGCCAGGAGCCGGCAGGTGATGAGGCCCACTATGTCGGTGGGCAGGGACACCCAGCCACCGATTTGCCGCGCCGGCGCCGGCGCCGGCGCACTGTGCTTGCACGCGGCGAGCGGGGCCAAGGCGGAACATTTAGACGGTGTGCCTCCGGGAGGAAAAATGAGATGGGTACCTGACCAGGCCGCCGGCGTCGGGCGAGGAGATGGGAGCACGCCGCCGCGGAGCACCCGCCCGTCTCTCCCGTGAATTTGGCTCGATTCGGCGACTCTTGCGTTTCGCCTTTAAGACCTTTCCCGTCTACAATACAAAGATCCAGAGACGCGCTCGGAATCGGAAGGGAGGGAAATATCCCGAGTATAATGAACTTTAAAAGGTGTTTGTGTGCAATTCAAAAAGATTTAAAAGGCAACAAGCGTTTTTTTTTAGGAATAATATCCCGCTTTATTGATCAAGTATAATCAGAAGAGAGTGCCTCCCGGATACAATCCGGGATTATTACATGAAAAATAGAGTAACTAGAGGACTCACAAGATCTAGCTAGGATATGTGCCGCGACATCGACAAACGATTTACATGACTAAAGCGAACAGACGAAAAGAACGAAGCCAACTCCTTGATATCAGCAGTGATGAGCCCCACCGACGCGCGATCAGCCGTCGAAGCAATTGGTTCTCGGAATAATTGACAAACAGTCTGACTGGAAAACGGCCCTTGAAAATCCTTCCTCACGTGTGAGAGCCACCGCACGCCGCAGCGCCGGTGCTTCAGCTAATTCTGGGGCGGTAACCTCGACAACATGTTTGATTATTCAGATACTTTCAAATTGAACTCCACTACAAATCAAACGTCAATTTTTTAACCATTGCAAAACGAACGATTTTTATAGCAAATGTTCTTCGGGATGGCAGGTTTTGTTGGCCAACATGGCAAATCTGTCTTAGATATATTTGTTTGGTCAGAAAACTATTGTTCTTGCAAACTAAATTTGCCATCATTGCGCCAACATAAATTGCCAAGAAAAACATCATATTTGTCATGCCATAAAATCTGACGTCGCAGTTTTAGTGTTTCATTTAAATTTTATCTATTTTTTTTATTTTACCTATGACACAGTAGTTAGGTTTTTCTTTTCGGGAAAACATCGACCTATTCATCAAACATAATGATAGTACAGACAACACAAAAATACAAGTAATAGAAATAACATTTTTGAAACCTTATATATTTTATGTCTACCTTTTTCCATAAACATAATACATATTTTTTATAAACTTTTCACATTTTAAAAATACATGATTAAAATTATATAAAAATATATTTTTATGTCTAGTTTTTTGCATACACATTATACATTAGGAACATTTTTAATACACATTTAATATTTTCCAAATACATGATCATTTTCGAAAATATATTATTTTTTACGTCTACCTTTTTAGATAGACATTGTATGTTTTTCTATACATCGAGACCATATTTTATAGGCACACTTAACAATTTTGAAATATGTGATTAACCTTTTTTTAAACAAATTTTTTTTATTTCTATTTTTTTATGCTCATAGTAATTTTTCTGTATACATTATACATTTTTTATACAAAAGAACCATTTTAAATATATTTGCTACATTTTTTAAATACATGATTTTTAATACACTTTATACAATTTTCGTATATATTAGAAATATTTCCTATATCCGTTTTGCATTTTTCTAATGCGCAATCCACATATTTTAAACTTTTGTATGTAAATTTAATTTTATAGTTGATATGTTCTGAAAAGTTCGAAATACATGAAAATGTAAACAAATAAAATGCAAAATTGTAAAAAAGACTGAAATTGAAAAACGTGTTATAGACTTGACCGGGTTGGGCCGTCCCAGTTGGACGGCTGCCTGTAGCGAGACATCCTTCTATTTCTCAAAAACCGAGACATAGGATGTCGCTAGTGTTTGGGGCACATGTTTCTTCCTTTTTCATTTTAAATTTGTAAACGTATTTTCAATTTGTGAACATATTTTGAAATCGTAGACAGTTTTCAAATCATTAACAATCTGCAAATACATTAACATTTTTTGAAATCATGAACATTTGTTAAAAAGGTGAACATATTTTAACAATTTTGAACATTTTTTAATTCACGGACATTTTTTGAAATTGTTAATATTTTTCGAACACATGAACAATTTTTTGAACCGGAGAACATTTAAAAGAATTTGGGAACAATTTTAGGAATTGGGAAACATTTTCTGGTTTTGAAGAACATTTTTTCAGCTGATGAATACCTTTTGAATCCATGACCATTGTTTGAAATTTGGGAACAGTTGTCAAATTCCTGAAATAAAATTGAATATTGTGAAAAATAAAAAATTTGATGAACAATATTTGGAAATTCATGTACATTTTTTAAATCCATGTAATGTTTTTAAAATTTGTGAACATTTTTTGAAATTCCAAACATTTTTTTCAAATAAAGAATATTAGTAAATACGTTATCATTTTTTCAAACCCTGAATTTTGTTCAAATTCATGGATATTTTTTGAACTTGTGTACATTTTTTGGAACACGTGAACAGTTTTTTTGAACCGGTGGACATTTTCTAAATTGGGAACAATTTAGAAAATTCAGGAACATTTTTGGTTTTTGAAGAATATTTTTTTAGTTCATGAATACTTTTTGATGACGTGAACATTGTTTTAGTTTTGTGAACAGTTTTTAAAATTTGGGAACTGTTTTCAAAATTTGTGAACATCTTTATTATTGTGAAAAATAATAAAAATTGATGGACAATTTTTTTGGAAATCCATGTACATTGCTTGATATTGTGAATATTTTTTTAGTAGATGAACATTTTTTGAAACCGTGAGTATTTATCAGTTCACAAACATTTTTTCAAACCATGCACATTTTTTGAATTCAGAAACGTTATTTTCGTAAATCGGCAACTATTTTAAATCCTGAATTGTCTTTCAAAGGGAAAAAAACTTAAAACAGAAAAAAAAATATTCTTCAAAACGACCAGAAAAAATGTTCAAGATCCACATTAAGGAACAGGTCTTCGCCCTATTCTTCAACTATCGAGTCAATGTGATATTGAGATGCATTACAACTAAGCACCCTCCTAGCCCTCTCAGGCCATCAGCATTTCTATTCGTTGGATCGCAACTTTTAGTCGTTTTTGGCCGTCGGATTCGTTGTTAGTCCCACCTAAATCTCGTGTGCAGGCTAACTCGCGCATCAGGCTGGGCTAGTTTTTCGGGCCGCTGCTTCGGTGGCTTTTTTGGGCCTCTTGCGTTCAATTGGGCCTACTGGGCATGTACTATACCCTAAAACAAAATGTAGAAACTGCTCGGTTGCTGCGTCAGCGAGAGAAAGGAGAATGGGATCCGACGTTGCGCCCGCGAGAGAAAGAAGGGGATTCGGCGCTGCGCAGGAGGTGAGAGGCCGATGCGGACGGTTGCTGCGAGAGAAAGAGGAGCAGATGGATCGATCAGTCATGGCTCTCATGGCGACGGTGCACCCTATCTGTCCGGCGGCGGGTGATGTTGCCACTGCCACATGTACGACGCCCCATCTCTCTTTCTCCCACGATAGCTCGCTCGCCTCAACCCTTTCCCCTCTCTCTCGCAGGTCCTTGGTAGCCCTAATCGCGCCGGCGGCGGAGCCGGCGACTCTGGGTCATGTCGCCACTGCCACATGTAAGCCCCATCCCCGCACCCCCAACTCTCTTTTGTTCGCTGTAGAAGAACCCTAGCCCCCCATCCACCCCCTGCTCGATTCTACGTTTTCGTGGGAGCTATAACAGCGCGAAAGGCAGTGTCAGGTCCGCAAGGCAAGAATTCAGCCGCGCCAAGACTATACCTGAGCGAGACTTTTCTAGGGACGCAAAGGGTGAAGATTAGTTTTTCTGTTCTTTCTTAATTCTTAATTTGTGATTTGATGTTGCTATTTTGATTCCTTGAAGTGAGTCATGTTCAAAGACATCCTCACATTCATTGGAACTGGTGATCAGAGATCGAAAACACCTGTACGTCCCAATCGTGACCATCAGTCAATGTCACATCGCATTCATCGTGTAGCCAAAAGGAGAGCCACATAATTGAGCATGAGGTATGTTGCTTTGCTTCTGCTAGCCTACTGGTGCGAAAACTCTTCTTGCTTGCTTCATCTTGTCATTTTTCCGTTTACTGTTGGATCTTAGTCCGGATTGCGTTTGTTGGATTCCACCTGGTTTCGCTCATGTGATTTAGCTTGTGGATTTGGGGCTAGGGTCTAGGTAACAACGAAAATGAAAAAACTTACGAATCAATGAAAAAGATGACATGGCAATGTATTTAATCGGAGATGAGGATTCCTGAATACAAAGGATTGAAATTAATTTTGACTTAAGTACTACCAATGCATGGCCTTCTTCTTTCATAATTCAACTTCGTATGTTGTACATATGGTGGAATCTACAATATGATCTGTTTAATCACTGATAGCAGGAAAAAAATTCTTCCGGTGAAACACATTTGTGTTGGCTTTGATACGATGTAAGGTAATCATTATTTTTGATTGAAATGGTTAGTTCAGAGAGGCTATGGCTGGAAAATATGTCCACTAACTCCATATCGCGTAATTGATTATGTTATATAGTTGGAAAATAAAACTGTGCTAGCATTTGCAATCTGAAGATTAGGTCTGTATAATAACTATGTACAAATAGGAAAAATCTCTAACTTTGTCGTACGATAATGATTTGCCAAACTATTAACATTGTAATTTGGAATAAAAACATTTTAGGAATCTCTTTTTTCTTCTTACATTTGTATTTGCAATAAACATTCTCTTCGTTCTTAAGGTATTTGGATGAATAGTTGTTCAATTTGTATTATCCTTTCATTTCTAGAATTATCTTTTCCTTACATTACATTTTTAGAATAAAGATGTCTTACATTTTCTTGGGATTCTTGCCAAATGGCACCGAGTTGGATTTCTGCTACCAGTTTCTGCTCCCGGGCTCATCTGCACCCCCTCTCAGAAAAAAAAATCAAAACAAATGCTAGAAAATTTCAAAAAATTCCAAAAAGATTTGGGTGGTAGATAATTTGATGCGTGAGGTCCGCTCCAAATTTCAACTCATTTGCACATCTGAGCAGCTCTCGGCAAAAAAGATAAAATCGGGGTCTGTAAAAATGTTTACTGTTCATGTACTGTTCTGACCCGATTTGTCTTTTTTGCCGAGAGCTGCTTAGATGTCCAAATAGGTTGAAATTCAGAGCGGACCTCACGCATCAAATTATCTACCACCCAAAAAAGTTGGATTTTTTTGAATTTTTCTAGTATTTAATTTTATTTTTTTCTGAGTGGGAGCAGATGAGCCTGGGCACCGAGTTGGATTTCCGCTACTTCATATGCTTTTCTTCTTCGAAACATATTACAGTGACCTTTCATGAGCATAGGGCATTGTTGCATCTTATCTGGATGTGTACAAAATTATCTTAATATTAGCCTTTGTGTTGCATCTTTAGTTTAGTCCAGTTTAGTCCTCACATATGTTCATCTTCCCGTTCATCAGATTCGATGGGAGACTGGGGCTGCTGCGACCAAGTGCAGCCACACAGCTCACTAAGTACTCCCTCCGTTGACAAATACTTCCTCCGTTCCTAAATATAAATCTTTTTAGAGATTCCATCACGGACTACATACAGAGCAAAATGAGTGAATCTACACTCTAAAGTATGTCTATATATATCCATATGTAGTCCATAGTGGAATCTTTAAAAAGACTTATATTTTGGAACGGAGGGAGTATAAGATGGTCTACCTTTTTTTTGAATCGGATATATATAGACATGTTTAGAGTGTTTGTTCACTCATTTGAGTCTGTATGTGTGACGCCCGGATAATTAAACTACAGTGAACCACTGTTAATGATGCCACGTCACCACGATTACTGTTACTAATCTCATGTTAGTTCAAACGATTCGAATTCAAATTCAGATTTAAAGGCAAACAACAAAGGTTTTCAAATGTTAAAACAAAAATGTTCGGGAGGTGTCAAATAAATCGTAAGCAGTTATGGCGAAGAACTCATAATTAAATAAAATATTTAAATACACAATAGTAGATAAAACAACGGTAAAACAATTACTTAAATGCTTTTAGATACTAAACAAATATTTGAACGGCTCCATTTGACCTCAAACTTTTTGTGCCACCTTGTGGTGTTGACTAGAAATGATGAGTAGGATTTCGTGTTAAACAAAAATCGTTTGCTAGCAAAACTAAATGAAAAACAGCAGAGAAATACAAAACAGAGATAATAAAGAGAGGGAGAGAGTGAAAAGGGAAAACCCCCCATCCCCCTGGACCTTAGGCCACCGGCCGGCCTACTAGGCCCAGCCCAGCCGCCTCCCTATCTAACCCTAGCCCCTCACCTCGCGATCCCCACTCCACCCCTTCGATCCCATCGTCCCTCCTCACGCCGCCAGGAAGAGAGCAGAGAGGAGCAAGAGACCCCGCGCCCGATCCTGCTCACACGCGCCCTCCTTGCCGTGCTCCGACCACCTCTGCCGCTCTCCCGCTCTTCTGGTTGGCGAGCTACTCACCTCCGACCCCCTCGCATCGCCGCCTCCTCCTTCGACCTGCACGGCCGCCGGCCCCGCCCCTGCCGCACGCCCCCTGTCGCTGGCGCCGCCCGTGCCCCGTGCCTCCCATGGCCGCACCAGGCCGTGGCCAGCGCCTGCCGGCGCACGTGGGCGCTCGCCCGCAACTCGCTACTGCTCCTCTGCGCACCCGCCGATGTTGGTCGCCCCTGCCCGACCGCTTCATCACCGGCGCCTGCGCCTCGTCGGCCACCTCTCCGACCCGCCACGACCTCCCCCGAGCTCGCGGACCTCCCCTACCGCTCGATGTGAGGCCCCACTCGATCCCCTGTTCCCCCTTTCCGTTTCTCAGTTGCCGAATTTCGCCACACCACAGAACTCGTTGGGTGCTCGCGCTCACCGCCACCAGCCGTGCCCACACACGCCCGTGTCGCGCCCGTGCACCACCTCGGAGCAAGCCATGGTTCCACCACCGCGGGACTTGTCGTTCCTGACGATTCCGGCAACTCCAACGTCTGCTGCGAAGCTCCCTAGATGCGCGCGACTACAGGGTATCTTCTGTTGCCCTCGTCCGCCGCTACCGTGGACCTCCGGCGAGTCTCCGCCGCTCGGGAAGGTCGCTGACGGCTAACCCCGGCCGGTTGTCCCGTCCCTGTCTATTAGGGACTAAATGGCTCTGTTGATGAGCCCATGAGGCACTGACGGGTAGGACCCCTAGGCAATTATTCCATTTAATTAAGTTAACATAATTACAAAGTATCACATGTGGGTCCATCTGTTAAATTAACTAAATAACTAAAATCGATTAGACAGTGACAGATGGTCCACTACTAGGTATAAATATTAAATCAGTGTTGAAATTACTAGAGAGAATGACATGCGTGTCCCACATGTACTACACGGTTGACCAGCCAATAGTTGACTGGCTCAACTGGGTCCCCTGGCCCCACATGTCATAGGCTGTGGCTGGCCTCTGCTGTGTACACATAGCATT
The DNA here is from genome assembly GCF_002575655.3 of Aegilops tauschii subsp. strangulata. NCBI lineage: Eukaryota > Viridiplantae > Streptophyta > Magnoliopsida > Poales > Poaceae > Aegilops > Aegilops tauschii. The sequence goes on from NC_053040.3 coordinate 458,322,325, forward strand.
TTACTATTTAAATCGAATTAAAATAATTCCTAAAAATGAATTAAAAACTTTAAAAATTAATATTAAATAATCCGTAACTCGGATGAAAATACTTTATACATGAAAGTTGCTCAGAACGACGAGACGAATCCGAATATGTAGCCCTTCGTCCGCCACACATCCCTAGCACAGTGAACACGCAACTTTCCCCCTCCGGTTCATTTGTCCGAAAACGCGAAACACCGGGGATACTTTCCCGGATGTTTCCCCCCTTCGTCGGTATCACCTCCTACCGCGTTAGGGCACACCTAGCACCGCGTATTGCCACGTTACGCTTTGTGATGCTTTGATTGCTTTGTTATTTATTGTGTTCCCCCTCCGTTACTTCTTTTCGTAGACCCCGAGACTGCCGGCGACCCCCAATTCGACTACGGTGTTGACCCTCCTTGCCAGAGCAACCAGGCAAGCCCCCCCCCTTGATCACCAGATATCGCCTATTCCTTCTCTCTACTGCTTGCATTAGAGTAGTGTAGCATGTTACTGCTTTGGTTTATCCTATTCCGCTGCATAGCCTGTCATTGTTGCTACAGTTGTTACCCTTACCTGTAATCCTAATGCTTAGTACAGGATGCTAGTGTTCCATCAGTGGCCCTACACTCTTGTCCGTCTGCCATGCTATACTACTGGGCCGTGATCACTTCGGGAGGTGATCACGGGCATATGCTATATACTTGATACTGTTACATTACTTATGATATTGTTCGGAGATGGGGGCTGAAGGGGCAGGTGGCTCCATCCCGGTAGAGGTGGGCCTGGGTTCCCGACGGCCCCCGACTGTTATTTGTGGCGGAGCGACAGGGCAGGTTGAGACCACCTAGGAGAGAGGTGGTCCTGGCCCTAGTCCGCGTTCGCGGATACTTCAATTAACACGCTTAACGAGATCTTAGTATTTGATCTGAGTCTGGCCACTAGCCTATACGCACTAACCAACTACGCGGGAACAGTTATGGGCACTCGTCGTCGTGGTACCAGCCGAAGCCTTCGTGACGTCAGCGACTGAGCGGCACGCGCCGGATTGGACTGGAACGCCTGCTAGGCTAGGTCTGCTTCCGGCCGCCCTCGCAACGTGCAGGTGTGCAATGAGCGATGGGCCCAGACCCCTGCGCCATAGGATTTAGACCGGCGTGCTGACCTCTCTGTTGTGCCTAGGTGGGGCTGCGACATGTTGATCTTCCGAGGCCGGGCATGACCCAGGAAAGTGTGTCCGGCCAAATGGGATCGAGCGTGTTGGGTTATGTGGTGCACCCCTGCAGGGAAGTTTATCTATTCGAATAGCCGTGTCCCTCGATAAAAGGATGACCCGGAGTTGTACCTTGACCTTATGACAACTAGAACTGGATACTTAATAAAACACACCCTTCCAAGTGCCAGATATAACCCGGTGATCGCTCTCTAACAGGGCGACGAGGAGGGGATCGCCGGGTAGGATTATGCTATACGATGCTACTTGGTGAACTTACCCTCTACTCTCTTCTACATGCTGCAAGATGGAGGTGGCCTGAAGCGTAGTCTTCGACAGGATTAGCTATCCCCCTCTTATTCTGGCATTCTGCAGTTCAGTCCACCGATATGGCCCTTTACACATATACCCATGCATATGTAGTGTAGCTCCTTGCTTGCGAGTACTTTGCATGAGTACTCACGGTTGCTTTTCTCCCTCTTTTCCCCCCTTCCTTTCTACCTGGTTGTCGCAACCAGATGCTGGAGCCCAGGAGCCAGACGCCACCGTCGACGACGACTCCTACTACACCGGAGGTGCCTACTACTACGTGGAGGCCGCTGACGACGACCAGGAGTAGTTTAGGAGGATCCCAGGCAGGAGGCCTGCGCCTCTTTCGATCTGTATCCCAGTTTGTGCTAGCCTTCTTAAGGCATACTTGTTTAACTTATGTGTGTACTCAGATATTGTTGCTTCCGCTGACTCGTCTATGATCGAGCAATTGTATTCGAGCCCTCGAGGCCCCTGGCTTGTATTATGATGCTTGTATGACTTATTTATGTTTTTGGAGTTGTGTTATGATATCTTCCCGTGAGTCCCTGATCTTGATCGTACACGTTTGCGTGCATGATTAGTGTACGATTGAATCGGGGGCGTCACAGTATGTAGTCCATATTGAAATATCTAAAACATCTTATATTTGTGAATGGAGGAAGTAATATTTTTGAAGTGTCTTTGACTATTGTTATTTATACTAAAATTTCATATATATTTTTTGGTATTGATCAGAACAGAAAGGTCATTGTTGCATTTTGGTTTAATATATGTATTATTACTGTTTTTATTTTCTATACAAATATACAGGATTTCAGCACTGAGATCGCTGGGAAGCTTTCGACAGGCCCATTGACTAATGCATCTGCTACTTAGTAGTATCAAATACTCCATCCTCTAATGGTATTGCTTATGTCCTTTACATGTATGCAACTGCGGGAAACATGACTTTGTAAGGATGTCATTTTACCGTATCTTGCCGAGAAGTTTTGTCAAGATTGGTACAGTAGTCAGTATCATAGAATGCCATTTGGCTTCATTTTCCTTCTATGACCACCTTTTGGCACATTGGTAGTTATAAATGTTGAGTTGTACATTTATGATCCAATTTATGAGATGCTACAAAAATCTTGGTAGACATGAAACCAAGAGAATGGCCAATATCATCTAAAAGAAAGAGCATGGCCAACATGACATGCAAATTGTAGAAGATGACAGTTACCGAAAGTGATAAATATTTGGTTCGCCTACATGATGGTTCAGAAGTTCTTTCACTAAAAATAGGAATTTATTTCTTCCATTTCTATATATTTGTAAAAATTACTATCAATATATTTGGAAAATAGACAGGCGCAGCAACGCGCGCCAATCATGATCTAGTTGGTAATAAGTTTTTTTCAAGATCCACATTATTCTTCCAAAACAAACACAAGCCTCCACTCCTACCACTACTATCTACTCCAAGCAGCCAGAAAAACCTAGACTACCAGCCAAAACTTCCACCCGATACTTCGTGAGCTGTGTCTCCACAATGCAAAGCAACATCGATGCACAAGCCTCCACTAGATCGCGAAGCTCTCGAACTGCCACACGATCGCCAATCCCGCGGCAGTTCCAACAGAGGGTCCTCATTGGGCTCGGCGGTCCTCCTCGGAGGAGGCCGCCTAACTGGTTGCATCCATATCTCCTGGCTCCGCTACACCATCATACCTTCTCCTCTTCACTATTGGAGCTTTCCCAGGGGTACTAGACGCCTCTTGGGTTGAATCTCCCCCTCCATTCTCCAATAAGAGCACTGTCCCAGCCACCTTCCCAGACATATTTGGTAAGGTTTGTCCTTGTATATTGACCGATTCATCTGCTAGAATGAGCCTCTTGCGTGCATTTGGATTTTCGGTTGAGGTTGGGTCCTGAGGAGTATGGTCCATATTGGAAAACTCTTGCTCAGTAGCACCCTCCTTGTACTTCCTTCATGACCTCCTGTCCCCTGTCTTCCACCTCTTGCACCCCTCCCTCCGGTTCTACCTCCTCTTCCCTGACCCTCCATACTCCCTCTTCCTCATGTAGCAAACACCGGTTGTTCAGAATTCCATAAGAGACACTCTCCCCACTCGCATGTATGTGGGTCATGAATTCCATCCCCGCATTCCTCCATTTTGTGTCTCATTAAGCCACAGAAGTAGCAGAAATCCGACAACTTGTCATAGAAGACATGGTATTTCTTCCGCTCTCTGAGTGTTATCGACACAAACCTGACAAGCGGTGTATTTACATCCACATAAATCCTCACTCTCAGGGTACTCGCCGGATTAATCTTGCCCTCATTAACAATTATAGTGAAAGGTGGTTCTCCTACCTTGGCAGCTGAGGGAGTCCTGGATTAGGGGGTCCTCGGGTATCCGGGCTATGTGATATGGGCCGAACTCATGGGTCGTGAAGATACAAGGTAGAAGGCCTTCCCCCGTGTGCGGATGGGACTCTCCTATGCGTGGATGACAAGATTGGCGTCCGGATATGTAATTTCCTTCTTCTGCAGGCCGACTCTGTACAACCCTAGGCCCCTCCGGTGTCTATATAAAACGAAGGGTTTAGTCCGTAGAGGCTATCAGAATTCATATAGGCTAGACATCTAGGGTTTAGCCATTACGATCTCGAGGTACATCAACTCTTGTAACCCATATGCTCATCAAAGTTAATCAAGCAGGAAGTAGGGTTTAACTCCATTAAGAGGGCCCGAACCTGGGTAAACATCGTGTCCCCTTTGTCTCATGTTACCTTCGATCCTCAAACGCACAGTTCGGGACCCCCTACCCGAGATCGGCCGGTTTTGACACCGACATTGGTGCTTTCATGGAGAGCTTCTCCGTTGAGTTCCCCTCCTGTGCTCGGAAGAACTGTGCGGCGTCGGCATCACTCCTCGGAAGATCCGCGAAGGCATCTAGAGAACTCCAAAGTCGAGTGCAAGGCATATCTTTGACCTCCAAATAGACTCTGCAAGAGAAAGGGCTTACCAGCCGCTATCTGTTCGACCTGCCGGATCTCTTCCCGAGCGCTCCGGGATTCGGTGCGCGCCTCTTTGGCCTCTTGGAGGGCCTTGGCGAGATCGGCCGCCTAGGCCGTACTCTTCTCCTCCAAGGCCTCGCACCTGCCGTAGGCGTCCTTCATCTCTTGCTCTACCTCGGTCACCCTCTCCTCATGCTGGCGGCGGACGACCTGTTGGCCCTTTAAATCCGCAGCCGCTTTGTCAGCGGCCGCCTTGCTTGCCTTCACCTTCTCCTTGGCTTGGGCAAGGGCTCTCTTGAGGGACTCGACCTCGGCCGCGCTACATGCACCCATAATCAAAGCAGTACATGCGTTACCCTCTGACTTTGGATATCCCTTTAATATATATGATCAAACTCTTTTCCAAATGCGCACATACGCCTCATTGAACCGCTTGTTAACGCGGTCGATCTCATCATCAGCCAGCTTCAGTCTTTGATTGAGGTTGGAAACTTCACCGGCCTGGGCGGTTGCCGCCAATAGGGAAGCCTATTATAAAATAGATAAGTACGTCACCTCTACCGAATACTACTTGATCCTCTGTTCGGCCTTTTTCAAAACCGAACAGAGTCTCAGGGGCTACTACCTAGATACAGGTATATTTCCTTCATATGAAAAGCGTCTAAGAGTATTATGTCGCATACCTCAAAGCATGTTAGTAGGCTGGTGAAGGCTTCGTTCAGCCCGCTCTTGGCGGACTGAACCTTCTCGACCACCGAACCCATCAGGGTGCGGTGCTCCTCCACAATGGCAGCATGTTGTAGTGCTTCCACCAGAGCATTCGGCGCCTCCGGATTAGTGAAAGTCACCGCCGGAGCTGATGCTCCCCCCTCCTTCAAAGGGGGCTGCTCGCCCGCTTCCGGAGCCGCATGGGTCTCCGGAAGGATGTCCGGCTGGGGGCCGGACTGGTCAAGTCCCCTGCCATCGGTCGCCATGGGGGTCGCACCCCCCCCCATGTCTTTGGCAGCCGAGGTATTACCATCGGGCGCCGTTTCGGTCGCCTTGCCCACCTCTCTGCGGCCTGGAGAGGTCCGTCGGGACAACACCTTGGTGTCATCCGTGATGATGGGCGGAGAGGCTGGCGGAGGCGTCTCTCTCTCCACCATCTCCGGTGCCAGAGAGCTCCCCTCAGATATCGATGGATTGGGGAGGTCGCGAGCAGGACTAAAATACACACAACATAATATGTTATATAGAAAACATAAAAGACCGGATATTTGTAAAGTATCCTTTGATACTTACGATGTGGCCAGGGGCTTTGCCCTGGGGCACCTCTTGGGGATGTGTTCGGCACCCGAATCCGAACCACCCGAGAGGGTTATCTTCCCCCTCTTGGACACCCCCTCCTCCGGGTCTGTGGAGGCTACCCTTTTCTTTCTCCTCCCCTTGAGGGGAGAATCACTTTCCTCCTCCTCCTCCTCCTCTTCGTCTTCATCTCCCCCGTGGGAGGAGGGGACTTCGGTCTCTCTGGACACTGTGTCCGAAGTACCCTTACAGCGGAGGCCGCCCTTAGCCTCCTTGCTCTTCTTCTTGGCCTTCTTCTCCGGCGCCTGATAGGGCGCCGGAACCAGCATCTTCGTGAGCTGGGGTGTGGCCGGATCTTCAAGCAGCGGCGCCGGACACTTGATCCGGTCCGCCTTCGCTATCCAGCCCTGTGAGAGGGACGGAGAACCCGTTATGCCTAAGGATTTATGGACCAAAGGTATGTTCGGGAATCATACACTTACCGGAGTGGCCGGATTCTCGCTGTCGATGCCGATGTCTTCGGTCTTCTTCGGCCACGTCTTCTGGGCCTTAAAGATGTTGGGGAACGCAGTATTTCAAAAAAATTGCCTACGATCACGCAAGATCTATCTAGGAGATGCATAGCAACGAGCGGGGAGAGTGTGTCCACGTACCCTCGTAGACCGAAAGCGGAAGCGTTTAGTAACGCGGTTGATGTAGTCGAACGTCTTCGCGATTTAACCGATCCAAGTACCGAACATACGGCACCTCAGCGATCAGCACACGTTCAGCTCGGTGACATCCCTCGAACTCTTGATCCAGCTGAGGCCGAGGGAGAGTTCCGTCAGCAAGACGGTGTGGCGACGGTGTTGATGAAGTTACCGGCGCAGAGCTTCACCTAAGCACTATGACGATATGACCGAGGTGTGTAACTGTGGAGGGGGGCACCGCACACGGCTAAGAGAAGACTTGGTCTGCCTTTGGGGTGCCCCCCTCCCACGTATATAAAGGGGGGAGGAGGAGGAGGCCGACCCTCTCACAGGGGGAAGTCCTACTTGGAGGAGTCCAAGTAGGATTCGCCCCCCCCCCTCCTTCCTTCCACGGGAGAGGGAAAAGGGAAGGGAGAGAGAGGGAGAAGGAAAGGGGGGCGTGCCCCCTCCCTAGTCCAATTAGGACTCCCTATAGGGAGGGGGCGCGGCTGCCCCTTGTGGGCTGCCTCCCCTCTTCCCTATGTCCCATGTAGGCCCAATCTTCCCCCGGGGGGTTCCGAAAACCTTCCGGTACTCCGAATAAATGTCCGAATCACTCGGAACCATTCCGATGTCCGAATACAACCTTCCAATATATGAATCTTTACCTCTCGACCATTTCGAGACTCCTCGTCATGTCTGTCATCTCATCCGGGACTCCGAACAAACTTCGGTTCATCAAAACACGAAACTCATAATACAAATCGTCATCGAACGTTAAGCGTGCGGACCCTACGGGTTCGAGAACTATGTAGACATGACCGAGACACATCTCCGGTCAATGACCCATAGAGGAACCTGGATGCTCATATTGGCTCCTACATATTCTACGAAGATCTTTATCGGTCAAACCACATAACAACATACGTTGTTCCCTTTGTCATCGGTATGTTACTTGCCCGAGATTCGATCGCCGGTATCATCATACCTAGTTCAATCTTGTTACCGGCAAGTCTCTTTACTCGTTCCATAATACGTCATCCCGTAACTAACTCAATTAGTCACATTGCTTGCAAGGCTTATAGTGATGAGCATTACCAAGAGGGCCTAGAGATACCTCTCCGATACACGGAGTGACAAATCCTAATCTCGATCTATGCCAACTCAAAAAACACCATCGGAAACGCCTCTACAGCATCTTTATAATCACCCAGTTGAAGGAAATATGCCCTAGAGGCAATAATAAAGTATTATATATTTCCTTATATCATGGTAAATGTTTATTATTCATGCTAGAATTGTATTAACCGGAAACATTATACATGTGTGAATACATAGACAAACAGAGTGTCACTAGTATGCCTCTACCAGACTAGCTCGTTAATCAAAGATAGTTATGTTTCCTAGCCATATATATGAGTTGTCATTTGATTAACGGGATCACCTCATTAGGAGAATGACATGATTGACTTGACCCATTCCGTTAGCTTAGCACCCGATCGTTTAGTATGTTGCTATTGCTTTCTTCATGACTTATACATGTTCCTATGACTATGAGATTATGCAACTCCCGTTTACCGGAGGAACATTTTGTGTGCTACCAAACGTCACAACGTAACTGGGTGATTATAAAGGTGCTCTACAGGTGTCTCCAAAGGTACTTGTTGGGTTGGCGTATTTCGAGATTAGGATTTGTCACTCCGATTGTCGGAGAGGTATGTCTGGGCCCACTCGGTAATGCACATCACTATAAGCCTTGCAAGCATTGTGACTAATGAGTTAGTTGCGGGATGATGTATTACGGAACGAGTAAAGAGACTTGCCGGTAACGAGATTGAACTAGGTATCGAGATACCGACGATCGAATCTCGGGCAAGTAACATACCGATGACAAAGGGAACAACGTATGTTGTTATGCGGTCTGACCGATAAAGATCTTCGTAGAATATGTGGGAGCCAATATGGGCATCCAGGTCCCGCTATTGGTTATTGACCGGAGAGGTGTCTCGGTCATGTCTACATAGTTCTCGAACCCAAAGGGTCCGCACGCTTAAAGATATGATGACAGTTATATTATGAGTTTATATGTTTTGATGTACCGAAGGTTTTTCGGAGTCCTGGATGTGATCACAGACATGACGAGGAGCCTCGAAATGGTCGAGACATAAAGATTGATATATTGGACGACTATATTCGGACACCGGAAGTGTTCCGGGGAAGTTTCGGATTAAACCGGAGTGCCGGAGGGTTACCGGAACCCCCCGGGGAAGTATTGGGCCTTGGTGGGCCTTGAGGGGAGAGAGAGGGCAGCAGCCAGGAGGTGGCGCGCCCCCTCCCAGGAGGAGTCCTAGTTGGACTAGGAGAGGGGGCGTAGCCCCCTTTCCCTTTCCCTCTCCCTCTCCCTCTCTTTCCTTCCCCCCTTCTTTTCCTAGTAGGACTAGGAAAGGGGAGTCCTACTCCTACTAGGAGGAGGACTCCCCCTCTCTCCTTGGCGCGCCTAGGGCAGCCGGCCTCCCCCTTGCTCCTTTATATACGGGGGCAGGGGGGCACCTCTCTACACACTTGATATACGATATTTTAGCCGTGTGCGGTGCCCCCCTCCACCATATTACACCTCGATAATACTGTTGCGGAGCTTAGGCGAAGCCCTGCGTCGGTGGAACATCATCATCGTTATCACGCCGTCGTGCTGACGAAACTCTCCCTCAACACTCGGCTGGATCGGAGTTCGAGGGACGTCATCGAGCTGAACGTGTGTAGAACTTCGGAGGTGCCGTGCGTTCGGTACTTGATCGGTCGGATCGTGAAGACGTACGACTACATCAACCGCGTTGTGATAACACTTCCGCTGTCGGTCTACGAGGGTACGTGGACAAAACTCTCCCCTCTCGTTGCTATGCATCACCATGATCTTGCATGTGCGTAGGAAAATTTTGAAATTACTACGTTCCCCAACAGTGGTATCAGAGCCTGGTTTTATGCGTTGATGCTATGCACGAGTAGAACACAAGTGAGTTGTGGGCGATATAAGTCATAGTGCTTACCAACATGTCATACTTTGGTTCAGCGGTATTGTGAGATGAAGCGGCCCGGACCGACATTACGCGTACGCTTACGCGAGACTGGTTTCACCGTTGCGAGCACTCGTTGCTTAAAGGTGACCGGCGGGTGTCTGTCTCTCTCACTTTAGTTGAACCGAGTGTGGCTACGCGCTGTCCTTGCGAAGGTTAAAACAACACCAACTTGACAAACTATCGTTGTGGTTTTGATGCGTAGGTAAGAACGGTTCTTGCTAAGCCCGTAGCAGCCACGTAAAACATGCAACAACAAAGTAGAGGACGTCTAACTTGTTTTTGCAGGGCATGTTGTGATGTGATATGGTCAAGACATGATGTGATATAATTTGTTGTATGAGATGATCATGTTTTGTAACCGAGTTATTGGCAACTGGCAGGAGCCATATGGTTGTCGCTTTATTGTATGAGATGCAATCGCCATGTAATAGTTTTACTTTATCACTAAGCGGTAGCGATAGTCGTAAAAGCAATAAGTTGGCGAGACGACAACGATACTACGATGGAGATCAAGGTGTCGCGCCGGTGACGATGGTGATCATGACGGTGCTTCGGAGATGGAGATCACGAGCATGGTGCTTCGGAGATGGAGATCACAAGCACAAGATGATGATGGCCATATCATATCACTTATATTGATTGCATGTGATGTTAATCCTTTATGCATTTTATCTTGTTTGATTGACGGTAGCATTATAAGATGATCTCTCAATAAAATTTCAAGATAAAAGTGTTCTCCCTGAGTATGCACCGTTGCAAAAGTTCTTCGTGCTGAGACACCATGTGTTAATCGAGTGTGATAGGCTCTAAGTTCAAATACAACGCGTGCAAAACAGTTGCACACGCGGAATACTCAGGTTAAACTTGACGAGCCTAGCATATACAGATATGGCCTCGGAACACAGAGACCGAAAGGTCGAGCGTGAATCATATAGTAGATATGATCAACATAGTGATGTTCACCATTGAAACTACTCCATCTCACGTGTTAATCGGACATGGTTTAGTTGCTTTGGATCACGTAATCACTTAGATGATGAGAGGGATATCTATCTAAGTGGGAGTTCTTAAGTAATATGATTAACTGAACTTGAATTTATCATGAACTTAGTACCTGGTAGTATCTTGCTTGTCTATGTCAATTGTAGATAAATGGCCCGTGCTGTTGTTCCGTTGAATTTTAATGCGTTCCTTGAGAAAGCAAAGTTGAAAGATGATGGTAGCAATTACACGGACTGGGTCCGTAACTTGAGGATTATCCTCATTGCTGCACAGAAGAATTACGTCCTGGAAGCACCGCTAGGTGCCAGGCCTCCTGCAAAAGCAACACCATAAGTTATGAACGTCTGGCAGAGCAAAGCTGATGACTACGCAATAGTTTAGTGTGCCATGCTTTACGGCTTAGAACCGGGTCTTCAACGACGTTTTGAACGTCATGGAGCATATGAGATGTTCCAGGAGTTGAAGTTAATATTTCAAGCAAATGCCCGGATTGAGAGATATGAAGTCTCCAATAAGTTCTATAGCTGCAAGATGGAAGAGAATAGTTCTGTCAGTGAGCATATACTCAAAATGTCTGGGTATAATAATCACTTGATTCAACTGGGAGTTCAACTTTCGGATGATTGCGTCATTGACAGAATTCTTCAATCACTGCCACCAAGCTACAAGAGCTTCGTGATGAACTATAACATGCAAGGGATGGATAAGACAATTCCCGAGCTCTTCGCAATGCTAAAGGCAGCGGAGGTAGAAATCAAAAAGGAGCATCAAGTGTTGATGGTCAGTAAAACCACTAGTTTCAAGAAAAAGGGCAAAGGAAAGAAGAAGGGGAACTTCAAGAAGAACAGCAAGCAAGTTGCCGTTCAGGAGAAGAAACCCAAGTCTGGACCTAAGCCTGAAACTGAGTGCTTCTACTGCAAGCAAACTGGTCACTGGAAGCGGAACTGCCCCAAGTATTTGGCGGATAAGAAGGATGGCAAGGTTAACAAAGGTATATGTGATATACATGTTATTGATGTGTACCTTACTAATGATCGCAGTAGCACCTGGGTATTTGATACTGGTTATGTTGCTAATATTTGCAACTCGAAACAGGGGCTACGGATTGAGCGAAGATTGGCTAAGGACGAGGTGACGATGCGCGTGGGAAATGGTTCCAAAGTCGGTGTGATCGCCGTCGGCACGCTACCTCTACATCTACCTTCGGGATTAGTATTAGACCTAAATAATTGTTATTTGGTGACAGCGTTGAGCATGAACATTATATCTGGATCTTGTTTAATGCGAGACGGTTATTCATTTAAATCAGAGAATAATGGTTGTTCTATTTATATGAATAATATCTTTTATGGTCATGCACCCTTGAAGAGTGGTCTATTTTTAATGAATCTCGATAGTAGTGATACACATATTCATAATGTCGAAGCCAAAAGATGCAGAGTTAATAATGACAGTGCAACTTATTTGTGGCACTGCCGTTTAGGTCATATCGGTGTAAAGCGCATGAAGAAACTCCATACTGATGGACTTTTGGAATCACTTGATTATGAATCACTTGGTACTTGCGAACCGTGCCTTATGGGCAAGATGACTAAAACACCGTTCTCCGGAACTATGGAGAGAGCAACAGATTTATTGGAAATCATACATACAGATGTATGTGGTCCGATGAACATTGAGGCTCGTGGCGGATATCGTTATTTTCTCACCTTCACAGATGATTTGAGCAGATATGGGTATATCTACTTAATGAAACATAAGTCTGAAACATTTGAAAAGTTCAAAGAATTTCAAAGTGAAGTTGAAAATCATCGTAACAAGAAAATAAAATTCCTACGATCTGATCATGGAGGAGAATATTTGAGTTACGAGTTTGGTCTACATTTGAAACAATGCGGAATAGTTTCGCAACTCACGCCACCCGGAACACCACAGCGTAATGGTGTGTCCGAACGTCGTAATCGTACTTTATTAGATATGGTGCGATCTATGATGTCTCTTACTGATTTACCGCTATCGTTTTGGGTTTATGCTTTAGAGACGGCTGCATTCACTCTAAATAGGACACCATCGAAATCCGTTGAGACGACGCCTTATGAACTATGGTTTGGCAAGAAACCAAAGTTGTCGTATCTTAAAGTTTGGGGTTGCGATGCTTATGTGAAGAAACTTCAACCTGATAAGCTCGAACCTAAATCGGAGAAATGTGTCTTCATAGGATACCCAAAAGAGACTGCTGGGTATACCTTCTATCACAGATCCGAACGCAAGATATTCGTTGCTAGGAATGGATCCTTTCTAGAGAAGGAGTTTCTCTCGAAAGATGTGAGTGGGAGGAAAGTAGAACTTGATGAGGTAACTGTACCTGCTCCCTTATTGGAAAGTAGATCATCGCAGAAATCAGTTTCTGCGACTCCTACACCAATTAGTGAGGAAGTTAATGATAGTGATCATGAAACTTCAGATCAAGTTATTACTGAACCTCGTAGGTCAACTAGATCAAGATCCGCACCAGAGTGGTACGGTAATCCTGTTCTGGAGGTCATGTTACTAGACCATGATGAACCTACGAACTATGAAGAAGCGATGGTGAGCCCAGATTCAGCAAAATGGCTTGAAGCCATGAAATCCGAGATGGGATCCATGTATGAGAACAAAGTATGGACTTTGGTTGACTTGCCCGATGGTCGGCAAGCCATTGAAAATAAATGGATCTTCAAGAAGAAGACTGACGCTGATGGTAATGTTACTGTCTATAAAGCTCGACTTGTTGCGAAAGGTTTTCGACAAGTTCAAGGGATTGACTACGATGAGACCTTCTCACCCGTAGCGATGCTTAAGTCTGTCCGAATCATGTTAGCAATTGCCGCATTTTATGATTATGAAATTTGGCAAATGGATGTCAAAACTGCATTCCTGAATGGATTTCTGGAAGAAGAGTTGTATATGATGCAACCAGAAGGTTTTGTCGATCCAAAGGGAGCTAACAAAGTATGCAAGCTCCAGCGATCCATTTATGGACTGGTGCAAGCCTCTCGGAGTTGGAATAAACGCTTTGATAGTGTGATCAAAGCATTTGGTTTTATACAGACTTTTGGAGAAGCCTGTATTTACAAGAAAGTGAGTGGGAGCCCGATAGCATTTCTGATATTATATGTGGACGACATATTACTGATTGGAAATGATATAGAATTTCTGGATAGCATAAAGGGATACTTGAATAAGAGTTTTTCAATGAAAGACCTCGGTGAAGCTGCATATATATTAGGCATTAAGATCTATAGAGATAGATCAAGACGCTTAATTGGACTTTCACAAAGCACATACCTTGAGAAAGTTTTGAAGAAGTTCAAAATGGATCAAGCAAAGAAAGGGTTCTTGCCTGTACTACAAGGTGTGAGATTGAGTAAGACTCAATGCCCGACCACTGCAGAAGATAGAGAGAAGATGAAAGATGTTCCCTATGCTTCAGCCATAGGCTCTATCATGTATGCAATGCTGTGTACCAGACCTGATGTGTCCCTTGCTATAAGTTTAGCAGGGAGGTACCAAAGTAATCCAGGAGTGGATCACTGGACATCGGTCAAGAACATCCTGAAATACCTGAAAAGGACTAAGGATATGTTTCTCGTTTATGGAGGTGACAAAGAGCTCATCGTAAGGGGTTACGTTGATGCAAGCTTTGACACTGATCCGGACGATTCGAAATCGCAAACCGGATACGTATTTACATTGAACGATGGAGCTGTCAGTTGGTGCAGTTCTAAGCAAAGTGTCGTGGCGGGATCTACATGTGAAGCGGAATACATAGCTGCTTCGGAAGCAGCAAATGAAGGAGTCTGGATCAAGGAGTTCATATCCGATCTAGGTGTCATACCTAGTACATCGGGACCAATGAAAATCTTTTGTGACAATACTGGTGCAATTGCCTTAGCAAAGGAATCCAGATTTCACAAGAGAACCAAGCACATCAGAAGACGCTTCAATTCCATCCGGGATTTAGTCCAGGTGGGAGACATAGAAGTTTGCAAGATACATACGGATCTGAATGTTGCAGACCCGTTAACTAAGCCTCTTCCACGAGCAAAACATGATCAGCACCAAGACTCCATGGGTGTGAGGATCATTACTATGTAATCTAGATTATTGACTCTAGTGCAAGTGGGAGACTGAAGGAAATATGCCCTAGAGGCAATAATAAAGTATTATATATTTCCTTATATCATGATAAATGTTTATTATTCATGCTAGAATTGTATTAACCGGAAACATTATACATGTGTGAATACATAGACAAAAAGAGTGTCACTAGTATGCCTCTACCAGACTAGCTCGTTAATCAAAGATGGTTATGTTTCCTAGCCATAGACATGAGTTGTCATTTGATTAACGGGATCACCTCATTAGGAGAATGACGTGATTGACTTGACCCATTCCGTTAGCTTAGCACCCGATCGTTTAGTATGTTGCTATTGCTTTCTTCATGACTTATATATGTTCCTATGACTATGAGATTATGCAACTCCCGTTTACCGGAGGAACACTTTGTGTGCTACCAAACGTCACAACGTAACTGGGTGATTATAAAGGTTCTCTATAGGTGTCTCCAAAGGTACTTGTTGGGTTGGCGTATTTCGAGATTAGGATTTGTCACTCCGATTGTCGGAGAGGTATCTCTGGGCCCACTCGGTAATGCACATCACTATAAGCCTTGCAAGCATTGTGACTAATGAGTTAGTTGCGGGATGATGTATTACGGAACAAGTAAAGAGACTTGCCGGTAACGAGATTGAACTAGGTATCGAGATACCGACGATCGAATCTCGGGCAAGTAACATACCGATGACAAAGGGAACAACGTATGTTGTTATGCGGTCTGACCGATAAAGATCTTCGTAGAATATGTGGGAGCCAATATGGGCATCCAGGTCCCGCTATTGGTTATTGACCGAAGATGTGTCTCGGTCATGTCTACATAGTTCTCGAACCCAAAGGGTCCGCACGCTTAAAGTTACGATGACAGTTATATTATGAGTTTATATGTTGTGATGTACCGAAGGTTGTTCGGAGTCCTGGATGTGATCACGGACATGACGAGGAGCCTCGAAATGGTCGAGACATAAATATTGATATATTGGACGACTATATTCGGACACCGGAAGTGTTCCGGAGAAGTTTCGGATTAAACCGGAGTGCCGGAGGGTTACCGAAACCCCCCGGGGAAGTATTGGGCCTTGGTGGGCCTTGAGGGGAGAGAGAGGGCAGCAGCCAGGAGGTGGCGCGCCCCCTCCCAGGAGGAGTCCTAGTTGGACTAGGAGAGGGGGGCGCAGCCCCCTTTCCCTCTCCCTCTCCCTCTCTTTCCTTCCCCTCTTCTTTTCCTAGTAGGACTAGGAAAGGGGAGTCCTACTCCTACTAGGAGGAGGACTCCCCCTCTCTCCTTGGCGCGCCTAGGGCAGCCGGCCTCCCCCTTGCTCCTTTATATACGGGGGCAGGGGGGCACCTCTCTACACACTTGATATACGATATTTTAGCCGTGTGCGGTGCCCCCCTCCACCATATTACACCTCGATAATACTATTGCGGAGCTTAGGCAAAGCCCTGCGTCGGTGGAACATCATCATCGTCACCACGCCGTCATGCTGACGAAACTCTCCCTCAACACTCGGCTGGATCGGAGTTCGAGAGACGTCATCGAGCTGAACGTGTGTAGAATTTCGGAGGTGCCGTGCGTTCGGTACTTGATCGGTCGGATCGTGAAGACGTACGACTACATCAACCGCGTTGTGATAACGCTTCCGCTGTCGGTCTACGAGGGTACATGGACAACACTCTCCCCTCTCATTGCTATGCATCACCATGATCTTGCGTGTGCGTAGGAAAATTTTGAAATTACTACGTTCCCCAACACCAGTTACGTTGTGATGTTTGATAGCACACAAGGTGTTCCTCCGGTATTCGGGAGTTGCATAATCTCATAGTCTGAGGAACATTTAGAAGTCACGAAGAAAGCAATAGCAGAAAAACTAAACGATCATTATGCTAAGCTAACGGATGGGTATTGTCCATCACATCATTCTCTAATGATGTGATCCCGTTTAACAAATGACAACACATGTCTATGGCTAGGAAACTTAACCATCTTTGATTAATGAGCTAGTCAAGTAGAGGCATACTAGGGACACTTTGTTTGTCTATGTATCCACACATGTACTAAGTTTCCGGTTAATACAATTCTAGCATGAATAATAAACATTTATCATGATATAAGGAAATATAAATAACAACTTTATTATTGCCTCTAGGGCATATTTTCTTCAGTCTCCCACTTGCACTAGAGTCAATAATCTAACACCCATGGACTCTTGGTGTTGATCATGTTTTGCTCGTGAGAGAGGCTTAGTCAACGGGTCTGCAACATTCAGATGTGTATGTATCTTGCAAATCGCTATGTCTCCCTCCTTGACTTGATCGCAGATGGAATTGAAGCGTCTCTTGATGTGCTTGGTTCTCTTGTGAAATCTGGATTCCTTTGCCAAGGCAATTGCACCAATATTGTCACAAAAGATTTTCATTGGACCCGATGCACTAAGTATGACACCTAGATCAGATATGAACTCCTTCATCCAGAATCCTTCATTTGCTGCTTCCAAAGCAGCTATGTATTCTGCTTCACACGTAGATCCCACCACGATGCTTTGTTTCGAACTGCACGAACTAACAGCTCCACCATTCAATATAAATACGTATCCGGTTTGTGACTTAGAGTCATCCGGATCAGTGTCAAAGCTTTGCATCGACGTAACCATTTACGACGAGCTCTTTGTCACCTCCATAAACGAGAAACATATCCTTAGTCATTTTTAGGTATTTCAGGATGTTCTTGACTGCTGTCCAGTGATCAACTCCTGGATTACTTTGGTACCTCCCTGCTAAACTAATAGCAAGGCACACATCAGGACTGGTACACAGCATTGCACACATGATAGAACCTATGGCTGAGGCATAGGGAATGACTTTCATTTTCTCTCTATCTTCTGCAGTGGTCGGGCATTGAGTCTGACTCAACTTCACACCTTGTAACACAGGCTAGAACCCTTTCTTTGACTGATCCATTTTGAACTTCTTCAAAACTTTATCAAGGTATGTGCTTTGTGAAAGTCCAATTAAGCGTCTTGATCTATCTCTATAGATCTTGATGCCCAATATATAAGCAGCTTCACCGAGGTCTTCCATTGAAAAATTCTTATTCAAGTATCCTTTTATGCTATTCAGAAATTCAGTATCATTTCCGATCAACAATATGTCATCCACATATAATATCAGAAATGCTACAGAGCTCCCACTCACTTTCTTGTAAATATAGGCTTCTCAAAAAGTCAGTATAAAACCATATGCTTTGATCACACTATCAAAGCGTATATTCCAACTCCGAGAGGCTTGCACTAGTCCATAAATGGATCGTTGTAGCTTACACACTTTGTTAGCACCTTTTGGATCGACAAAACATTCTGGTTGCATCATATAAAACTCTTCTTTAAGATATCCATTAAGGAATGCAGTTTTGACATCCATTTGCCAAATTTCATAATCATAAAATGCGGCAATTGCTAACATGATTCGGACAGACTTAAGCATCGCTATGGGTGAGAAAGTCTCATTGTAGTCAACTCCTTGAACTTGTCGAAAACCTTTCGCAACAAGTCGAGCTTTGTAGACAGTAACATTAACGTTAGCGTCAGTCTTCCTCTTGAAGATCCATTTATTCTCTATGGCTTGCCGATCATCAGGCAAGTCAACCAAACTCCACACTTTGTTCTCATACATGGATCCGATCTCAGATTTCATGCCCTCAAGCCATTTCACGGAACCTGGGCTCATCATCGCTTCCTCATAGTTCGTAGGTTCCTCATGGTCAAGTAACATGACTTCCAGAACAGGATTACCGTACCACTTTGGTGCGGATCTTACTCTGGTTGACCTACGAGGTTCAGTAGTAACTTGATAACTTGATCCGAAGTTTCATGATCATCATCATTAGCTTCCTCACTAATTGGTGTAGGAATCACTGGAACTAATTTCTGTGATGGACTACTTTCCAATTCAGGAGAAGGTACAATTACCTCATCAAGTTCTACTTTCCTCCCACTCACTTCTTTCGAGAGAAACTCCTTCTCTGGAAAGGATCCATTCTTAGCAACGAATATCTTGCCTTCGAAACTGTGATAGAAGATGTTCCCAACAGTTTCCTTTGGGTATCCTATGAAGACACATTTCTCCGATTTGGGTTCGAGCTTATCAGGTTGAACCTTTTCACATAAGCATCGCAGCCCCAAACTTTAAGAAACGACAACTTGGGTTTCTTGCCAAACCACAGTTCATATGGTGTCGTCTCAACGGATTTAGATGGTGCCCTATTTAACGTGAATGCAGCCGTCTCTAAAGCATAACCCCAAAACGATAGCGGTAAATCAGTAAGAGACATCATAGATCGCACCATATCTAATAAAGTGCGGTTACGGCGTTCGGACACACCATTACACTGTGGTGTTCCAGGTGGCATGAGTTGCGAAACTATTCCCCATTGTTTCAAATGAAGACCAAATTCATAACTCAAATATTCACCTCCACGATCAGATCGTAGAAACTTTATTTTCTTGTTATGATGATTTTCCACTTCACTCTGAAATTCTTTGAAATTCTCAAATGTTTCAGACTTATGTTTCATCAAGTAGATATACCCATATCTGCTCAAATCATCTGTGAAGGTCAGAAAATAACAATACCCGCCGTGAGCATCAACACGCATTGGACCGCATACATCAGTATGTATTATTTCCAATAAGTCTGTTGCTCGCTCCATTGTTCCGGAGAACGGAGTCTTAGTCATGAGGCATGGTTCGCAAGCATCAAGTGATTCATAATCAAGTGATTCCAAAAGCCCATCAGCATGGAGTTTCTTCATGCACTTTACACCAATATGACCTAAACGGGAGTGCCACAAAAAGTTGCACTATCATGATTAAACTTGTATCTTTTGGCTTCAATACTATGAATATGTGTATCACTACTATCGAGATTCAATAAAAATAGACCAATCATCAAGGGTGCATGACCATAAAAGACATTACTCATATAAATAGAACAACCATTATTCTTTGATTTAAATGAATAACTGTCTCACATCAAACAAGATCCAGATATAATGTTCATGCTTAATGCTGGCACCAAATAACAATTTTTAGGTCTAAAACTAATCCCGAAGGTAGATGTAGACGTAGTGTGCCGACCGCGATCACATCGACTTTGGAACCATTTCCCACGCGCATCGTTCTTCTTGAAGTTCCCCTTCTTCTTGGGCTTCTTCACTTGAGCAGCAACTTGCTTGTCGTTCTTCTTGAAGTTCCCCTTCTTCCCTTTGCCCTTCTTCTTAAAACTAGTGGTCTTGTTAACCATCAACACTTGATGCTCCTTCTTGATTTCTACCTCCATAGCCTTTAGCATCGCGAAGAGCTCGGGAATTGTCTTATCCATCCCTTGCATATTATAGTTCATCACGAAGCTTTTGTAGCTTGGTGGTAGTGATTGAAGAACTCTGTCAATGACACTATCAACAGGAAGATTAACTCCTAGTTGAGTCAAGTGATTGTGGTACCCAGACATTCTGAGTATATGTTCACTGACAGAACTATTCTCCTCCATTTTGCAGCCGTAGAACTTATTGGAGACTTCATATCTCTCAATCCGGGCATTTGCTTGAAATATTAACTTCAACTCCTGGAACATCTCATATGCTCCATGATGTTCAAAACGACGTTGAAGTCCTAGTTCTAAGCCGTAAAGCATGGCACACTGAACTATCGAGTAGTCATCAGCTTTGCTCTGCCAGACGTTCATAACGTCCAGAGTTGCTCTTGCAGTGGGTTTGGCACCTAGGGGTGCTTCCAGGACGTAATTCTTCTGTGCAGCAATGAGGATAATCCTCAAGTTACGGACCCAGTCCGTGTAGTTGCTACCATCATCTTTCAACTTCACTTTCTCTAGGAACGCATTAAAATTCAAAGGAACAGTAGCACGGGCCATTTATCTACAACAACATAGACATGCAAAATACTATCAGGTACTAAGTTCATGATAAATTAAAGTTCAACTAATCATATTACTTAAGAACTCCCACTTAGATAGACATCCCTCTAGTCATCTAAATGATCACGTGATCCATATCAACTAAACCATGTCCGATCATCATGTGAGATTGAGTAGTTTTCAATGGTGAACATCACTATGTTGATCATTTCTACTATATGATTCACGCTCGACCTTTCGGTCTCAGTATTCTGAGGCCATATCTGCATATGCTAGGCTCGTCAAGTTTAACTCGAGTATTCTGCGTGTGCAAAACTGGCTTGCACCCGTTGTATGTGAACGTAGAGCTTATCACACCCGATCATCACGTGGTGTCTCGGCACGACGAACTGTAGCAACGGTGCATACTCAGGGATAACACTTATACCTTGAAATTTAGTGAGAGATCATCTTATAATGCTACCGCCGTACTAAGCAAAATAAGATGCATAAAGGATAAACATAACATGCAATCAATATAAGTGATATGATATGGCCATCATCATCTTGTGCCTTTGATCTCCATCTCCAAAGCACCGTCATGATCACCATCATCACCGACTTGACACCTTGATCTCCATCGTAGCATCGTTGTCGTCTCGCCAACTATTGCTCTACGACTATCGCTACCGCTTAGTGATAAAGTAATTACATGGTGATTGCATTTCATACAATAAAGCGACAACCATATGGCTCCTGCCAGTTGCCGATAACTGTTACAAAACATGATCATCTCATACAACAATTTATATATCATCACGTCTTGACCATATCACATCACAACAAGTCCTGCAAAGACAAGTTAGACGTCCTCTACTTTGTTGTTGCAAGTTTTACGTGGCTGCTACGGGCTTCTAGCAAGAACCGTTCTTACCTACGCATCAAAACCACAACGATTTTTCGTCAAGTGTGCTGTTTTAACCTTCGAAGGATCGGGCGTAGTCAAACTTGATTCAACTAAAACTGGAGAAACACACACCCGCTAGCCACCTGTGTGCGAAGCACGGCGGTAGAACCAGTCTCATGAACGCGGTCATGTAATGTCGGTATGGGTCGCTTCATCCAACAATACCGCCGAATCAAAGTATGACATGCTGGTAAGCAGTATGACTATTATCGCCCACAACTCTTTGTGTTCTACTCGTGCATATAACATCTACGCATAGACCTGTCTCGAATGCCACTGTTGGGAACGTAGTATTTAAAAAAATTCCTACGATCACGCAAGATCTATCTAGGAGAAGCATAGCAACGAGCGGGGAGAGTGTGTCCACTTACCCTCGTAGACCTAAAGTGGAAGCGTTTATCAACACGGTTGATGTAGTCGTACGTCTTCACGGTTCGACTGATCCTAGCACCGAACGTACGGCACCTCCGTGTTCAGCACACGTTCAGCTCGATGGCGTCCCTCATACTCTTGGTCCAGTTGAGGTCGGGGGAGAGTTTCGTCAACACGACGGCGTGGTGACGATGATGATGAAGTTACCGGCGCAGGGCTTCACGTAAGCACTACGACGATATGACCGAGGTGTGTTTCTGTGGAGGGGGCACCGCACATGGCTAAAAGATCAACTTGTGTGTCTATGGGGTGCCCCCCTCCCCCGTATATAAAGGAGGGGAGGAGGAGGCCGGTCGGCCCTAGGGGGCGCGCCCAAGGAGGAGAGTCCTACTAGGACTCCAAGTCCTAGTAGGATTCCACCAAGAGGGAGAGAGGGGGAAGGAAGGAGAGGGAGAGAGGGAGAAGGAAAGGGGGGCGTCGCCCCCCTTCCCTTGTCCAATACGGACTGCAAGAGGGGCCCTGCCCTGGCTGCCCTCCTCTCTCTCCACTAAGGCCCATGGTGGCCCATTAGTTCCACCCGGGGTTCCGGTAACCCCTCCGGCACTCCGGTTTTACCCGAAATCATCCTGAACACTTCCGGTGTCCGAATAACATGGTCCAATATATCAATCTTTATGTCTCGACCATTTCGAGACTCCTCGTCATGTCCGTGATCTCATCTGGGACTCCTAACAACCTTCGGTAATCAAATCACATGAACTCATAATACAAATCGTCATCGAACGTTAAGCATGTGGACCCTACGGGTTCGAGAACTATGTAGACATGACCGATACACATCTCCGGTCAATAACCAATAGCTGAATCTGGATGCTCATATTGGCTCCTACATATTCTACGAATATCTTTATCGGTCAAACCGCATAACAACATATGTTATTCCCTTTGTCATTGGTATGTTACTTTCCCGTGATTCGATCGTCGGTATCACCATACCTAGTTCAATCTCGTTACCGGCAAGTCTCTTTACTCATTCCGTAATGCATCATCCCGCAACTAACTCATTAGTCACATTACTTGCAAGGCTTATAGTGATGTGCATTACCGAGAGGGCCCAGAGATACCTCTCCGATAATCGGAGTGACAAATCCTAATCTCGATCTATGCCAACTCAACAAACACCTTCGGAGACACCTGTAGATCATCTTTATAATCACCCAGTTATGTGATACGTCTCCAACGTATCTATAATTTTTTATTGTTCCATGCTATTATATTATCCATCTTGGATGTTTTATATGCTATTTTGTATGATTTTTGGGACTAACCTATTAACCTAGAGCCCAGTGCCAGTTTCTGTTTTTCCTTGTTTTTGAGTTTTACAGAAAAGGAATACCAAACGGAGTCCAATTGACGTGCCAATTTTTGATGATCGGGAGTTCCGACGCCAAAAATTCCTATAAATACAGAAACCCCCGAAAAGGAACCTAGATCGGGAGTTCCGCCGCCGCAAGCCTCTGTAGCCACCAAAAACCAATCGAGACCCTGTTCCGACACCCTGCCGGAGGGGGGGAATCATCACCGGTGGCCATCTTCATCATCCCGACGCTCTCCATGACGAGGAGGGAGTAGTTCACCCTCGGGGCTGAGGGTATGTACCAGTAGCTATGTGTTTGATCTCTCTCTCTCTCGTGTTCTTGATGTGGCACGATCTTGATGTAATGCGAGCTTTTCTACTATAGTTGGATCTTATGATGTTTCTCCCCCTCTATCTCCTTGTGATGAATTGAGTTTTCCCTTTGAAGTTACCTTATCGGATTGAGTCTTTAAGGATTTGAGAACACTTATGTATGCCTTGCGTGGGATACCCGTGGTGACAATGGGGTATTCTATTGATTCACTTGATGTATGTTTTGGTGATCAACTTGCGGGTTCCGTGATCTTGGGAATCTATGCATAAGGGTTGGCACAAGTTTTCGTCTTGACTCTCCGGTAGAAACTTTGGGGCACTCTTTGAAGTTCTTTGTGTTGGTTGAATAGATGAATCTGAGATTGTGTGATGCATATCGTATAATCATACCCGCGGATACTTGAGGTGACATTGGAGTATCTAGGTGACATTAGGGTTTTGGTTGATTTGTGTCTTAAGGTGTTATTTTACTACGAACTCTAGGGCTGTTTGTGACACTTAAAGGAATAGCCCAATGGATTGATCGGAAAGAATAACTTTGAGGTGGTTTCGTACACTACAACAATCTCTTCATTTGTTCTCCGCTATTAGTGACTTTGGAGTGACTCTTTGTTGCATGTTGAGGAATTGTTATATGATCTAATTATGTTATCCTTGTTGAGAGAACTTGCACTAGTGAAAGTATGAACCCTAGGCCTTGTTTCAAAGCATTGAATACCGTTTGTGCTCACTTTTATCATTAGTTATCTTGCTGTTTTTATATTTTCAGATTATAAAAACCTATATCTACCATCCATATTGCACTTGTATCACCATCTCTTCGCCGAACTAGTGCACATATACAATTTACCATTGTATTGGGTGTGTTGGGGACACAAGAGATTCTTTGTTATTTGGTTGCAGGGTTGTTTGAGAGAGACCATCTTCATCATACGCCTCCCACGGATTGATAAACCTTAGGTCATCCAGTTGAGGGAAATTTGCTACTGTCCTACAAACCTCTGCACTTTGAGGCCCAACAACGACAAGAAGAAGGTTGTGTAGTAGACATCATTACGTTGTGATGTTTGATAGCACACTAAGTGTTCCTCCGGTATTCGGGAGTTGCATAATCTCATAATCATAGGAACATGTATAAGTCATGAAGAAAGCAATAGCAACAAACTAAACGATCATAGTGCTAAGCTAACGGATGGGTCTTGTCCATCACATCATTTTCTAATGATGTGATCCCGTTCATCAAATGACAACACATGTCTATGGCTAGGAAACTTAACCATCTTTGATTAACGAGCTAGTCTAATAGAGGCATACTAGGGACACTCTGTTTGTCTATGTATTCACACATGTACTAAGTTTCCGGTTAATACAATTATAGCATGAATAATAAACATTTATCATGATATAAGGAAATATAAATAACAACTTTATTATTGCCTCTAGGGCATATTTTCTTCAATTTTTTCACAAAAAACCGGAAGAAAAAGCCGGACCAGGAGCATGTTTTTTCCCTTTTCGAAAGCCATTTACGAGAGGCACAACCGTGCCTCTCGGGGAAGCAAAGTCATGCCTCTCGCAGAAAAGAAAGAAGAGAAAACGCGTTCTTTCCTATTTTTGAGAGGCACGGACGTGCCTCTCGCGGAAGCAAAACCGTGCCTCACACGGAAGAACATGTTTTATTTCGTTTTCGAGAGGCATGACCGTGCGTCTCGCGAAGCAAAACCATGCCTCTCACTAAAGTAAAACCGTGCCTCCCGCGGAAGCAAAACCATGCCTCTCGGGGAAGCAAAACCGTGCCTCTCCCATAAGGAAAACGGGTTTTTATCGTTTCTGAGAGGCACGGTCGTGCCTCTCGCTAAAAGGGAAAAAAGGTGCTTTTTCGGGTAAAAATAATTCGGGAATTTTTTTGGTGTCCAAAAGCTAATGAAGACTGGTGAAAGCCAAAACAACCCGGGAAAAAACTCATCTAAAAAGCCGAAAACGCGTGTGAAAAAAATAAAAAAATCCGAAGGAAACGCCCAAAGTGTGACACATGGCGGCGGCTGAGAGCGCGCCAACCCAAGTGACCTTGGGGAGGTTGGGAACGAGCGCTCTATAGAAAAGCTTGGTCATTAGAGACCGACTTCTTGTGAATCTCCATAACTGGATGCAGCAAAAGCGGAACTAAGTGAACACGACAGTCATGAAATATGATTTATAGCAAGGTCATGCTTCTTCCTTTATATATAAAAAAAACTAAAAATGTAACTATATATGGGTACAAAAAATGGAGTAATGTTACGATATCAAAATAATTTAGCTATCAATTATGAAATGCACATGTTAAGTAAGCTAAATATAAATATACGTTGCACAAAGGTGAAAGATCCAGCCTATTGGGAACCATTAGAAACCAATTTCAAAAGGTGGAGACATCAAAATATTCTCCTGAGTGCTCACCTAAGCTTTTATTGGCACTTGGTTTAAACTAATAGGTTTTAGATCCTGCAAGTATACTCCTCTCCTTCGAAAATAGAGCATGTATGTCTGTCAGAAATAAGTACATAAGGAAGAGAAATATATCCGAGAATATTCCTGGTTAATTAATTTATAACCCATTTAGCACAGATCAAAATGATCTTCTATCGAGAATATTTCCAGCCAATAAATTTCCAAACTGACTCATATCGGTTCACAATATTGATTAATAATGCTTACACCCGTTTGGTGTTGTCGTGTAGCAGAAGAATAAGGAACTGTTAACATGGGAACCCTCTATCCAAAACTCTTCATGTACATCAAAGAAATCTGGATAGGAACAAGCGGTTGCTTTCCTTTTGGCCCATCAAGCACAAGAACCAGATTATGGAGCTAGTAAGGTTAGCATTTTGCAGGATGCTCGTGAAGACATGAGGCGAAGTACACAAATTCCTTTGTAGATCGAAGAACTAACATGCACCACATACCTCATAACTAAATTGTACTGCTCGTCAATTATATTCCTTTGAAAAACACTCTAGTAATCTAAAATTTAATGTATGTCATTCGATGGAATTTTCTCTTGACATCTACCATGATACATACCATTTATAGTAAAAATTTACATAAAGACCAATTTCAGGGAAAAGGAACATTACTTCTGATAGTGCATGAATAAGAATAACACACAATTACCTCTTCAAAAACATGTATTCTACAAGTTGGAACTTGGAACAAGGAAACTGAGACAATTGATCTAGAACATAAACGAACATAACCAATTTCAGGTTAGGGACTCATATGGTGCTGAGGGCACCTGTTGTCTCCTTCAGTTCTCGGCCTAATCTGATGTTGTCGCTTCCTGTGGAAGAGAGGGACCGAGGGAGGCTCACGAACGGAGAACCCCTCACGCACGCCCGAGGAGGAAAGGAAGACCAATCCGCTGGAGGCCGCCGACGCTCTCTGCTCATGGCAACGCCGTCGAATGACTGCAGCAGCGCATGACACCTCGAAAGAAAGGACATGGAAGAGGGATGTGAAACCAATTAGTTCCTTTCGGTGCACATATAAGCTCTGCCAGACGAGATGAGGATGCAAGCAGGCATGGAAATCAAGTACCTCGGCGAATTCCTCAGTGGCCATTGGCGCCGGTCTGCGTCTCGACGAAGAGGGCCACCCGCTAGTGGCCATTATCCAAGTCATGTTCTTGTTCCCTCTTCGCCTCGAGGGGGTTTGCCTTGGTGGTCTGACGTGGACCTATGCCAGGGTCGCCGAGAAGGCAGTGAGGCGCCGACGGAACAGGATCAGGATCCCCTCCCAGGCGGGCGGCGCCATCCACGTCGGGCATGAAGAGAGCCGATGGGAAGGAGGGGAGGTGGGGGAGAAGGGGAGACCAGCGGCGGCTAGGGATTGCGGGCAGAGAGACGTGCGTAGTTGGGTGGTTTTTCTCCACCAGTTTTGTGTTGCGTTGCGTGCACCGATATAGGAAAGAAATTGGTGGATTGATTCCTTCCCTCGGTGGTGTGGAACGAAACGAGGAAAAAATCAATTGAGGGGAAGTCCTGTCGATCGATGAGAGGAGTACTAACAAACGAGCGAACGAACGACCCATGGACTCCTCCTTTAGGAGTAGAGAAAATGAAAGAGTGGATGATGCGAAGTCTGTTTGCTGAAGGTTTGCTCTTGTAGAATGTTCATTTTATCCTGCGTACTCGTTGCATCATCCACTCTTTGTGCATCATAATTTTGTGCAAAGAACTCCATTACCGTCAACGTTATTCCAGCATCACGATGATGCAGAGGCCAAGTTATCCTCCTTAAAAAAAACCAATGTAATTCAAGGTAAACAGTAGCATGCTATTATTATTACATATCTTCGTCACTTGTAGTTGTAAGCTCAAATAAACCACTGACATATATATTGGAAATAAATATTCGAGCTCACATATATGATTGTTCAAAAAATATGGGAATATGTGGAACCTGTATAGCACGTACACTGAATCACATACATACATACAGATGTATTAACAAGCAAGTCTAAGATCGGCCGATCGAAACATACATGCGTAGTATATCAATTGGACCATTGAAATGTACGTATGTATGAGTAGCACACAAACTATTATTGATCATACCCTAAAACGAAATCCTGCAGATTCATGGAGTTTCCGCCTGCTTGCAGCTGGAGCTGCTGGCCGCCGGTCGTAGGAACATAGTGATCGCAGGACGCCATCCACGTGGAGAACTTCTCGTCGGCACCGACGACGGCGCCGCCATCCGGGCACTGCAGCTCCGGCAGCGGAGGAACTCCGCCTTGAAAGGCTCCGGCCGCGGCCAGCTGCTTGCTGTAGAGGAAGTCGTACAGCTCGTCGACGTGGCCGTAGCCGAAGCCACCGCCTACCATTGACCCCGAGCTCATCTCGACGGTACTGGCCACTCCAGCGGCCTCGCCGGCAGCAGAGCCAAACCCTAGCTTGGAGGCGGATCGCTCCTCGAAACCTCCCGGCACCGGCATGTCGTAGCTCGCGCCAGCGGAAGGGTTTAGCTGTTGCTCGGCTTCCACGACGTCCGCGGCGGCAAGGGAGTGACCGTGACTGACGGTCGTCATGGCAACGGCGTCCGTCGGTGGCTCGAGCTTCGGCCACTGCGGCGGCGCGTTGCTGGCGCCGCAGCCGAACGCGCTGTAGAGTCCCTGCAGGCGCATGTGGAGCTGGATCCGCTCCAGCGCTGACGAGCTGAGTGCCGCGGTGGTGCCGTTAGCGTTCCCGCTGCTGCTGGCGCCGCCGCCGCCCGCCGCCAGGTAGGAGTAGGGCATCGGCGCGTCTTGGCTGGCGCGCTGCAGGCGGCGGGACGGCGCGCGCTTGCCGAGGAGCTTCTTCTTGAGCTTGGTGTTCCAGTAGTTCTTGATGTCGTTGTCCGTTCTCCCCGGCAGCTGCGCCGCGATGATCGACCACCTGAATCCATGATCCATCGTGCGTTAATTAGTAAGCATTTTTAGTGTATCTAGCTAGCCTTAAGAGGTCGATCTATCTATCGATGTGATTAATTTTATGGATCGGGAGAAATTTATGGGGAATTTGCGAACGGGGTGCATGCGATGAGGAAGGGGAAATTGAGGTTAGGTAACTAATTGATTACCTGCTGCCGATACTAATGTAGAGGCTGCAAATGATGTGCTCCTCTTCCTCTGTGAAGTCACCGTGCTTGATGTTTGGCCTCAGATAGTTGAGCCATCTCAGCCTGCAACTTTTGCCGCACCTCTTCAGCCCTGCACAACCAAACATTCGTAGATCTTCAGTGACAATTTAGCAAGAACACATCATTCAGGAAATTACATAGTACAAGAAAAAATGATTGAATTGCCAGTACAAAAATTAATTAGCTGTTAAACGTATGCACGAAACTGTAGAGGCATAGTACTGGAGATCACATGCCCTACAATAATTATCAATGCATCAGTAAAGTAGTTTAAGGCCTAATCACATGTTCTTACTTCATGCAATTACCATGATCCTAGTTTCCATATTTTATAGTAGAAAGGAAAGTTGCTTCTTTGTCAAGCTGATCGATCCCATCTAACTAGATCTGTCACCCTAGGACAAACAAATAGGCCAAACCATGGATGGAACATCGTAGCTAGCTTTCTATCCAACAAAAGTTTAAGAACAACCAACTGTAATTCCATTGGTTGCAACTGAAAACTACAGCTAGCTCGCTTGAATCAGGTACCAAACCCCAGGGTGGAACCATACAGATAGCACCAACATTGGTTCTGGCTCAAGGTGTATAATTGAGAAAAAGGAGGTGGATGTGCTTAGAAAGCTGAAATCAACAGGACACAAATATATCTATCCACCATGTAAAAATGTTCCCTTTCAGATTGACCAAACGTGAAAAAGCATACAGTGGCGGTACTGGCTATGGCTAGTTCCTCCGGGTGGTAGCTAGGTAGCTATATCCATGTCTTGCAACATTAATAGCGGCCCATTTATGGGAAAGAAGAGACAGATCAGACTTGACCAAATCGAGGAGAGAGAGGGGGGTGCAGTTAACCACAAGATTAGGTTCGACTGCTCAAGGCAAGAGCGCGCGCGCTGGTCAATCAAAGGTCGGCACAACGGAAAAAGGAGACCACCGGCCGGCCACCGCCCAGCGATATATGGTACTCAGGGGTTGAAGAAGAGAGAGACAAGAGGGGCGTACCGATCTTCTGCGGCAGGGCGATCCAGTTGCCGCCGGTGCCGTTCTCGTCGATGTAGGCCTTGAGCTTGGCGTCCTCCTCCGGCGACCAAGGCCCCTTCTTGACCGTCGCCTTGTCGCAGCACGGCGCCCTCCCCATGGCCGCCCGGTGGGGTGGGATCGGTCGTCGAAGTCGATCGACCTCCTCTCCTCCTCTTCTTCCTCCTCCCGACGCGACAGCGACAGCAAGCCGGCCGGAGAAGAGATCGGAGATCAACTGATCAGCTCGATCGAAAAAAACTGAGCTCGATCGAGCAGTAGAAGCGGCGGCGATCGATGTAGGCAGCTGCGTTGGACTAGGGCGGCTGCTGGTGTGTTGGACGACTGGGGATGGAGTAGTGACGGGTGTGTGGGTTTGGGAAGAGACGAGGAAGGTGATGTGGGGAGCTTTATAGCCGGGATCGCGCGGACAGCGGGAGAGAAACTCGGGGGTGCCTGGCTCTGGCAGCGCGCCTTGCCTTATGATGTGACGGTTGCTGCCGCGCAGGGACAACGGGGTCCGGTCCTCTCCTCGCCAGGGCTTCTGCTACCATGCACCACCCAGGATCTTCTCTGCCCAACAAACTCTGCATGCATGTACACCTTTTTTAGAGAGAGAACTGTGCATGTACACGTTTTGGTCACCATGGATGTGCATTTTGACGAGAAGAAAACGAATCTTGGCATTTGAGATGGTGGCATGGGAATTGTTCCATTGGTTTGGCTGGTGTGACTTGCTCGGGTTTTTTCATGCTTGATACAATAAAGATAGTTGTGTGCATCACAATGATGCATAGAACGGGGTCAACCCCTTTTAAGAAAAACAGATGATGAGCTGCTGTTACAACTAGCACACGCATCTAATCCAAACTAAAGCGAATAACGGATGACTCCCGCAGAAGGCAAACATGTTCAGAAAGGGGTCGTTGTTCTTGTGCGCGTCATTGTAACCAATTGAAGGTTTTCACTATGGAGAACAAGGACCTTACTACAATGACAGCGCCTTCACGGCAGAGAGGAGGCTCGTTCTCTTCTATTCTTGATCCATCCACACATCTACATATCTAGGGATTTCACTCTGAAACTATAGTGTCACTGTATGCACCAAACTATTCTACTGCATTTTTTAATTTGTGTGTCAAAAGGTGTGAAATTTTTCTAGATTTTTCAGCATGACAGTGTTGATTTTACAGGATTTAAAAAAATGTTGTATACTTTGAATTTTTCGTCAAAATTTGACCAAAGCAGGGCTGAAATTGAATTTATGTTGTACTTTGTTATCAACAAAGTGTGAAATTTTCCCAGCTTTGTCAGCATCGTAGTCTTGACTTTACAGAATTTTGTTAAAAAAATATGTACACTTTGAATTTTGGTCAAAATTTGACCAAAAGGGGCTAAAATTGAATTTCTACCATACTTTTAAATATGTTTGTCAACAAAGTGTGAAATTTTCCCAGATTGGTCACGATGGTAGTGTTAATTTTACAGAATGCTTTCAAGCTTTTCTGAACACTTTGGGTTTTTGTTCAAAATTTGAATAAAGGGGGTTGGAATTGAGTTTCTACTGTACTTTTAAACCTATAAGTCAAAAAAAGTGTGAGGATTTCCCAGATGTATCAGCATGGCAGTGTTGATTTTATAGATTTTTTTTCTAGATACTTCGAATTTTTGGTCAAAATTTGACCAAAGAGTAGGTGCTGATGTGGCACGCTGCCGGTCAATTCGATCGAATACCTGCCACGTATGCCAAACTCACCTTAGAGCAATTTCCAGGTTCTAGCTAGTAATGGAGTTCAGGGTTGTAAATTTAACTATGGCATGAGTTCGGGGTTGAAATATGCATTTCTCTCTATGACAAAATTACTCTAACTTGGCCCTTTTGCATCATATATATGAGAGTTTGGCGGCGTTGAGGATGTCGACCTCGGCCATCGGGGTGACGAGTTCTCTTCAACTTCGGCCGCAAGTGTTAGGCTTGGTCATGTATGCATCGGTTTTCACCCGGTTTTTCGCTAATTAACTAAGGCATATATTTTACCTAAACAGGCAAAGCTTATTAATTGCATTGGTCCTTTTCCTCTCCTTGTGTAAAATGCTGCATGGTTAGCAAAAAAGAAAAACATGCATTTCAGCCTGAAGCGTTCATCCAAGTCATGCATGCTTGGAACACAAGCTAGTACGTAGCTTGCTCTCCGGTCCTGCCGCGCGCAACCGATCCTAGGTCAGGGACGTCTGGCTGGCGTGTGCGACGGCTACTAGACCTCATCTCGCATCCTTTTCTTCTCGCTGCCTGCCTACCTTTCCCCCAGATTTATTCCTGTCCCGAGACCTCATCACATGCATCTCCATGCCATTGACGAATTCCTCTCTCAGATCCAAGTCCAACACCGTGCGTACCTTCTCATCATATGCCCTTCGATCACACAAGCCCTCCAGGGTTCAGACCTAACGCTGTATGTAGTTATATAGTAGTAACAGATGTCGCAATATGGGCTGGACTGCCCGAGCGACTTTTAGGGCATCACCCCAGTCTGAAGACGTACCACTATATTGCCACTGTTCTGTTCAAACGACGCATGCATTGACTAGCTATCACGTACTAGTATCACATGAGTAGATTATTGTTGCATTGGCAGATGGTCCAAGTAGCCGGGCTAGCCGAAGCAGGAGGAGAAGTGCTAGTGCGTGTTTTCAACTACAGTAAATTACTAATTAACTTGACAAACACGTATACGACGCAATGAGCTCACCACCATCAGCTACATATGCCTGTCCATATATTTACGGAAGTTTGTATTTGAACCAACCTGGGCTATTTTCTGCATACGCCTACGTACGTGCTTGCTGCTGCAGCCTGCAGGGATCGATCAAAGAAGCCGCGTTATAAAGAATGATGCAACCTAAAAGTTCTACAACAAGTTAGCCGTCGATCTCCATGGAAACGCTCGTGTACTTTCGATCGCACGCACGTTATCATGCACGTACGTACGTACAGCTCCGCTTTTTCCCGGCATTGTTGAACTGATCCAAGTTGAGGTTCAGAGAACGTGTCAATGTCCAAGAAAAGACATAGAAATCAAAGGGGAAACTAAGGGTTAATATATTCACAGGAAAGACAGGGACAGATTGTGAATATCCATCACAGTATTTATTGCCGGCAGTCTGGCATGCTGCCTAAATCGGCAGTCTCCCAGTTAACAGGTTGGGGAGAGTTCATGCATGTATGTAGTATGTTGTTTGTTTTGACCGTCTCTTCACCCAGTAGTCCTCCTCCATGCTGCAGGCTGTGCCCTGTTTTCTTGTACCACCTAACTAACTTGGAAATTTTCGTTCACCTATGGAACGCTACATGTGTCATGTGTGTATCTTGGAGGTACTAGCATCTAGGAGCCCTAGAAGAAAAGGGAAGGGTGGAAATGATTAACAATGGCCCAGTTTCATGGGTAGCTGCAGGTAACTAACTATTTACAGTCATATATACCCAACAACTCTAACTAACTAGTATCATCATTGGACAGTGATATAAAGAAAATCACCTACAAGTACAACCAATACATGTGCATCCAAGTGAATGGAACTAGTACTATTATTTACTATGACAAATTCATCTCGAGGACTAGCAGCCGGTTGAGTAGCCTTCAATTCCCTTGCTACTAATTTACCTTGACATGACACATAATCTTGAGGACTAGTAGCTGATTGAGTACTATTTAATTCCATGCATCTAGTTGGCTCTCATTTGCTACTGTGTAGACAAGTGGCCAAGGTCCACCTCCAAATTTATGCACCGAGGAGGAAGGTCCAAACAGGAAGGGGTTGAGAATTAATGGCAAAAGCTAGCACTTTACATTTCATATTAATAGCGCTAAACAAGTGTTAATCACGTTGGCGTGAAATCAAACTCTCACGCA
The DNA here is from genome assembly GCF_002575655.3 of Aegilops tauschii subsp. strangulata. NCBI lineage: Eukaryota > Viridiplantae > Streptophyta > Magnoliopsida > Poales > Poaceae > Aegilops > Aegilops tauschii. The sequence continues at coordinate 458,356,567 of NC_053040.3, forward strand.
TTGACCTTAGTTTGATGAGTCATGGACATTCTATTTCTTTTCTTAGTAATCAGCGTACAGAGGTGCTAAGCCCACGACGACGATGCACACATCGCATTCAACCATGACCCATTGGTCCCACCGTCAGCGACCCGAGGTGAAGCCGGCAATGGTAAATCGACCCGACGGGTGCAGAATGAGCCATCACCTTTTTCCGAAAAGGCAATCCGGGTTAATCCTAAAGCAAGGATGGCTTAAAATATGCACACCTTCATATGGCAGCAGGGAGAAAGGATTGGAGGAGTCATTTGGGATTTTCCCGCTTGTCATTTCCTGCGAGGTCATATTCCCCATGCATACACGGCCTGTCATCAGCAACTTGACACAGTCTTAAATCTTGGCATGAGGAAAAGAGAGATGAGCACAACGGAAAAAGTTGGGGAAAAGGCAGTGGGGGAATAACCGGATATACATATCTTTGATGAGCCACATTGGAGTCTAGCATTTGAAGCCATGCATGCATAATAGTAGTACTTGACCTAAAGAGAGGCTGTACCCCAAAGCAAAGTACATGATGCATGCACTGCTTATATTAAGGCACATTGCTAAAGCAATCAAAGGTGATGTACAGGGTATGATTTGTGCCACAAGGGGAGAGGGGGGAACTTGCCACCCAAATATCCGCGGTGACGTAACTCCGTCATCAATTCCGTCAAATCTAAGATACTATAAACACACATTTATTCCCCGTGGATATATACATATACACCACATGCCGTGCCGACACGGTTTCGCCAACGCGACACGAGTTTGAACGGCCAAGATGAGAACACGTGCCAGTGACATCGATTTCTGACCACACAATTCGCGGCCAAGTAATATATGTATATACCCTGTGAGCGAGGGATAGACCGCCGAGGGCCAAAACATGTACATGGATCCAAGAAGAAGGCCTTGCAACTCTTAACTTTATCGCCACCACCATCATGCACGTATCACATACGCCCTGTCAATCCGTTTTCCGGAAGTGGTATTTATCATTTTGGCCGTGTCCAAATATGCACCCCATGCCGTGCCGACACGGTTTCGCCAACGCGACACGGTTTGGACGGCCGAGATGACAACGCGTGCCAGTGACATCGATTTCTGACCGGACAATTCGCGGCCATGTAATATATATACCCCATGAGCGACGGATAGATCGCCGAGGGCCGAAACATGTACATGGATCCAAGACGTGCAAGAACAAGGCCTTGCAACTTTTAACTTTATCACATATACGCCCTGTCAATCCGTTTTCCGGAAGTGATATTTATGTTTCGGCGGTGTCCAAATAACAGGTGCCACGGGGGCTCATGGCCCTTCTGCCGGTTAGGAGAAAGCGCCACCCTTTCCCCCGACAGGCTAGCCGGGGATTGGACCGGGCGTCAAGCCGATGGAGCACCTGTCTGTCCCTAGGCCCGCCCCCTGCTGCTCCTGCTCGTATCATTGGCAAATGATGCACAACGGCATGGCAAAAGGCTACTAGGACTAGTAGCTGCACTGCTGCACACTGACACTGCAATTTCACTGCCCCTGACAGCCAGCAGTTGACGCTTGACACGGTGGCCCATGTCGCCAACCTAATTTATCAGCGCTCTTCCAGCAAGTGAATATGTAAGTATAGAAAATTTTGGCCCGATAAGGCGATAATTTTAGAGCAGAAATAAGTTGAAAAAAAAGAAAGAACAGTCACACTGTCCAGCTAAGCTCTTCTACTTACTATATGAATAACCATAGAAAGCTCTGATTATCTAGTATATATCCATGGCGAGGTTGACAGTGGTTGCTGGCTGCTACGGGTCAAACCGAATGTGCTTGGTCCTGAAGCAACGAGCAATATATCCACATCACTAACCATGCACCAATTTACTTTCTTTGCATGCCACGTTTAAAAATGGGCACCTTTCTGCTGAAAGAAAAAATAGTGTTACCTTCTCAACTGTTTCGTGTCCGTCGTGACGCCTCACATATATATGAGCACTGAAAATAAGTGTCGCAGTTTTGAGCTAAGGTTAGTTCAATCCTGGTTCAAAACCGTGACACTTCCTTATTATTATAGCTCGAATGGAGTATTAAATAAAAGAGGACAAGGAAGACGCATACCTCACACACACGCACGCAAGTCCAGTGCAGTGCTCACGCTGGAGGCTGGAGCTCAACTGTTTCGTGTCAGTCGTGACCCTCACATATATATGGGCACTTCGTGAGCTATCTCCGATCCAAAATAAGCGTCACAGTTTTAAACTAAGGTTAGTTCAACCCTCGTTCAAAATTGCGACACTTATTACGGATCGGAGCGAGTACTTGAATAAAAGAGCACAAGGAAGACGCACACCTCACGCACACGCACGCAAGTCCAATGAAGTACTCACGCTGGAGGCTGGAGCCCATGCACATGGATAGCGTCCTGGCCAATCCATCCATCGATCGGAAGCTGATCATCAACATCTACCCAGCTACATGAACTCACCCCGGGCACAAACGCAGGCAGATCAGACGAGTCGCTGCCACCCTAGCTATGCTAATGAAAAGGAACTTGGCTTTAACTTAGCCGCGGCAGGTGTCGTGACGAAACCGCGCTGGCGTGCCGGGGAAATCTCACCCCGGAGATTCCCGTCGCTGCAACCGTCGCGTTGCCGGCCGGGGCTGCCATAGGAGATTGATTGGCAGTGGTACAGGGGAAGGAAAAGGCTCTAGCTTTACCCCGCACGCAGCTGTTCAAATTCCGTCAAGTCGGATACGACCAAAGGGCCGGCGCCAAGGCACGCCTGAATATTCAAATGAATTCCACCAGGCTTTTTTGTGTGAGACGTTCAGGAATTCAGGGTCAGCATTTGGGAGTTACTGCACTGCACAGGACCAGAGATCTTTCAGCCAATCTAATATTGTACTGTAGTTATTTGACTTTAACCTGTCAGGAACTGGATAGGGAGTAAACTGCCAGCCTCTCGGAGCTGATAACATGAAGAGATTTGCTCCCCGAAAAAGGGGAGCAACTTTGCGTCTGCATTTTACCATGACCCATCTAGGAGGTGAAACCACCAACCTCCTAGTCATGAGGCGTTAAATCATGAATTCATGCTGACGGGAAATCTGGTGGAGCGGTACAATTTTTCTCCGGCAACAGTGCCCTGGGTACACGGAACCGCGGGCGTGAGGACACCTGCATGATCTAGGCAAAAGAGGATACAGTGCAAGCACAACCCTCAAGTCCAGGAAACTGTGCGAGCACATCATTGTGATGGCAAGGCTTGGAGCTGTCATTTCTGCATGCCCGAGAATGGCAAGAAACTGAGATAACCCGACTTCCCTCTTGGTAAGCAGGCACGTCGATCCATCACTCACCCACACACATTATCGTCAACAAGAACAGTTGACAGTAAACGGGCACAGTAGAAACCATTCAACTGGTATGGATTGCAATCACAACAGTTGCAAGCATGCACGCTCAAGTCAATCGTGCTCCAGCCCAGCATGAACCCTAAGCTCATAGAGGCTAGTTGGGTAGCCTGCTGTCGTGTCTCAGCAAGAGGCCGGCCAGCCAAGCTGTGCCACACCTACCATCCATCCATCCAGGATGTGCCACACACACAATCACAATCACAATCACGCAGCAGACCATCCCCTCTGTCGTCTGTCCCGGGGCGCTTTTGACTTGTCACCTACGCGCACAAACCCTGGATAATGTCCAGCTCCTTCCAGGAGACAGATCACACATACATACGGATCATTCTGAAATTCCTCCCGTTGAATCATCGGCGAGGCGCAATCCGACGAGCAGAAGAGATCGAAAAGCGGCGACGGCCGACGACGATTTGTTTACGTGGTTTTGACTTTGGGTGCTGTTTCTGGCGCTAAGATAATGCTAACATCCGGCTAATTGTGCGGTTTGGTGAGGAATTGTGACGGGTGCCTGCAGGCCTGGCTAATCAGTGGTGGAGACAAGCATTACACAATGCCTACCCTAAAGCAGCCTCACATGAACCATGCTTGCCCTAAAATAGCTCGAGTACAGATGTACCATAAGAGATGAGATGGTTAAGGACAAGGAGCAGTGTGTGATGAGTTAATGGCACTGTGCAATGTCAACATGCAGTAGCTCACTGCATTATTGAAGACAGGGAGATGCACATCAGACTGAACCATAACCTAAGTTAAAGCAGAACTCATCCTCATATGTTACTGCTCTATACTATGTAATCTTGGTCTGGTAGCAGTTGTAAACCGCAGTCAAATGAGCTCCCAAAGAGGAGAGAAAAGAAGAGAGAAAGTCAGACAGGCACAGTACTGAGAATGAGAATCTCAGAATGTTCCGAGACAGCAAGCGTACAACCATAAACTTCATGGAGCAGAGCAACCTAAACAGGACCCTTCATTAGTTAATGCTAACTTGGCAGAACTATAAGCAAATGAGAAAATATGTGGGGCTCAGTCAGTCTCAGTGGACACATTTTCTTAAGTGATCCAGCACAGTGCAGATTTGGTAAGCCTGCCTCCAGAACGACATTACCAAGCTAGGTTCTGGTGGCCACACTGAGTTTCATCAGAGGCACATTCAAATCGGTTACCACTGAACAATAATTACCAAGCAAGCACCAAGACTGGCGGGATCATGGCTGTGAAAAGATATATATACAGGAAAGAACATTTTCGAGGCGGCCCGCAAATCTTATTCGTGAACTATGTACAATCTGAATAAGGATATCTCTTGTTCAGAGTTTGTTCCCTCTTTTCTCAGGACACAATCGTATGAAAAAAAAGGGATAACTGTGTCCAGCTTTGAACCGTGTCTAGTCCCGTGCAACATCTAACATGCGCCGGACGGAGCGGGCCAAAATTTATTTACATTACAAACCCCAACAGTTCCCATCATGAGGAATGGACAGATGCAATATATATCGTACTGAAGGCACACGGCGGCAGCTGACGACTCCTGCAGGCAGGAAATGGAGAAGTCACGTTTGCTAGAACCATTTCAAAATTTTGTCAAACGAACAGGGGAGAGAAACCACCCGCTCACATCAAATACGCTTCTAGAACCGTCCGTGATGAGTTTTTCCTGCCATGGAAGGCCTTCATAAAATCTCATTTCAACTAGGATAAACCGAGATGCTGCCAAGACACATGTAACATATATTCCGGGTTTGCCTTCCTCTTGTCAGGGAACTGGGCATGGGATTCTTTACATGCCTCTTCACGTTGTAATAACTTGAGCCTCTTATTTAACATTCATTGCTGCGGCCATTTTCCGCAACCTTTGAGATATTTCAGTGAAGGATGGCCTTTGAGCTGGTTCACCAGCCCAACTACCTTCCATCAATGATTTCCATTCAGGATCGCACCAGGATGGGATCTGAGGACGAAGAGAATTGTTCACGATGCCCCCTACAAAGTGGACATGATAATTAGCTCCACAGGATGGTGTTAACCACAAGGATCAACATCTTACTACAGGTGCCTGACTAATAGTATTTGATAAGCACAAAAGGTATCTCCTCTTTGCAATAACAAGCATGACTAATATATGATAAGCACAAAAGGTATCTCCTATTTGCAATAACAAGCATCAACATCTTACTACAGGTGCATGACTAGTTTTTTTTAAGCAGAAAAGGTATCTCCTCTTTGCAGTAACCTGTGCTGAATAAAGTACAGCGCAAGTAGGGGAACAGCACTGTTATTATTTAGTTTCACTGATTCCAATACATCTCGTTTGTTTACCTGCATTATTTAACACTTAAATAATAAATATGTATAGCATTTATCACTGAAACGCGTCCAGATATTTACATCTAACCATTTCCATTAGCTCACCCTCCAAAGCCTTTCGAAGTTTCCCGCAAATAAGTTTTTCAAAATTGTATCAGAACATACAGAGAAATTCACAAAGGAAGAAAATGTCCAACAAGTATGTTTTTGCAGCCCTGAAACAAGTTGCTCAAACTGATACACGTGCACCCAAAAAAAACTTATACAAAGACAAAGGTCTCATCGGAAACCAAAATGTAGCAATCAACATAACTTAAGTTTCGAACGTTACCAATAATTTCAGCTGCACGCATATCAGAATACGGGTCGTCCCCGGTAAGTAGCTCCCACATCACAATACCAAATGAGTAGACATCAATCTACAAAATAAAGTTAATTGGCTTTTCGTCAGAACATTAAAAGTTATAGACTGTTTACAGATTATATAGCTTGCCAAATAAAAAAAAGGTTCTTCTAGAACAAGCACTATTACCTTCTCTGACACCATATCACTTTTCCCACTCAACAGCTCGGGTGCCATCCATGGTAAGGTTCCTCTAACACCACCAGACACCAAAGTATGCTGCTTCACCTTTGATAGACCAAGATCACCAATCTGGTCCAGAAGTATCCAGATAGGATGAAACAGTCAGGGAGTAATGTATTGAATTCAAAAACAAGGAGTGTAGGCAAATAGAGAAGGAGAAGCAATGAAGGGAACGAGTGGGGATCAAACCTTGCAGATCGGTCGTTGCGGATCTCTCATGTTTACCAGTAGGTTCTCACACTTGAGATCGAAATGGACGATATTTTTCCCATGCAAATATTCCATGCCAAATGCAGCATCCATGGCCAATATAACCCTTTTGCGGCGATCAATTGTCCTATGCAGTTCCTATAAGATTAGAATTTGGATATGGGAGAAATAAGAAATCAAACTGTTCTTCGATCAAACAAGCAGTACCTGTCTTTTTTCCTCAGGAATTGTTTGAGAGACCCATTGACCATAAACTCGGTAACAGTCGCTAAGCTTCCATCAGGACCATCACGAACAACACCATAAAATGAAACTACATTTGGATGATGAAGCGAGCTCAGGATCTGAGCTTCTTTCCAGAAATCCGCTATCTGCAAATAAATCAGAACTTGAGGCGTTTTCCATGAGACCAAACCATTACCACAGCGAACCTATAAACATTTTCTCAAAAAAAATCATGAACATAAACCATCTTTATTATACTATTAGTATCTATACCCCTATATAGTGTGCGAATAACTTTGAAAGTTGGTCGTTGGATGAAGCCAATCCGACGGTACAGAGATGGCAAATCCGAGCACTACTGGCCGTTGGATATCATCTACATTCCACCAGATTCTGCCACATATACAATCTAGAAGACTCCATGGTTGAACTTAAGCATAATGCACAAACTTCAAAACACAAGTACTTCTCCTTTGTTCTCTAGAATCTTCCATATCTTAATTGCCCAAACTTTTTTTTTCTAAATGAATGTCACTTTTTGTTTTTACTTTATGCTTTACAATGCACAATTCCATGAATCTTAAAATAGATTTTTTTTATAAAACTAATTGATTTTGGGTGAGATGAACTATAAGAATTAAACAAACATCTACATCATGCATATATGACTCAAAACTTACATGCTATAGTGTGGTATTTATTCATAATTTGGTTACCAAATCTCATGCGTGCAATGCACGTGTACCTTACTAGTATATACAGGCAGCCAAGGCTTCCATTACTTTTTTACTTGAGAAAAGGAACCTATCCACAGCCACTTTTTTTCTACGGAACATGAAATTACTCCAGTATTAGATGAGTAGAGGTAAGAGGTTTTGACCCTGAAATAGGTAAAGAGAAATTTTGCTATGCTGCCAATCCTTAAGTCGACAACTAACAAGGAAATAAAGCATACCAAGCGCTCTCTCTCGGATGGCCTTCCGTCAAAGCAACTAGCTTTTATTCTTTTGATGGCAACATCACATCCCCTCCATTTACCATGAAAGACTGACCCATAAGTACCCGAACCAAGCTCTCTGATTTCCTCCAGATCATCATTTTTTATAGTCTGCATGAACACAAAAGTATAAATAGGACATAAGCTAAAAATAAATAGGACCACACATCAAGAGATCAGCAAGTGACCTGTAATCCTTTAGACAAGGCTTCAGCTTCAGCGGGTGTAGATTCGATCCCAGAACTTTTGTGCTGGTCGCAGCTTCCATGCACATCAGGGTCCTGATCTCCATCAGTATTCTGCAGATGAAAGGATTTGAGTGGAGAGCATTAGGTAGTTTAATGCTTAATGTGTTTGTTCAAGTATTACTCACAGCAGACGTTACCTCGTCAAACTTCTTTCCATCATTGTCATTATCACAAACAGGTGAATTTGCAGGACGAGCATCTGGCTGAACCTCTACTGGCTTCTCAGACTCTTCCAGTGCGGCCTTTTTAACAGAGGCAACAAACTCTGGAAGGATATTTAATCTGGTCTCCGATATATCCCCAAACTGCTGCAATGCTACAGCTCCACCATCATGTTCTGTAGGTTTGCCCCGTTGGAGATCAACTCCAACATTGTGAACCAAGGTGCTAGGGTCACTTGCAGCGTGTGAAGGTTTTGTTTCAATCACATTTTGAGTGTGCCTTTCATCATCTGCTCCTTCAAATTTCTTTGCTGTGTTAATGTCCATCCTGGACAAATGATCAGCAAGGGGTACCGCAGCAACAGATACCTTACCATCAAGCGGTGCTAGCATGGGTCCAGCGGATGCTCTTTCAGGAAAAAATTCTACCAATGGAGCTCCAGGTTGCTGCTGGACTGATTCTGGGGCAAAGAAAGGCTGAACATACTGAGCAGTATTTGGACCTGACCGAGGACCAAGGGAAGAAGGGTTTTCAACAACGGCAGGAATATCATGTCCAACGATTCTATATGGTATGTTGCCATTGGGTGAAGGCCATGGATTTGGGACTCGGTCATATGCAGGCATACCAGGAATCCTTGGACTAACATCACCTGTGTTTCTGACAAAGTTGGAGTTGATGCTCCCATTTGGGATCGGCAGGTGTGGTGATTCATATGATGAGCCCGTGTGAACAGGGCTGCTTGCTCTCCTTCTCATGGATTGAAGTGGCGGCAAGTTCTGCTGCATTTGGTAAAAGGTATCACCACCATATGTTGAAGTATGGCTGTAATGCTGGCCTGTCGATTCTTCAAAACCTGATGTCTGGACATAGGAGCCACTACTTACAACTTGTTGGTTATGATATGCATCATTGATATGCTCGCCACTGCCATGATAATAGTGGGGACTTTCATGGCTTGAGCGACTGTGAGATGTTGAATGCATGTCATAGACTTTGCTGGGTGCAAATGCAGAATTAGCTGAGTTGCTATCAGCGTACGGATCCATCACTCTACCATTAGGAGGCAGATTCAACCTTGGATCCTCATAACGTTGATGGCTTTGGTTGGGATGCACATGCCAAGATCTATCATGAGAATGTGATTCATTGTAGAACATGGGAGGGTGACCACCAGTTTGCTCTTTCACATAAATACCATTTTCCAGTCTAACATCTTGGCCTACAACATAATGCTCACCAGGACGACCATAATCTGGACGCGGATTAGCAGGGTGAGCAGAATACTCATTCGCCATGCTCGATTGATCAAAATGTTGTTGGACTGGCCTCCAACGGGGATCCATATAACGAGGATCACTCACTGAACCTTGACCCTTCTGGAATGACGAACGGGAGTCATATACACTGTTTCCATCCAAGAAATTGCCGGAGCGGCCCAAATTCCCTGGGAAGCCAGCATTTTGCTGAATTACAGCACCAGGTGGAAGCCAGACCAAGTTATCCACATGTGGCGGTGACTGCGCCTCGTAATGCCGATATTTTGGTGATTGCCTCACAAAGTCATCAGGAATCCTCTCATCAAAGTCCTCTGCTCCAACTTGAAACCTTGCAGATGATGGTGAAATGGGAAAATCCCTTGGATCAGGCACACCATACTGCCCCGGAGAGATATATGCAGGGCTCCAAGGAGAATCCATCTCCGCATACCGCTGATTATGTGAGGCACGAGGAACATTCAAATGCCGCAGGCCAGCAATATCAGGAATTCCTGACTCATTACCTCCGATGCCAAAAAGCTGCTCCACTGATACAGGAGATGAAGGTGACCTCATGTCACCAAGGCTATTAAGCGCATCGACATACCTCCTCTCTGTCTCCCGCTCATCCCCATGGTAATGCACAGCTGCTGACGCAGCCTCATCATCCAGGTGCTGCGAGAATAAGAAGACCCTGAGCCGAGTGAACCCCTCTCCAGCAGCAATGAGCTTGTCATACTCCTCCATCATGTTCACCACATCATCATCATTAACAACCGAGACAAGTGCATCAAGATCCTCATCAGGCTGCTGGTACTTGATGATGTCGGCATCGTCATAGAGCTCCCGCATCCGCGCCGCCAGGTCGGAGTAAGATATGTCGCGGGGCAGCATGACGATCCTGGTGTCGCCGCCGACGTAGCGGAGACGGCCGTCGAGCGGGCGGGGCAGGATGCTGCCTCCGAAGCTGCAGAGGAACTTGGCCATGCGCGGTGCCCCGTCAGCCTCGGTGCTGCTGGCTGCAGAGGCAGCAGATGGCGCCATGTGTGGCGAGACTGAGTAATCAAGCTGGCTTGAGTTGGATCGGCGCCAGGGCCAAGTACATGAGACGATTGCCAATCCACCAGTCCCAACCAGCTGCTCGTGTTGGCCCCTTCCTGTCGATAGAAAAAATACCGAAATTAGTAGTCCACAGACCAAAGATTTGGCACCTTCCATCCATCATCAGACAAATAAAGACATGAAATCGGACAATTTCAGACAGATTTCGCCAATAACACCTCAGATCAGCCCCTCACCGTCAGACAAACGACAAAATTCTTTCCTAAAAAAAGAATGAGCCGGGGGGGCAATTTCGAAGAATGCGTTGGAGCAGACCAGAATGATTTGCCCGCAAAATCCGAATTCGAAATCTCAAAACAGAATCTACCTGGACCGGAAAATTCCCCAACGGAATTCCCCACCGATCTTGGCCAGATAAAAACAGAAACTCGTTCCGTTTCCTCCCCCCGAAACAGACGGGAAGGAACTAACTTCCAAAAAAACAGGAGAAAACCAGCCGATTGTTCGTGTTGGAGGGAGGAAGAGAGGGAGAGGAGGGAGTGAGGGGATGCTGCTCCGTACCTGCCCCTGGTACGATCCTGGGCTCCCGGGGTCGGCTGAGCAAGCGGGCAGCCGACTTGGGTTCCGGGCGGCGGTGCGGTTGCGCTTTAGGGGCGGGAAAGGGGAGGCGACGAGAGGGGGGGGAGGAGGCGCCCTCCGGATTTGCGGTGGGGAAGTGAGGGATGGGGAGGGGGAAGGCGTGGTGGTGGTGTTGGCTGGGTTGGGGGATTCGGGGCGCGCGGATATTCGCTGGCTCTAGGTATCACGCCGTCAGCGCGGGGGCCATCGCCGGCGCCGCCGCCCACGCGGGACTCGTCGGCGTCGGCGTCAGGTGTGGAAGGAAGGGAAGGGGATGGGCTGGTGTCGTGTGGAGGCGGGCCGCCCGTGCGGGTGCGGCGCGCTACGTGTGGTGGTGGGACGGGAGGGAGGGAAGGGAATGTGGTTTGTTTGCGGCTTGCGCGGACGGGGGAGAGAGAGCCAGAGCCAGAGAGGAGGCGCGGCGCCGGGCCACTCGGGTTGGGCCTGGGGGGATTCCTAGCGGCTCGGGATTTGCGGTGGAGGCGCGGCGGGGCGGCACGTGTGGCGTGATTCTGTTCCGTTTGTGATGACGCGACCCCCGCCCCTCCCGGTTTTATATCGTACCAAGCGAGTTGTGTTCATCGGTTGGGCACTTGGGATTGCCTTGCTTCCTGAGTGCTTCCGCGCCGTCCGTTGCCTGCACGGCAGGGAGTGTCCACGCACGCAAGTATAACAACCAGTCCGGTCCAGTCCAGTGGTTACTTGGTCATCACCTCGACCAGCCGAACGATCTCCATGTGTTTTCCTCGAGTTGCACTGCTTGTCAACTCGGCCATTAATCGATCAGTCCAACTTCCCAACCCAAGGTGCGCCGCAATTGGTTGCCCTGGGGAGCTTCCCGTGTACCGAGTCTCGGCCGGATCGGATCACGCCTGCTGACAGAGCCGAGCCGATCCGATCTGATCGTGTCAGCATTTTTTCACTCTCACGGTCACGGCAGCTGGCCGGAGATGGAGAGGGGCGGGCAGGCAACATGAAGGAGCGAGACCGCCGGCCGGACCAAAGTTCAGCGCACGACCGGCCCACCGACCATCGACTCCTGGACTAGGAGGTATAGCTAGCAGATCAGATCATCCGTAACTTTCACCCGGTCCAATATGCTGGAGACCGAGAATCCATATGAGAATATTGTAGTACATAGTGGCCATGAGAGTTTCTGGAAGCCGGACATGCACGGCCGAACGGAATATATTCCCTTCATCAGGGTTGCACGCATGATCAGATCGACGGCCGCATGGCGCATCGATGCTGCTATTTTTCATCTCTCAAACAAAAAGGGGGAAAGTGCACTGCTGCCACTGCAGAAAAGAACACTGAACAAAAAATAGATTATCGGCCAGACAAAAATGTGACCTATCCTCATCTCATTCTGTTCTACGTACGTACTGTGCCGTCCATGTCTATGGAGATATCTTCTTTAATTACGACACTACACTGCTTTTTTTCTTTTTGTTGTTATAACTGTTTGCACGTTGCTATTGAAAATTACAGCACATAATTGATAAGCTTTTTTTTTTTGAGGGAATGATTGGTTAACTTCTGTGGGAGTGGGGCCAATTTGTCGAAATACGGATAGATTATGCTCACAGGCACAGGATTTGGACTAATCACACTGACTCGTAGCCAAAAAAATGCTCACAGGTTGATGATTCAAAGACACGTCAAAAAAATCCGACATAATATGTACATAGGTTTATGCCTCCCTATACAGGTAAAAGGCATTACGTCTTTGGTTGAGATATTTATTCCCTCAAGGGAGTACAATGGTGAGTAAAATCTGTTTTTTTTAGCATCGAAGATGTTTGAGTGTGCTAAGAATGTCCAAAATTTCATAGCCAACTGACATTTGAGGAGCTATCGGCAAAACAAAACAAAAATCTAGAGCCCATGAAATTTTGCACGCTCCTAGTGCACTCGAGCTTCTTTGATATGAAAAAACTAAGTTTTTCCGAAAATTATTGTTCGCCGGGATTACCTATTCTTTGATCAGTTTAAATCCCAAAGTCCTCTCGTGGTAATTGTACTCCAAACTCCAAAAATGGAGCACCTGAAAGTGGCATACTTTCTCTTCATGGTCTTTCGACGGCGGTTAGTGTCGGTAAATTTTATCATTAGTTAATGGAATGAGGTGAATCATGTACCTTTGCTTAGAAAAAATAAAGCACACAAAAAAGGAGGTAAATAGGAGGCAGAAGTTTGGTCTATGAGTGTATCTACAACCTATATGCAAAAAAAAAGTAGTAATTAAATAAAAAGTCAAAAAATCTGAAATATTTTTGAAATAAACTTGACCTTCCACTGTAATTGTGAAAAAAAAATCCACATAAAGAAAACCCCGCCTTGACTTCTTTTCAAAGAAGCAAATTTTCAGTCAAAATAGTGTGAATAGTGCCTCTAAATTGTGCTTTTTTTGCCCTGAAGTCAGCGATGGTTCTGTTGTTGTGAAATTTTATATACTAGTGCAAAAGAAAGTCAATTTCATATTCTAAAAAACTTCTTAACTATTTTGACTTTTATGTGATAATTTTAAATAAAAAAATCACATATAGGCTGTTGTATCTACAACCAGGAACCAAGAGATATTTCCCACAGATATCACTTGAGTAACAGAGCACAGGTACGTCGCTATCTATCAACACGAGCATTTTGCGGATTTCTCTGTGTGTGTGCCAAGAAATGCACCTGTACGCTTCTCCAAAATTGCCCATGGCTCGCGTGATTTTTTTCCAGCCTCGGCAAAAACGTACAGCATGTGCCCAGTTGTACACGCAGAAGGTGCCATCCTTAAAAGAAAGGAACCCCTCCCCTCAAAAAAAAAAAAAGGCACCCCTAGCGTAAAAATTCCGCGATCTTGCAACTCGCCGACTGCGCTGCTTCCGATCGAGCTGTGCCGTGAACAAACACCGGGGAGCCGAGGCCATGATCGACCGGGGCCGGGACCATCGCCGCGGCCGACACACGGGTACACGGCGAGGTCGGCAGATTCCTCTCGTCGGCCGGCGTCGGGTGGGGGCTGCCGTTGTGTACGTGGTTGCTCTTGCGCGGACGGAGGTCCCTGCGGTCGACACGCCGCGCCGGGGCCACGGCCGTCTTCGTCTTCGTCTCCGTCCGTACGCGATCTCCGTCGCCACGCACCGCACGCGCCTTGGTCGTACCACAGCGACGATCTATGCCCGTCCGTTCCCTGCACGTCAGGGCGTGTCCACGCACGAAACGAGTCACGCACCAGCTGCTTGCAGGGCAGCTCCCTCGTCCACCCGTAAGTAATGGTCAGCTCCACCGAGGCTTTTCTTCCTCAAGTTGTCAACCCCGCCATTACTCCATTGATCCACTAACCCAGTTCGTGCCACCTGCATCTAGTTACGCACACGGCCGTGCACTTGCACACTTGCATTGCCGCCCTGCAGAGAGAGCGTCGGGCGTACCAGGCGGTCCAGCAGTTTCTTCCCGGATCGCATTCAATTCATGAACCCATCGTGTCATTCCGTTCACTGTTGCTACAACTGGAGATGGATCGAGAGAGGCAACGACCAGCGAGCTGGCGAGACCGACCGGACGTCGTTTTAGGCGTCCACGTCACGAAAATTCAACCGGAGACCGACGCCCAGCCACTCCAGCTACTAGCAGACCAATGGCAGCGACTGATCGGAAAAGCAGCCGCAGTTAAGTTCGGCCGGCTGGGTGGCTGGCTAGCTTGAGAATTGAGATCAGCAACTTGTACATGCATATGCTCCACATATTCGACGGGACGTAAATATATATGCTCCACATATTATACACCGGGATTTATCAGGTAGGGTAGAGAGATGGCACCGGAAATTCCCAATAATATAGACAGGATGAGAGTAGTTTTAACTTTTAAGTTTTTATTGGGAATATGCTAGTACAAAGGAAAGGAAAGTATAGGTGACGCGAGTTTTCAAACTGGCCATGCAGAATATGTTCTCGTCATGCGGTTTTGGAGCGAGCTAGCTAGGCGCATCGATCCAGCTTGATCTCTCCAAAAAGGGCCGATATAAAGGCATTGTTGTTTCCACTGAAAGAGAAGTGCCCTCAAAATACATTATCGGCCAGCGAAAATATGGTCTGGCCTCATCTCACTCTGGCGCACATTCAGTGCCGTCAATATCCTTAGAGATATCTTTCTTTAGTTAGGACGACATTGCTCTTTTTGTTGAAGCATTTAGAACATTGCTATCGAAAAAGTACGGTATGACATTAAGTAAGTTCAGTGGGGAGCCCCAGCCCCATAGCATTCCTCCTCTGCCGTAAGAGCATCTACGGCCGGGCACCCCAAATCTTCTTCAAATACCAGGACGGCTTATCCGGTCACTGTCCGCCGTAAAATTTTGACCCACACGCCCTCCTCAAACGCCCGGCCTGACCGGCACCCTTCATATCCAGCCCAAATATGGGGGCGGATATGGGGTGCCCCGGACACGCCTGGGCGCATTCGCCTGACAAGCCCGGCACATCACTACCCCGCATATATCCTATCCGATGAACCCTAGACCCCAGTCCACTCTACTCTCTCTATCCTCTCCTCTTCCTAATCCGTCCTCTCCTCTTCCCACTCTGGTCCATGGCCGGCGGCCGCAGTGGCTCCGGCTCCAACGGCGATGGGAGCGACTTGCTCTATGCCGCTCCCGTCTAAATCAGGGCGGCAACAACAGTGGGAGCTCACGGAGTGTCGCGCCGCCCCCCTTCGCCCGTCGTCGCAGTGCGGGCGACGTTGCCGGGCCCTCCTGTCCGACGCGCAGCACTGATCGGAGCGCCGCCTCCGCCCCACTCCAAGTACGCCGCCCCACCGCCACCCCGTCCATTCAACCTCCTGAGAGGGTCCACGGGCACCGTTGGGTGCTGCCCTCGCCGGCGCCGGGTCGGGCGAGGACGCCCGAGTCTGAGGCGCGGGCAGCTCGGCGTGAGCGGCAACGCGCGAGGAAGGCCATGGCGAACGCGTCGGCGACGTGGCGGGCACTCGCGCGCGCGCCAGTCAACCCCGAGGACGCGCTCATTGCGTCTGTCCTCCGGCGGTCCCTGACAACGGCGGAGACGGATGCGCGGCGGCTGCGGCTGCGGTGGCAGAATGCCAAAGCGCTCCGCCTCACTATTGAGCTCTCGAAGCGCGAGGTGTCGGCGAAGGCGACGAAGGAGGCAAAGGCGAGGAGGCACACCCAGGAGCAGGAACGCTTGCTCCGGAGGCTTGCCGGGGAGCACATGGAGCTGTCGGACGACTCCGATGACGGATCAACCTCCTCCTCCGACGACGACGACCCTCCGGCGGCCGACGCCTACACCGAAGGCCAAAGCAGCACCGCGGACCGCAAGGGAAGGGGCGGCAAGGAAATGGTGATTTCCTCCGCCCTTCCCCGTTTAATTAAATCTTTTATCGTATATTTAGAGTACTGTCCGATTAAGACTGCATCTTTGGGTTGTCTGATGATCGTTTATGTTACAATTTGCCCGATTTAACTAGATTTGCTGCTAGTCCGAAGATCTACGTACGTTCGTTTTCATACGTGCATGTCTTGCATGGATATGAGATGCCGGATTTGAGATACACGGGAGCGGACTCAACAAAATGAGGAGTGACCGGTCAGTGCCGTCCGCGGGCGTTTGAGGGCCCAGATTTGCAGTTCAAGGTTGTAGATGCTCTAACCCTTCTCTACAGGTAGATCGGCCGGCCTCCTCCTTCGTTTGCTCCGCCGGCAGGGACATGCGTGTTGGGGAACGTAGTAATTTCAAAAAAAATCCTACGCACACGCAAGATCATGGTGATGCATAGCAACGAGAGGGGAGAGTGTGTCCACGTACCCTCGTAGACCGAAAGCGGAAGCATTAGCACAACGCGATTGATGTAGTCGTACGTCTTCACGATCCGACCGATCAAGTACCGAACGCACGACACCTCCGAGTTCAGCACACGTTCAACTCGATGACGTCCCTCGAACTCCGATCCAGCCGAGCTTTGAGGGAGAGTTCCGTCAGCACGACGCCGTGGTGACGATGATGATGTTATACCGACGCAGGGCTTCGCCTAAGCACCGCTACGATATTATCGAGGTGGATTATGGTGAAGGGGGCACCGCAAACGGCTAAGAGATCCAAGGGATCAATTCAATTGTTGTGTCTCCAAGGGGTGCCTCCCTCCCCGTATATAAAGAAGTGGAGGAGGGGGAGGGGGCCGGCCACCCTTGGCGGGCCCCATGAGGAGTCCTACTCCCACCGGGAGTAGGACTCCCCCCTTCCATGTGGGAGTAGGAGAGGAGAGGGAAGGAGAGAGGGGGGAAAGGAAAGGGGGGGCGCCCCCCAACTCCTTGTCCAATTCGGACTGGGGGGGGGGGGGGGGGGGAGGGCGCGCGCGGCTGCCCCTCCTGTTCTCCACTAGGGCCCAATAGGCCCATTAGTCTCCCCAGGGGGTTCCGGTAAACCCCCGGTACTCCGGTATATGCCCGATACTCCCCGAAACCATTCCGGTGCCGAACATAGTCGTCCAATATATCAAACTTTATGTCTTGACCATTTCGAGACTCCTCGTCATGTCCATGATCACATCCGGGACTCCAAACTACCTTCAGTACATCAAAACACATAAACTCATAATATAACCATCATCGAACTTTAAGCGTGCGGACCCTACGGGTTCGAGAACTATGTAGACATGACCGAGACATGTCTCCGGTCAATAACCAATAGCGGAACCTGGATGCTCATATTGGCTCCCACATATTCGACGAAGATCTTTATCGGTCAAACCGCATAACAACATACGTTGTTCCCTTTGTCATTGGTATGTTACTTGCCCGAGATTCGATCGTCGGTATCTCAATACCTAGTTCAATCTCGTTACCGGCAAGTCTCTTTACTCGTTCCGTAATACATCATCGCGCAACTAACTCATTAGTTGCAATGCTTGCAAGGCTTATAATGATGTGCATTATCGAGTGGGCCCAGAGATACCTCTCCGACAATCGGGGTGACAAATCCTAATCTCGAAATACGCCAACCCAACAAGTACCTTCGTAGACACCTGTAGAGCACCTTTATAATCATCCAGTTACGTTGTGACGTTTGGTAGCACACAAAGTGTTCCTCCGGTAAACAGGAGTTGCATAATCTCATAGTCATAGGAACATGTATAAGTCATGAAGAAAGCAATAGCAACATACTAAACGATCAAATGGTAAGCTAACGGAATGGGTCAAGTCAATCACATCATTCTCCTAATGATGTGATCCCGTTAGTCAAATGACAACTCTTTGTCTATGGCTAGGAAACATAACCATCATTGATCAACGAGCTAGTCAAGTACAGGCATACTAGTGACACTCTGTTTGTCTATGTATTCACACATGTATCATGTTTCCGGTTAATACAATTCTAGCATGAATAATAAACATTTATCATGATATAAGGAAATAAATAATAACTTTATTATTGCCTCTAGGGCATATTTCCTTCAATGCGGGGAGGCCACGATCACCGGTGGGAGCCGTAGTTTTTCTCGTCTTAGGACATTAGGTAGGTCTCCACTTGTCCGTCACTTCGTCCCTTTCGGCGTTTAGTGATGATGGTGTACAATAATGGTTTCTTTGGCTTCCTCTTTGGCCCCGTCGGTGCGAGCAAACAATGAGATTGGGTGGACAGTTAGGTCTCTGATGTCCGTGATTTTGACCCTTTTGACGACGGTAGCGGCAGTGTTCAATAAAGCCTCCTCCGCCTTCTTCTTTGACTCCGGCGGTGCGTCCGACGTCGAATCTAGCCACGAGTTGAGGCGGACATGTTTGCCTTTCTTTCCATGGAATCAGGGGGTTGGTTGTGTCTTCGTCCGACCAGTGTTGCTTTGGTAGCAACAACGCCGATTTGGTTTTTTCATCGAGTCAGACGGTCTAGGGACCTGGACCCATCGAAATCGACGTCGTTGACACTTCCCGGCAGAGATCTGTGACTCCCCGACTGCCTGCATGGATACTACTCTCTTTTTCCGGCAACAACGCGGAACTCCAACTGCAGCAACATCGACGCACGATCGGCATGTGTGGGATGAAGATGACGGAGGACCCCGAACCGACCGGTTATGTTTTCCTTTTTCTTTAAGAGGTTTTCTTCATAAATGCCGGTGTTTCATCGATACAGAGCTTTGACTCCTTTGAGAAAAAAATGTAAGTTCAATGGGGCGCTGTAAAACGAAAGCAACTGTGTGTGTAGTTTTTTTTTTCATGTAGCAATTTCGCTCGAAAAAAGGAAGAAGAATATCACATGAATAACGGAGCATGGTTCTGCACAAAAAAAAAAACCGAAAAACAGAGCATGGTTTTGGTATCCATCAATTCGAACATTTTAGGGACTTGCCCGTGTGTGCACGCCAGAAATGCACTTGTATGCATGTCTAAAACTGCTTGTTGGTAATCAAGCAGGCAGTGGTGCTTGGTGTTCTGAAAAGAAGCTGGTTACTTTCTTCACGAAAACTGCCGGAGTTGTACCTAAACACCAGCTAGCTAGCTAGCTTGGCTCCTGGAAGAGACATGTCTTGTGGACGCCGCGTGAGAGCGACCACCAGCCCGTCCTGATCAATCTATCGATCCTGCTCCTATGTGCTGTAGCCTACCTTGTCGCACCACACACCAGGTGCGCCATTAGTAATATGTCATTAATTGCGCAACTGCAACTATATAGCAGTGGCGCACCACATACATGGTGCGTCATTAATGTCCATATTAGCTATAGCCCTTTTCCTAGTAGTTAAGTTCCAATCATTTTATGGATGAGCCTAATGGCGCTTGGGCGGCACGTACGCCCAGGAAAGGAGGGCGTGATAGATAATATCGGAGCCGGAGCCGGAGCCTACCTTGTCGCCGCTCGGCTCGGCGCTGCGTGCCGTTGGTTCCTCAAACCGGCGCACGGCACGACAAAAAAGAGAGAGAAGGAGACGTGTCCGTCCATCTCCCGATCGAGCGGCATTCGACAGCGGCCGTTGCTTCGCCGCCACGTAGAGTCGTCCTGGCCGTGGCAGAGCTGTTCGTGCGTGCGTGCGTGTGGCCCGAGCACAAAGCAGCCTTGGCGTATCTGCCCGCAAGACGGCACCACCAACGGGCAACGGCGAGCGCTCCCCACGGATCACGCGCGCGCGAGTGCCGAGGAGGGAGAACGCTGCGCGGGCGGGTCTTCCGGGCCTCGGGGCCATTCGGGATCGACGGATTTCGCGTGAGCTTCGCTTCGCTTCGGCAACAGACACCAGGGATGCAACAGAAAGCAGACATTTTTCTGTTGAAACGACTGGGCTCGATCGGATCCCGATGGAGCGGCACGCCCTGCGCTGCCCTACACGTACGCCAGGCCGATCGCCAGGTGCTGCCTTCCTGGGGCACGCGCGCGCGAACGTTCCAGCGATGGCGGGCACGCACGCATGTGCCGGCATGTGCTGCCGATGATGTTTACGCGGGAGCCACCACGCCAATCGCGGGAGGCCATGCATCTCGTTCTACCCCACTTCCGTCGACCCGACCGGTCACCTCGGCGTCCGATATCTGGGCCGGGACGTCCCGTCACATGATCGAGCGAGCCGTTGGCGCCCGGCCGTCGGCGTTGCGATCACCCGTCGCTGTGACGCTCCTCATCCCCTGGACCTCGTTCGTGCGTGTCGGGCACCACTCGCTCGGCTCGGATTCCCTTCCAAGCATCCATCCATCTCTGTCCTCGGTGGCGCCACGCAGGGTTGGACGCATGTGCATGGGCTCCACGGGCACTGCCAGGTTCCCATTCCCATCCTGCCAGTGCCAGTGCCAGGTGATGTAAACGCAGACGCGGCCGGTCCCGGTGATAATCTTCTTCGTGCCGCTACGTGACAGGTCGCTTTCGCCGCCACCAAACTGTACTGCCAATGTCATGTGCATTTTGTCAGTTGCTTGTACCGGAACAGCGCCATGCCATCATCATCATGGCGGCCACCGCGCGCGGCTCGCTTGCCAACAAGTGGCCGGAGAGGTTGCAGCTGAGATCTGCGGAAGCAACGGGAGACCAGGCCGCATTGGGTTGGGCGCGTACGTGCAGAGGCGAGCAGATGCTCCTCCGACTGCGAGCTTGGCCATCGCGCATCAGTGAGCAGAGCGATGCATGTGTTGTGGAGCGATCATAGTGATCGACTGAGATTTTCTAGTCACGATACACTCAAGATTCTATTTGTATGATGGTGTTGTAGGGTTCGATGCAATATCCAATACAGGTGCTCGGCAATAAGGGGATGGGAAAATCGAGAGTCATCTGGAGGAAGCAGGGTTCAGAGAATATACCCGTTACAGGAGTCCTCTTATTCGACGCGTTAGGCAACTCCGACCCGGTTCATCAAAACGCCGGCAAATATTTTTGGGTTAGTGCCTTTTGCCATAGAGTCAAATGTGGGGACCTTTGAATGGTCCGTTTGTCTCACTGTTAGTTGAACCACATGTGTTCATAGTTCATGCACCTTTTTCTCTAGATCCGCCCGTCACACGCTTTGCCCACTCATGTTGTTCGAATTTGATGACTACTGTTGGATGACTAGGTTGTGGCACTACCCGAGGACATTTGATATGTCCGTATTTTTTTTTTCTGAAACAAGGTGATATGTCCGTTTTGGTGCACCGCATTGGAGTTGCCATAATGTCTGAAATTATGGAAGAAACACGAAAACAGACGAGCGAGCCCCCCCCCCCCTCCCCCCACCCCCGGCGCCCAGCGCACGTGCCCAAGCTATACGTCACTTCCAACAACATGAAAGGAAGATAAAGGACATTTCCTTAGTGGGCCTTTCGAGACGCACAGTTTTCCATCAGTTTATTTCCACTTATTCTTTCAATTTTTTGTTTTCAGTTGGCTTCTTCGCTTTTCTGCGTTTATTCACGCTTTTTTTTTTCAACACATGGTTGCTTATTTCAGTACACATTATACATTTTTCATGTACTTGAGGAACATGTTTTGATATACGTTGAATGTTTTTTAATACATGATGCACATTTTTTTCAAATACACGTTGAACATTTTTAAAGGCACGTAACTTATTTTATAAATATACATTTTTCTTTACATTGTACAAAGATTTAAAAAATCATGAACATAGTTTCAAAACAAGTGAACTATTTTTGGAATGTTACAATCATATTTTTGTAATAATTGATTTTTTTAAATCACGTACATATATTTTTGAATGCGATCAATATATTATAAAAGTTTCTATAACCTTTTTTATACACTATGTTAACGTTTTTTAAACACTTGATGAATGGTTTAAGTAAATTATTTTTTGATACATCCAATATATTTATAACATTTTAAAAAATGTAAAAACATAAAATAAAGAAAAGAAAACGAACGACTACACTAAACACTAATTGGGCTTGTCCACGGTACGCTCGTTTCTGGCGATACCTTTCCATTATCTTGCTTTAAGCAAGATATAGGAGCAACAAGCTCTACATCCCCCCATCTGGGCCAGCCCAGTGCAACGTACTATAGCGGCCCGGGTTACTTTCTCAAAAAAAGCAACCGATTTTTCTAGTTTTATTTTCAATTTCGTGTCAGAAAACTGAGGACAAATCTAGTTTAAAAAAACTGAGAAAAACTATATCTAGAAAAGTTTATTTTTTTATAAAATTTGAGAATAATATTTACGTAACTTGAACATTTTCTAAAATTTAAGGGCGTTATTTTAGTAACTAGAACAAATTTATGACACACGAATACTTTTATAAAATACCAAAGATTTTTTTGAAAATTCTGAAAATAAATTCAATGATTTCATAATTTTATGAAACATGAACTTTAAGATATTTTTGGAAAAAAGAAAAACATAATAAAAAACACCGATACAGAAGGAACACAAAAACTAATGAAGATTCCTAAGCCGGTCAAGAAATTGGTCAGAAATCGGGCGTTGCGGTATGGGTGTACCTTACATGGGCTAGCCCAGTAGACATCGCTAAGTAAGTTTCTTTTTCGGGGTACATCGCTAAGTAAGTGATTGCAATTTTTTTGGTAGCTTACCAAGCCGGCCACTTGGGTATTTCTGCAACAATTTGACGCATCTATTCTCGTACGTCATGGAACATTGGCCGGGCTTAGGCTTCTTCATTTTTTTTGCATGTAACGGACATTTTTTTTGCATGTGTGTATTTACAAAATAAATTAAAATTATTTTTCTTAAAAAGTTTCAATAATGTTAAGCAAAACAAAGTTCCTAACAATGGAGAACAAAACTGCAGAAAATTAACATACACACATAGAAATTCTGTATATCGATAAATCAAAATAATTATAGCCTCTTAAAGATGTGCATGCTTAAAACTATATTATAACATTCAAAAGTATAACTTTTTATAATAGTTCATAGATTAGCTATATTTAAATTGAAATATTTATGTACAAAACATATTGAAAATATTAAAGAAAAAAACAAAAGTTCAGATTTTTTAATGTTCCTATTTATGAAATAAAATTTCATAGCATAGTCTAACTATATACTAAATATGTCCACGTATTTACTTATTTTATAATTTTACAAAATACTTTGATGAATTAAGCGGGCGAGCGGCGGGAATCAAACCCGTATCTTCTCGTCGGAAATGAGAGATTTTTTGTTTCTCCATACAGAATTAGTTTCTTCAGATTCTGACGTAACAAACAATTTGAATGAGACATAAGAACCACCATTTAACATTTAACCCTATATCATTTAAGGATACATAAAAAATATTTTTTACTTTACTAGACCTTTGAACTTAGAACACTAACAGGTCAAATTTTAGATTTTTAAGTTTTTTATTTTAATAAGTAAAACAAGTCAGTTAATTCATTCCTTTTGAATTGTCACTTTGTCCATCATGATTCTTGGGAAGAGACATTGGCAATAATTCACCTTGGACAATTTATTTGTGAAAATTTATGTCTATTTAAATCGCACATAAAAAAATCCGGTCAAATTTTCATTGTAAATATGAATTCCTTTGTTATAAGAGCAGCTAAACCCGGACCTTTAAAAATATTCATATATATGAAAATAAGTGTTAATGTATTAAATTGGCTTTTTTATTTTAGAAAACATGGAATTATTATATGTACTCATACACCTATAAAGAAATGTATGTTCATGCAATGTGAGAAAAATTTCAGAGTGTATAAAGAAAGAAAAATATATATAACCAAGGAAACAATTGAAAGTATAAACTAATGCTATAAAAAGTAGAAACGTAAAAATATAACATAAATGTGAACTAGAAATAAAAAGGGACAATAAAAGTGAACATAGAGATAACAAGTTAAAGCAAGCGACACGACAACCCACCGACAGGCGACACCCGGGTGAACCTGGTGGCAACCAATGTCCACGCAAGGTCACAAACCCCCAACAGAGGTAGAGGGATACCAGGGTATGTGTAGCATACACCAACACAGAAGACGTCAGTCGGTCAAAGGCCACAATGCCAAGAAGCAGGGCAAGCATTCTACACACCGATGAAATTGCACGAGAACGCCCCCATCAGCCCCACCACCAGAAAGGAAGCGTGCACACCTTCGCTCAGTGGCCCACATGTCAGGCTCATGTCACTCAAACACAACGAACGCAAACGCAGGACGAGGGCGGCACCCGCCAGAGGAGGTGGCCCCGAGCGCGCCATCGACCCGTACGTCATGGACCCCCGAGGCCGTCAGTTCAGTGAGGAACGTTAGGGTTGAAAGATCGTGGATGTCACCTAGAGGGGGGGGGGGTGGAATAGGCGCTTTAAAATAATTACGGTTTAGGCTTGAACAAGTGCGGAATAAAACTAGCGTTTAATTTGTCAAGCACAAAACCTAAATCAACTAGGCTCACCTATGTGCACCAACAACTTATGCTAAGTAAGATAAACAACTAAGTGATAGCAAGATATATAACATGTCATACTATGACTATCACAAAGTAAAGTGCATAAGTAAATGGCTCGGGTAAGGGATAACCGAGGCACGTGGAGACGACGATGTATCCCGAAGTTCACACCCTTGCAGATGCTAATCTCCGTTTGGAGCGGTGTGGAAGCACAATGCTCCCCAAGAAGCCACCAGGGCCACCGTAATCTCCTCACGCCCTCGCACAATGCAAGATGCCGTGATTCCACTAAGGGACCCTTGAGGGCGGTCACCGAACCCATACAAATGGCAACCCTTGGGGGCGGTCACCAAACCCGTACACTTTGGCAACCCTTGGGGGCGGTCACTGGAACCCGTACAAATTGCTCGGGGCGATCTCCACAACCTAATTGGAGACCCCGACGCTTCCCCGGAGCTTTACACCACAATGATTGAGGTCCGAAGCACCACCAACCGTCTAGGGCGCCCAAGCACCCAAGAGGAACAAGCTCTAGGGTACCAAGCACCCAAGAGTAATAAGCTTCTCAACTTTTCACTTTCACGTATCACCGTGGAGAACTCAAACCGATGCAATTAATGCAATGGCAAGGGCACACGGAGTGCCCAAGTCCCTCACTCCCAAATCCCACCAAAGCAACGAAAGCTATGGAGAAAAATGAGAGGAAGAACAAGAAGGAGAACACCAAAAACACCAAGGTCTAGATCCAAGGGGTTCCCCTCACATGGAGGAGAAAGTGATTGGTGGAAATGTGGATCTAGATCTCCTCTCCCCCCCCCAAAACTAGCAAAAGAATCCATGGAGGGATTGAGAAATAGCAACTCCAAGAGGTCAACAATGGTGGGGGGAAAAGCTTGCTCAGATTTCTTAGGTTGGAGGACGAAGAAGGGGGTATAAATACCCCAAGAAAAATATGTCCGTTGTACCCCGGGCACCCGGACAAAAGGGGTATGGGCACCCAGACAACCCAGAGGAAAAGCCAATAAACTCCGGGCACCCGAGGGGAAAACCCCAGGCACCCGGACGAACAAGGGAAGCATGGCGGCAGGGGGGCCGGGCACCCGGGGATCCCAATGATAATCCCCAAGTGCAGGGAATCATCGTAGCAATTTCCAAAGGTGGAAGTGATAAGTATGGAGTGTCGAACCCACAAGGAGCTAAAGGTAAGATCAATATTCCCTCAAGTCCTATCTGCCACTGATACGACTCTACGTACACCGAACGTTTGCTTCCAACTAGAAATGAGAAATAAAACTACGTTGTGGGTATGAAGAGGATAATTTTGCATGGTATCGGAGAGCTAAAATATAAAAGTAGGTGTTGTTATCATAAAGTTAGAATATATTACTAAATGTTATAAATAGCGAGTGTGGAATAATGATGGGTCGGTGTGCGGAATTGTCCTAGGCAATTGTTAACAAGACCGGTAATCATTATTGCATAAGCTAACATACTTTCTCTTCTTGGATCATATGCACTTATGATTGGAACTCTAGCAAGCATCCGCAACTACTAAAGATCATTAAGGTAAAACCCAACCATAGCATTAAAGCATCAAGTCCCCTTTATCCCATACGCCGTGACCCACTTATCTGTGTTTATGCTTCTGTCACTCAAGCAACGCAGACAATAAGTAAACCATGGACATATTGCAACACCCTACAGCGAGAATCCCTCACGCTTGCGCGATACGGAGGGCACAATAGGACAACACCAAAATAAAACATACAACTCGTACCAATCTAGATCATCAAGCAACCCAAAGACAAAGGATATCTACTCAAAACATCATAGGATGGCAACACATCATTGGATCATAATATTGTAGGAGATATGCCCTAGAGGCAATAATAAATAATATTATTTATCTCCGAGTTCATAATTATGTTTATGTTCCATGCTATAACTACTATGGTTCTCGAGTCTGCAATAACCAGGAGGCTCGGAGGAAGACTCATATGCACGTGTGGAATAATAAACGGTAAAATGTATTCCTAGTCTGGCCTCTAAGACTAGCTCAAGTGTTGCATGATGGTTATGTTTTCCTGATCATGGGCATGTCTATGTCAGCAACCTTGAGGGCACAATGTTAAGAGAACATTTGTGTTGAATCGACCCGGCATGATGTTATGCTAAGAGATTCATTCGTCACAAGTTAATGGTACATAACACAGAGATGGTTAACGTTTGCATGATTCCTTAGACCATGAGAGTATCGAGTTTCTTCATGCTTGCTTCATGAACTTTGGGGTTTGTTAAACGTCATCCGTAATGGGTGGCTATTACGGCGGCTTACGGGTTCATGGAAAAGTGTGTCAAGTAACTTGATAGCTCAAGATTGGGATTTGCTCCTCCGACGATGGAGAGATATTCTCGGGCCCTCTCGGTATTACGGTATCCATCATCGTCTGGCCAGACACAGTGTGATTTGATCACTGGGATGCCGGAACACGGAAACGAGAAAGGAGAACAAAACCGGTAACGAGGTAACTTGCATGGTGGGCAAATTGTTCGTCCATGGGCATGCAATAAATCTCACCTCGGGTGTTTGTGACATATCGCGAAGCAACAGGAATAGCTCACTGCAACTGGAGGTTCACTCGAATATTCATTCGCGTGGGTATAGGGGTCAATATGGGTGTCCACGGCTCCGATGTTGATCATTGATCGGAAGGGGTTCCAGGTCATGTCTATACTTCACCGAACCTATAGGGTCACATGCTTAAGGGTCATCTATCTGCTGAATACTAGACAGGGAGTCTGAGAGAAAATCACCAAAAAAGTTTCGGACACCGAAAAGTTTCGGACAGCGGAATCGTACCGCAGAGAGAGGTCACCGGATGAGTTTCGGTGAAACCGAAAAAGTTGTTTCGGGGTATGCCATTAAGTCAAAATGTTTTCGGCACATGCCTGATAATTCTTGGAGGGTGCCAGAATCATTCTGGAAACTTTTTGGAATTTTCAGAAATAAAAACCGAAAATGTTTCGGAGCTGCCGGTACCGCTTTGGCTGTTTTTCGCAGATGAAATTCACTAATCTGAAATTGTTTCAGAACGAATCCAAAATCATTTTAGTGGGTACTGGAATTATTCTAAGACCCACAGAAATATTTTCGGATTTAGTGGACGCGAAAAATTGTCTTCATGAATAGTGAAAACGCATTCTTGTTTGCTTTTCGCAGATGAAAATCACTAAACCGAAATTGTTTCGGAACGCGTTGAAAATTATTTTAGTGGGTACTGGAAATGTTCTGAGCCCACATAAATATTTTCAGTTCGAACGGACGCTGAAAAATGTCGTCATGAATAGTGAAAGTGCTTTTTGCTTGGCTTCTTGGAGAAGCCACCTTGAGGGCCTTTTTGGTATTCCCCCCCTTGGCTTCTTGGAGAAGCCACCCTTGGGCTTGGCCTATAAATAGGGGTGGAGGGGGCTGCCTAAAGGATCATCCCTTCTCACATACATGCCATTGCAATGATCTGGCTTCTTCTCTCCCTCCCAGCGAAATAGTTTCGTAGAGCCGAAAGGCTGTCTGGGTTCCGGCAGGAACTAGTTCTGGACGGCGAAGCCCTGCCGGATAGCTGACACCGTATGTGTGCAACTCTGTAGAGAGGTCGTAGTTTCGATCTTAGTGCCCTGAGGGGCTGTTCGAGAGTGCCTCCCGAAGGGCTGTCCAAGTGACGGTCCGAGTTCTGTGGGTCCTCCCGGAGGGCTGTCCGAGTGACCGTTCGAGTTTCGAAGGTCCTCCCGAAGGGCTGTCTGCGACACCGTCCGGGGGACTGTTCGACCACCTCCCGGAGGGCTGTCCGTATGGCGGATGAGGGTATTCATCCTCGCGGTTGGGAGGTTGTAAATCCTAGCTGCGGGGATCTGCACCGCCGATCGTCATCGACTCTACTTCCCGCTGCGCTACGAGTCGGTAACGAAAAAGATCAAACCATGTATGCAGTCTCCATA
Organism: Aegilops tauschii subsp. strangulata; assembly: GCF_002575655.3. Lineage (NCBI taxonomy): Eukaryota > Viridiplantae > Streptophyta > Magnoliopsida > Poales > Poaceae > Aegilops > Aegilops tauschii. The sequence goes on from NC_053040.3 coordinate 458,385,494, forward strand.
GTGGTCCTGGGCTGGTGCGTAGGTCGGAATTTTTTTGTTTTCTGCTGCGTTCCCCTACAGTGGCATCAAGAGCCGTGCTATGCGTAGATGCAGGTTTCGATCTAGAATACATGGAGATGTATGGGTATTGCATAATATATTTAGGTAGTAGATGAGATCTATTGCTGAAAATTATTTATGCGGGTGACAGATGAAATCTGTTACCCGACGTTCTTGTTGCTTCCCTAGAATTTGCGTTTGCTCAATCTCGAGACAACATGGTGGAATTTGACAAAGTTCTGGCAATCCGTGATCCTGATTGATCATGGAAGTGCTATCAGTTCTTTGGGTTCTGCCGTAGTCAAAAGAAAGATGAAATTCACAGATGAAAGGGCATTGCAGATATGATCTGCACGGGGGTCATGCGTATGACGAAGTTTATTATGGAGCTCGAGATTTAATTATCTCGTGTTTCATACACCCCGAGATGTTAATCTAGCAACTTGAATAATCATACTTGATGATAAAACGTTGGTAGCTGCGGTTTAAGTCAAAACCTTAGAAGCCACGTAAAATAAAATTTTGCATAAACCGATTAGAGGTGTCTAACTTGGTTTTGCAGGATGTGCATGTGATGTGGTATAGCAGTGCTCATACTAATTCGATTATGTATGAGATGACTATATGATGTAATTTGATTAACATGACCTGCGTGTCATGGTTCGGCATGATGGCTGGAGCCATATGATTGCACTTTAATGACCTGCGTGTCAACCTTAAGTAATGCATTAATTTTATACGCTATGGAGATAGCAATATTATCTGGTGCATCGACAAGGTGGTGGCAATCTTCGCGAAGGTGAACACCAACACGAATGCCGAAGACGAAGAAATGAAATACTTCTCCGTCAGAAAGGGCTATACCATATCATGCTATTATGAATTGCCTGAGATGTTTATCCCTTATGTTGCACCCTTCTTGATTGCGCGGTAGTCGCTTTTTATTAGGGTGATCTCTCACAAAAATATCAAGTAGTTAGTGTTCTCCCAAGTGTAGCACCGTCACGGCACCTATCTTTTCGGGGTGCGCCATGGATGCATGGGTACGAACGATTGGAGAAGTGTGAGGCGGGTGAGGTCAGACCTCGCAGCAAGATCACTTGGTTGTCCTGACGTTCATGGCAGGATCGTCCTGAGCTCGGAACACATGCATCGAAAGATGAGCAAGAGTCACATAGAGATGTGATCGGCAAGTTGGCCTACCGATTAAAATTCCCGTTATGAGATGATGATTCTATGGCGATGAATTGAAGTCTGGATCTTGTATCACTCAAAATTAATTGTGAGAGATATTGATTTGAGTGGGAGCACACTGTTGAATTAACATGTTTAATTCTCAGTGCAATTAATTATGAAACACTGTCTAAGTGTTTCTTGCATAATAGTTGTAGAATAATGGCTCACATTTCCACCTTCCCTATTAAAATTGAATAGCTGTTAAATATCTGGTTAAAACTTTACGATGTAACGTAATATGAGGATTGTCCTCAAAAGTGCCGAGAAGGACTTTGTCCTATTGCATGCTTTCCGGATCCTCCCGCTAATGCTATGGATCATGTGACTCTCGTCCTTCGATCCAAAAGCTAGAATTCTGTTACGGTCAAGTGGAATATGTTTGCTTCCATGAAACCCAAACTTCAAAAGTTGGGATAGTTATATGATATTCATGGAACTGAAAATTATTTTCAGATACAAACAAAGCAATGTTTGTTTGCAAGTATTAGTAAAAGTGTTTACTATGCATTTGACTGTTGGGAAAGGGATCCAGAAGAACGCCTGTCATATAATGAAAGGTGAATAAAACAACAACTTAAAGAGAAAGGAAGTGTCCAAAGGGTGTTAGTATGACTTACACGCCTAGGAAGTCCGGGGCTAATGCCACTCTTAAGTTGGGTGCTTCTTCTGAGAGTAGGAGAAATACTAAAAGTTAAACTGCTAGAAGTATAAAGGCAAAAGGAAAGAAGACTGGAATATCCAGCTCATGTATGAATGTCATACAAGTTTTTGATGTATAGAAGGCTGGTCAAAGATATAGTTCTTGCGAATTGTGGTTAAACATGTTAATCACTAATTCTTGGGTATTGCGAGTTCATCACAAAAATGCCCGCTCGATTGCATTCTGTTGCAACTCGATGTCAGAACTACTATGGCCTGAAAGACTAGCTAGAAATGAGGTTAAGGTATACGCAGGGAACATAGTAAATGTTACTATACCTTCCATCGGTGTATTGCCATCTGTATTTATTTTCATAATTCATTTAGAGTTTTACAAACTCTATCCCATTGCATAAGGTATCTTGCAAGAAGGTTGTTCATAAGAGAACTTTTTATGTTCGATGTTATGAATAACACAAGGGCCATACTTTCATTATGAATGAGATGTATGTTATGAATATTGATAATAATACAATACCTCTGGGTTTACTTTCATAATTCATTTTAGAGTTTCATACACTCTAGCCAATTGCACAATGTTTGTTGCAAAAGAGTTGTTCATAAAAACAACAATTGTTGTTAAGTATTATGAATAACATAAGGGCCATACTTCCATCATCAATGGGACGTATGTTATGAATATTGAGGGTAATATGATACATCCATAACGCTGACGCTAAATGTCGCAAGACTAAAAGAATACCACACAAGTGTGGCACTACATTTGGTCACATTGGAGAAACCCGCATGGAAAATTCCATTATGATGGATTTTGAAGTCTTTTTGATTTTGAATCATCTGACACTTGCAACTTTCCTCCGAAAAGTGAAGTGACTAAAATATCGTTCACGGGCCATAAGGAACGAACAACAAACTTATTAGTGATCATACATTTGATGTGTGTAGTCCGATAAGTGTTGTTAGTGGTGGATTTATTTATCTTCAGAAACGACTCAAGTAGATATATGGATATTTACTTGATGAGACGTAAGTCTGGATCTTTTGAAATCATTCGAAAGGTTCTCAAAAATGAAGTAGAAGTTATTGTAACAAGAAAATTATGTTTCTGCAATTTGATTGCACAAAGGAATATTTGAGTTACATGTTTAGCGAATGTCTGATGAGTTGTGAAAGGGGTTTCATAAACTTGCACCTCCCGGAACACCACTGCAAGTGGAAAGTCCGTGGAGATGTAATCAAACCATTTATGGCATGGTAAGGTCAAAGATGACATAAATAAATTTGCCATTATCCCTTTTAAAGTGATGCTTTAGAGACTGCGGCTTTTACACTGAAAAGAGCTACATCAGGTCTGTTGAAATGAAGCCATGGTATGGTACGCCCAACCATGTTATATCTTTTCTTAACATTTGGAATATGGGGCTTGTGTAAAAGGTTATAAACCTATTCCAAATCAGACAAGTGCTACTTTGTAGGTTATACCAAAATGTTGGGTATTCCTCCCTCACTATACCGAGGCAAATAGTTTTGCCGCGAAACGGTGTGCTTTTAAAGAGAATGGTTCTTTCAAAAAGGTGAGTGGGAGAATAGTGCAACTCGACGAGATAAACAGTATCTTCATCAGATCAAAGGAAAGAGACCTTGGAAGTAATTCCAGAGTTTCCTACTGCGACTGATACGGAAGTCTCTACAATAAAATGTATGAACTTCGGTCGAACTTGCAGCTGAACCACGTAGGCAAGGCTCGTGCAAACCTCTCAGGTGCGCAAACGAGATATTGTTGTTAGACAACATTATACCTACGATACACAAGGAAGCGTTGATGGGCCCTGACTCCAGAATTGGCTAAATACCAATACAACCCGAGTTAGTTTCCATATAAGTGATTCAAGATTAAAACCTTGATACACCTTTCGGAAGACTTAAAGTCTAACGAATATTTATGGAACTTAAAACTGATACGGATAAAAATGTTTTATCCATAAAGCTCGACTTGTTGAAATAACAAGTTCAAGAGTTGACTACGATGAGGTTGTTTTCATCGTAGCGATGCTTAAAGTCGGTTCGGGTTGAACTAGCAATTAATACATATTTCAATCATGAGATATGAAACATGGATGATAAAAGGATTTCCATCTGATGGAAATGAAAACTAGGACTTGTATATGATACAGTCCAAAGTAATTTGTCGATCCAGAGGATGCTAGTAGGTATGCAAACTTCAGAGTTCCAGCAATGGACAGAAGAGAGCAAAATGGAGTTGGAATCTTCGTGTTTTGATGAAATGGTCAAAGGGGTTTTGACTTCATCAATGGGTAACGAAGATGCTTGTAATTCAAGAAAGTAAGTGGGAGCGTAATAATATTTCTAAAAACCTTATGTGCTTGGCACATTGGTAATTGGAAATAAATTTCTTGACACAAATTAGGACTTCATTTGAAAATAGTTTTTCGATGAAGTGCTTAGGCTAAATAGCCTCAATATTAGGCATGATGATCTATGGAGATAGATTTACCTAATGGGGCTAAGCAATGAATACATATTGACAAGATGCTAAAACCTTTTAGCATTTAAAACGCCAAGGAGTGATTCTTGCCAAAGTCACATGGAAAGAGTTTTTGCAAGACTCGGTGTCCCAAAACACTGATGAGTAAAATACATGATGCAGATTCCACACACTTTTGTGTTTAGATTAATCATGTATTCCATGGTATGTAAAACAACCAGATATGTCCGATACTCCCAAGGTGTTGTGAGTATGGATACTAAAGTGATCAAAGTACTGATCGTGGGACAACAGTGAAAGATGTCATTGAGTACTAGAGTAAGTACTGATGATATGTTTTCTTGCAAGCGGAGATCATGAAGAGTTCGTTGTAAAATGTTACATCGATAGTCTTCATCTTTTCACCATGCGATTTTCGATTTAAGTTAAGGGTTTTGTGTAATACACAATATGGTGGCACGGTAGTTGGAAATTTCTCCCAACAGGATACTGTGGCAAATTCTATAACAAATGACTAAGTATGTTGACGCTTTAGAAGCGACAAAAGAAGATGTTGAATCATATAGTTCATTCATGAACTTAGTATGGTTCCAAAATGGCTTTTGTCAATGGGACACTACTGCAGGTAGTTGCTCCATAACTCAGTCTGAGGAATCCAGGTTCGACCTATGATTCAAATACATACAACGCCAAGTCCACACAAAATATGAATTTTGTGAAAGCATGAAAATGCGAGGATATGCAGAGATACACACGGAGCTGAAATTGTCAGATCCGATGGACATCAGGCTATACCACATGCGAAGCATTTTTTACACCAGTATGCCATAGGTGTAAAGTGCATTAGCATTAACTAGATTATTGACTCTAGTGCAAGTGGGAGTCTGTAGGAGATATGCCCTAGAGGCAATAATAAATAATATTATTTATCTCCGAGTTCATAATTATGTTTATGTTCCATGCTATAACTGCTATGGTTCTCGAGTCTGCAATAACCACGAGGCTCGGAGGAAGACTCATATGCACGTGTGGAATAATAAACGGTAAAATGTATTCCTAGTCTGGCCTCTAAGACTAGCTCAAGTGTTGCATGATGGTTATGTTTTCCTGATCATGGGCATGTCTATGTCAGCAACCTTGAGGGCACAATGTTAAGAGAACATTTGTGTTGAATCGACCCGGCATGATGTTATGCTAAGAGATTCATTCGTCACAAGTTAATGGTACATAACACAGAGATGGTTAACGTTTGCATGATTCCTTAGACCATGAGAGTATCGAGTTTCTTCATGCTTGCTTCATGAACTTTGGGGTTTGTTAAACGTCATCCGTAATGGGTGGCTATTACGGCGGCTTACGGGTTCATGGAAAAGTGTGTCAAGTAACTTGATAGCTCAAGATTGGGATTTGCTCCTCCGACGATGGAGAGATATTCTCGGGCCCTCTCGGTATTACGGTATCCATCATCGTCTGGCCAGACACAGTGTGATTTGATCACTGGGATGCCGGAACACGAAAACGAGAAAGGAGAACAAAACCGGTAACGAGGTAACTTGCATGGTGGGCAAATTGTTCGTCCATGGGCATGCAATAAATCTCACCTCGGGTGTTTGTGACATATCGCGAAGCAACAGGAATAGCTCACTGCAACTGGAGGTTCACTCGAATATTCATTCGCGTGGGTATAGGGGTCAATATGGGTGTCCACGGCTCCGATGTTGATCATTGATCGGAAGGGGTTCCAGGTCATGTCTATACTTCACCGAACCTATAGGGTCACATGCTTAAGGGTCATCTATCTGCTGAATACTAGACAGGGAGTCTGAGAGAAAATCACCAAAAAAGTTTCGGACACCGAAAAGTTTCGGACAGCGGAATCGTACCGCAGAGAGAGGTCACCGGATGAGTTTCGGTGAAACCGAAAAAGTTGTTTCGGGGTATGCCATTAAGTCAAAATGTTTTCGGCACATGCCTGATAATTCTTGGAGGGTGCCAGAATCATTCTGGAAACTTTTTGGAATTTTCAGAAATAAAAACCGAAAATGTTTCGGAGCTGCCGGTACCGCTTTGGCTGTTTTTCGCAGATGAAATTCACTAATCTGAAATTGTTTCAGAACGAATCCAAAATCATTTTAGTGGGTACTGGAATTATTCTAAGACCCACAGAAATATTTTCGGATTTAGTGGACGCGAAAAATTGTCTTCATGAATAGTGAAAACGCATTCTTGTTTGCTTTTCGCAGATGAAAATCACTAAACCGAAATTGTTTCGGAACGCGTTGAAAATTATTTTAGTGGGTACTGGAAATGTTCTGAGCCCACATAAATATTTTCAGTTCGAACGGACGCTGAAAAATGTCGTCATGAATAGTGAAAGTGCTTTTTGCTTGGCTTCTTGGAGAAGCCACCTTGAGGGCCTTTTTGGTATTCCCCCCCTTGGCTTCTTGGAGAAGCCACCCTTGGGCTTGGCCTATAAATAGGGGTGGAGGGGGCTGCCTAAAGGATCATCCCTTCTCACATACATGCCATTGCAATGATCTGGCTTCTTCTCTCCCTCCCAGCGAAATAGTTTCGTAGAGCCGAAAGGCTGTCTGGGTTCCGGCAGGAACTAGTTCTGGACGGCGAAGCCCTGCCGGATAGCTGACACCGTATGTGTGCAACTCTGTAGAGAGGTCGTAGTTTCGATCTTAGTGCCCTGAGGGGCTGTTCGAGAGTGCCTCCCGAAGGGCTGTCCAAGTGACGGTCCGAGTTCTGTGGGTCCTCCCGGAGGGCTGTCCGAGTGACCGTTCGAGTTTCGAAGGTCCTCCCGAAGGGCTGTCTGCGACACCGTCCGGGGGACTGTTCGACCACCTCCCGGAGGGCTGTCCGTATGGCGGATGAGGGTATTCATCCTCGCGGTTGGGAGGTTGTAAATCCTAGCTGCGGGGATCTGCACCGCCGATCGTCATCGACTCTACTTCCCGCTGCGCTACGAGTCGGTAACGAAAAAGATCAAACCATGTATGCAGTCTCCATAGTGGTCCTGGGCTGGTGCGTAGGTCGGAATTTTTTTGTTTTCTGCTGCGTTCCCCTACAAATATGTGGCATAAAGCACCATGTTCAAGTAGGGATTACAGCGGGGTGCGGGAGAGTGGACCGCATAAAAGAGATGAGGATGGTGATGATGATGGCGATGTTTGATGAAGACGATCACCGCGGCGATAATTCCCCTCCCGATGGCACTCCGGCGCCACCGAGAGAGAGGAGGAGAGGTTCTCCCCCTTGTGCTTCCTCCTCCATGGCCTCCCCCCCTAGATGGGGAGAGGTTCTCCCTCTGGTCCTTGGACTTCATGGCGATGATGGCCCCTCCGGGATCCTCCTCCATGGCCTCCGGTGATGATGGCCCCCTCCGGCAGGGTGCCAGAGAGGGCCTAGATTGATTTCTCGTGGCTACAGAGGCTTGCGGCGGCGGAACTTCCGATCTAGGTTATTTCCCGAAGGTTTCTGTATTTATAGGAGAGGATGGCGTCGAGAACAAGTCAGGGGGTCCCCGAGGTGTCCACGAGATAGGGGGCGCGCCCCCACCCTCATGGGGCCCACGAGACTCCCCTCAAGTAGATTTTTGTTCCAGTATTTTTTATTTTTTCCAGAAAAATTCTCCGTTGATTTTCATCGCGTTCCGAGAACTTTTATTTCTGCACAAAAACAACACCACGGTAGTTCTGCTGAAAACAGCGCCAGTCCGGGTTAGTTCTAATCAAATCATACCAAAATCATATAAAACTATTGTAAACATGGCATGAATACTTCATAAATTATAGATACGTTGGAGACGTATCAACATCCCCAAGCTTAATTCCTGCTCGTCCTCGAGTAGGTAAATGATAAAAGAAATAATTTATGAAGTGTGAATGCTAGCAAGTGCATAAATTTGATCAATGATGGTTCCAATCACTTTTTCTAGCATCATTATATATCATAACAGTAGCTCAACTCATAAAACTTCTCATGATCAAGTAACAAGTTATTCATACATTAAAGTATAGATCATAAACTTTCTTGAAAACTAACAAACCGTGCTCTTAGTCATCAAACAATTGCAATTCATCTTATTTTCGGGAAGGGTCTATGTAAGAGCTTTGATTCAGCAAACTCCACATACTCAACTATCATTTAATCTTTCACAATTGCTGACACTCATGTGATATTTAAGGGTTCAAAGTTTTAATCGGACACAGAGAAAGATAGGGGCTTATAGTTTCGCCTCCCAACCTTTTACCTCAAGGGTAATGTCAACAATAATAAATTATGAGAACCTACATCCAAGTGATATATATATATCCGGATCGTTCCAACACAAAGTGCTTGCCCAAGGAAAAAGTGTAAAATGGAAAGGTGGTGATCACCATGATCTTGTATAAGGGTAGAAGATAAAAGTAAAAGATAGGCCCTTCGCAGAGGGAAGCTGAGGTTGTCATGCGCTTTTAAGGTTGGATGCACAAAATCTTAATGCAAAAGAACATCACTTTATATTGCCTCTTGTGATAGAGACCTTTATTATGCAGTCCGTCGCTTTTATTTCTTCCCTATCACAAGTTCGTATAAAGCTTATTTTCTTCGCACTAATAGATCATACATATTTAGAGAGCAATTTTTATTGCATGCATCGATGACAACTTACTTGAAGGATCTTACTCAATCCATAGGTAGGTATGGTGGACTCTCATGGCAAAACTAGTTTAAGGGATGTTTGGAAGCACGAGTAGTATTTCTACTTGGTGCAAAAGATTTTGGCTAGCATGAGAGGGAAAGGCAAGCTCAACATATTGGATGATCCAAGACAATATAACGTTTCAGATATAGGAAAACATAACCCATTAAGTTGTCTTCCTTGTCCAACATCAACCTTTTTAGCATGTCATATTTTAATGAGTGCTCACAATTACAAAAGATGTCCAAGATAGTGTATTTATATGTGAAATCTCTCTTCCTTCAATATTCTTTCATGAATTGTTCAAGTGACTAATTCTGCGTTTGGTAACTTTCAATAAGTTTACTACCTATACTTGTTATGTGTGAAGTCATTACTCCCCATGGTATAGGCATATGAAACATATATAAATTCAGATTTATGATATTAAACTTTTGCAAACGAACTCTGAATTTGATGAAACCAAGTTTGTTGGAAAGCTAAAGACAAGGGCCAACAAAATCTTGGTAGAAATATCAAGAAATATCAATTGAGAAAATACCCAAAATAAAATGGTGAGAACCCTTTTCTCAAATAAGACCGGTAAAAACTCCAACACCGAAAACGCAAAAGAAGATGCAAAGGAAATCGGTTTTCGATGAACTAGAGCTTGTCATGAAGATGACCATAAGCTCTAAAACTCACAAAGAGAAACACCAAACAAGAACCAAGAAAGATGATGCAAGGATGCAATGGTTTGATCTCTCTACGAACGATACGATCAAGCTACTCACTTGAGAACCCCCTTGATATTACGGTAATCGATCCTATAACCCGGTCTCCCAACTACCACCAGGAGACCGGTAAAATAGAAAACCTATCAAGGGCAAACCTTTGCCTTGTGGATAATCCACTTGAGCTAGATGATGACGATCTTGTCCTCCTCAAGATGGACCTCCTTTCTTGATTGCGTTGGGTCGATGAAGACAAGTTGATTGCTCCCCCATACACCACTACGGGTGAGCCACTCTTAGGCATATCTTCACAAGTCCATTGTCACCACAATGGACGGCAAGCTTCAAGCATGATCTCTTCGTGATAATCCACTTGAGCTTGCACACCGCAAACTTGATGACGATCACCACTTGATGTCATCCTGTCCATGAGTTGTATGATATCTTCCTCTTGATGCAAGCCCATGAAAACATACCTAACCCCACATAGAACTCTCACGTAGACCATGGGTTAGTACACAAAGCGTAATGGACAATGCTTACCATACCATGAGCTCACTTGATCCCACTCGGTACATCTTCTACGCTTCGTGTGTTGATCAACTTGAATCACTCTTGTACTTAGTCTTGATCAACCGTATCATGACTAATCTTTCTATAATTCCTTGAATAGCAACTTGGTCAACACATAAACTCCTTGAAAGCAACACATGGACTTCAAGACAAGCCTATGGACAAATCCTTTAAATATAACTCAAGGCAACCATTAGTCCATAGAGAATGTCATCAATTACCAAAACCAAACATGGGGGCACCGCATGTTCTTTCAAGTTCCCAATCTGACATCGGGGGACGGGGGGGGGGGGGGTCAGTAATTTCAAAAAAATTCCTACGCACACGCAAGATCCATCTAGGTGATGAATAGCAACGAGAGGGGAGAGTGTTGTCTACGTACCCTCGTAGACCGTAAGCGGTAGCGTTAAGTAACGCGGTTCATGTAGTCGAACATCTTCGCGATCCAACCGATCAAGTACCGAACGCACGGCACCTCCGCGATCTGCACACGTTCAGCTCGGTGACGTCCCTCGAACTCTAGATCCAGCTGTGGCCGAGGGAGAGTTCCGTCAGCACGACGGCGTGGTGACGGTGATGATGAAGTTACCGGTGCAGGGCTTCGCCTAAGCACTATGACGATATGACCGAGGTGTAAAACTGTGGAGGGGGGCACCGCACACGGCTAAGAGATTGTCTGTTGTGCTACTGGGGTGCCCCCTGGCCACGTATATAAAGGAGGAGGGAGAGAGGAGGCCGGCCAGGTTTGGGCGCGCTGGGGGGAGTCCTACTTGGACTCCTATTCCAAGTAGGATTCGCCCCCCCCTTTTCCTTTCTTCCACCGGAGGGAAAGGTAAGGGAGAGAGAGGGGGGAGAAAAGAGGGGGGCCATCCCCCTCCCCTAGTCCAATTCGGTTTGGGCAAGGGGAGAGGCGCCCCTCTCACGTGGCCCTTTCTCCTCTCCTCCAATAAGGCCCACTAGACCCAATACTTCTCCCGGGGGGTTCCGGTAACCTCCCGGTACTCCGGAAAAATGCCCGAACCACTCGGAACCATTCCGATGTCCAAATGCAACCTTCCAATATATGAATCTTTACCTCTCGACCATTTCGAGACTCCTTGTCATGTCCGTGATCTCATCCAGGACTCCGAACAAACTTTGGTACATCAAATCACATAACTCACAATACAAATCGTCATCGAATGTTAAGCCTGCGGACCCTACGGGTTCGAGAACTATGTAGACATGACCGAGACACATCTCCGGTCAATAACCAATAGCGGAACCTGGATGCTCATATTGGCTCCTACATATTCTACGAAGATCTTTATCGGTCAAACCGCATAACAACATACGTTGTTCCCTTTGTCATCGGTATGTTACTTGCCCGAGATTCGATCGTCGGTATCATCATACCTAGTTCAATCTCGTTACCGGCAAGTCTCTTTACTCGTTCCGTAATGCATCATCCCGCAGCTAACTCATTAGTCACATTGCTTGTAAGGCTTATAGTGATGTGCATTACCGAGAGGGCCCAGAGATACCTCTCCGATACACGGAGTGACAAATCCTAATCTCGATCTATGCCAACCCAACAAACACCTTCGGAGACACATATAGAGCATCTTTATAATCACCTAGTTACGTTGTGATGTTTGATAGCACACAAGGTGTTCCTCCGGTATTCGGGAGTTGCATAATCTCATTGTTAGAGGAACATGTATAAGTCATGAAGAAAGCAGTAGCAATGAAACTGTAACGATCATAATGCTAAGCTAACGAATGGGTCTTGTCCATCACATCATTCTCCTAATGATGTGATCCTGTTCATCAAATGACAACACATGTCTATGGTCAGGAAACATAACCATCTTTGATAAACAAGCTAGTCAAGTAGAGGCATACTAGGGACACTCTGTTTTGTCTATGTATTCACACATGTACTAAGTTTCCGGTTAATACAATTCTAGCATGAATAATAAACATTTATCATGATATAAAGAAATAAATAATAACTTTATTATTGCCTCTGGCATATTTCCTTCTGTCTCCCACTTGCACTAGAGTCAATAATCTAGTTCACATCGCCATGTGATTTAACACCAATAGTTCACATCTTTATGTGATTAACACCCATAGTTCACATCGCCATGTGACCAATACTCAAAAAGGTTTAGTAGAGTCAATAATCTAGTTCACATCTCTATGTGATTAACACCCAAGGGTAATAAGGTATGATCATGTTTTGCCTGTGAGAGAAATTTTTAGTCTACGGGTCTGCAACATTCAGATCAGTATGTATTTTGCAAATTTCTATGTCTACAATACTCTGCACGGAGCTACTCTAGCTAATTGCTCCCACTTTCAATATGTATCTAGATCGAGACTTAGAGTCATCCAGATCGGTGTCAAAGCTTGCATCGACGTAACTCTTTACGACGAACTCTTTGTCAACTCCATAACCGAGAAACATTTCCTTAGTCCTCTAAGGATAATTTTGACCAATGTCCAGTGATCTACTCCTAGATCACTATTGTATTCCCTTGCCAAACTCAGGGCAGGGTATACAATAGGTCTGGTACATAGCATGGCATACTTTATAGAACCTATGGCTGAGGCATAGAGAATGACTTTCATTCTCTCTCTATCTTCTGCCGTGGTTGGGATTTGAGTCTTACTCAACTTCACACCTAGCAACACAGGCAAGAACTCCTTCTTTGACTGTTCCATTTTGAACTACTTCAAAATCTTGTCAAGGTATGTACTCATTGAAAAACTTATCAGCGTCTTGATCTATCTCTATAGATCTTGATGCTCAATATGTAAGCAGCTTCACCGAGGTCTTTCTTTGAAAAACTCCTTTCAAACACTCCTTTATGCTTTCAAGAAAATTCTACATCATTTTCGATCAACAATATGTCAGACACATATACTTATCAGAAAGGCTGTAGTGCTCCCACTCACTTTCTTGTAAATACAGGCTTCACCACAAGTCTGTATAAAACTATATGCTTTAATCAACTTATCAAAGCGTATATTTCAACTCCGAGATGTTTGCACCAGTCCATAAATGGATCGCTGGAGCTTGCACATTTTGTTAGCACCTTTAGGATTGACAAAACCTTCTGGTTGCATCATATACAACTCTTCTTTAATAAATCCATTAAAGAATGCAGTTTTGTTATCCATTTGCCAGATTTCATAAAAATGCGGCAATTGCTAATATGATTCGGACAGACTTAAGCATCGCTACGAGTGAGAAAATCTCATCGTAGTCAACACCTTGAACTTGTCGAAAACCTTTCGCGACAAGTCGATCTTTGTAGATAGTAACACTACCATCAGCGTCCATCTTCCTCTTGAAGATCCATTTATTCTCAATGGCTTGCCGATCATCGGGCAATTCCACCAAAGTCCATACTTTGTTTTCATACATGGATCCTATCTCAGATTTCATGGCCTCAAGCCATTTCGCGGAATCTGGGCTCATCATCACTTCCTCATAGTTCGTAGGTTCGTCATGGTCAAGTAACAAGACCTCCAGAACAGGATTACCATACCACTCTGGTGCGGATCTTACTCTGGTTGACCTACGAGGTTCAGTACTAACTTGATCTGAAGTTTCATGATCATCATCATTAACTTCCTCACTAATTGGTGTAGGCATCACTGGAACTAATTTCTGTGATGAACTACTTTCCAATTCGGGAGAAGGTACAATTACCTCATCAAGTTCTACTTTCCTCCCACTCACTTCTTTCGAGAGAAACTTCTTCTCTAGAAAGTATCCATTTTTAGCAACGAATATCTTGCCTTTGGATCTGTGATAGAAGGTGTACCCAATTGTTTCCTTTGGGTATCCTATGAAGACACATTTCTCTGATTTGGGTTCGAGCTTATCAGGTTGAAACTTTTTCACATAAGCATCGCTGCCCCAAACTTTAAGAAACGACAGCTTAGGTTTCTTGCCAAACCATAGTTCATACGCTGTCGTCTCAACGGATTTAGATGGTGCCCTATTTAACGTGAATGCAGCTGTCTCTAATACATAACCCCAAAATGATAGTGGTAAATCGGTAAGAGACATCATAGATCGCACCATATCTAATAAAGTGCGGTTACGACGTTCAGACACACCATTACGCTGTGGTGTTCCAGGTGGCATGAGTTGCGAAACTATTTCGCATTGTTTCAAATGAAGACCAAACTCATAACTCAAATATTCACCTCCACGATCAGATCGTAGAAATTTAATTTTCTTGTTATGATGATTTTCCACTTCACTCTGAAATTCTTTGAACTTTTCAAATGTTTCAGACTTCTGTTTCATCGAGTAGATATGCCCATATCTGCACAAATCATCTATGAAGGTCAGAAAATAACGATACCCGCTGCGAGCCTCAACACTCATCGGACCGCATACATCAGTATGTATTATTTCCAATAAGTCAGTTGCTCGCTCCATTGTTCCGGAGAACGGAGTCTTAGTCATCTTGCCCATGGTTCGCAAGCATCAAGTGATTCATAATCAAGTGATTCCAAAAGCCCATCAGCATGGAGTTTTTTCATGCGCTTTACACCAATATGACCTAAATGGCAGTGCCACAAATAAGTTGCACTATCATTATTAACTTTGCATCTTTTGGCTTCAATATTATGAATATGTGTATCACTACGATCGAGATCCAACAAACCATTTTCATTGAGTGTATGACCACAGAAGGTCATTATCATTATTAACTTTGCATCTTTTGGCTTAAATGAATAACCGTATTGCAATAAACATGATCAAATCATATTCATGCTCAACGCAAACACCAAATAACATTTCTTTAGGTTCAACACTAATCCCGAAAGTATAGGGAGTGTGCGATGATGATCATATCAATCTTGGAACTACTTCCAACACACATCGTCACTTCACCCTTAACTAGTTTCTGTTCATTCTGCAAATCCCGTTTCGAGTTACTACTCTTAGCAACTGAACCAGTATCAAATGCCGAGGGGTTGCTATAAACACTAGTAAAGTACACATAAATAATATGTATATCAAATATACCTTTTTTCACTTTACCATCCTTCTTATCCGCCAAGTATCTAGGGTAGTTCCACTTCCAGTGATCATTTCCATTGCAGTAGAAGCACTCAGTCTCAGGCTTAGGTCCAGACTTGGGCTTCTTCACTTGAGCAGCAACTTGCTTGCCGTTCTTCTTGAAGTTCCCCTTCTATCCCTTTGCCCTTTTTTTGAAACTAGTGGTCTTGTTTAACCATCAACACTTGATGCTCTTTCTTGATTTCTACCTTCGTCGATTTCAGTATCGCGAAAAGCTTGGGAATTACTTTCGTCATCCCTTGCATATTATAGTTCATCACGAAGTTGTAGTAACTTGGAGACAGTGACTAGAGAACTTTGTCAATTACTATCTTATCTGGAAGATTAACTCCCGCTTGATTCAAGCAATTGTAGTACCCAGACAATCTGAGTACATGCTCACTGGTTGAGCTATTCTCCTCCATCTTGTAGGCAAAGTACTGTCAGAGGTCTCATACCTCTTGATACGGGCATGAGTATGAAATACCTATTTCAACTCTTGGAACATCTTATATGCTCCGTGGCGTTCAAAACATTTTTGAAGTCCCGGTTCTAAGCCGTAAAGCATGGTGCACTAAACTATCAAGTAGTCATCATACTGAGCTTTTGTCAAAACGTTCATAACGTCTACATCTGCTCCTGCAATAGGTCTGTCACCTAGTGGTGCATCAAGGACATAATTCTTCTGTGCAGCAATGAGGAAAATCCTCAGATCACGGACCAAGTCCGCATCATTGCTACTATCATCTTTCAACTTATATTTCTCTAGGAACATATAAAAATAAACGGGGAGCTACAACGCGAGCTATTGATCTACAACATAGATATGCTAATACTACCAGGACTAAGTTCATGATAAATTAAAGTTCAATTAATCATATTACTTAAGAACTCTCACTTAGATAGACATCCCTCTAGTCATCTAAATGACACGTGATCCAAATCAACTAAATCATGTACGGTCGTCACGTGAGATGGAGTAGTTTTCAATGGTGAACGTGACTATGTTGATGATATCTACTATATGATTCACGCTCGACCTTTCGGTCTCCAGTGTTCCGAGGCCATATCTGCATATGCTAGGCTCGTGAAGTTTAACCCAAGTATTCTGCGTGTGCAAAACTGACTTGCACCCGTTGTATGTGAACGTAGAGCTTATCACACCCGATCATCATGTGGTGTCTCGGCACGATGAACTGTCGCAATGGTGCATACTCAGGGAGAACACTTATACCTTGAAATTTAGTGAGAGATCATCTTATAATGCTACCACTGAACTAAGCAAAATAAGATGCATAAAGGATAAACATCACATGCAATCAATATAAGTGATATGATATGGCCATCATCATCTTGTGCCTTTGATCTCCATCTCCAAAGCACGTCATGGTCACCATCGTCACCGGCGCGACACGTTGATCTCCAACGTAGCATCGTTGTCGTCTCTCCAACTATTGTTTCTACGACTATCGCTACCGCTTAGTGATAAAGTAAAAACAATTACATGGCGATTGCATTGCATACAATAAAGCGACAACCATATGGCTCCTACCAGTTGCCGATAACTCTGTTACAAAACATGATCATCTCATACAATAAAATATAGCATCATGTCTTGACCATATCACATCACAACATTCCCTGCAAAAACAAGTTAGACGTCCTCTACTTTGTTGTTGCAAGTTTTACGTGGCTGCTACGGGCTTAGCAAGAATCGTTCTTACCTACGCATCAAAACCACAACGATTATTTGTCAAGTTTGCTGTTTTAACCTTCAACAAGGACCGGGCGTAGTCACACTCGATTCAACTAAAGTTGGAGAAACGGACACCCACTAGCCACCTGTGTGCGAAGCACGTCAGTAGAACCAGTCTCGCGTAAGCGTACTGATACGTCTCCAACATATCTATAATTTTTGATTGCTCCATGCTATATTATCTTCTGTTTTGGACATTATTGGGCTTTATTATACACTTTTATATTATTTTTGGGACTAACCTATTAACCGGAGGCCCAGCCCAGAATTGCTGTTTTTTGCCTATTTCAGAGTTTCGCAGAAAAAGAATATCAAACGGAGTCCAAACGGAATGAAACCTTCGGGAACGTGATTTTCGGAACGAACGTGATCCAGGGGACTTGGACCCTACGTCAAGAAAGCTACCAGGAAGCCACGAGGTAGGGGCGCGCCTACCCCCCTGGGCGCGCCCTCCAGCCTCGTGGGCCCCACGTTGCTCCACCAACGTACTCCTTCCTCCTATATATACCTACGTACCCCCAAACTACCAGATACGGAGCCAAAAACCTAATTCCACCGCCGCAACCTTCTGTACCCGTGAGATACCATCTTGGGGCCTGTTCCGGAGCTCCGCCGGAGGGGGCATCGATCACGCAGGGCTTCTACATCAACACCATAGCCTCTCCGATGATGTGTGAGTAGTTTACCTCAGACCTTCGGGTCCATAGTTATTAGCTAGATGGCTTCCTCTCTCTTTTTGGATCTCAATACAATGTTCTCCCCCTCTCTCGTGGAGATCTATTCGATGTGATCTTCTTTTGCGTTGTGTTTGTTGAGACCGATGAATTGTGGGTTTATGATCAAGTTTATCTATGAACAATATTTGAATCTTCTGAATTCTTTTATGTATGATTGGTTATCTTTGCAAGTCTCTCCGAATTATCAGTTTGGTTTGTCCTACTAGATTGATCTTTCTTGCGATGGGAGAAGTGCTTAGCTTTGGGTTCAATCTTGCGGTGTCCTTTCCCAGTGACAGTAGGGGCAGCAAGGCACGTATTGTATTGTTGCCATCGAGGATAACAAGATGGGGTTTATATCATATTGCATGAGTTTATCCCTCTACATCATGTCATCTTGCTCAAAGCATTACTCTGTTCTTATGAACTTAATACTCTAGATGCATGCTGGATAGCGGTCGATGTGTGGAGTAATAGTAGTAGATGCAGGCAGGAGTCGGTCTACTTGTCTCGGACGTGATGCCTATATACATGATCATACCTAGATATTCTCATAACTATGCTCAATTCTGTCAATTGCTCAACAGTAATTTGTTCACCCACCATAAATACTTATGCTCTCGAGAGAAGCCACTAGTGAAACCTATGGCCCCCGGGTCTATTTTTGATCTTATTAATCTTCCAACACTTAGCTATTTCTGTTGCCTTTTATTTTGCTTTTATTTTATTTTGCATCTTTATCACAAAAATACCAAAAATATTATCTTATCATATCTATCAGATCTCACTCTCGTAAGTGACCGTGTAGGGATTGACAACCCCTTATCGTGTTGGTTGCGAGGATTTATTTGTTTGTGTAGGTGCGAGGGACTCGTGCGTGGCCTCCTACTGGATTGATACCTTGGTTCTCAAAAACTGAGGGAAATACTTACGCTACTTTGCTGCATCACTCTTTCCTCTTCAAGGGAAAACCAACGCAGTGCTCAAGAGGTAGCAAGAAGGATTTCTGGCACCGTTGCCGGGGAGGTCTACGCAAAAGTCAACATACCAAGTACCCATCACAAACCCTTATCTCCCGCATTACATTATTTGCCAGTTGCCTCTCGTTTTCCTCTCCCCCACTTCACCCTTGCCTTTTTATTCGCCCTCTCTTTTCCGTTCGCCATCCTCTCTCCTTTTGCCCTTGCTCCTTTTGCCGTTATGTCTGAAATTGGGGAAATTATTGTCGATATGGACAATAATAATGTTATGGAAAATTCTGATGCTCCTGCTGAAGAACCCCCTATCTTACATACAAAAAAAATTCTGAATTGGTAGTGGTAACATTATTGGAAAAGGAGTTATCCAAGATTTCTTTACTTGTGCCGGTGCTTTGCCCTCTATGGGTAGTTCTATTCTGCATAGAACTAGCATTCTTGCGGACGCTATCGCCATGCTTGTAGTTGAACTTGAAAGACAATTTATGCACATGCATCCCTGCATACAGAGGATTTTCCTAGAATTTTCTAACATTGAGCATTCTTCTGTTAAGCGTGCCGCTACTATCTTTTTGGCTCATGAATTCAGATTTATTATAAAAGAGGCCAAAGAAATCTTTGCGCATTATAGGGTGGACGCTGGACGTCCTCCCATAGAAACTATCCTATTTGATCAAGAGGAAATAATGCGTTTTCAATCTCTAGATTATGTTGCTTTTAATGAAAACCTTAGAAAAAAGGTTCCTACCAATATTCTAGTTGATAGAATTTCTGAACTTAATGATGATTTTGCTATTCGAAATAATGAGCTAGGATATTCTTTCGAATACAGGCTCACAAAGTTCTGTCAAAAGAATGCTTATAATGATGAATTGGTTGTGCAATACGAAGGGCCGAAGGAGGAACCTATACCTCCAAAAATTGATCTTGGGGACTTTTGTCCCATTAAAATTAGCCCTTTTGATTACTTTTACTTGCCTCAAAGGAAACTTGCTGTTGAACGTAGAGAATATGAAATGATTTTTAATGATCTATCCTATTACTATGGCACTACCTAGATCTATCCTTACTTTTATGCCTAGCTAGGGGCGTTAAACGATAGCGCTTGTTGGGAGGCAACCCAATATTATTTTTATTATTTTTGCCTTTTGCTTCTGTTTAGGAATAAATATTTGTTCTAGCCTCTGGTTAGATGTGTTTTTATGTTTTAATTAGTGTTTGTGCCAAGTTAAACCTATAGGATCTTCTTGGATGATAATTATTTGATCTTGCAGAAAACTCCAGAAACTTTCTGTTCACGAAAATAATTGTTAAAAATCACCAGAACGTGATAAAATATTGATTCCAATTTCTGATGATCAATAAACAAATTGTCTAGGTCTTACTATTTTGGCTGATTTTTTGGAGTTCCAGAAGTTTGCGTTAGTTACAGATTACTACAGACTGTTCTGTTTTTGACAGATTCTGTTTTTCGTGTGTTGTTTGCTTATTTTGATGAATCTATGGCTAGTAAAATAGTATATAAACCATAGAGAAGTTGGAATACAGTAGGTTTAACACCAATATAAATAAATAATGAGTTCATTACAGTACCTTGAAGTGGTCTTTTGTTTTCTTTCGCTAACGGAGCTCACGAGATTTTCTGCTGAGTTTTGTGTTGTGAAGTTTTCAAGTTTTGGGTGAAAGATTTGATGGATTATGGAACAAGGAGTGGCAAGAGCCTAAGCTTGGGGATGCCCATGGCACCCCCAAGATAATCTAAGGACACCTAAAAGCCAAAGCTTGGGGATGCCCCGGAAGGCATCCCCTCTTTCGTCTACTTCCATCGGTAACTTTACTTGGAGCTATATTTTTATTCACCACATGATATGTGTTTTGCTTGGAGCGTCTTGTATTATTTGAGTCTTTATTTTTTAGTTTACCACAATCATCTTTGCTGTACACACCTTTTGAGAGAGACACACATGATTCGGAAATTATTAGAATACTCTATGTGCTTCACTTATATCTTTTGAGTTATATAGTTTTTGCTCTAGTACTTCACTTATATCTTTTAAAGCACGGTGGTGGATTTGTTTTATAGAAACTATTGATCTCTCATGCTTCACTTAGATTATTTTGAGAGTCTTAAATAGCATGGTAATTTGCTTAAATAATCCTAATATGCTAGGTATTCAAGATTAGTAAAAAAATTCTTATGAGTGTGTTGAATACTAAGAGAAGTTTGATGCTTGATGGTTGTTTTGAGACATGGAGGTAGTGATATTAAATTTGTGCTAGTTGAGTAGTTGTGAATTTGAGAAATACTTGTGTTGAAGTTTGCAAGTCCCGTAGCATGCACGTATGGTAAACGTTATGTAAAAAATTTGAAACATGAGGTGTTGTTTGATTGTCCTCCTTATGAGTGGC
Source organism: Aegilops tauschii subsp. strangulata (assembly GCF_002575655.3). Classification (NCBI taxonomy): domain Eukaryota; kingdom Viridiplantae; phylum Streptophyta; class Magnoliopsida; order Poales; family Poaceae; genus Aegilops; species Aegilops tauschii. Next base: position 458,406,840 of record NC_053040.3, read on the forward strand.
GGTCGGGGACGAGCGATGGTATTTTCCTACCAATCTATCCCCCTAGGAGCATGCGCGTAGTGCTTGGTTTTTGATGACTTGTAGATTTTTGCAATAAGTATGTGAGTTCTTTATGACTAATGTTGAGTCCATGGATTATACGCACTCTCACCTTTCCATCATTGCTAGCCTCTTCGGTACCATGCATTGCCCTTTCTCACATTGAGAGTTGGTGCAAACTTCGCCGGTGCATCCAAACCCCGTGATATGATACGCTCTTTCACACATAAACCTCCTTATATCTTCCTCAAAACAGCCACCATACCTACCTATTATGGCATTTCCATAGCCATCCCGAGATATATTGCCATGCAACTTTCCACCGTTCCGTTTATCATGACACGTTCATCATTGTCATATTGCTTTGCATGATCATGTAGTTGACATAGTATTTGTGGCAAAGCCACCGTTCATAATTCTTTCATACATGTCACTCTTGGTTCATTGCATATCCTGGTACACCGCCGGAGGCATTCATATAGAGTCATACTTTGTTCTAGTATCGAGTTGTAACCATTGAGTTGTAAATAAATAGAAGTGTGATGATCATCATTTTCTAGAGCATTGTCCCAAGTGAGGAATAAAAAAAAGGAGAGAAAGGCCATAAAAAAAAGAGAAGGCCCAAAAAATGAGAGAAAAAGAGAGAAGGGACAATGTTACTATCCTTTTACCACACTTGTGCTTCAAAGTAGCACCATGATCTTCATGATAGAGAGTCTCTTGTTTTGTCACTTTCATGTACTAGTGGGAATTTTTCATTATAGAACTTGGCTTGTATATTCCAACAATGGGCTTCCTCAAGTGCCCTAGGTCTTCGTGAGCAAGCAAGTTGGATGCACACCCACTTAGTTTCTTTTGTTGAGCTTTCATATATTTATAGCTCTAGTGCATCCGTTGCATGGCAATCCCTACTCCTTGCATTAACATCAATCGATGGGCATCTCCATAGCTCATTGATTAGCCTCGTTGATGTGAGACTTTCTCCTCTTTTGTCTTCTCCACATAACCCCCACCATCATATTCTATTCCACCCATAGTGCTATATCCATGGCTCACGCTCATCTATTGCGTGAAGGTTGAAAAAGTTTGAGATTACTAAAGTATGAAACAATTGCTTGGCTTGTCATCGGGGTTGTGCATGATGAGAGCATTCTTGTGTGACGAAAATGGAGCATGACTAAACTATATGATTTTGTAGGGATGAACTTTCTTTGGCCATGTTATTTTAAGAGGACATAATTGCTTAGTTAGTATGCTTGAAGTATTATTATTTTTATGTCAATATTGAACTTTTATCTTGAATCTTTCGGATCTGAATATTCATACCACAATTAAGAAGAATTACATTGAAATTATGCCAAGTAGCATTCCACATCAAAAATTCTGTTTTTATCATTTACCTACTCGAGGACGAGCAGGAATTAAGCTTGGGGATGCTTGATACGTCTCCAACGTATCTATAATTTTTGATTGCTCCATGCTATATTATCTTCTGTTTTGGACATTAATGGGCTTTATTATACACTTTTATATTATTTTTGGGACTAACCTATTAACCGGAGGCCCAGCCCAGAATTGCTATTTTTTTGCCTATTTCAGAGTTTCCCAGAAAAAGAATATCAAACGGAGTCCAAACGGAATGAAACCTTCGGGAACGTGATTTTCGGAACGAACGTGATCCAGGGGACTTGGACCCTACGTCAAGAAAGCTACCAGGAAGCCACGAGGTAGGGGGCGCGCCTACCCCCCTGGGCGCGCCCTCCACCCTCGTGGGCCCCACGTTGCTCCACCGACGTACTCCTTCCTCCTATATATACCTACGTACCCCCAAACTACCAGATACGGAGCCAAAAACCTAATTCCACCACCGCAACCTTCTGTACCCATGAGATCCCATCTTGAGGCCTGTTCCGGAGTTCCGCCGGAGGGGGCATCGATCACGCAGGGCTTCTACATCAACACCATAGCCTCTCCGATGATGTGTGAGTAGTTTACCTCAGACCTTCGGGTCCATAGTTATTAGCTAGATGGCTTCCTCTCTCTTTTTGGATCTCAACACAATGTTCTCCCCCTCTCTCGTGGAGATCTATTCGATGTAATCTTCTTTTGCGGTGTGTTTGTTGAGACCGCTGAATTGTGGGTTTATGATCAAGTTTATCTATGAACAATATTGAATCATCCAAATTCTTTTATGTATGATTGGTTATCTTTGCAAGTCTGTTCGAATTATCAGTTTGGTTTTACCTACTAGATTGATCTTTCTTGCAAAGGGAGAAGTGCTTAGCTTTGGGTTCAATCTTGTGGTGTCCTTTCCCAGTGACAGTAGGGGCAGCAAGGCACATATTGTATTGTTGCCATCGAGGATAACAAGATGGGGTTTATATCATATTTCATGAGTTTATCCCTCTACATCATGTCATCTTGCTTAAAGCATTACTCTGTTCTTATGAACTTAATACTCTAGATGCATGTTGGATAGCGGTCGATGTGTGGAGTAATAGTAGTAGATGCAGGCAGGAGTCGGTCTACTTGTCTCGGATGTGACGCCTATATACATGATCATACCTAGATATTCTCATAACTATGCTCAATTCTGTCAATTGCTCAATAGTAATTTGTTGACCCACCGTAAATACTTATGCTCTCGAGAGAAGCCACTAGTGAAACCTATGGCCCCCGGGTCTATTTTCCATCTTATTAATCTTCCAACACTTAGCTATTTCCGATGCCTTTTATTTTGCTTTTATTTTATTTTGCATCTTTATCACAAAAATACCAAAAATATTATCTTATCATATCTATCAAATCTCACTCTCGTAAGTGACCGTGTAGGGATTGACAACCCCTTATCGCGTTGGTTGCGAGGATTTATTTGTTTGTGTAGGTGCGAGGGACTCGTCCGTGGCCTCCTACTGGATTGATACCTTGGTTCTCAAAAACTGAGGGAAATACTTACGCTACTCTGCTGCATCACCCTTTCCTCTTAAAGGGAAAACCAACGCAGTGCTCAAGAGGTAGCACGTACGCGTAATGTCGGTCTGAGCCGCTTCATCCAACAATACCGCCGAATCAAAGTATGACATGCTGGTAAGCAGTATGACTATTATCGCCCACAACTCTTTGTGTTCTACTCGTGCATATAACATCTACGCATAAACCTGGCTCTGATACCATTGTTGGGGAACGCAGTAATTAAAAAAAAATTCCTACGCACACGCAAGATCCATCTAGGTGTTGCATAGCAACGAGAGGGGAGAGTGTTGTCTACATACCCTCGTAGACCGTAAGCGGAAGCGTTAAGTAACGCGGTTGATGTAGTCGAACGTCTTCGCGATCCAATCGATCAAGTACCGAATGCACGACACCTCCGCGATCTGCACACGTTCAGCTCGGTAACGTCCCTCGAACTCTAGATCCAGCTGAGGCCGAGGGAGAGTTCTGTCACCACGACAGCGTGGTGACGGTGATGATGAAGTTACCGGCGCAGGGCTTCGCCTAAGCACTACGATGATATGACCGAGGTGTAAAACTGTGGAGGGGGCACCGCACACAGCTAAGAGATTGTCTGTTGTGCTATTGGGGTGCACTACAAAAAAAACACTTCCGTGATGATACATGTTTGTCATAGTAGGTCGCATTTTTTGTCATGCATGTACATCCATGACAAATTTATGACAGAATCAAGATAGTCATACCTGTGCTGTCGTAGAAGTGTTCCATGACATTACCAAAATTATCATCACGGAAGTGTCCACTTCCATGACGATAAATCGCGCGTCATAGAAGTGCTTTCGTCAAGGGTGACCGACACGTGGCATCCACCGTAACAGAACACCGTTAAGCTATCGGGTCGGGTTTTGGATCCGATAACCCGTTAATAGCCCCGACCAATGGGGATTTTCCACGTGTAAAATCATCATTGGCTGGAGGAAACACGTGTCGGCTCATCGTTGGGACAGATGTCATGCACTCATTGGACAGAAGGCACCTATGATACGTCGACACGTGGCACGGCCCAACAGAGGCCCATTCCTGTGAAAAGGCCGGCCCGTTTGACTTGGTCAAAAGGTGGCGGGCCGGCCCATGGAAAGCTTGTTAACGGCATGTTCGCATATAGCCCATTTACAGCCCGCTAACCCAAGGCCCGTTACGCCCTATTCGAATTAGGCCCAGTAGCGTCATCTGGGCCATCCAATATGATTCCAGCCCGATTACACTTCTGGCCTATGTATGGCCCATGACGTCTTTCGGCCCATATGAGGCCCTATGTAACTCTTGGCCTATTAACGGCCCGTGGTGAAACTGGCCCGTAATGAACAGTGTGTCACTTTACACCCATTAACGGCCCGTGGTGAAACTGGCCCGTAATGAACAGTGTATCACTTTATACCCATTAACAGCCCGTTATTCCGTTGGGCCGTTTCCAGCCCATGTTATCTTTCGGCCTTCTCAGAGCCCATTTATTCTTGGGCTCATTTCCAGCATTCGTTTACTTACGGCCCGTTACTGTCATTTTCTGCTTGTGGGCCAAATTCAGCCCGTGGTTACAGTCGGCCCGTTTGTGGTCCGTTAATACGTTGGGCCGTTTTCATAGCGTCATCAAATACGGCCTATTAACGATGGCCCGTTATGGTCGGCCCATGAACGGACGATTCCAACTCTAGCCCGTTTATGGCCATAATGCGGCCTGTTATTGGCCCATGTTTGGCCAATCGATCATATGGCCCGTATAAGGCCCATTGATGATACAGCCCGTAGAAGGCCCATTGTTTCTACGGCCCGTAGAAGGCCTACTGTTTCTACGGCCCGTAGAAGGCCCACTGTTTCTACGGCCCGTAGGAGGTCCAGTGTCACTACAGTAAATATTAGCCCATGGTTATTGTGGCCTAGTTTTAAAAAATAGGCTATTGCAGCCACTAGCAAACCGCGGAAAAAGAACTGCACTGACTACAAGCAAACAAATAAACAAGACAACAAGGAAATAAATAAGCAAGCAACTTATGCTAGGCTATCACAGCTATTACACATATTACATCCACTGGGCATCAAAGTTCGCCACCAGTGCAAATATAGGGAACAAAGCAGCATGTAAACACCGCAGCAAAACAAGTCCAGAACTGAAACCACTTCAGAAGAGTTCAAGAAACAATATCCTGGGTACCTATAATGCTGGCAAGATGCTTAGCAAGCTTATTAACTTTCTCTTGTTTGGCGCTTAAATCCTCCAGCGCTTGCTGTTGCACAAGAAAGTACACATCTGAATTCTGCAGGGACTTCCTCAGTCCTTCGGCTTCTTGCCGCATCACAGCTGACTGATGCCTTTCAGCTTGTAGCTGAGACTGAAGAAGCCGAAGTGATTCAGGCAGCGAATTCGAAGAGCTTGTGCCAGCGGTACTGGCCAGTAACTCGAACACTACATCAACCCAGGACTGTGGGGTTTTCTCACTGTCTACAAGGTCGTTTTTATCACCTTTCTTGGAGACCAACAGGGTTGTCTCACTATCTTGAACCTTATCTGCATTACTTTCTCTACCATTGCATAGTGGGGTGCTCTTCTCCAATATTCTGTTTGCATACTACAAGAGAAACAAGCAGACACATCACAGGTTTAGCTTGTAGTATACGAAACTCATTTTGGTAAACCGGTTCAGTAGTAAGGTGGACAGGATAACAGCATGAAACAAACATATATCTATGTACTATGGTCACTGTATTGTCCATATCATTCTAGTTTATGTTCCCTAATCAAGATAGAGACACAGTTCAACTCATATATTTTTAAGACACAGCATCATAGACAGAATATAAGTGTGAGAAACTACACAGCATTGGCAGCACTTGTAATGTGCATCACATGAGAACATAACTGTTTATACAACTTAAACTGAAATCAACATAGAGCAACAAGTTAGATTAGCAATCCAGTTAAAGAAATAGTTTTAAAACATACCTGTTGCACCATTGGAGTTTCAATTGGATCCTTCAAATTCGAAAGTAGTTGGTATGAGTAAATACAGTGATGCAACAGCAAAGGAGTATGGACCATAGCTACGGAATCTGACCTGAGAATAGTTGCTCTTCTGCTTTAAACGTGGAGTTTGGGTTAGCTGTGGTGGTCTTCGTGCTTTGGGCACTGCAGTAGCTTTACAAACTGCTCGTGTGGGGGTACTCTGTGGTGGACATGGTGCTTTGTCAACTATAAGTGGGTTACTATCTGCTGGGGTTGCGGTTAGATGGGTTGTAGCTGGTTCTCTACCCAACGGTGTAAGTGTGCAATCTGGAAGAGTCTCGATTATGTGTGGTGGGGCTAGTTTGTGGGCCAGTACAACCATGGTTCTATCTGCATCGACGGGTAGCACTGTCTTTTGTGAAGAACGGGTTTTTGCTCCCTTAGATACTGCCATCACCCCCTCCAATTCAAATGGCTGATAAACAAGAAAAGAAATTGAACGTAGAGACATTGTATGATAGACAGATGTGGTAATTCACATATATGTTGTCTAACCAAACAAGACAGCATGACACAATTTCACATATATGATGCCTAACTAAACAGGATAGCATGACACAGTTTCAGATATGTGATGGATAACTTAACAGGATATAATGGCATAATTCAACATATGATGAGTACCTAAACAGGATGACATGACAAAACTATATGATGTCTTTCTAAAATAGGTTGGGATGAAATAATTCACATACATGTTGTCTAAGTATACAGGATGGCATGATATAATTGACATAATTGGTTCATATACTAAGCAGCTGGCACTCGCATGTATGATCTCTAAACTAAGCAGATAGAATTCAATATTGTGCATATGATGTCTAAACTAAGCAATGCAAGACACCATATGCATCATATGAGAAATATAAACATTGCAACTGAGAGCATACACCTCAGGTGGGATATAGGACTGGTCATCTGTCTCTGAATCCTCCTCTGAGGAGCTCCCTGTAACCATCGAGATATATGCTTCAACAGGTACCATTGCCTGCTCTGAAGACCTTGTTTTCACTCCAGATTTTTCCATAACCGGCTCAAATGGCTGATACACATGAAGAGTAGTTCAATATACATAGATTGTCGACAAATGGAATACGTAATGAAAAAAAGATGGCATGAGATAATTCACATATATGATGCCTGGCTCCATGGCGGTGCATAATTCACATATATGATAACTGGCTGAAAAACATGGCATTGCATAATTCACATATCTGATATAGAAAGCAAACAGGAGGCATTCACACAAAGCATGTCTAATCTAAGTAGATGGCATGGCAATGCAAGACACCATATGCATGATATGAGCAATATAACCCAGCCAAGTTAGAGCATGCACCTCGGGGGGGGGATACGACTGGTCATCTCTCTCTGAATCTTCCTCTGAGGAGCTATCTGTAACCAGCAAGAAATCTGCATCGACAGGTAGCACTGACTGCTCAGAAGACCTTGTTTTCACTCCAGATTTTCCCATGACCGACTCAAATGGCTGATGCACAGGAAGAGTAGATGAATGTATAAACATTGTTGACAAATGGAATACATTATGGAAAAAATATGGCACAATACAATTCACATATACGATGACTGGCTAAACAGGATGGCATTGCATGATTCACGTATATGATGCCTGGCTAAAGAAGATGGCATTGCATAATTCCCATATACTCCCTCCGTTCCTAAATATTTGTCTTTTTAGAGATTTCAAATGGACTACCACATACGGATGTATATAGACATATTTTAGAGTGTAGATTCACTCATTTTGTTCCGTATGTAGTCACTTGTTGAAATCTCTAAAAAGACAAATATTTAGGAATGGTGGGAGTATGATATAGAAACCAAACAGGTGTCATTCACACAAAGCAAATCTAAACTAAGCTGATGACATATAAGATGTATAATGTAAGCAATGCAAGGCGCCATATGCATGATATGACCAACATCAGCATGCCAGGTTAGAGCAAACACCTCAGGTGGTAAACAGCGTGGTCGGCTCCTTCTGAATCTCCATCTGAACAGTTATTGTAGCGACCAGACCCCAAACAGTCTGTGCTGCTGTGCACCAGTGTCATCCCTGGATCAGTAATGCTGACACGCACAGTACAAATGGAGGATTTATAACAGAGTAGCAATCACACACTTATTACAACGAGTATCTCAAAAGAGATAAGTATTATAAATATGGCTTAAGGCCATCTAAATACGATAACAGCGGAAGACTTGGAAGATAAGTGAGTCCATCAACTCCAACGACATCACTGAGTATAAGACCACGACCTAAGGCACCTTACTCGTCGTCTGAAAAGTCTGCAACATGAAACGTTGCAGCCCGAAACGGGTCAGCACATGGAATATGCTGGCAAAATAACACATAGAGAGTAATGAACAGAATGATGCTATCACTACATGCATATATGGCTGGTAGAAAGCTCTATGGTTACTGTTTTCGCAAAAAGCCAATTTTTCCCTACTGCAAAGGAATAAATTTTATTTAACTATCATGGTGGTTGTTAAACATTGAGAATGGTTGACAACATTCTCAATCCCAATTAAGTATCATCATTAACCCAACAAAATTAATTAAAGTAACATGATGAGATTCACATGATAATCCAAGTACTAGATACTCAAGATATCCATAACCGGGGACACGGCTAATCATGATTAGATTGTACACTCTGCAGAGGTTTGTGCACTTTTCCCCACAAGACTCGATCGCCTCCGCTTGATTCTCGCACTACAAGATGTTTGAGAAACGGATGACCGAGACACAGTCTTTCAGAAGCGTTAGCACCTTACGATGGGTACACCGGTACACCTACATCCCCTACATCTGCTAGTCTACCACTGTAAGAGTTCACACAACTTAATCAACTATGCTAGAGCCCATAATAGCTTGTGGCTGCACACGGAAGTTTCTAGCATGAATAATCTCATGATCCCTTTGAACCTGGGTGACGGTCCAAAAGAAAAACAGGCAATCCTGGAATACCCAGGTACCTCAATCCACCCAGATGTGAGTTTTAGTTGCCACCTTAAGTTTAACCATATATTAACAATCTCACATCTGTCATGGATACACTCAAACCCAATCCACGTCTACTAGCATAGCACAGCAATATAAGCAAACGTAGAAGTAACTCCCAAGGGTTTGATAATAAAACAGGTAATAGGTACTACCTCAACTACTTCCCAATACCCACAATTCAATTAGATCCTAATCATGCAATGTTTGAGGATTTGTCTAATGCAATAAAACTGGGTAGTAAAAGAGGTATGATCAAAGTGTTACTTGCCTTGCTGATGATCCGTGAAACCTAGAGATTCGAAGTAGCAAGCGGCGCACTCCGGGTACTCTATCGCAAACAAACAAGCAAACAATAAGCACTCATATAATGCACAGGTAAAACTCAAATAAAAGATCTAACCAGAAAGTTCAACTTAAGAACTCCGGTTTGCAAAAAGAATCAAATCAAACGAAGCAACGAAAGTCAAACGGCGAAAGAAACAAGCTTCGTTTACTAATCTGGATCTAAGTCAAATTTTACAGTAGCAAAAACTTGTTTGAATAGGTTAAACGGAAAGAGAATTTCGAGACGAAACTCTAGGCGCTTGAATCGCCTGATTCCGATAAACGAGCGAAAAGATAAACCAGAACGAAAATCTGATCAGAAATCGCGATGTGGAATAATCGCGGAAAAACCGACGAAAAAGAAAACTGACGAACAGTTAAACGAACGGACGTTCGTTAACTGCGACTAACCGACGAACACGTTCGTTTAAAATGAACAGATCGGTGAACGTTCACTAATTAATTAAACCAAAAAAATAAACCGATCTAAAAAAAATAAAAAGATAAACCTAGGGTTTCGAAAAAAATAAACCGAGCGGTTTTAAAAAAAACTGGGCGTTTCGAACGGCTCGGCTACCTCGTCGGGACGGGCTCCGGCGGGGTCGGATGGGGCTCCGGCGGGTCGGGCGAGGGGCGGCGGGGCTCGGGCGTCGTCGGGGGCGTCGAGGGGCGGCGTCGGCGGCGGCTCCTTCGGCGGCGGGGTCGGGCGGCTCCGGCGGCGGGCTCCTCCGGCGTCGGCGGGTGCGGGTCGGGGCGGGAACGGGGTGAGGGAGAGGCGGCGGGGTGGGGGAGTATATATAGTAGGGGGGGTGCTCCGGCTTGGGGAAGGGGCTAGGGCGGCGGCGTGGCCGTGCGGGACTCGGCGGCGGCGACGCTGTCGTGCCCGAGAGGGAGACGGGGCGCTGGGGAGCTAGGCCGTCGGCTGGGCTTCGGCCCAGTCGGCGCTCGGGCGATTTTTTTTAAAATAATTCCGCCGAACTAATAAAATTGTAGAAAAATAAATAAAAATCCAAAAATACCAAAACAAATTTTCACCGTCTAATTAAAATAATTAGAACGAGATGAACATTTTCTTGGCCCAAAAATGCAGTTTTGAAAACGTGCAATTTTTCTAATGCAATTAAAATTGCAAATAAAATCCGAATAAAATCAAATATTTGATTTTAATAATTTTCCTCCAATATTTCAATTATTTTGGAGAAGTCATATTTTCTCCTCTCATTTATTTTAATATGAAATATTTTTCGGAGAGAAAAATAATTAAAACCAAAATCCTCGTTTCATTATTTGATAAAAATCAAATATGAAAACCGGGAAAAATCCCCAACTCTCTCTGAGGGTCCTTGAGTTGCTTAGGATTTTCGAGGATTTGCCAAAATGCAATAAAATTTGCTATGCAATGATGATCTAATGTATAACATTCCAAATTGAAAATTTGGGATGTTACAAACCTACCCCCCTTAAGATGAATCTCGCCCTCGAGATTCGGGTTGGCTAGAAAATAGGTGAGAGTGGTTCTTCCGTAGATCTTCCTCTCGCTCCCAGGTGGCTTCGTCCTCGGTATGGTGACTCCACTGAACTTTGCAAAACTTGATAACCTTGCTGCGGGTGACTCGGCTGGCATACTCAAGAATCTTAACTGGTTTCTCCTCATAGGTCAAATCACTTTCCAGCTGAATCGCTTCCAGTGGCACCGTATCTCTCAGTGGTATCTCAGCCATCTCTGCATGGCACTTCTTCAACTGGGAAACGTGAAATACATCATGAACTCCTGACAATCCTTCGGGCAATTCCAGCTTGTAAGCAACTTCTCCCATACGCTCCAAAACTTTGTATGGTCCTACAAAACGTGGCGCTAACTTTCCTTTAACTCCAAAGCGCTTCACTCCTCGAAGTGGTGATACACGAAGATAAACTTTGCTCCGACTTCGTGAACTATCTCCTTGCGTTTAGAATCCGCATAACTCTTCTGCCTGGACTGGGCTACCTTGAGCCTATCGCGAATCAATTTCACCTTCTGTTCCGATTCCTTAATCAAATATGGTCCGAACAACTGACGGTCTCCAACTTCGTCCCATAACAATGGTGTTCTACACCTCCTTCCGTATAAAGCTTCGAAAGGGGCCATCTTCAAACTGGTTTGATAACTATTGTTGTAAGAAAACTCTGCATACGGCAGGTTGTCGTCCCAACTAGATCCATAATCTAGCGCACAAGCTCTCAACATGTCCTCCAAAATCTGATTTACTCTCTCGGTCTGTCCGTCTGTCTGTGGATGAAAGGCTGTACTGAACTCTAGCCTGGTACCCAAAGTTTCATGTAACTGATTCCAAAACTTTGAAGTAAACTGGGTTCCTCTATCTGATACAATGGTCCTCGGAACTCCATGCAAACATACGATTCTGGTCATGTATATCTTTGCCAACTTAGCACTGGTGTAAGTGGTCTTCACTGGGATGAAATGAGCTACTTTCGTCAAACGATCGACTACAACCCATATTGAGTCATAGCCTGAACGAGTCCTGGGCAATCCCGTGATAAAATCCATGCCTAGTTTATCCCACTTCCATTCGGGTATCGGCAATGGCTGTAGCAATCCTGCTGGCTTCTGATGCTCTGCCTTTACTCTCTGACATACATCACAAACTGCTACATACTCCGCAATATCCTTCTTCATTCCGGTCCACCAGAAAATATCCTTCAAATCCAAATACATCTTGGTATTTCCTGGGTGAATCGAATATGGCGAATCATGGGCCTCTTGCAAGATCAACTTCCTGATCTCCGGATCATTAGGCACATAAACGCGGTCCTCAAACCATAAGGTATCGTGCTCATCCTCACGAAATCCCTTGGCTTTTCCTTTACTCATCCTTTTCTTTATTTTTGCAATCTCCTTGTCTGTCTTTTGAGCTTCCCTGATCTTTTCCATCAAGGTAGACTGAATCTCCAACGTTGCTACGTAACCTCTCGGTACTATCTCCAAACATAGCTCGCGAAGATCCTCGGCTAATAATTTCGGTAACTCTCCGGTCACGAGTGTGTTGACATGGCTCTTGCGGCTCAACGCGTCTGCTACTACGTTAGCCTTTCCGGGGTGATAATGCAATCTCATATCATAATCCTTAATGAGTTCCAACCATCTCCTTTGCCTGAGATTCAACTCCTTCTGCGTGAAAATGTACTTCAAACTCTTGTGATCCGTGTACACCTCACAGTGATTTCCGATGAGAAAATGTCTCCATGTCTTCAACGCATGCACTACGGCTGCTAACTCCAAATCATGGGTGGCATAATTCTTCTCATGGGGTTTAAGTTGCCGTGAAGCATATGAAACAACTCTTCCTTCCTGCATAAGCACTGCTCCAAGTCCTCGACGAGAAGCGTTGCAATAAACTTCATAATCCTTGTGTTGGTCAGGCAGAATCAACACTGGTGATGTAACCAAACGTTTCTTCAACTCCTGAAAACTAGCTTCACAATCCTCAGTCCAATTGAACTTGGTGTCCTTCTTTAACAGCTCTGTCATGGGATTAGCAATCTTCAAGAAATTCTCAATGAACCTCCGGTAGTATCCTGCAAGTCCAAGAAAACTCCGGATCTCTCCAACTAATGCGGGTGATTCCCAGTTTATCACAGTGTCGACTTTGGTGGGGTCTACTGCTATTCCTTCTCCGGATATAACATGTCCGAGGAATCCAACTTCCTTCAGCCAAAACTCACATTTGCTGAACTTGGCGTATAACTGATGTTCTCTGAGCTTCTCAAGTACCAAACGCAAATGCTCCTTATGCTCCTCTTCGTTCTTTGAGTAGACCAAAATATCATCAATGAACACCACGACAAACTTATCCAAAAACTCCATAAACACTTTGTTCATCAGGTTCATGAAATAGGCAGGTGCGTTAGTCAGACCAAATGACATAACGGTATACTCATATAGCCCATACCTGGTGGTAAAAGCCGTCTTAGGTATATCCTGCTCTCGAATCTTTAACTGATGGTATCCTGATCGTAGATCGATCTTGGAAAATACCTTAGCTCCTTGTAAGCGGTCAAACAAAACATTGATCATCGGCAGGGGGTACTTGTTCTTGATGGTCACTTCGTTCAATCCTCGATAATCAACAACCATCCTCAACGATCCATCTTTCTTCTCCACTAGAAGTACGGGTGATCCCCAAGGTGACGAACTTGGGCGAATATAGCCTTTATCCAGTAACTCCTTAATCTGCTTCTTAATTTCTTCCAAATCCTTTGCGGGCATCCTGTACGGTCTCTTAGATATTGGTCCTATGCCTGGCAAAAGCTCGATCAAAAACTCAATGTCTCTATCCGGTGGCATGTCTGGCAACTCTTCTGGAAATACATCGGGGTAATCCTTCACCACTGGTACTTCCTCCTGTACAACTCCTGATAAGGAATTTACTTGAGTCCTCTTCGGCACATGCCGGGATACATACTTAATCCTTCTTCCTTCTGGGGTGGTAAGCAAAATCGTCTTACTGGCGCAATCGATGTTTCCTCCGTACATCGATAGCCAATCCATACCCAAAATTACATCCAAACCTTGCGACTCCAAGATTATCAAGTCTGAGGGGAAAACATGCCTACCTATGGCCAATGGCATCTGAAAACATCCTTGGCTTGCCATATACTCTGCTCCTGGTGAACTTACTAACATAGGTGTTTTAAAAACCTTGGTGGGCAGTTTATACTTATCCACAAATCCCCTTGATATGTATGAATGCGATGCACCAGTATCAAAAAGAACGAGTGCAGTAAATGACTTAACCAAAAACTTACCTATTACTGCATCAGGCTGTGCTTCAACCTCCTCCACGTAAACGTGGTTCACTTGTCCTTTGTTAAAAGGGTTCGGCTTCTTCCCAGAGCTTCCATTGACATTTCCATTCTAGGCTTCAGGACATTCATTGGCATAATGTCCAGTCTTCTGGCACTTAAAGCAAGTGACTTGGCTCAGGTCTCTCTTAGCTGGGGTTGAAGGGTTGGTACGGTTCTGGCCGTTGCTTCCTCCATTCCCATTACCATTCTTGGGGCCATTATGGTTGTGCGAACTACCTCCTCCATGGGTATGCTGAAACTGTCCTCCCGATTTCGGGGTAAAACGTGGCTTCTGCTGAGCTCCAGAATTATACTTCCCTTGTCCATACTTCCTCTTACGGTTTTCAATCTGTTGTTGCTTCCCTTCAATCATGAGAGCTCTATCTACCAACTCCTGGTAGTTGTTGAAGGTTGCTACCATCAACTGCATGCTCAGCTCATCATTCAGTCCTTCGAGAAACTTCTCCTGCTTGGCTGCATCTGTAGCAACGTCATCTAGAGCATAACGTGCTAACTTACTAAAGTCCTCCACATACTGGCCTACGGTGCGTCCTCCTTGGTGTAGGTTGCGAAACTCACGCTTCTTCATAACCATGGCTCCTGCGGAAACATGGGCAGTACGGAAAGCTTGCTGAAACTGGTCCCATGTGACAGTATCAATAGGGTGTGTGGTTGTGTAATTCTCCCACCATGATGCTGCGGGTCCATCAAGCTGATGTGCGGCAAATCGCACTCTCTCCGCATCTGTGCATCCTGCAGTGGTCAACTCCCTTCCAACCTTGCGGAGCCAATCATCTACAACAATCAGCTCGGTGCTGCTGGAAAACACCGGCGGATTTAGCCTCAAGAAACGGGCTAAGTGATCAACAGGTGGTGGTGGTGGGTTGTTGTTGTTGTTGTTGTTGTTGTTGTTGTTGCCTTGGTTCTGTACTAACACTTGCATCAGGGCATTCTGCTGTTGAATCAACTGAGTGATCTCCGGTGGGAAAACAAATCCGGTCTCGCGTCTCGGAGGCATCTGATAGGTTTAGAAAAGATGAGAATTTAGAATAGAATGAGGTCTAGAGGGAAAACACTACCCATATGCATATGAGACAAACACAAACAATACCACTCAATCAAACAAGGCATACAATCATTCTAACTATCGTTACAAAAGTGCTCGGACTATACTATTTACATGGGGAAATACTACTACTGATTATGGTGGTCTACTAGAAATTTTGATCGGTCGAAGACTCCATGATATCTGCTCCAGCTTCATCAACAAAGTCATCTTCACTGGGGTCCGAGTCGGTGTCGTCGATGATGATGTAGTTATCCGGGCAAGTAGAATCGTCATCTTCTCCTCCTGGTGCTGGGTCTCCCATGAATACTCCGATCTTCTTTATCAGGTCATCATTCTTTTCCAACAACGTGGCGATCTCCTTCTCATATCCATCGCGCGTAGACTTGAGTTCTTCCTCCAACTCCGTGATCTTGGTCAATGCCTTCTTCAGTTCTATCATGTCTGCGCACATCTGGTTCTCCTGGCGACGAACGTGTTGGTTTTGCTCCTGGATGAAAGCTGCAATTGATCCATCCTTCTTGGTGCTGATCATCTCCCATTGCTCATCTCGGCGTCCACAAATCTGATAAATAGTATCCTTAAGCTCCCTGCGGTAGACTTCTCCAATGCGTCCCATAGAGATGTGGGCTGCCATGCTCTTCCCTAAGCTCTAGGTTGGTGCATCAAAGGAAAACTCTATAGGCTCAGTGACTGGCGTAAACGTCCTTCCTGGAACTTGAACTTGAATCTTCCAGCGCTCCTCTTCTGGTAGTGTGGCGTTGTAGGTTCCGGTGAAGCTTGGTATTCCGATGTTCAGGTACTTAGTGACTTCCTTCAAGTGTCGTCCAAAAGGTGTCTCCTCATCCGGTTGCATGAACTTGTTCCTTGCATCCGACATTGCTAAAAGAGTAGAAAGTGGGGAGGAGTCAGAAATGAGAAGAGAGTAGTGTTCTAGGGTTTAAGCTTAGTGGTCGTGTCCTACAGTCAGCGTGTGCCCTGATACCACCTTTGTAGCGACCAGACCCCAAACAGTCTGTGCTGCTGTGCACCAGTGTCATCCCTGGATCAGTAATGCTGACACGCACAGTACAAATGGAGGATTTATAACAGAGTAGCAATCACACACTTATTACAACGAGTATCTCAAAAGAGAATAAGTATGATAAATATGGCTTAAGGCCATCTAAATACGATAATAGCGGAAGACTTGGAAGATAAGTGAGTCCATCAACTCCAACGACATCACTGAGTATAAGACCACGACCTAAGGCACCTTACTCGTCGTCTGAAAAGTCTGCAACATGAAACGTTGCAGCCCGAAACGGGTCAGCACATGGAATATGCTGGCAAAATAACACATAGAGAGTAATGAACAGAATGATGCTATCACTACATGCATATATGGCTGGTAGAAAGCTCTATGGTTACTATTTTCGCAAAAAGCCAATTTTTCCCTACTGCAAAGGAATAAATTTTATTTAACTATCATGGTGGTTGTTAAACATTGAGAATGGTTGACAGCATTCTCAATCCCAATTAAGTATCATCATTAACCCAACAAAATTATTTAAAGTAACATGATGAGATTCACATGATAATCCAAGTACTAGATACTCAAGATATCCATAACCGGGGACACGGCTAATCATGATTAGATTGTACACTCTGCAGAGGTTTGTGCACTTTTCCCCACAAGACTCGATCGCCTCCGCTTGATTCTCGCACTACAAGATGTTTGAGAAACGGATGACCGAGACACAGTCTTTCAGAAGCGTTAGCACCTTACGATGGGTACACCGGTACACCTACATCCCCTACATCTGCTAGTCTACCACTGTAAGAGTTCACACAACTTAATCAACTATGCTAGAGCCCATAATAGCTTGTGGCTGCACACGGAAGTTTCTAGCATGAATAATCTCATGATCCCTTTGAACCTGGGTGACGGTCCAAAAGAAAAACAGGCAATCCTGGAATACCCAGGTACCTCAATCCACCCAGATGTGAGTTTTAGTTGCCACCTTAAGTTTAACCATATATTAACAATCTCACATCTGTCATGGATACACTCAAACCCAATCCACGTCTACTAGCATAGCACAGCAATATAAGCAAACGTAGAAGTAACTCCCAAGGGTTTGATAATAAAACAGGTAATAGGTACTACCTCAACTACTTCCCAATACCCACAATTCAATTAGATCCTAATCATGCAATGTTTGAGGATTTGTCTAATGCAATAAAACTGGGTAGTAAAAGAGGTATGATCAAAGTGTTACTTGCCTTGCTGATGATCCGTGAAACCTAGAGATTCGAAGTAGCAAGCGGCGCACTCCGGGTACTCTATCGCAAACAAACAAGCAAACAATAAGCACTCATATAATGCACAGGTAAAACTCAAATAAAAGATCTAACCAGAAAGTTCAACTTAAGAACTCCGGTTTGCAAAAAGAATCAAATCAAACGAAGCAACGAAAGTCAAACGGCGAAAGAAACAAGCTTCGTTTACTAATCTGGATCTAAGTCAAATTTTACAGTAGCAAAAACTTGTTTGAATAGGTTAAACGGAAAGAGAATTTCGAGACGAAACTCTAGGCGCTTGAATCGCCTGATTCCGATAAACGAGCGAAAAGATAAACCAGAACGAAAATCTGATCAGAAATCGCGATGTGGAATAATCGCGGAAAAACCGACGAAAAAGAAAACTGACGAACAGTTAAACGAACGGACGTTCGTTAACTGCGACTAACCGACGAACACGTTCGTTTAAAATGAACAGATCGGTGAACGTTCACTAATTAATTAAACCAAAAAAATAAACCGATCTAAAAAAAATAAAAAGATAAACCTAGGGTTTCGAAAAAAATAAACCGAGCGGTTTTAAAAAAAACTGGGCGTTTCGAACGGCTCGGCTACCTCGTCGGGACGGGCTCCGGCGGGGTCGGATGGGGCTCCGGCGGGTCGGGCGAGGGGCGGCGGGGCTCGGGCGTCGTCGGGGGCGTCGAGGGGCGGCGTCGGCGGCGGCTCCTTCGGCGGCGGGGTCGGGCGGCTCCGGCGGCGGGCTCCTCCGGCGTCGGCGGGTGCGGGTCGGGGCGGGAACGGGGTGAGGGAGAGGCGGCGGGGTGGGGGAGTATATATAGTAGGGGGGTGCTCCGGCTTGGGGAAGGGGCTAGGGGCGGCGGCGTGGCCGTGCGGGTCTCGGCGGCGGCGGCGCTGTCGTGCCCGAGAGGGAGACGGGGCGCTGGGGAGCTGGGCCGTCGGCTGGGCTTCGGCCCAGTCGGCGCTCGGGCGATTTTTTTTTAAATAATTCCGCCGAACTAAAAAAATCGTAGAAAATAAATAAAAATCCAAAAATACCAAAACAATTTTTTACCGTCTAATTAAAATAATTAGAACGAGATGAACATTTTCTTGGCCCAAAAATGCAGTTTTGAAAACGTGCAATTTTTCTAATGCAATTAAAATTGCAAATAAAATCCGAATAAAATCAAATATTTGATTTTAATAATTTTCCTCCAATATTTCAATTATTTTGGAGAAGTCATATTTTCTCCTCTCATTTATTTTAATATGAAATATTTTTCGGAGAGAAAAATAATTAAAACCAAAATCCTCGTTTCATTATTTGATAAAAATCAAATATGAAAACCGGGAAAAATCCCCAACTCTCTCCGAGGGTCCTTGAGTTGCTTAGGATTTTCGAGGATTTGCCAAAATGCAATAAAATATGCTATGCAATGATGATCTAATGTCTAACATTCCAAATTGAAAATTTGGGATGTTACAGTTATCTTCCTCTAGAATACAATCTGGAAATGCAGGAGGGGGGGGGGGGGCACTTCGCCCACCATGGAGCGGCGTCTGCATAACATTATATTCGCATGCAACGGTCTTCTCTTTTTCTCTACATGTTCAGTACGATTGTGTACAATATCTGACATGCATAATAAAAAAATAGTTAGATTTTGTAAGGCCTAAGGGGTGCATGCAAAAATCAAGACTGATGGTAGCAAATGAGTGGATGGATCCAAAACTAATGATAGCAGGTAGATTATAGCTTCAGTTTAAAAAGATAGACAATGGATCATCTATTGTTTGTTGCCCACCCAACATGAACCACATAGAAGACCCCAGATGAACCAGATAGTAGACAGATACTATTCATTGCTGGCTCGATATGAGACCCATGGGCAATTCAAAACTCAAGATTGAACGATAAAGTAGCAGGTAATAATAACCGATGTATAACGTAAGCAAACACGAAAGACTGCGACCTCTCTTCCGGAACTGTGTAGTCCTCAGGTTCATCTGCTCAGTCGATGATGGCAATGCAGTTGGCGTGGCTGCCGGCAACGGGGAAGATGATCTGAGGCGGCGAAAGGAAGTCTGCAGGGGGGATCTCTGCTGCAGTGAACGCTTCTGTCGATGGTGCACCTCAGGTGGGGTGGATGACGGCACGGCAGGAGCAGGACATAACACAGAGTTTTCTTTGACGCCTATCTGAAAATGAAGTAAATCTGTAAGGGCTCCTTAGAATTGGAGGATTCTATAAACGCAGGGATAAGAAAAACACAGGAATAGGATAGGAATGCACGTGAAAAATAGAGCATTTGGAAACATAGGATTTCAGTCAACCTGGGTGTTTGGCTCACATGAATTGGAAGAACAGAGGAATGGAGAAACAAAGTGATGCGACGAGTGTACAACCTCTTTGGCATAGCCTTGTGGACCTCAGCATCATTGGGTTGGACGTGGAGGATGGTGATGATGCTGGTGTGACTGTCGGAGGCGGGGAAGAAGATCCGAGGCCTCTGGAAACGGCGCCGAGGGTACTGCTCCACTGTGATGGACGGTTCCGTCGTTGGAGCAGCTCCGCTAAGGTGTACGGCAACGAGGCTGAAGCATGACAAGACAGACAACGTTAATCTGAAGTGGGACCCTAATATCATCTGCAATAGATGATGTAAAATACATCACCAAAAAGTGCTAGATGTAAAACGCATCAGCCGCGCCACAGCCGCTTCGACAGATGCTGTAAGTACTGTTCACTCTGAACTTAACTGAAGAAAATGAACTTCACAGTCGAAACTGAATTTTACTGACGAAACTGATTGAACTAGTAACAGAGCATTGAATTAGATGTTTAGGGCGTTCGAGCACTAGTAGCAAAGAAGCAGTGATCTAAATCAGCAGACGCTCGAGCAGGGAACGCACTAGTAGAGAGCAAGTCGTGCAGTAGCACCGCGAGCGAGTGCTAAAGCAGCAACTCCTGTAGCTGCCGGAGGTCGTGCAGCAGCAGCAGCGCAAGCGAGAGCAAGAGCAGCAGCACGAATGAAAGCAGGAGCAGTGCAGCAGCGCGACCGACAGCAAGAACAGAGCCGCAGCGCGAGCGAGAGCCGGAGCAGCTGCAGCTAGTGCCGTTGTGGAAGTCGCCGCCGAGGAAGCAACGACATGGGGGAGAGACGCCGTGGATGATGTGGCCGGCGACGGCGCCGTCGATGGAGACACGCCATGTCTGCTCGGTATCGAGCACCAGCAGCCCCGTGAGATCGAATAAAAGATAAAATGCAGCGGTGAGTGCAGAACCTCCTTGGTGGCGCCGAGTTGGCCTCGGCTTCATCGGAGGAATTGGTGAGGGTGCTGTGGTTCCAGTGGGGCAGGTCAAGACGACGCTGTGGGGATTGAGGTGGCGCGATAGACGAGGCGAACGTCGGGGCAGCTCCTTGGAGGTGGAGGACGGGGCGGCTGATCCGGCGGGATGACGAGATCGACAACGGATCCTCATCCGGTGCGGTGGATGAGGGACGGCGAGCTGTTGCGGTGGACGACGTAGTCGGGGAAGAGTCTCCGGCTGGGCGGCGGTCGGGAGGCCAACGGAGGAGCGTGGGGTTTCACGGGTTTTGGCGGCCTCAGTGTACGAATGGGGGGGCGAAGGGGGAGGTGGGAGCCAAGCTTAGGGACGCGCTTGTCCGAAATGTAGGGTCAGTTACCAGCATACCCCCACCGGTTTTGACATCGCGACGTGGAGCTTCATTTCCGGCTGAGGGGTAGATGGGGGATTTCGCGTGTCTGGGCTGCGGGAGCAATTTCGGATGAGGAGGGAGTTCTCGCGCGCGTCCAAATTTCGGGATAACAAGGCGCGGCGCGGGTTGAAGAAGTGGGAGTTTCAAAGCAGGTGAGACAAAAGATACTCGAGCTTGAAAATTTCGGGATAACAAGGTGTGGATTCCTTAATCGGCAGGACAAACTTAACGTGTAAAAAAACAATTCATACAAGACACAAGAGAGTCATTTCCCCTTTTACTATATTGCTATAGATGCCATTGAAAAAACTACAAGAAAAATGTAAAAAAAATCGGGAGAACAAGATTACCCTGCACAGAACCAAATCGAGTCGCACTTCCCTCAACAACAACAAAAAACAAATCAATTCCCACCAAAGAAAGAATAATGTCCCTTTTTATATGATTACAGATGCCATGATCTCGAATTTCAATTTTTGAATCCACGTTATGTTGAATTCAAATATATCGTTAGGTGACCTTGCGGTTTATAATTGATGTAGTCGTACATTTTGATCTTCCATCATATATGAACATTTTACTCCACCATGTGAACATATATATTGTCGTCTACCATATGGACTAAATTTGAATCAATTTTCCTTATTTGAATACGATTGTTGTCAAGTTATACAATAATTTAAATATTATCTTGATAACAAAAAACATACATATAGCAGTAATCATATTTCACTATGAACTACATGTACCATACGCTCTCCAATTCAAATATTTGTATCCATTTTATGTTGAATTCAAATCATAGTACATTATTGGTCTAGGTAGCGAGATGTTTGGGATAATCTAAACCCTGTTTTCATATGTATAATTTTTGGCTGAATTGGGACAAGTTTTGGTATAAACCTCTTGCAAGACCGGAGATTCTCTCAACAAGCCTCGTGGTTCCGAGAGGGAACGTGTTACCTTTGTGTGCGAAACGATATACGAAGCCTCCCCCCTGATTTTATTTACAGAGGCAACATAGAACTATATGAGTGCCCTGTTAAATTTTGGAATTATTTCGGGTTCATTTGGCCTTTTTATACATTAATTGAGTTTCTGGACTTTTAATGTGCATAATCTAAATATGAAATGCATGCACATGCACCGGTGCACCAAAGTGGGTTGAAAAATCAGATGTGTGTCCTTGGTTGAATTTCTAGGTCCCATGGAAGAAATGAGAATGAAATTCAAACATCTGGGCGTCATGACTCGGCCGAGAACATCGAGAAACTTTGATTTTAAATTCATGTAAATCCAAAACTCGCCTGGAAATCATGAAACTTGGCATGGTGTCATGTCATGGCACTAACATGTTGTGGTAAAAAATTGGGCCGATTTGGAAGCTCGTGGTTCTAAGAGGGAACGTGCCACCTTTGAGTGTGAAACGATATACGCTGCCCCCCCTTGAGTTTCTTAACAAAGGCAACATAGAACTACATTAGTGCCCTGTTAAATTTTGGAATTATTCCGGGTTCGTTTGTCGTTTTTTATACATTAATTGAGTTTCTGGCCATTTCATGTGCATAAGTCAAATTTGAACTACAAGCACATGCTCTCGTGCACCAAAGTTGGTTCAAAATTCACATTTGTGTCCTCGGGTGAATTTCTAGGTCCCATGCAAGAAATGAGAATAAAATTAAAACATCTGGGCATCGTGGCTCGGCCGAGAACATTGAGAAACTTGGTTTTAAAATTCTTGTAAATCGAAAACACGTCTGAAAATCATGAAACTTGGCATGGATATCATGTCATGGTACTACCATGTTGTGGTAAAAAAATTGGCCGAATAGGAACATATTTTGGTATAAGCTTCTTGCAAACCGAAGCTTCTCTCAAGAAGGCTCGTGGTTCTGAGAGGGAACGTGCCACCTTTGAGTGCGAAACGATATACGTTGTCCCCCTTGAGTTTATTTACAAAGGCAACATAGAACTACATGAGTGCCCTGTTAAATTTTGGAATTATTCCGGCTTCGTTTGGCCTAATTTACACATTAATTGAGTTTTTGGTCATTTAATGTGCATAATTCAAATTTGAACTACAAGCACATGCTCCCGTGCACCAAAGTTGGTTGAAAAATCACATTTGTGTCCTCGGGTGAATTTCTACTCCCTCCTTCCATATATATAGGCCCTAATGCGTTTTTTGAGGCTAACTTTGACCAAATGTTAGAGCAATAATATATGACATGCAACTTACACAAAGCATACCTTCAAATTTGTATGTGAAAGGAGCTTCCAATAATATAATTTTCATAGTATACATCTCATGTGCTATTAATCTTGTCAATAGTCAAAGGTTGTCTTGAAAAACACATTAGGCCCTATATAGATGGAAGGAGGGAGTAGGTCCCATGCAAAAAATGAGAATAAAATTCAAACATCTGGGAATCGTGGCTCGGTCGAGAACATTGAGAAACTTGGTTTTAAAATCATGAAACTTGGCATGGTGTCATGTCATGGTAGTACCATGCCGTGGTAAAAAAATTGGCCGAATAGGAACAAATTTTGGTATAAGCTTCTTGCAAATCGGAGCTTCTCTCAAGAAGGCTCGTGGTTCTGGGAGGGAACGTGTCACCTTTGTGTGCATAATTCAAATTTGAAATACAAGCACATGTTCCAGTGCACCAAAGTTGGTTGAAAAATCACATGTGTGTCCTCGGGTAAATTTCTAGGTTCCATGCAAGAAATGGGAATGAAATTCAAAATTCTGGGCGTCGTGGCTGGGTTGGAAACATTGAGAAACTTAGTTTTTTAATTCATGTAAATCCAAAACACGCATGAAAATAATGAAACTTGGCTTGGTGCCATGACATGGCACCAACATGCTGTGGTAAATTTGGAGTCCGATTTGCGAAGGCGCGCACATTAACAATCAACAAAGTCATTTTGGAACAAGTGCTGTCACGTTACAATCGGAAACACAAGTATTATTGAAACCGTGGGCGTTCTACTTACTAGTACCATTTATGTGCCGCCACGCGTCCCCATTTTTTATTAGCTAGGAGGCGCCATGCAGGGTAGCTATTTGAGTACGAGAGGCGTGTGATCAGACCCCTGCGCGTGCTTATCGGGAGGAGAGCCCTTTGACCTCCATCTGCCGTCCACCTCTCTCCCAAGGTCTCCATTAATGGCGCCCGAGCCTCTGTTTAATGGCGTGGCTATGTCTCACTCGACTGAGATTTAAGAGAGAAAAAAGAAAATCTGAAAGCACGGATCTTAATGTAAGATCCGACGGACCTATATAGCATCTACTGCGACTTATAGCAAGACTGATGAATATATAAGGACGATTAATTTTTTTGATCAAAGAAGGGCTTGCCCCTTCCGATTTTCATTACTGAAAACCACCACAATTCACAAGAAGTTCAGCACAACTCGTTGAGAAACCACAATTCAAGGGGCGGAGGCACAAGGGGCAGTGGAGCACGGTGAGGTCCATCGAGACCTTAGAGAGCTCCATCGTCGGGTCCTGTTCGGTCTGCATGATCTCGCCCTCCTCGTGCACAACCATCTCTCGACTTGGGCCGGGGTATTACAAAGCTTTACTGTCACATATTTTATACTACTTCAAGGTGCATTAAATCAACACATGCAAGTATCAAAAGGAGAGTCACGGCATGCATGCATGCGTTGTAATTAATGCATCGGTAAACCCAAATTATTGAAATATATCGAGTGCAGTGCTTTGATGTGTCACGTCAACTCGTACATCAACGAGAAGTTTGATTATCCTCTCCCTCGCGGACTTAACTGCACCTGCCTTTGGCCGTATGACAGGTTGGCCACACACCTGTCGGGCCCACCTGTCATACACGCAAAGGCAGGAGCGTCCCTCCCTCGCCCATGAGCGTGGTGGCTGGCAAGACTAGGAGAAGCTTTCGCTACACGCTCTCCCTCCCGCACGCGGTGGACATGCAGCAGTTCAATCGGTGTCAGATGGCCAGAAGCGTACTGTAGTACTCCTCCAGTGTAGTAGTACTCCATCATTGTTCGACTTCCCGAAGAGGCGAAGAGCCAAGCGCAGTCCGGACGCTCGTGTGGCAGTTTCATGTGTTGAGTAGTCTAGGATAGCGTGTACCGTGCCTGTAAGCTTAAAATCGTTGGGGTCGGCTCCATGCTATGTGGCCGTCTCGAAGTAAAAAAAATTAAAATAGTCTTCTGGCCCTACCTGACACCCTGGTGATTGTAGTTTGCACGCTCATCTGGTCAAGACAGGAATATATATTTTAATTTCTTTTTTTCGAAAAGGGGGGACTCCCCGGCCTCTGCATCAGAACGATGCATACGGCCACATATATTTTAATTTGTGGTGGGTAAATGTTAGAGGTTGCAGCAAATATATTGTACACTGCGGGTCTTTCAGCCAAGTTTAGAGGCAAGCATGTGGGGCCAGTGCTATGATGTGTCACGTCAACTCGTACAACGAGGAGAAGCTTGATTTTACTACACGCCTTCTCCCTCACCCATGCGCGCGGTTGCTCGCAAACGAGGACATGCTTTTGCTTAGGAGTACTTCTACAACAAGCTATCCATCCCGCTCGCGGTGGACGGACATGCAGCAGTGGATTCGACACTGTAGAAGCAGTAGTAGTAACATCATTGTTCGTCTTCTCGAAGAGGCGAAGAGCCAAGCGCTAACCGAACGTTGCAGTTGCAAACATTGGAGCACGCATATAGCCAGGCTCTTGCATGAGACAAAATTGCTATGTGAGCCCACTATTGTACTAGTACGTACAACTACTTGCTAGTATAGCCCTGTAAACCAGAAATCGTATTTGCCCTTCTAGAGATTTCAACAAGTGACTAGACTACACCGAGACGGAGTACATATGGAGCAAAATGAGTGAATCTGCACCGTAAATAAATACGTACTAGTTCTATCGTTTTCCTCTCCGAGGTGCACAATATTGAGTATACTGACTAGTCTCTTTTTCACACGCATTTACGTTTTTTTACACAGTACAGACGCAAGCGCTCATATACACGCGCATACACTCACCCCTATGAACGCACACACGCACGGCACTATCATCTTGAAATTTACGAAGTCACCATAGGCACCTCGTCGTCGACAATGTAGGAAAATTATGAGGGGGGTCTCTCCAACAGTGTTCCTTGGCTCGCACCTAGCATCACGGTGGTCGAACTTGGAGTCATTCATCTGGTACACGTGGCATCTCAGATCTAGACACAAGGTGACGCGACCTCTCACTTCCTCCGCCATTTGAAGCGGCGCGCCGGTGGAGGGCTAGCATACTCCAATATTATGTTGGCTCTATGTGATGTGGCAACTTCATATACTAACCGGATGCTGGCTATACTCCCTCTGTAAATAAATACATGGTGTATTGTTTTATTCGTATCGGCGAGGTAACTTAATGTCTTTTTGCTACTTAATAGGATTACATGCAATGAACTAACCACCGCATGTGATGTTTGGTAGTCTCAAGTCATTGAAAGCATGCACGGGCATGGAGGGGGACGCAGCTTCATTGACTTACTGCACCTGCCTTTGGGTGTATGACACGTGGGTCCAACGGGTGGCTGGCGAACCTGTCATACAGCCAAAGGCAGGTGCAGTAGAGGGGCGAGGAGTAGATGGCCAACACGCACGTGAATTCAAAGCAGTCTGCACTTCTCATATAAAGGCTCCCGCCAGTCCAATCTACGAAATCCTACGCACCTACGCACCTAAGGGCAAGAGTGATCACTCCAATCGCAAGATCAGTTGACTAGAAGTTAGACCCATGGAGGCGATGAGCGCGAGCATCAGCCGGCTGTGCCAGATGGTCCATGACGCCGGCCTGCATCCTGGCACCGAGGAACGTCTCCAGATAGTGCTTGAGGCCGCCAGGGCGAGGGGCCGCTTGGACGACAGCTTCGTCTCCTTGTTCGACGAGGTCCTCGTCGGCTTCCTCGACAAGTTCACCGTCGTCAAGAAGCTCGCGGACGACCTTGACGTACGCCTCCAGCCCACGCGCACAGGCTCTGCGATGCCTGCCACCCTCAACAGCCTCTATGGTGACAACCTCTTCGACGCACTGGTGGCCCTGCGACTGCCTGCCGTCGCGCCGGAGAATGTCCACCTCGAGGTCGCGCTCTCCGCGCAGCGCCTGGCGCAGCAAGACACCATCGACATAATCACCCACGTCTACGCGCAAATCGTCCACAAGGACTACTACATGCAAGAGGAGGACCATAGGACGCTGGCCTTCTTGGACCGCAGGGCAACCTTGGACGGCATTGTTTACAAGCACGTTGAGCTTGCCGCCAACGCCGTTGCTCCTCACACGTCGATTGGTGACCCGGTGCACTAGGGCGTGAGGATGTCGTTGATGGATCCGTATGTATCTTTATCTTTCCGTCAAATCCATGTAGTAGTATATGGTACTACTAGTAATTATCTTACCTTTCGCATCAACTTCATAATTTTCCTACATACTCCATGCATGAACCGTGCCAGAACCAAACTTCTCATTACTCTAGGGAAAATCGTTATTTCTATCTATCGGTCGCCCCATGGAGCAGAACCAAATTTTACAAGTTACAAGTTCAAAAGGAAAAGCCTGCCGTATTCGCGTCGCACCCCCACACGGTTTGTCCGGCACGCCGCTCAAGGGGGAATGCGTGCTGTGTTGCATTTTCACTTACAAGTGGGACCGCAGTTGAGCAAACCGACTATCAGCAAACCCCCACCCCGCCCACCGCGCGATGGCTGAGAAAACAGGAGGGGGAAGAGATGGCTGTAGCTAGCACGGACTCCAAGAAAATTGGTGTCAGATGGGACTCGTGTGGGTGGCGTGTGTCGTACTGCTAGACATGAATGCTAGTTATGGCCCATGCCACCCCACTATATCGAGGTGCTGGTTACTCCACTATATCGAGTACGTAGAACAAATTTCCTGGAGTCCGTGCTCGGCCCTCCACTATCTCTCTTCTCAGCCAGCCAGCAAACGCGCGGAGCCCATCGTCTGTTTGCTCATATGCGGTCCCACATGTCAATGAAAACGCAAGAGGACCCACTGAACCTGCACATCTTTCACCTCGACGTGCTGGTGATGAAAAACAAATCCAATAAAGATCTTCGGTGGCCGCTTTTGGAGTTACGAGTAGTAAGATTCTATTTACAGTTTAACCCAAGATGCACATCACGTGGCTTCACCTACCACTCTATTTTCTTGCATGACACGACCTGGATGCTGGATGTCCCACGTGTCGGCAAAAGGAGGAAGAACTCGACCAAATCTTCGGTTGTGCTCTCGGATTAGACTAGTTGTGCTAACTTAATTTTTTTAGAATGGATGCAAGTTTTGGTATTGGGAAGAAGAGTACAATGATATTATTGATAGAGCACAATTTAGTAGATGTTCTAGCACTTTTAGCTAGCATAGAGGCTAGAGATGAGACTAGTGCACTTGTTGATAGAATAGAGGCTAGACACGTCTACTTCTTTACACTCGAAGAAGAAAGAAGCATGCAAGATCGAGCCTCCGCAGATCAACAATGAATGCATCGAGAAGGCACTAATCCAACTTACAGGAGCAGTTATGGAAGTTGGATATCTTCTAAAATGTATTCTTGTGGTTCTTGTTTTCTTTGGTCTTGCTTTTCTAGTCAAAATTTTGGTGATGTATCTCCATGTACCAAAAAATCAATGATGAAAAAAAGATATGTGTTTGCAAAGAAAAATGTACGCGACCGGGATGCGGTCGCGCGTTCGGCGCACGACCACCGCATCCGAGAAATGGCCCGGACACGACCCCATTGCCCTACCCAAACAGACAGAATCCGGGCAAAACAGAGGTCCGTTTGGGGTCGTGCGTTGGAGTTGGCCTTACAAGTGAGACCGCAGTTGAGGAAACCGACTATCGGCAAACCCCCACCTCGCCCGCCGCGCGATGGCTGAGTTAGAGAAACGACTAGGTTGAAGAGATTGCTGTAGCACGGACTCCAAGAACTATGGTGTCAGATGAAAGTCGTGCTGGTGGTGTGTGCCATACTCCTGGACGTGAATGCTTGTTCTGGCCCATGCCACCCTACTACTCCTAGTACTACTTATAGTAGTAGTATCGAGGATTCGAGGTGCTGGTTGCGTACAGCGAACACATTAACATATGGCCCACCTTACACTGTGGCCAAATTTCCTCGAGTCTGTGCTAGGTTAAAAAGTGTTCTTTGTGAGAATGGGTGGCTGGTCTCAAGTTTAAAAATTGTTGTATTACGTACGTAGACGTAGAGATAGTGCGACATGTGAAGCTAGTACAAATAGTGTACTATTGTTGATTGGCCTCATTCGATAACCTGTTGCAATGCACGTACAATTATGTATTCAGAAAATATTTTTTTGCCTCGTCGCAGCACCCACTCAGAGAAGCGACTCGATAGCCATTCATAAATTTAGTAAGTTTATCACAGGCATATCATTTTATTACATAGAACAGGTCATGAACCCACAACAACAACGAGGATAGATTATAAATACTAAAGTTTTCATCACACAACAAATAACAAACAATGAAATGAACTTCAACTCAACCAATCCTCGGCGTTGGAAACGCTTGCTTTGAACCACATGTGATTCTCTGGGAAGGGCCAGCTATTGTAAATCTCGAGGCCAACGCAGGACTGATCATCTAGGCTGAAGCGGCCTACTATATCATGACCAGGGTAGGTAACCACCGAAATGTCTGACGTATAGATACAGTTGCTTCTCATAAATGGTAGTAACGTTGTGTCAACAGCAGCTGGATCGGCTTTCACCATCATTGGATAGTTTTGTCCAAGGAAGAGCGAGTTTACTCCAAGAGCGAGTTTACTCCAAGAGTACTAATAAATAACTTTGATGTGTCCCGTCAACTCGCAGAACGACGAGAAGCTTGCTTACTATGCCTTCTCCCTCGCCAACGCGTGCGCCGTGGCTCGCAGCACGAGGAGAAACTTTTGCTTACAAGCGGTGGACGTGCAGCAGTTCATTTGGTGTCAGATTGCCAGAAATACTACTGTAGTACCATCATTATTGTTCGACTTCCGGAAGAGGAGAAGAGCCAAGCGCAAGGTCACCTACTAACCTAGTACAGTACTACTATAGCCAAAGCTGGTCTACCTTTTTAGAGCATGGTTAATAAATATAGGCGGCTCTTGCAGCGGCACATCATTTAGAGCAAGTACTCTCTTCGTAGGAACAAAGGAAGTGAAACAAAAGTTGGAGTGGATGCTAGATTGCCAATTAAAAGATGATTACATAGGAAAAAAAATCCTATAGCATTCTATCCTATGAATCAAACGACCAATGTAGGAAAATTATGAGGGGGGTCTCTCCAACAGTGTTCCTGGGCTCGCACCTAACATCACGGTGGTCGAACTTGGAGTCATTCATCTGGTACACGTGGCATCTCAGATCTGGACACAAGGTGACGCGACCTCTCACTTCCTCCGCCATTTGAAGCGGCGCGCCGGTGGAGGGCTAGCATACTCCAATATTAGGTTGGCTCTATGTGATGTGGCAACTTCATATACTAACCGGATGCTGGCTATACTACTACAGTACTCACACTCCAAGAAGTGACTCGAAAACCATTCATAAATTAAGTCTATGACATGCATTCGCAACTGAAATGTACCATTCATTAAATACAACAAGTCATCAACACACAACGACAACGAGGATACATGTTGGATTATAGATTATTTCCAACAAAACATTCTAGCAAATACTAAAGTTTTCATCACACTACAAATAACAAGCAATGAAATGAACTTCAACTCAACCAATCCTCGGCGTTGGAAACGCTTGCTTTGAACCATAGGTGCACTGGGAAGGGCCAGCTATTGTCAATATCGAGAGCAACGCAGGACTGATCATCCAGGCTGAAGCGGCATATATCAGGACCAGGGTAGGGAACCACCGAGATGTCTGAGGTATAGATACAGTTGCTTCTCATGAATGGTAGTAACATTGTGTCAACAGCAGCTGGATCGCCTTTCACCATCATTGGATAGTTTGGTCCAAGGAAGAGCGAGTTTGTTCCAAGACTATCAATACTGAACCAGGGAGACGGTGTTTGCGCTAGCACACTAGTATCCGTCCTGAATACCATGCAACGGGTGTTGGAATAGGTCAGGAGAGGGCGACCATGGGAGACAACACCTGCTTCCTTAGTAGTAACAGTCTGAGTGCACTGTATACAGACAAGAAGAGGTGATCCATCGGAATTAGTTGCTAGGCGCCACTGAGTATATAAGTTCTGCTCCTCCTCATGCTCATGATCATCACCATCGTCATCTCCCCCTTGCTTATAAATTTTTTCAAGTATACGTGGTGGAATGTTCACAGGACCTTGGAAACACAAGAATAAGGTTAATTAGTAAAGGGAAACTTGCTAACCCACATGCATGTGGATGAAACAATTATAATTACGGTGGAAGACAAACGTACCAAAACTACGAGGATCCCATGCAAAAACAGTGCCACGAGTGGTGGCAGCAAACACAAGATCCTCGTATTCAATTGCATCATAGTACACATCCGTGTATAGAAACTGATTTTTGAGCAATATCCATCCAGTCGAACCACGAAGGACGGCAACAAGCTTGTCGAAGATAGCAACAACTTGATAGTTCTTGTAATTCCAAGAGCGGTTGGGAACTCGACAAATTGCTATCTTCAGTAGACGACAGTCACCATGATCGTATTTGAATGTACGTAGATCATCTGTGTGCTCAACCTCAGGGCACTCGGAGATTTTTGGAAGTGGAAACCGCTAACGAGTGTACACATTCACAAGTTCCCACTCGCAATTGTACCCAATATAAACAACCCAATCTCCATTTGTGCCAGCCCAGGACTTACCCTTAAGCGATGGCATCTTGACATCACACGTATCATTATCAAGCGGCATCAACTTGCACAAGGCGAGGCCTCCGTCGTCCGCGCCCATGCGAACAGGCTTATAGCAAAGAAGATAAGGGAGATCAAACCGCTCCTGGACCCTTGGGTTCCTTGTAATGATGTTATTAGTTGAGTCGAGAATGGGCTTGAACGAACCTGCCATGCTAGCCGAGGTGATGACGTCGCACCGATCAATGAGTTCCCCCACCACGTCATCTTTCAGATCGGGGCAAGAATAACGGGGTCGTTTCCGGCTTGTTCCCTCCATGGAGAAGACGATTGAACAATGGCAGAAGGAAGGGTGAAGGCAAATGGAGGAGGGAGGAAGAGCGTGCGACAGCAGTTCCAAATCGAGAGGGAAAGGCGAAGAGTCGGTGGACGGTTGCCAGTTTGCCACGGTACACGAAGAGGCGCCCCGGCCTACACGTCCTTTCGGAAATTGTTCAAAAGGACTCGCCGTCGTCTCACTAACATGTTGGAACGGGACCACATGTCAACGAAACATCGTGTGTAATTTCTTGTGCAAAATGCGATCTGGCCACGTTGGCCCGAGGAGCCGCATTATTTCTGGACTTTATTTTTTTAATGGCGTGCCATTCAGTTTTGAAGCACGACTAACTAGTACTATTTGCAGAGAAAATATAAACTACTCTACCACTACTCCACCTCTAGTACTAGTAGTATAAAAAAGATATATATGCTGGAGCTTCAGAGCTTTCTTGCTAAGGGCTGCCCACTTGCTTCTCACACTATCACCCTCTCTCCAGATCTAAAAAAGACGGCCTCTCTCTCCCTCCTCACCGGTGGTCACAGATCCGCCGGGGAAGAAAAGGACGTGCAGTGTTGACGCACTCGTCGTCGGCGAGCGAGGTCACGCACTGACGACAAGGCCGTCCTCTCAGACCTAGCGCCCACGCGGGATGGCCTCCGTCCCCAAGCTCGATGTCGCAGTGCGTGTGGAGGACGATGACCACGAGCGAAGCCACTTCCCGCCGACCCTTAGGTATGCTACCTCTTTTCGAACCATACCCTTGTTCTATTGCCCCATCTGCCATGTCGCTGCATGTGGATCTTTTTCCACTCCACCATCTTCCCAATTTGCTATCCTCTGCTCTGCTGGTCACGCAGACGAAAACCTTAATTTGCACTATTAAAGGAAACCCTACTTCATGCAGACTAATCCATATCTGGGTTGAATAAGGAAAGGAAGGGAGACTATACTGTCCAAGAGAGTAGGCATCGAACCCGCATCTAGGTTGAGAAGGGGAAAATCAGTAGCTAAGGAACGAGTCTCGTGTATCTTGGTTGAAGAAGGGTAGAAAGGCATGACAACGCAATAGAGAATGACCAGGTCGATCGGTTTGTTGTCCTCACATAGGAAAAAGGTGGCTAAACATAACGAAAATGGGACGTAATCCACATATGCTGCCTGGATATTTGTTGCTCTGGGCAACCATACCTCCCTCACCACTCTATGCGTCCGTGGAGGTACATCGTATTGGTGCGCCCACTGTCCGAATGGGCCTCGCATGCTCTTAGTCTAAATTTTTTGTTGTTAGTATAACGCCAGCAGTCAAGTCAAGCAATGCTACTGCTAAAGTGATGCCACATTTAACTAATGCCGCACTCAGTCTAATGCCACCGATAAATTTAAGCAATGCCATTTAATGTCACTGGATTATTTCAGGGTTAGCTGTTGATTGTGGATGTATTAAAGATTTTTCAACTAAGGCATTCTAATGATGTTGCACATCCAGTATACCAACGATGAAACTTGTTACTACCTTCAGATTTTTGCACTGTTAATGCTTATAGATTACATACCTCACTTTCATGAGATAAGTTAATTTTTTTGTACAGTGCCACCAAAATGCCAAGGCGCTGATGTCATTTTATTTTGGTTAAACTGCACAAAAAATTATGAAGACAAGAGGAAAGGTTAAGAGTGGGCACCTCCTCCTCCGGCTGTTCTCTTGATTCGTTCGATCAAGTTTTTATGTTTGATTGATTATCAAGATTGGGATAGCAATTTTTAAGGTCCCCCCGAGTTCGAAATGATATTTACCTTGGAGGTACATGGTTTGCAATTTTTTATACTGTCATTAGTTAATAATGCTAGTTACCTTCAGACTTTTGTATTTGGTTTAATGCTCATGCACAGCTAGTATACCAATGCTGAAACGTGTTACCTTTACATTTTGTATTGTTAATTCTTATAGAAATCTTCCAGTGCCAGAGTTTATTGAAATCTGTTCAGTAAAACCATTTTACTGTACCCTGTAATAAAATAACTACTCTACTGTTGCATTAGCCACTGGATTAGTGTATATTTGTAGTATTCGAAATTTCGAATGGTGTTGCATTAGCGTATGGACATAAATAAAGGGTGGCAAGTTTTCCCAGATATGTGCTCAAGAAAACTACTGCCTGTTTTTCTAAATACTAGTAGACGTTTGGGTACTTTAAACTGAACTGCAAAAACCTCTTATATTAAGGAACAGAGGGTGTAGAGTTCACTCAAATTATCCCGGTAAAGCTAGTCACACCTTTGTTAAAATTAATGTTCATTATGTTATCGGAGGAGGTCTGTAAGTTTGTCTCTAATGCCTGTCGACTACATACCTGACATCATGATGTAATGTTAAGTTATTTCCTTTTGTACAGTGTCACTGAATTGTCAAGGCGGTGATGGCATTTTATTTTAGTTGAACTGCACAAAATATGCTTAAAAGAAGAGGAAAGGTCAGGAATCGATCATTCTTTCAGAAAGAACTATATATGCCTTTCTGACATCAGCCTCTGTTGCCTTATTTATTCCTTCAAAAAGGTGGTTAGAAACAGTCTTGCTACCTTTTCCCATTAAGAAATTGGAATGTTTATATTTGTGAGTCTATGCTTCAACTAGTGCCACTTTTATAGTAATCACACTTTCAATATCTATGCAAACAGGGATGCTCGAGTTTAGTGGAACTGCACAAAAAGTCCAACTGGTTCAACATTAGGAGCATGTTTTCTCCCAAACCTTTATATCCAATTGGTGGCACTATGAGCTGTTCATTAAGAAGGTACATGGTTTGCTACTATCTTGCTACTCTTTTTGTACTGTCATTAGATAGTAATACTAGTGGTTTGCATGTGAATGTATTGGCAGGGTGGACCTACATTGGAGGTGCAGGACATGATTCAATGACTGGATGCTCAATTTCGGTTGTATCAATTTCACCTCTTCCATCACTACGAACATGGATATCCTTGGTCTGATGAAGAATAGGCGCTATATTTCTGCTCTGAACAAGCAAATCAATTTAGTATGAAATTGTCCAGGGCAAAACATGACTGTATCAAATTGTCCAGTGCAAAACATGACAGATCTAAGCGGAAGAGACATGTTTAAACCGAAAATACAAGGTGGGGTATATGTTTACTAGCTGCTTGATATTTGTGCAGACAGAGATGTCTGCCCATTGCTATTTAGCAAACACACAAAGTGACCGCAATTTTGGTTGAACTGCACAAGAGAATAGTATAGTCACTGCATGCAGTGCCATTTGAAAATAGACACAGAAAGATTGGATAGTCACTTCATGGACTGCAGAAAAGTAGTACTGTACTATTTATTGGCCAACACTAGGTGCTTCATTGCTTTGGTCTGATTATACAATGGGCATCATTTTGCCTAAGTTAAAGTTTGTATTCCGAAAATAGTCTCGTCGTGTGATCAAGAGAAGACCAAATCATATTGCAGTGGATGTTCCTCCATCATGTGTGGTTCATTCCCATGGTTCCAGCTGTTGGTGAAACCACTTACGTTTGCAAGAGGAATTGTAGACTTCACAAACAAATTTTTCATTCAGTCTGTACTAAATGTTGGCCAAGAGAAGCATCCATGTTAGTAGGAAGAACATATGTTTTTTCTAGATCTTTGCTTTTGGAGCTACATATTTGTATATGATCTGTGAATCATTGAGATGCATTAACATGTTGATCTTATGTATGTGAATCGTACTAGTTGGTTTTAGTTGTGGCTGATATTTGCTTTTGGAGCTACATATTTGTATATGATCTGTGAATCATTGAGATGCATTAACAGTTCCTTATATATGTTCGCTCAATGTTTACAAGTTACCGATCGATCACTAGCTAGCCTACTAATGCACTCCTGGCTGTTTTAGTTGCGACGCAAGATCCGAAGTGGCAGTTTTTTGAATAGAAATGCCTACCTCTGAAGAAACTGACAAGCTGCTCTGAAGAAAATGCCATGCGAATCTGAAGAAACTGCTAGAAAAAACGTTCGCAAATGCCTTATCTCCCAGCTAAAGTTCATCAATTAATGCCCTCGGCTGCGACTCGTTGCATGCTGCTCCGCGTACTGGCTGTGAGCGATTTTGAGTGCCCGTATGCAGCCGGCCGTAATTAAGGCAGCTAACTGATGCGAAAAAGATGTGCTTTAATTGTTGCGGGCCTTTTAAATCCGTGGAATCATTATTGACAAGGAGGGAGATGATTCGAGTGCACTCGTTTGACCGTAAGGCCGGCGTGCGACCCAGCACGGACGGGACGGGACGACACAGTCAGAATTTCAGTTTCTCTAGTTTTCCACGGCAAGCTGGCGCGCTAAGCCATGCCTGCTTCATTATGCATTGAATTCCGATGACCGTCGCGCTACCTTCCGCTTATAAGTACTGTTTCTTGGCCTTCTATGGTGGCACCGTGACCCAACTCGCCCTATCCTCATAAGCCCCCACCGGCCCGACGTTTCTCGCCACTTATCCTCGCTCTCGCCACATCCGCCATGCCCCCGCCCGTCCGCGATAGGCGTGGCCGGAGGCGGTCACCGCCGGAACTAGTGTTCGGTTTTTACCGGAAAGCAGACGGAGGGAGGAGGCATTCTATCGGTCTTTAGATGGCAATGCGAAGATCGAGGACTTGTTGGAGCGCGACCGCCTGGCGGAGGAGCAGGAGTTGTTGGAGCGCGACCGCTTGGCGGATGAGCAGCGTATCGCCGATTTGCGCCGCCAGCGGGACATGGAGCAGCAGCGCACCGACGCTCTGAGTCGCGAGCAGAGCGCCCGCACGTGGGCTGACTACATGGAGGCCGGCGCCCGGAAAATAGCCCTAGAGGCTGTCGGGCACGCACGCGTTCGCGACGCCGATTTTTACTACCAGCTCGTCAAGTGGGTTTCCCGCTTAGAAGCCGAAGCTTCGGTGGACCACGCCGGCATGGAAAGGGCCAACGCGCACGAGCAACGCGCCCTATCGCACCTCTGGCAAGTCCGAGGCGAGGCGGAGGACGCCGGTGCCGGCGTTTAGCGTGTACCGCAGATGGCGGCCGACATCGTCTAGTTAGCTAAGAGTAAGTTAGTACTTGTATGCTACTAGAGTATTAGTGGAAGTAGATAGTTAACTTGGCTATGATGGTTGTCAACGTGGAAGTTCAGTACTCTATATGTGGATCAGACCTGTTACTTTGCTCTGAATGTTGAACTTTCCGTTTGAACATATGGAATGGGCTGTTATTTTTTTAAATGGGTTGTATTTGTCCTCCACGGGTTTAGTGGCTGACTTGTGGGCCTACCAAGTTGACGTGTACACAACCAGGAGATGATTGTACGTGGAGAGGATGACAGCAGGGACCAGCCAAGGTCATGGCAGTACGCAAGCAAAGTGCCTCCTTATTTCAATCCAATAAAAATGGCTCCTCGTAATGGATTTCTGACATCTGGGTCCATGCCATTGTCAACGTAGTCAATAAACGAGAGAGTTGCACAACGAGCGGCTGACATCAGGGACCCAGCAGCTCGCCCAGTTATTTTTGTTTTGGGTTAATTTGATAAATGCCACTCCAAATCTGGTGTTTCTAAGAAATGCCATTGCAATTTCCGAACTTTGAAAAATGCCATTTCATGCCATCCCCAGTGGCATTTTTCAAAGTCTGGAGTGGCGTTTTTCAAAGTTTGCAAATTGCAGTGGCGTTTTCCAAAGTTTGCAAAAATTCCAGTGGCATTTTTCAAAGTTTGGAAATTGCAGTGGCATTTTTATGAATCGCCATATTTGTTGTGGCATTTATCTAATTTGTTTTTGAGACGGAAGCAGGGTGTCAACTGGGCTGTGCGGGGCACTCTGGCATGTCTAGACGGCCTTCTCTTTTATGTTTACCACACACCAGCCCAGTAAATTTTTTTCTTTCTGAAAATGGCTAGCCCAATTTTTTTGTGATTTGCCAACTAAGTCGCTTTGTCAGGCCTATTGGGCTGCAAATCTTTCAAGACGAGGAGAGCTTCATTCAGCTGGACGAGAAAATGGCCTATCAGTAATGAGAAATGGGTTGTACATTTTTAAAACACATCAAACCGGCAATTACTTTCAAATTTCTTTTTTTTTCATTTCAAGATTTTAAATTGCATTAATTTTTATGCGTGGACAATTTGTTGAATTTTATATTGATATACATTTATTTTTAAAATCAGTTTGAATGTGACTCGAAATTTTGGGATTAAAAACAGTTTGGACCGCACCGAAATATGCAACATTTCGTATAATTTTTTAACCGTGGCCACAATATGGGTTGTAATGCTAACAAAAAGAATATGGGCTCCAAAAAAACCTTCAGAATTAGCAAATGGGCTGTAAATTATTAGAAATAATGGCAGATGGGTTGTATGCTGTTTTCCACAGATTTGAGGCTTTCCTAAAAAAAGGTTGACGCACAACCAGTGACTGTTGGATGTCCATCCAACGGCCGTCGTGCTTCTTCAATCTCTGCTCTTCCTGCTCCAGCCGCTCAAACAAGCGCCGGCGAGACTGCCTACTCCCTCCTCCCCGCGGCCGGCTGTGCTGCCGCGCAGGCTTCACCGCCCCACCGTACTCCCATCGCTGGCCTAGCCATCCCTCTACTCACCCACACCTGTTGTTATTCTCCGGCGATGGCAGACGAACCAGTAAACCCTCGTATAGTCGTACTCCCCTCCACGTGGGAAACAACTGCCGAGTCTTCCCTGCCTCCGTGTCGTTCCCTTCCTAGGCCTCGCCGTCGTCCACCGCCCTGGTGCTCCCGGCGCGGCCTGGTCAACGTGGTCAACGACCGACATGCATCTGAAGTGGACTGTACGTGGAAAGGCTGACAGCTGGGTCCACGGCTGCACGCAAGGAAATGCCTCCTTATTACGCGCAAAATAATGATTCCTCCACCTGACATCTGGGACCCACCAAAAGGGCCTCTGTATTTCGTGAAAAAACGTTACCGCCGCTGACAGCTCGGACCCACCAGCTATATCTTCGCACGCAAGGAAGTGCGTCCTTATTACGCACAAAAAATGAATACTCCCCCTGCTAGCTGGGACCCAGTATAGTGGCAGGCTGACTTGTGGGCCTAGTAAGTTGACGGGGACGGAGGGCTTTGTCAACTTAGTCAATATGCACGATTCTAGCTCCAGTGACCGTATGATGTCCATCCAACGGCCGTAGTGCTTCTTCAACCTCTGGTCTTGTTGCTCCAGCCGCCCAAAGCAGCGCCGGTCGTGCTGCATGCTCCTGCCTCCCGTGGCCGGTTGTGCTGCTGCGGAGAACTCACCGCCCCCTACTATTCCCACCGCTGGCCAGGCCCTGCGGCGACGACAGCCTCACACCGCAGCCGAACCAGTGAACCCTCGTACTCCTCTCCGCGCGGGCTTCCACTGCCGCGTCTTCCCCGGCTCCGCGTCATCCCCTTCCTAGGCCTCGCCGTCGTCCACCGCCCTGGTGCTCTCGGCGCGGCGTGGTGAACGTGGTCAAGGAACGGCTTCCATCGGACGTGGACTATACATGGAGAGGCTGATAGCTGGGTCCACAGCCGCAGCAAGGAAGTGCCTCCTTATTACGCGGAAAATAAGTATTCCTCCACCTGACAGCGGGGACCCACCGGACGGGCCACCGTATTTCGCGAAAAAAAGTTTCCCCTTAACTGCGGGGACCCACCAGCTACATCTTCGCATGCAAGAAAGTGCGTCCGGGCAAAAAAAAAAGATTCGCCCCCCTGACTGCTGGGACCCACCAGCTACATCTTCGCAGGCAAGGAAGTGCCTGACAGTCGGGACCCACCTGGTCGAAGCGTACGTAGCATTGTCATTCTGGTCGCGAACGTGTACGTACATACTGGTCGATGTAGAGGCACGCACGTAGCATGTACACGTACGTACAGCGGCCAGTGTGCAAGAAAGAAAATACGGCCACGTACGTACATATGGGCAGGGTCTCGAACGCCTACTCGCGCATACGTACGGCCAGGGCTCGTGTACATGGCTGGGTCGGAACGGAGAAACAGCGTCGTCGTCGTGTTCATGGGGAGCCAACCGGCTGGGTCGGAACGGAATGCGTCGTCGTGTTCATCGGGAGGGCTTGGACGGAACAGCCGATGGAAACGAGGCGTGGCGTACCGCAGAACGGAGGAAACGGCCTTGTGTTCGACCGGCCACGTTTGAAACGGGATCTTGTTCATCGGGAGGGGTCTGGCGTACCGCAAAACGGAGGAAACGGACCTCCTACGGTCGAAACGGGGGTCCTGTTGATCGGGAGGGGTGTGGCGTACCGCAAAACGAAGGAAACGGACTTGTGTTGGAGCGCTACGGTCGAAACGGGGGTCCTGTTCATCGGGAGGGGTGTGGTGTACCGCAAAACGGGACTCCACGGGACACTGTTCATCTCCACCGTCGACCCCCTCCAGCCTCCACGGGCTACTGTTCATCCACCGTCGACCTCCTCCAGCCTCCACCTGCGACTGTTCATCCAGCCTCCACCACGCGCTACTCCACCGGCTACTGTTCAACCAGCCCTCTCCACGGGCTCCTGTTCAACCACCCCTCCACGGGCTACTGTTCATCCAGCCCTCCACCGTCTACTATTCATTCTGCCCTCCACGGGGTGGTCCTGTTCATCCTGCCCTCCACAGGGTCCTGTTCATCCAGCCCCAACCGGCTCGATCGATCGGGGCCCTGTTCATCCAGAGGCAACACCACGGGGTCCTGTTCATCCACCCCCACCGGGAACTGTTCATCCAAACCCCCCCAGCAACGCTCACTGTTCATCCAGAGGCGGCATCGATCGGCTTCAGTTAGCAGCAGTACCGAAGGAATCACTCGCTCGGGTTCAGTTAACAGCCATCGATCGATCGCTCGGGTTCAGTAACGCGTAGCCTGCAGTGCAATCACTCGGGTTCAGTTAGAGCCCAATGCCTTGCTCGGGTTCAGTTAGAGCCAACGCCTCGCACACACGCGCGTACGTGTACGAGAGAAACGCACATCGCTCAGCCCCCGACCTCCCACCGTAACCGGGAACTCCTCGAAATTTTCCTCGCCCTCGCTTCTACCACGGTTTTTTCCGCCATGGACGGCCCAAAGAATGTCATGCAGCTGCGTCTCCGGCCCGCCCAGGACGAAAAGCCCATTTTCTCTCATGATTTTTTGTCATAGAAGTAGGAGCCCACCACATCTATGATGATACCGGGTTTTGTCACAATTATCGTCATAGAAGTGTCATATGTATGACATAATTTTTTTTCGTTCGGCCCAAAATGTCACGGATGTGTCTTTTTTTTGTAGTGGTGCCCCCTGGCCACGTATATAAAGGAGGGAGGGAGAGAGGAGGCCGGCCAGGTTTGGGCGCGCCAGGGGGAGTCCTACTTGGACTCCTAGTCCAAGTAGGATTCACCCCCCTTTTCCTTTCTTCCACCGGAGGGAAAGGTAAGGGAGAGAGAGGGGGAAGGAAAGAGGGGGGCCGGCCCCCTCCCCTAGTCCAATTCGGTTTGGGCAAGGGGAGGGGCGCCCCTCTCATGTGGCCCTTTCTCCTCTCCTCCAATAAGGCCCACTAGGCCCAATACTTCTCCCGGGGGGTTCCGGTAACCTCCCGGTACTCCGGAAAAATGCCCGAACCACTCGGAACCATTCCGATGTCCAAATGCAACCTTCCAATATATGAATCTTTACCTCTCGACCATTTCGAGACTCCTCGTCATGTTCGTGATCTTATCCGGGACTCCAAACAAACTTCGGTACATCAAATCACATAACTCATAATACAAATCGTCATCGAACGTTAAGCGTGCGGACCCTACGGGTTCAAGAACTATGTAGACATGACCGAGACACATCTCCGGTCAATAACCAATAGCGGAACCTGGATGCTCATATTGGCTCCTACATATTCTATGTATATCTTTATCGATCAAACCGCATAACAACATACGTTGTTCCCTTTGTCATCGGTATGTTACTTGCCTGAGATTCGATCGTCGGTATCATCATACCTAGTTCAATCTCGTTACCGGCAAGTCTCTTTACTCATTCCGTAATGCATCATCCTGCAACTAACTCATTAGTCACATTGCTTGCAAGGCTTATAGTGATGTGCATTACCGAGAGGGCCCAGAGATACCTCTCCGATACACGGAGTGACAAATCCTAATCTCGATCTATGCCAACCCAACAAACACCTTCGGAGACACCTGTAGAGCATCTTTATAATCACCCAGTTACGTTGTGACGTTTGATAGCACACAAGGTGTTCCTCCGGTATTCGGGAGTTGCATAATCTCATAGTCAGAGTGTTGGGGAACGTAGTAATTTCAAAAAAATTCCTACGCACACACAGGATCATGGTGATGCATAGCAACGAGAGGGGAGAGTGTTGTCCACGTACCCTCGTAGACCGAAAGCGGAAGCGTTAGCACAACGCGGTTGATGTAGTCGTACGTCTTCACGATCCGACCGATCAAGTACCGAACGCATGGCACCTCCGAGTTCAGCACACGTTCAGCTCGATGACGTCCCTCGAACTCCGATCCAGCCGAGCTTTGAGGGAGAGTTTCGTCAGCACAACGGCATGGTGACGATGACGATGTTCTACCGACGTAGGGCTTCGCCTAAGCACCGCTACAATATTATCGAGGTGGATTCTAGTGGAGGGGGGCACCGCACACGGCTAAGAGATCAATGATCAATTGTTGTGTCTCCAAGGGGTGCCCCCCTCCCCGTATATAAAGGAGTGGAGGAGGGGGAGGGCCGTCCCTCTCTATGGCGCGCCCTAGGAGGAGTCCTACTCCCACCGGGAGTAGGATTCCCCCCTTCCAAGTACTAGGAGTAGGAGTCAAAGAAAGGGGAGAGAGAAGAGAAGGAAGGAGGGGGCGCAGCCCCTCCCCCTAGTCCAATTCGGACTAGGCCTTGGGGGGGGGCGCGCAGCCTCTCCTCTCTCTTTCCCCTAAAGCCCAATAAGGCCCATATACTCCCCGGCGAATTCCCGTAACTCTCCGGTACTCCGAAAAATACCCGAATCACTCGGAACCTTTCCGATGTCCGAATATAGTCGTCCAATATATCGATCTTTACATCTCGACCATTTCGAGACTCCTCGTCATGTCCCCGATATCATCCGGGACTCCGAACTACCTTCGGTACATCAAAACACATAAACTCATAATATAACCGTCATCGAACTTTAAGCGTGCGGACCCTACGGGTTCGAGAACAATGTAGACATGACCGAGACACGTCTCCGGTCAATAACCAATAGCGGAACCTGGATGCTCATATTGGCTCCCACATATTCTACGAAGATCTTTATCGGTCAAACCGCATAACAACATATGTTGTTCCCTTTGTCATCGGTATGTTACTTGCCCGAGATTCGATCGTCGGTATCTCAATACCTAGTTCAATCTCGTTACCGGCAAGTCTCTTTACTCGTTTCGTAATACATCATCCCGCAACTAACTCATTAGTTACAATGCTTGCAAGGCATATAGTGATGTGCATTACTGAGTGGGCACAGAGATACCTCTCCGACAATCGGAGTGACAAATCCTAATCTCGAAATACGCCAACCCAACAAGTACCTTCGGAGACACCTGTAGAGCATCTTTATAATCACCCAGTTACGTTGTGACGTTTGGTAGCACACAAAGTGTTCCTCCG
Organism: Aegilops tauschii subsp. strangulata; assembly: GCF_002575655.3. Lineage (NCBI taxonomy): Eukaryota > Viridiplantae > Streptophyta > Magnoliopsida > Poales > Poaceae > Aegilops > Aegilops tauschii. The sequence goes on from NC_053040.3 coordinate 458,451,029, forward strand.
GTAAACGGGAGTTGCATAATCTCATAGTCATAGGAACATGTATAAGTCATGAAGAAAGCAATAGCAGAATACTAAACGATCGTGTGCTAAGCTAACGGAATGGGTCAAGTCAATCACATCATTGTCCTAATGATGTGATCCCGTTAATCAAATGACAACTCATGTCTATGGCTAGGAAACATAACCATCTTTGATCAACGAGCTAGTCAAGTAGAGGCATACTAGTGACACTCTATTTGTCTATGTATTCACACAAGTATTATGTTTCCTGTTAATACAATTCTAGCATGAATAATAAACATTTATCATGAAATAAGGAAATAAATAATAACTTTATTATTGCCTCTAGGGCATATTTCCTTCAGTCTCCCACTTGCACTAGAGTCAATAATCTAGATCACATCGCCATGTGATTTAACATCAATAGTTCACATCACCATGTGATTAACACCCATAGTTCACATCGTCATGTGACCAACACCCAAAGGGTTTACTAGAGTCGATAATCTAGTTCACATTGCTATGTGATTAACACCCAAAGAGTACTAAGGTGTGATCATGTTTTGCTTGTGAGAGAAGTTTAGTCAACGGGTCTGCCATATTCAGATCCGTATGTATTTTGCAAATTTCTATGTCTACAATGCTCTGCACGAAGCTACTTTAGCTAATTGCTCCCACTTTCAATATGTATCCAGATGAAGACTTAGAGACATCTGGATCAGTGTCAAAACTTGCATCGACGTAACCCTTTACGACGAACCTTTTTGTCACCTCCATAATCGAGAAACATATCCTTATTCCACTAAGGATAATTTTGACCGCTGTCCAGTGATCTACTCCTAGATCACTATTGTACTCCCTTGCCAAAATCAGTGTAGGGTATACAATAGATCTGGTACACAGCATGGCATACTTTATAGAACCTATGGCTGAGGCATTGGGAATGACTTTCATTCTCTTTCTATCTTCTGCCGTGGTCGGGCTTTGAGTCTTACTCAATTTCACACCTTGTAATACAGGTAAGAAATCTTTCTTTGACTGTTCCATTTTGAACTACTTCAAAATATTGTCAAGGTATGTACTCACTGAAAAAACTTATCAAGCGTTTTGATCTATCTCTATAGATCTTGATGCTCAATATGTAAGCAGCTTCACCGAGGTCTTTCTTTGAAAAACTCCTTTCAAACACTCCTTTATGCTTTGCAGAATAATTCTACATTATTTACGATCAACAATATGTCATTCACATATACTTATCAGAAATGTTGTAGTGCTCCCACTCACTTTCTTGTAAATACAGGCTTCACCGCAAGTCTGTATAAAACCGTATGCTTTGATCAACTCATCAAAGCGTATATTCCAACTCTGAGATGCTTGCACCAGTCCATAGATGGATCGCTGGAGCTTGCATATTTTGTTAGCACCTTTAGGATTGACAAAACCTTCTGGTTGCATCATATACAACTCTTCTTTAATAAATCCATTAAGGAATGCAGTTTTGTTCATCCATTTGCCAGATTTCATAAAATGCGGCAATTGCTAACATGATTCGGACAGACTTAAGCATCTCTACGAGTGAGAAAATCTCATCGTAGTCAACACCTTGAACTTGTTGAAAACCTTTTTGCGACAATTCTAGCTTTGTAGATAGTAACACTACTATCAGCGTCCGTCTTCCTCTTGAAGATCCATTTATTTTCTATGGCTTGCCGATCATCGGGCAAGTCAACCAAAGTCCACACTTTGTTCTCATACATGGATCCCATCTTAGATTTCATGGCCTCAAGCCATTTCGCGGAATCTGGGCTCATCATCGCTTCCTCATAGTTCGTAGGTTCGTCATGGTCAAGTAACATGACCTCCAAAATAGGATTACCGTACCACTCTGGTGTGGATCTCACTCTGGTTGACCTACGAGGTTTGGTAGTAACTTGATCTGAAGTTACATGATCATCATCATTAGCTTCCTCACTAATTGGTGTAGGAGTCACAAGAACAGATTTCTGTGATGAACTACTTTCCAATAAGGGAGCAGGTACAGTTACCTCATCAAGTTCTACTTTCCTCCCACTCACTTCTTTCGAGAGAAACTCCTTCTCTAGAAAGGATCCATTCTTAGCAACGAATATCTTGCCTTCGGATCTGTGATAGAAGGTGTACCCAACAGTAACTTTTGGGTATCCTATGAAGACGCACTTTTCCGATTTGGGTTTGAGCTTATCAGGATGAAACTTTTTCACATAAGCATCGCAACCCCAAACTTTAAGAAACGACAGCTTAGGTTTCTTGCCAAACCATAGTTCATACGGTGTCATCTCAACGGATTAGACGGTGCCCTATTTAATGTGAATGTAGTTGTCTCTAATGCATAACCCCAGAACGATAGTGGTAAATCGGTAAGAGACATCATAGATTGCACTATATCCAATAAAGTACGGTTATGACGTTCGGACACACCATTATGCTGTGGTATTCCAGGTGGCATGAGTTTGTGAAACTATTCCACATTGTTTTAATTGAAGGCCAAACTCGTAACTCAAATATTTTACCTCTGCGATCATATCGTAGAAACTTTCATTTTTGTTACGATGATTCTCCACTTCACTCTAAAATTCTTTGAACTTTTCAAATGCTTCAGACTTGTGTTTCATCAAGTAGATATACCTATATCTGCTCAAATCATCTGTGAAGGTCAGAAAATAATGATAGCCGCCGCGAGCCTCAACACTCATCGGATTGCATACATCAGTATGTATTATTTCCAATAAGTCAGTTGCTTGCTCCATTGTTCCGGAGAATGGAGTTTTAGTCATCTTTCCCATAAGGCATGGTTCGCAAGCATCAAGTGATTCATAATCAAGTGATTCCAAAATTCCATCAGCATGGAGTTTCTTCATGCGCTTTACACCAATATGACCTAAACGGCAGTGCCACAAATAAGTTGCACTATCATTATTAACTTTGCATCTTTTGGCTTCAGTATTATGAATATGTGTATCACTACGATCGAGATCCAACAAACCATTTTCGTTGGGTGTATGACCATAGAAGGTTTTATTCATGTAAACAGAACAACAATTATTCTCTAACTTAAATGAATAACTGTATTGCAATAAACATGATCAAATCATATTCATGCTCAACGCAAACACCAAATAACACTTATTTAGGTTCAACACTAATCCCGAAAGTATAGGGAGTGTGCGATGATGATCATATCGATCTTGGAACTACTTCCAACACACATCGTCACCTCGCCCTTAACTAGTTTCTGTTCATTCTGCAGCTCCCGTTTTGAGTTACTACTCTTAGCAACTGAACCAGTATCAAATACCGAGGGATTGCTATAAACACTAGTAAAGTACACATCAATAACATGTATATCAAATATAACTTTGTTCACTTTGCCATCCTTCTTATCCACCAAATACTTGGGGCAGTTCCGCTTCCAGTGACCAGTCCCTTTGCAGTAGAAGCACTCAGTCTCAGGCTTAGGTCCAGACTTGGGCTTCTTCACTTGAGCAGCAACTTGCTTGCCGTTCTTCTTGAAGTTCCCCTTCTTCCCTTTGCCCTTTTCTTGAAACTAGTGGTCTTGTTAACCATCAACACTTGATGTTTTTCTTGATTTCTACCTCGTCGATTTCAGCATCACGAAGAGCTTGGGAATTACTTTCGTCATCCCTTGCATATTATAGTTCATCACGAAGTTCTACTAACTTGGTGATGGTGACTAGAGAATTCTGTCAATAACTATTTTATCTGGAAGATTAACTCCCACTTGATTCAAGCGATTGTAGTACCCAGAAAATCTGAGCACATGCTCACTGCTTGAGCTATTCGCCTCCATCTTTTAGCTATAGAACTTGTTGGAGACTTCATATCTCTCAACTTGGGTATTTGCTTGAAATATTAACTTCAACTCCTGGAACATCTCATATGATCCATGATGTTCAAAACGTCTTTGAAGTCCCGATTCTAAGCCGTTAAGCATGTGCACTAAACTATCAAGTAGTCATCATATTGAGCTAGCCAAACGTTCATAACGTCTGCATCTGCCCCTGCAATAGGTCTGTCACCTAGCAATGCATCAAGGACATAATTCTTTTGTGCAGCAATGAGGATGAACCTGAGATCACGGATCCAATCCGCATCATTGCTACTAACATCTTCCAACTTAGTTTTCTCTAGGAACATATACAAAACATAGGGAAGCAACAACGCAAGCTATTGATCTACAACATAGATATGCTAATACTACCAAGACTAAGTTCATGATAAATTAAAGTTCAATTAATCATATTACTTAAGAACTCCCACTTAGATAGACATCCCTCTAATCCTCTAAGTGATCACGTGATCCAAATCAACTAAACCATGTCCGATCATCACGTGAGATGGAGTAGTTTCAATAGTGAACATCACTATGTTGATCATATCTACTATATGATTCACGCTCGACCTTTCGGTCTCAGTGTTCCGAGGCCATATCTGTTATATGCTAGGCTCGTCAAGTTTAACCTGAGTATTCCGCGTGTGCAACTGTTTTGCACCCGTTGTATTTGAACGTAGAGCCTATCACACCCGATCATCACGTGGTGTCTCAGCACGAAGAACTTTCGCAACGGTGCATACTCAGGGAGAACACTTATACCTTGATAATTTAGTGAGAGATCATCTTATAATGCTACCATCAATCAAAGCAAGATAAGATGCATAAAAGATAAACATCACATGCAATCAATATAAGTGATATGATATGGTCATCATCATCTTGTGCTTCTGATCTACATCTTCGAAGCACCGTCATGATCACCATCGTCACCAGCGCGACACCTTGATCTCCATCGTAGCATCGTTGTCGTCTCGCCAACTTATGCTTCTACGACTATCGTTACCGCTTAGTGATAAAGTAAAGCATTACAGGGCGTTTGCATTGCATACAATAAAGCGACAACCATATGGCTCCTGCCAGTTGCCGATAACTCGGTTACAAAACATGATCATCTCATACAATAAAATATAGCATCATGCCTTGACCATATCACATCACAACATGCCCTGCAAAAACAAGTTAGACGTCCTCTACTTTGTTGTTGCAAGTTTTACGTGGCTGCTACGGGCTGAGCAAGAACCGTTCTTACCTACGCATCAAAACCACAACGATAGTTTGTCAAGTTGGTGTTGATTTAACCTTCACAAGGACCAGGCGTAGCCACACTCGGTTCAACTAAAGTTGGAGAAACCGACACCCGCTAGTCACCTGTGTGCATAGCACGACGGTAAAACCAGTCTCGCGTAAGCGTACGCGTAATGTCGGTCCGGGCCGCTTCATCCAACAATACCGCCGAACCAAAGTATTACATGCTAGTAAGCAGTATGACTTATATCGCCCACAACTCACTTGTGTTCTACTCGTGCATATAACATCTACGCATAAAACCAGGCTCGGATACCACTGTTGGGGAACGTAGTAATTTCAAAAAAATTCCTACGCACACACAGGATCATGGTGATGCATAGCAACGAGAGGGGAGAGTGTTGTCCACGTACCTCGTAGACCGAAAGCGGAAGCGTTAGCACAACACGGTTGATGTAGTCGCACATCTTCACGATCCGACCGATCAAGTACCGAACGCACGACACCTCCGAGTTCAGCACACGTTCAACTCGATGACGTCCCTCGAACTCCGATCCAGCCGAGCTTTGAGGGAGAGTTCCGTCAGCACGACGGCGTGGTGACGATGATGATGTTCTACCGACGCAGGGCTTCGCCTAAGCACCGCTACGATATTATCGAGGTGGATTCTAGTGGAGGGGGCACCGCACACGGCTAAGAGATCAATGATCAATTGTTGTGTCTCCAAGGGATGCCCCCCTCCCCGTATATAAAGGAGTGGAGGAGGGGGAGGGCCGGCCCTCTCTATGGCGCGCCCTAGGAGGAGTCCTACTCCCACCGGGAGTAGGATTCCCCCCTTCCAAGTAGTAGGAGTAGGAGTCAAGGAAAGGGGAGAGAGAAGAGAAGGAAGGAGGGGGCGCAGCCCATCCCCCTAGTCCAATTCGGACTAGGCCTTGGGGGGCGCCCAGCCTCTCCTCTCTCTTTCCCCTAAAGCCCAATAATGCCCATATACTTCCCGGCGAATTCCCGTAACTCTCCGGTACTCCGAAAAATACCCGAATCACTCGGAACCTTTCCGATGTCCGAATATAGTCGTCCAATATATCGATCTTTACGTCTCGACCATTTCGAGACTCCTCGTCATGTCCCCGATCTCATCCGGGGCTCCGAACTACCTTCGATACATCAAAACACATAAACTCATAATATAACCGTCATCGAACTTTAAGCGTGCGGACCCTACGGGTTCGAGAACAATGTAGACATGACCGAGACACGTCTCCGGTCAATAACCAGTAGCGGAACATGGATGCTCATATTGGCTCCCACATATTCTACGAAGATCTTTATCGGTCAAACCGCATAACAACATATGTTGTTCCCTTTGTCATCGGTATGTTACTTGCCCGAGATTCGATCGTCGGTATCTCAATACCTAGTTCAATCTTGTTACCGGCAAGTCTCTTTACTCGTTCCGTAATACATCATCCCGCAACTAACTCATTAGTTACAATGCTTGCAAGGCTTATAGTGATGTGCATTACTGAGTGGGCCCAGAGATACCTCTCCGATAATCGGAGTGACAAATCCTAATCTCGAAATACGCCAACCCAACAAGTACCTTCGGAGACACCTGTAGAGCACCTTTATAATCACGCAATTACGTTGTGACGTTTGGTAGCACACAAAGTGTTCCTCCGGTAAACGGGAGTTGCATAATCTCATAGTCATAGAAACATGTATAAGTCATGAAGAAAGCAATAGCAGAATACTAAACGATCGTGTGCTAAGCTAACGGAATGGGTCAAGTCAATCACATCATTCTCCTAATGATGTGATCCCGTTAATCAAATGACAACTCATGTCTATGGCTAGGAAACATAACCATCTTTGATCAATGAGCTAGTCAAGTAGAGGCATACTAGTGACACTCTGTTTGTCTATGTATTCACACAAGTATTATGTTTCCGGTTAATACAATTCTAGCATGAATAATAAACATTTATCATGAAATAAGGAAATAAATAATAACTTCATTATTGCCTCTAGGGCATATTTCCTTCACAGAGGAACATGTATAAGTCATGAAGAAAGCAGTAGCAATGAAACTGTAACGATCATAATGCTAAGCTCACGAACGGGTCTTGTCCATCACATCATTCTCCTAATGATGTGATCATGTTCATCAAATGAAAACACATGTCTATGGTCAGGAAACATAACCATCTTTGATAAACAAGCTAGTCAAGTAGATGCATACTAGGGACACTCTGTTTTGTATATTTATTCACACATGTACTAAGTTTTCGGTTAATACAATTCTAGCATGAACAATAAACATTTATCATGATATAAGGAAATAAATAATAACTTTATTATTGCCTCTAGGGCATATTTCCTTCGGGGGGGGGGGGGGGGGGGGCAGGATCGGATGGGACAGAGGGTGATGATGCCGCCAAGAGGTGGGTATTCCAATATCCTTTAACGGAGTAGTTACGAAGTTTCGACATCCCCCAAAGCCGGTGCCATGAAAATGACACGGGCCAATGAGAAGACATATATCTGGTAGTTAGCTTCATAGAAAATCCATAAAAAGGATAAGGTGAAGGAGGATGGAGGCCTACAAAAAGGGAAGGGCCACGAGCATGGTCCACTTGTGGGTTCGCGCGCCCTACCGGGCCAAACACTTCTCTTATCAGCACCTGTCATAATATAGAAGTTGATTATGATCCACAAGGAGACCAAATTCTCCAAATCACTGATGGAGGAGTATTCATTACAAAGATCACGCCACTTGTCGTAACCTGGGGTTTTTCCCTTTTTCCGTAGATCTGTTTATTCAAAATGTTTTATCTCTTAAACCGTGCGTCCAAATTTCGAACCGTTTTCACCGTTGGATTCCTCGCGTCGAGATCTTCAAAACTATATCACATGTTGATAGGTTTTGACGAACTTTTTTTTCATAAAAAAACCGGACGAAAAAACCAAACCGGGAGCACAGATTTTTCCCTTTCCGAAAGAGGCACCCCCATGCCTCTCGCGAAATCACAACCATGCCTCTCGCGGAAGCAAAACCATGCCTCTCGCGGAAAGAAAAAAAACAGAAAACACGTTTTTTTCGTTTCCGAGAGGCACGGTCGTGCCTCTCGCGAAAGCACAACCGTGCCTCTTGCGGAAGCAAAATCGTGCCTCTCTCCGAAGAAAAATAAATAGAAAACACGTTTTTTTCGTTTCTAAGAGGCACGGCCGTGACTCTCGCGGAAGCAAAACCGTGCCTCTCACAAAAGAAAAAAACAGAAAACGCGTTTTTTTCATTTCCGAGGCACGGCCGTGCCTCTTGCGGATGGAAAAAAACAGAAAAGGGTTTTTTTCGTTTCCGAGAGGCACGGCCGTGACTCTGGCGAAAGCAAAACTGTGACTCTCATGAAAGAAAAAAACGCATGTTTTCGCGCAAAAAAATTTATAGATTTTTTTATCCAAAAGCTAAGGAAGACCGGCGGAAAACCGAAACGTCAAAAAAACCATTTAAAAAGCAGAAAACGCGTGCGGAAAAATAAAAAAAAATCCGGAGGGAGCGCCCAGAGCACGACACGTGAGGGACGGTTGAGAGTGCGCCAAGTGTCGCTGATCGTTGTGAGGCTCCCAAAGGAGCGCTCGTCAACTAGTTGCTCCCCAAAATTCTTTAAGAAAACATCGACGTGTCAACTTTTACCAATGTACCACAATCTTTGCACAAGGGCCCGTCACACAACCTCACCAATTTTATATGGCGATGACTAATCTGTTTTTCTCAATCCAGATCTTAAAAGTTTACTGAAAGTATAAAGCATCTCAAACATAATAAAAATTATGTTAAGATTCCAAAATCACTGAACCACTGCCACTGCCGTCAGAAAGAGCTGTGGACGCACCACTGTCGCCGCTCCCCTCTCAAAGCCGGCTTGACCTTGTCAATGACAGCCGGAATGTCTTTGTTCACGTGCTCCTAAGTCTTTGTGCACATGCATGCGCATAGGGAGTTGGTTATCCACACGCATGCGGGTGGAATCCCCACACGCCGCCACCATCTGTTGTGTTAAAAAGTCACATGTGTCAGCACATGCACGCATGGGAAGGCTTGCATGCATTCGCTCGGCTTCGCCGAATAATACATGTGCACTACCTAGCATTTAGAGCAACTCCAACCGGGCGACCCATTTCGTTCGCCCACGTCCGTTTGAGTCACCGCCGACAAAAACGCCGGCCCGACGTGCCGCCCCATATCCAAAATGCGTCTGCTTCGTGTCTGCGCCGACGCATTTCAGGCCCCAATTTGGGTGGAAGGTCCGCGTGCCCGTCCTTTTTAATGGAAGCGTGCGGCGGAGACGGCCTCATCCACTTCCAACACCCGTCCACGTCTGGCCACGCGGTGCTCCCTCGCCGGCGACCAGAAACCCTAGCAAGCCCAAACTCTAGCCACCATGGGGTTTTTCAATGGGAAGGGAAAGGGGAAGCTCAACGCCGGCGCGAGCTCTTCCCGCGGGCTTCCTCCGCCGCCGCCGCCTGCTAGACGCGGCTCACCACCGGAGAGGGAACATCTGTACATACCAGTCCACTAGGCGCAGTGGCACTGGCAGTACCGTTGGCTACTGCAGTATCCAGATGTCAACCTGTCGCACGGTTGGCATCTGGATCCGCAGCGGATCCCCATTCCGGCAGTGCCGCGCTCGGCACAGGCGCATGCCGAGGAGGCTCGCCGGAGTCGCGCGGCCCTCGCTCCGGAGCAGCAGACGATGTGTGCCTACGTGCCAGACTCTCCCAACTGGGACCGATGGTTCGCGCTAGAGCACGAGGAGGAGCGCCGCTGGGGCATCCACGTCGACCACGCCGTTCCTTCGTCGCCGCACGAGATTCTGCCAAAGGAGGAGGAGGAAGAGGCGGCGTACCAAGCTGCCCTCGAGCTAGCCCTGCAGCACGCGCTGGAGGCGAGCAGGATCGAGGAGGGCGCCCATTGGGATGGGCTGGAGCACGCCCTCGCCTTGTCGGCTGTGGGGGACTCTGTCCACGCCCCGCTCTTCGTCCCGCCTCCGCCACCGTTGCCGCTGCCCATCGTCGAGCCCACGGCAGAGCTGGAGCCCACGCCGATGCGGAAGCGCTCGCTGCCTCCGCCCACTTGGCTGGAGGAGTCCTACACATGGACCGGCAAGCTCCGCGAGTGGATGAGCGCGCCTCCGGTCCACTACACCGCCACGCTGGAGGAGGAGGCGGCCCACCTTGAGCGTTGGAGGACGCATTGACTCGCCGAGGAGGCGGCCGACGACGAGCTGCAGATACGCCTGGAGCAGGAGCTGCGCCGCGACGAGGAGGCATCGCGCCTTGAGGAGGAGCGCGTCGGGCGAGCCGCAATGCCACCGCCGCAGCAGACGCCGGAGGAGGCTGCCAGGGCAGCCTACCAAGCGGCGTTCGGGTGTGCTAGGCCGCCTCCCGTCTTCATCGACCTCACCGGCGGCGATGCCGACGGCAAGGGCAAGGCGGACGTGTAGTGACTAGTGCAGTGTTCCGGCGTGGACCTTTTTTGTTTTCAATTAATGTTTAATTATATTTTAAGCGGACTTTTGCCGGCGGTTAACCGACCACTTATGTTTAATTAAGTTATTATTTATGTTTATTTGTGCCACGTATTTATCAATTTTTTTTAAACTAACAAATTTGGGTCTGCCTTTCGTCGGGCGCACCGGCCGACTCATATGAAAAATTGGACGCGCCCATTCGCCTGGCCGACCCAAACGGACAAAAAACAGACAAACCGCGCGTTCATTTAGGTCGCCCGGTTGGAGTTGCTCTTAGGGTAAATAAAATGTATGCGTTTTGATCTGAGAAAATAAAACAAAAACAAAATGCCATAAAATTCTTAGGGTTTGTTTAGGACACATCTAACATGATGTCCATTATGTTTGTGGTCTATTTTTTTTATCCTAGCTTATTTTTGTTTCTTGTTGCTGCGTTATTTGTGAGAGTTTAGATGTGACATCCTTAAAAGACATCTAGATGCGAATTCGACAAACTGTAGAAAATATCTACTACATGTGAATTAGACAAACTGAAATTCTTAACCAACTAGTACTGTTGGAGTTGGACCAAGTAACAACACGTAGAAATTTCCGACCCAACGGACGCGGCTTTTTTCTCCTAGGTGCATATGCACCCATTGTCGAAAACGCATATTTTAAAAAGTTGAAAAATTCGGAACAAAAATCCCGCGTGTATATCCGGACATTTTATGTCCGTCCACAAGGTTTCGGTGAAAAACGATGTTTTTTGTGGCTTGTGTAAAAAAAAGAAATGCCTCGTGAATAGTTAGAATGAAGCATCACAAATTGTCTTTTTTACACAAGCCACAAAAAACGTCGTTTTTCACTGAAACCTTGTGAACGGACATAAAATGTCCGGATATACACGCGGGATTTTTGTTCCGAATTTTTTAATTTTTTGAAATGTGTATTTCGACCATGGGTGGATATGCGAGCAAAAGGGAATATCCCCGACCCAACTGGCTACAGACATCGCGCAGGGTCATCAAAAGGAAAGAAACCGAGCGGCGGCAGGCGACGCGCAGGGCATACTTGCGGGATGGGTAGGAAATCGACCCTGTTTGCGCCGTCCGCGGCGGCGGCGGGAAGGAAGCGAAAACGACCCACCTTGGCCCCGCTGGCCGCGTGCAAGCGCAGCGCACCGGCGCAGGCAGCCGGCGGCTGGGCGTCCCTGCCCACGGACATAGTAGGCCTCGTCACCTGCCGGCTCCTGGGCGGCGACGGCGACGTGGTCGATTACATCTGCTTCCGCGCCGTCTGCTCCGACTGGCGCGCGACCCCAGTCTGCGTGACCCGCGCCTCCGCCCGCGCGGCTGGGTCGCGCTCTGCGACGGCGACGCCGTCCGCCCAGACGACGCCTGCGAGATCGTCTTCTTCCACACGCGCACGGCCAGGCGCCTCCGCGTCCCCCTGCCGGAGCTCCGGCGGCACAGGATCGTCGGCTTCACCGACGGCCTCGTCGTCCTCTTGCACGAGCGCACCACCGCGGTCCGCGTGCTGCACCCGTTCACGCGCGACGCGGTCGACTTCCCGCCCCTCCTCGCCATGTACCTCGAGGTGGTCAGGCAGAAGGCGTCCCTGCTCGACATGAACGCCGCGGTGTGCAGCAGCGCGTCCTCCTCCGCAGACTCCTCCATCGCCGTGGTGGTTTGGTTCCCCTACACGAACGTGGTGCTCGCCACCGACCCGGGCTCGTCAGATTGGGAGATCCTCCACAGAGGGCACTACGTCGGGTGCGCCCTGCTTTTCCAAGGAAGGCTCTACGCCACCCTGTCCTGCTCGAGCGAGATCGTGCGGCTATACCCCCCGAGACGCAAAGGAGGACCGCTCAAGGTGATTGCTCACGCTCCACATTCTGCTGACCGCAAAGTCTGTAATTTTTACCTCGTGGAGTCCGGTGGAAGGATGCTGCTCGCCGTCCGGCAGCCAGCTCCTTATGCAAATGGCGCAGAATGGAATGCGATGGACTGGTCGCGACGAGTCGTCTGCAGGCTCTATGTGGTGGATCTGAACGGCGGCCAACGCCGTAAGCTCATCCCGGTGAAGAGCATAGGTGACACCGCGCTGTTTCTCAGCCACGACCGATGCCTGTCAGTTTCAGCCAGGGACCTCCCTTCCTTAAGCAGCAACTCCATTTACCTCAGTTTACCGTCCGACCCCATTGTGGTGCATTCACTGGCGACTGGTTTGTCCAAGAGATTAGCAGATTCATGCCAGATACACGACAGGAAAGAGAGGATACGCCCCTCTGTGCGTCCCTTCACCATTGCTGACCATCTTATCACCTACTGCAATCCTCGCGAGTGGTATGTTTTCCTTCTTAGCTAGCTTCCTCCCTTACAGCTGGTCAATATCTACTGCATTGAATATATGTGTAACTGTTAATTCTAATGTCATTCTCTTCCTGAACACATGTAGGAGTAAAGGGCTCATGTTCCACGAGTACCACTATATACCTCAATCTTCCGAGGAACTGATCCAGAAAATAAGGGCACAAGAGAGGGAACTGCGGCTTCCACGCATCGCTTTTCATTCGCGCTGAAGGAACGAACGCGGTGCTTCACATTACTCACTGAATTAAAAAGGTACAAATAATGCGTGTAGAACCTAGACACAACTTCTTACAACTGTCTCTGTTGGCGTTTTTTATTCACACAACTTATAACATGACATGTTGTTTCTTGATCTGGTTTTAATCATTTTATAGTGTTGTTGCATATTTGACTTGACTGATGCAATTTGCAAATTGTAGACTGCTACCAAGCGTAAGAACAGTAGTTATATTACCAGCAACATGATCTTATTTTAACATGGTACGTCTACATATGAGTGAACCATTATGTGTTTTGTGGGCATCAATTGTTTATCTACTAGTAAGCATGCACACAACGCATTTATCATAATCTATAATAAAAATATCTATTTTTAATCTCACTCCCTCAGTCCCACAATATAAGACGTTTTTGCAAGCTAACACGGAGGGAGTATTTTTCTTTTGACAATTTTCTTTTACAAAGCCATTTAAATGTGTCTCATACCCAACAATGTGAGAGCACATATAACACATGATCCACACACATGTCTTCACATAAATGTATTATTATTATTTAAAAATATATTTAAAAAACAACTAAGCAACATTTTACAATTTACCCTTTGATGATGATTCTCTCTTGAACGGCCATCTATTGATGCAAACTATAATGCTTCGTTCTATGGCTGGGATATTGTTTAGAGCTGCATTCCCTTCATACTCAACATATGTACCAAAAATCGCCCCTAGGTTCAAAACCATCATACATATGCATTATATAACATTGTTATAAAAAAAATCATGTGCAACGTGTATACAAATGAGCATGGTATAAATATTCACCCTAGGTATTGGAAAATGTAACCTTTCATCGTACCATGAGTGCATAAAATTGAAGACCAAATAACGCGAGAGAGTACTGCGTGTATGAAATGTTACGTTATGCATTAAATGAATCAATTAAGATTGTGATGCATTGACAACATTCATACCCGTGTGAATTTGTCGGAACAATAGGAACTTTGCATCCCTATTTAGAGATTCTTCAATGCAGGGTTTGCAACTCGGAGCACAAGCTTTAGATTGTTGACAATAGTTTTGAGTATATTCTTCCCCAAAGTAGATATTGGAAGAGGGTCTAAAATAGAGGCTTTTTTTTATTTTGATCCAAGATGAACAATACAAATAGCTCAAGAACATCTCAAGGCAATAAAATCTGCAACCATGCATACATTCAAAAATACATCAATCATTAAGATCAAATAAAACACTCTTAGTAAATTGCTATCAGGCCAGATATCAAACAACTGTGATAACCTAGCAATGTCCATATTTTCACGATGACTTGGGTCTCGTGCATAGTGGGATATCAACTAATATAATAATAAGAAAATATTAAATATGAGGCAAAATATAATATGTGATTATATTAACTTACACAAAAGTTTAGATCCATGTAGTGAACGAGAATGTGTTTAACAATGAACATCCATGTATTCATCATTCTTAATATAGGTTTATTATTTGTCTCAAATTTAATCTAATAGGATAAGTATTAGAACTTTTCATTCACTCACTTCTGAAATCGGTATTATAATGACACAAGGGTAATTTATTAGAACACAAAATGAACTTAAGAAAGTGGCTTACTACAGTGAAGTGACATCATCAACCATACTGATACACAAGCAAAGTTCATCTATTAAGTCACCGTTTGTTGGATTGACAGACAGTGAAAGGGCAAATGAATGAGAGCTAAGCTCAAACTTCTATGATGTGTTTGATGTTTTAAATTTCTTCGGGAGTCTATCAGAATCATACAATCCATGAGATCTGTGTTGTTTTCGTCATCTTTCAAGTCTCAATTTATGATATTCTGATCATTCAATTCCGAGTCCTATAAAATGACAGATAATATAAGAAACCGAGACTTGAAGATGGTTGAAACGACATATATCTCATGAATTGTATGATTCTGGATAGATCCCCTAAGAAACAAAACATCAAACACATCATCGGAAGTTGAGCTCAGCTCGCAGTCATTTCTCCTTTCACCGTGTGCCAATCCAACAAACGACGACTTAATAGATGAACTTTTGCTTGTGCATCGATATGGTTGATGAATGTCTGTTTACTGAGTAAACCGCACTTTTCTAGTTCATTTTGTGTTCTAATAAATTACACTTGTGTCATTATAATTGACAGAATCACGACTTCACATGAGCAAATAGGTGAAAATCTCTAATTATGATCCTACTATTTTAAATTTGAGGCAAATAAAAATATATTAAAGAATGATGAATACATGGATGTTGATTACTTTAATATTGTTGTGTGGATACAAGCATATCACGACATATAGGTTGTTAGAGACACTCCAGTTCACTACATCGATCTAAACTTTTGTGTAAGTTATTGTAATCACATGTTACATTTTGCCTCATTGTACTAATGTTTTGTTATTATTATTTTTGTTGATGTCCGAGTATGGACGAGACCCAAGTTGTCGTAAAAATATGGACATTGCTAGGTTGCCACATTTGTTTGATAGCTGGCCTAATAGCAATGAGTATCATACCTCACAATGTGATATGGTAAGATTTTAATTCTTCATTTCCATGAGTGGTTTATTTTGTCTTAATGATTGATTTATTTCTAAATGTATGCAGCGTTGCAGATTTTATTGTCTTGTGATATTTTTGGGCTATTTCTATTGTTCGTCCTGGATCAGAATAAAAAAAGTCGACTCTATTTTGGACCCATTTCAACTACCTACTTTGGGGAACAATATAGTTAAACTACGTTCAACAATTTAAACCTTTCGCTCCAAGTTGCAAACCTTGCATTGAAGGACTCGATCTCTAAATGAGGGCGTGTGCAAATTTCATGTTGTTCCGATAAACACACATGGGTATAAATCTTGTCAATGCATTACACTCTTAATTGACTAATTCAAAGCACAATGTAACATTTTATACATGTAGTCCTCTGTCGGCTTATTTAGTTTTTAATTTCATATACTCATGATGCGATGGAGCGCAACATTTTGCAATACCCGAGGTGAGTATTTACATCATGCTCATTTGTATTTAATAAATAATTTTAAGTTGGCATGAATAGTTTTAAAATTTGTGAACATTTTTCTTTATTTTTAGCGATGCTTTTAAAACTAGAGTGTATATTTTAAAATGGTGAACATTATTTTAAGTTGCAGCCATTTTTTTAAATCCGTGAAGATTTTTAAATTTGGAGCAAACACGTTTCCCAAATATATGATTTTTATTTTGAATATAAAACTATTGTTCGTCCTCGGATAATGGGGCTGCCAAAATTGCGCGGGGGTGCGTGTATATAGAAGATCTCCGTTTGACAAGCATGTTTGGTGAAACTTTTTGTCCTTGCGATTTTGTTTTTTTAGCTATTCACACTTTTTGTCATTGAGATTTTGTCTTTTTCCATGAAGTCGACGAGAATTTTTTTTCCTTCGTGAAACTTTTTATATGAGTACAATAAGAGGTCAAGTTTAGTTATAAATTTACACTATATACAAGTTACTATTCACATTTTTTGTCCTTGAGATTTTTTTAGCTTTTCACACTTTGTTTTTTTCCTAGTTTCTTTCCTCCTCTGCACCAATATCTACTGCATTGAGTATATGTATATAATTATAAATTCTAGTGTCATTCTTTTCCTGAACATATGCAGGAGTAAAGGGCTCATGTTCCACAAGTACCACTATATACCTCGATCTTTCGAGGAATTGATCAAGAAAATAAGGGCACAAGAGAGGGAACCGCGGACTCCACGCATCGCTCTGCATCCGCGCTGAAGGAAAAAACGCGGCGCTTCACATTACTCACCGAATTAGAAAGGTACAAATAATGCTTGTAGACCTTAGGCACAACTTTTTACAAAACTGTCTCAGTTGGCGTTTTTGAGCGACACAACTTATAACATGGCGCGCGTGTAACACACGATCCACTTACATGATCACATAAATAAATGTATTGTAATTAGTTACAAAAATATTTAAAAATAATAACTAAGCAACATTATATATTATTATATATTATTTGTTCTTTGATGATGATTCTCTCTTGAAGGTGCATTTATTGATGCAATCTATAATGTTTCCTTCCAGGGCTGGACTATTGTTTAGAGCTTCATTCCCTTCATAATTCCAAATATGTACTCCCTCCATCTCAGTTTATAAGTCTTGCACGTGTATCTAGGTCGTCAATTTGACTTATATAAAATAAATTATTTAACATAAAAATTATATCATTAGAAAATAGAACATCTAAAGTTTCTAATGATATATTCTCTGAAATATATACCTCATATTAAGTTGGTCAAATTAACGATCTAGGTACACGTGCAAGACTTGTAAACTGAGATGGAGGGAGTACCAAAAATCGCCTACTTAGTTCAAACCATCCTACATATGCATTATACAACATTGCTAAAAAAAGTGCAACGTGTACACAAATGAGCATGGTTTAATACTCACCCCGGGTATTGAAAAATGTAGCACTCAATGAAATCATGAGTGCATGGAATTAAAGACCAAATAACTCGACAAATCACTGCATGTATGAAATATTACATTGTGTGTCGAACAAATTAATTAGGATTGTAATGCATTGATAAGATTCGTACCCGTTTGAGTTTGTCGAAACCACATGAACTTTGCATCCCGATTTAGAGATCTCATCCTTCAATGTAGGGTTTGCAAATTGGAGTGCAAAGTTTAGATTGCTGACTTTAGTTTTAAATATATTATTCCCCAAAGTTTAATTACGAACAATAGGAATAACCCAAGAATATCCCAAGGCAATAAAATCTGCAATGGTGCATATATTTATAAATACATCAATCATTAAGACCAAATAAATCACTCTTAGTAACGAAGAATTAAAATCTTATCATATCACATTCCGAAATATGGTACTCACTACTATTAGCACAACTACCAAACAACTATGACAACCTAGCAGTGTCCATATTTTGACGACAACTTGTCACGTGCATAGTGGGACATCGACTAATATAATAATAAGAATACATTATTAGTATGAGGTAAAATATAATACTCCCTCTATTCCTAGATATAGGGGGTATAGTTTTTGGCACGGAAATTAAAGAACGCACGTGGAGGGAAAATTTGACAAGTTTTGGGCGAGTTTGCACCTGACTAATTGACATGAGAAAATAGAGGAGCTTGGATGATATAAAGAAATGTAATCAAGTCCCTAAAAAAATTATCCAAACGAGTGGTGGAACGCAATACACCTTATATTTTGGATTTTTTTTCAAAAATCTATACACCTTATATCAAGGAACGGTGGGGGTATGTGATTATAGTAACTTACACAAAAGTTTAGATCCATGTAGTGAACTATAATGTCTTTAATAAGCTGGATGTCATGGCACGCTAATATCTGCATAACCATATCTAAGCAATCAACATTCATGTGTTCATCATTCTTTTAATATATTTCTTATTTGTCTCAAATTTAAACTAGCAGCATAAGGATTAGAGCTTTTCACCCATTTGCTCCTATGAAATCGGAATTATGTCAATTAGATGACACAAGAGTAATTTATTAGAACACAAAATGAACTGGAAGAAATGTGGACATCATAAACCATACTAATGCACAAGCAAAGTTTATCTATTAAGTCATCGTTTGTTGGATTGACGGACAGTGAAATGAGAAATGATTGCGAGTTAAGCTCAACTTCTGATGATGTATTTGATGTTTTGAGGTTTTTAGAGGGCTCTATCCAGAATCATACAATCTGTTGATCTATGTCATTTTCGTGATCTTCAAAGTCTTGATTTCTTATATTATCGTCACTCAATTCTGAGTACACTAAAATGAAAGATAATGTAAGAATCAAGACTTGGAATATGACGAAAGCGACATAGATCCCATGGATTGTATGATTATGTATAGACCCCCTAAGAACCTCAAGAAATCAAACACATCATTGGAAGTTCAGCTCAACTCGCAATCGTTTCTCCTTTCACCGTCTCGCAATCCAACAAACGACGACTTAACGAATGAACTTTGCTTGTGCATCAATATGGTTGATGAACTGGAGTGAGCCACATCTGTTTGTTTTGTGTTCTAATAAAATACTCTGGTGTCATTATAATTGACAGAATTTTGATTTCACAAGAGCAAGTGAGTGAAAAGCTCTAACCTTATTCTACTAGTTTAAATTTGAGACAGATAAGGCACATATTAAAGAATAAGGCACATATTAAAGAAAAATGATCAATACATGGATGTTGATTGCTTTAATATTGTTGTGCGGATACTAGTTTGCCACAACATGACATTCCAATTCACTACATAGATATAAACTCCACTGTAATTACTATAATCACATATATTTTTCCTCATTATTATTAATTTAGTCGATGTCCCACTATGGACGAGACCCAAGTAATGGGGAAAATATAGACGTTGCTAGGTTGCCACAGACGTTTGATAGCTGGCTGATAGCACTTAGTACCATATCTCCAAATGAGATATGGCAAGATTCTAATTCTTCGTTATTAAAAGTGATTTAATTGGTCTGAATGATTAATGTATTTCTAAATGTATGCACCGTTGCAGGTTTTATTTCTTGATATATGCTTGGTCTATTTCTATTATTGCTCTTGGATCAAAATAAAAAAAGTTGTATTTATTTTGGACCTACTTCCACTACCCACTTTGGGGAAGAATATATTTAAAACTATGGTCAACAATTTAAACCTTGCGCAGCAAGTTGCAAACTCTACATTGCAGAACGAGATCTGTAAATGAGGATGCTAAGTTCCTGTTGTTACGACAAACTCACACAGGTATGAATCTTGTCAATGCATTACACTCTTAATTGATTCATTCAACGCACAATGTAACACTTCATACATGTAGTGTTTTGCCCGGTTATTTGGTTTTTAATTTCATACAGTAATGATACGATGGAGCGCTATATTTTTCAATACCCAAGGTGAATATTTACACCATGCTTATTTGTATACACGTTGCACATGTTTTTTTATAACAATGGTATAATGCATATGTAGGATGGTTTCGAACCGAGGAGGCAATATTTGTTACATATTTTGAATTATGAATGGAATGAACCTCTAAATGATATCCCGGCCATGGAAAGAAACATGATAGATCGCATCAATAGATGGACCTAAGAGAGAATCATCATAGAAGAATAAACAGTTGCTTAGTTATTAATTAACTACAATATATTTATGTGATCATGATTTTTTTTATTTCTTTTGAGAATGACTACCCAAACAATCACACAGAGGTAGTGGCGGCGCCAGGATTCGGCAACGGCCCCGGCCGCCCCAGGCAACCTTTGAGTACTGTAGCACTGTAGCACTGTAGCTACAGTGCCCTCTACAGAGTACGAACGAAATCAGCCTCACGCCCCAGGCAGCTGCCTCCGCCGCTGCACAGAGGTGTTACATTCACATAGCATAAGAGCTCGAAGCTGCTCCGGTACGTCCACAATTAGCACTGAATCGTCTTCTTGCCGTGCTCGAGCTGCCAGTTCATGCGCCAAATGGTTGCACTCCCTGGGAATATGTTGGATGCAGACCGAGTCAAAAGCAACCAGTACAGCTTTAATCTTACTATAATGATTTGGAAGCAGTCCGATCGATCTGATCTCCCTTTCTCCAGCTCCTTTGCAATTACAGCATTGTCAGTCTTTACAATTATACTGCCTCTGAAAACAGTAGTCCAAGCCCGATCAGTTTGCTTCCTCTATAGAACTGCAAGTCTTCGCACGGCAACTGACAGATATGAAAACAAACCCTCTGTGATCCCTTGCTACTGCTCTTGCGCAGGTTTCTCGTGTACAGCAGCCGGCACAGAAGCGGTCTTCTTGTCCCTTGTTCCATTAGTCGACAACGACAAAGTCCTTAACTCTTTACGTGGAGACATGTGTGTGGATCATGTCTTACACGCGCGGTCACATTGATGGGCGTAAGACACAATTAAATGGCTCGGTAAAAAAGTTCGCTAAAAGAGAAATAAGATTTGAAATAGATGTTTTTATTATAGATTGTGATACATGCAACAGCGTTTACTAGTTTTAGTAGGAGATTGACTATTGGCGGAAGACATAGTTAACTGGTCACTGTTTTCACAGGATGGCGAAGGCGGTGCAGAGACGGCCTGTCGACGGTGAGGAGCTAATGGAGAAAGGGCAGGTGTTGTCGTGCGGCCGTGACGAAGTCGGCGCCCTTGTGGCCACCACAACGATCGAGGATCCTGGAGTAATGCATAAAGGTGAGGGCAACTTGAGAGAGGATTTCCATCAACACCTCCGACCCCGCACAAGCCAGTCACGGGACCAGCACCCAAGCTCCCAGTTTAACACGGAGGCGACCGACACTTCTGGCTCCCAAACTCAGACTAGGCCGAAGCGGACCAGGAGGACGCCAGCTGCGCATGCAATTGATGCACCAGCTTGAGCAACAGCCAATTGTTCTGAAGCTTGACGGAGTGAACGCCGTGCCCCTCTTCATTCATCCTTGGAGGCTTGGAGCCGCATACCTACTCCCGAGCCACAAGGCACTGAGCACCGGAGTCCGCGGCCGACAGAGGAAGGAGCCGCGAAGGCTGTCAAGGATCTTCACCACACCAAAGGGGAGCTCCAGCCAAGGTTTTCACTTCCAGTTTCAGAATTTTTCAGCACAAACCAAAATCACAGAAATTCGGTGAATTTCAGTAGTCTTGGTTTGTGTTTCAAAAAAAAGGCCGAAATATTCACTCGAATTCAACTAAATATTTGAATGCAAGTGAAAAATATTTGAATTCATGTATACTACTAAAATTGCCGAAATATTTTGTCCGAAAGGTAAATATTTTTAGTGCCTGCTGAAATTAATGAAATTCGGTAAATTTCATCAAAATCTCACTGAAAGTGAAAGCCACTCCATCACAACCATGACATAGATAGGCAACGCGTCAAGCACGATGTTGATGAGGATCAGGATGGAAATTTTCTTAGTTCATCATCGATCGCCCTTCCAGGGTCATCGATCCAGCTACATTGGAGGCCATCACTTGTCATGAAGCACAACCTCGGGCATAATTTTAATATCAAAATATAGTTTTCCACTGAAATAGAAAAGGACCTAAAACCCAGGAAAATCATCCCCAAAAAAAAAGAGCATTCGTCCCTGGAAAATGGCCCAGCCCAAATTGCACGGAGGCTTAACCCAAACGCTAGGGAGTGCACAAATGAAACCCAAACAGAAGCGCAAAAGATCACCAGAACAGAACGAATCAAAGCCCACGAGCAAATCTCTAGGCAATGCTCCATGATCTTCTGCTGTTGAGTATGATGAAAACGTAGCGAAAACAGATAAAACTAGGAGCTACCACATTTATTTTCATATTCTTTTACGAAAGCGGAAACGAATATAAACCTTGAAAATAAATATGAAAACAGATATTAGCGAAAACAAATACGAAGCGAATACGGTGCAGACAAGGTAACCGAAGTGAGTGTTGACCGAACTTAGAAACGTTGAACCGTAGAGAAAAACACAACCAAACCAACTAATCTATGGAAACACTAACGCCCACAGGTGTGGGCATTTGCATCTCGCCCACACGCGTGGATCCGCGTCCATTTGTGGGTGCACGAATCTTGACATGATTGTGGTGCCACGTAGGAATGGGCTGGTGTATGGGCATTCATCCGTTTGCCCACACGTCCGTTTCACCACACGGAGGGGCCGGTGTGTGGGCGTTTAGCAGTTCGCCCACTCACCAGTTTTCACTCACGCACAAGAGCTAGTGTGTGGGCATTTGCCATCTCGCCCACACGCCAGTTTTCACTCACGCACAAGAGCTAGTGTGTGGGCATTTGCCATCTCGCCCACACGCCCGTCTCCTGTCCAACACCCAAGCTGCCAATTGCCATGAGTTTTTGCAGTGTACATGGCAACTGCCCTAGTGTAGCAGATGGCAACTCTCTTTTTTTTACCCGAACATGTCAGTTGTCATGTGTTTTGCAGGGTACACGGCAACTGCCCTAGTGTGCTTGTAAGCAGATGACAACTCTCTCTTTCACCCGAACATGTTGTTTTGCCATGTCTCTTTGTAGCGCTATACGGCAACTGCCTAGTGTTAGTAGGTGGCAACTCCTGAGGTTTTCAAATCATGGCAACTGTAGTAAACCAGACCATACATGACAACTGCTTAGTGTTAGTAGGTGGCAACCTCTAAAGTTTTCATATCATGGCAACTATAATAAACCAGACCATACATGGCAACAGCTGCAGGTGTCCAAAATGGCATCTGGCACTTGACCTGAGATGGCAACTGCAGTTAAACGGACATTGAAGAGGATCCGGACCATGGCAACTAAGGGGACGTGTGGTGACTGTCACGCGGGACGTAATGCATTTTGCCCACACATAGACGTGTGAGATGGACCGCAAGAAAAAAAAAGCGTGTTGGCGCTAGTTGTTTTGCCTACACATAGGCGTGTGGGCTGGTCTTCTTAGACACCACACAAAACGTGTGGACAGATCCCTTAACGCCCACACGTGTGGCAGTTATCGTCGTCCCTAATCTAATCCATTGTTAACATGGCACAAAATACTATGACTAGGTTAGCAACTTGGCGCAACATCGTAGTAGTACTGGACAGTTATGTATAGAGTATAGTTGAGTGCATGCGTTGGGTTTCATATGGGCATTCTTTCACGAGCTTTGCTACACTTAAGTAAAATTACCTGCGAAGTTATGCATGTGCTGATGTGGGGTTGTTTGATTGGACAACACAGGGCCCCACACTTAAATGAAGGCGGAATTAGTGAGGGTTAGGGAAGGGGGAGTAAGAGATTTACGTAGTAGGTTTGTAGGTGTAGCATTTTTGTTCTTTCGCTATGTAGTTGTGTGTTGTTTTGTGATTAAGTCATAGGCCCATAATAAAATCAAAATTTCCATATTCATGTTTTTCTCGTCGAAAAACACTGTTTCATTTTTGATTCCGTTTCCGCGTTAAATTTTTTTTGTTTCAGTTTGGTTTTGCAAATTTCTGTTTTTGTTTTCATATTTCTTCTACATTTGCATTTTCTCTCGAAAGTTTCCGCTGCGTTTTCGTACCTACTGTTGAGAGGGCAAATAATTTTTGTTCCAGCTCCTCGCCAGTTCGTTCGTTCGTTCTCGTCATGGTCTGGCAGTCAGAGGATCGATCCCTGGATACGTACATCCCCATACAATGTCCAACTTCGCGCCAGAAATCACGCAACAGACGTAGGCGCAGATTGATTAGCGCGTGGACTTTATCTTGTCCAAATCATTCCACGCCATGCCATCCGACATGGACGCCACTCCTCCTTCTCTCCAGAAACACCTGCCCAGCATGAAACTCTCCCGCGCCAACCTCGTACAAATACCACCCGCAGCAAACCATCCGTCACGGCGCAGCACCGGCACGCACGCAGATCAACCACGAGCACAGCTGCTCTACCAAAAGCTCGATCGAAATGCCGCCTCCTCGCCGCTGCGTCCCCGTCATGGCCGCCGCGCTCCTCGTCCTCGCGGCCGTCATCCTCCTCGCGGCCGACGGAGCCGACGCCGCGCGGGGCCACAGGAAGGCCGGCGGCGGCATCAGCCAGCAGGCGTGGCGGTTCCTGGCGTCCCACAACGCGGTGCGCCGCGCGGTGGGCGTGCGCGCGCTGGCGTGGGACGGCGGGCTGGAGCGGTACGCGCGAGACTACGCGAGGGCGCGCGCGCGCGCCGGGTGCGCGCTCGTGCACTCTCACGGGCGGTACGGCGAGAACCTGTTCCGCGGCAGCGGCGTGGGGGGCGGCGGCGGGTGGACGCCCGAGGCGGTGGTGGCGGCGTGGGTGGTGAAGGAGCGGGCCATGTACGACGCCCGGTACAACGCCTGCCGGGGCGCCCGTGGCGCGTGCGGGCACTACACGCAGATCGTGTGGCGGAAGACCACCAGGGTCGGCTGCGCCACGGCGATCTGCGCCGGCGGCCGCGGCACCTTCGCGGCCTGCGCGTACGACCCGCCCGGCAACTACGCCGGCGTGAGGCCGTACTAGGCGAGGAGGGACACCGGTCACCGGACACCTACGCGAGGGAAACGGTGGCACGCACGCCAACGCCATTGTGCGTGCGTGATCGGAGTGACGGCGGGGCTTTGTGTGAGTTGAATTTGTTTACGTGGACCGTGTGGTTTTGTTCCAGCGATTTGTATGCTGTTTGATTCGTTATTCGTTAATTTGCTTGTGAAATGGATGAAATAAGCTGATTTTGTTATTATGTAGTAATATTATACTTTTGCTGCCGCCAAACTCGAAGAAACACGACGTGCGACGTGCCGTTCGTGGCTCAGGAGAATTGGCACGAAGATTTGTTTGTGTGTTGAATTCTTTACGTGGCGTACTGGTATGGCGATCACCTGGTCAGTGTACTGCTTGATTCATTATTCATTAATTTGCTGAGTGAAAAATAAGCTGATTTTGATTCTGTTACTCACGGCATCTCCGAGGCGGACCCTCAAACCCCCCGCATCCATTCGGACCGTGCTGTCCGAACACAGTTTGTCATCCAACGCGGGCTTGTATCGGTCCGTCGAGCGGTCCGAACGTACTTTTTTGGCAAACCCAAGACAAACTGGGGGGCTTTGCGGAAGTCCTGACATCCACATAACGAACGAAAAACCGTCATGTACCCTCTCCTCTCCATTCGGATGGCGCAAGGCCGCTCCTCCTGCTATTTAGGTTTGGCAGAAGGTGATTAGGTGTTTGGCAGATAGCATGTTGGAAGTTGACAAGCGCTATCGGAGAGGCATACAGATTTATGGAATTCATTTTTCAGGTTACGATGCGCTTGAAGGATATTAGTGATTCATATTGGATACTCTCCCCGTCCCGAAATAAGTGTCTCAAGCTTAGTATAATTTTGTACTAGAACTAGTTCAAAGTTGAGACACTAATTTTGGGACGGATGGAGTATAATGTTGGTGTGCTCCATGCCACAAGTGGGTATGTACTTACTCATGGAGGGGGTGCATCGTCATGGAGATTCTGTAAATAGACCATATTAACGAGGTCACCATGGAAGTAGAGCTTACTAGTTTACATACAACTATTGGTGAAGTCTTGACTTACGTGTGGTTAAAAACCAATGTTGGTTACTTTTATGAATTGTGACAACAAAGCGATTATCATCAAAGTAAAGAATTCTAAGGATAATGTAAAGTCCTCAAGAAACATGAAGAGATGTTTGAGTCTTTCCTGAAATTGAGAAACTCTGAAGTAATAATGGTTACATATATTCAAACATACGAAAACCTGGTTGATCCCTTTACAAAGGGACTATCAGGAAATATGACAGATAATGCATCAAGAAAGATGGGTATGCGGCTCATATGTGTTGCACTTTAGTAGTAACTCAACCTTTGTGATTGTAGATCCCATGAATTAGGATCAGGGAAAGCAAATTATTGGTTAACATGAGAGAGTAACCTATAACCCTCTCTAGTTGAAGACGCAAAACTCTCATAGTTGTAAGGTAGGATGGCAAGATGGGTTAATGTGTTTCTATTGGCTATGTTTAGCATTGTCCTATATGGCATTTTGGAAAGAAGACACGTATATGAGCCAAGTTGTTAGACGTCACAGTATATGAGACTTGCGCAATCTCTAGTGGGGAAATATCTGGTGCACCGGTGCACCGAACCTCCGTAGCACATTTTAAATTATTTCGAAAAATGTGTACAAAATTAAGCACATTCACACAACATCAATTGTTATTGTCGCAAAATTTTAGATAAAAATTTAAAACATTGCTCTTGATACAAAAATGACAAATTTAACACTAAATAGTCGAAAATCCGTTTTTGGTCGAGGGAACAGCTGAGGCCGGAATCACAGCCGTTGCTCGTTCTAGGGATCCACGTATATTTCCGTATTGCAGAGAGTATGCCTCTCCCGTATTTGATGATGGGCCCCCACGTATTGAATGGGCACTTGACGGCCACGGCCTAGCGGGACGGGTTAGGCGTGGATGGATCGGAAACTTTCCTGGGCCGACCCGTCCCGTTGCCGTCACGAGCCCCACCAAACGGCAACCTGCCTTCTGTCGATTCAGAAAGCGACCCATGATGGTTGCCGTTGTTCGCTACAGGTAGTGTGGTGGTGGGGAGGTGGGCCCGATTATGCATGCATGCATGGACGTTAAAGAATTAGGCGGTCAGTGCTACGAAGAATATTAGCTAGACTAATCTAAGACCCGCAATCAGGACACCATTATTCTAATGGCTACCCCGACAACTTCCGTCCCCGCGATAGATAATGGACACCGATAAATGCCGACCGTTCGGCCTGGGAGACTCCCAGGCCGAACTACTCGTTCGTGCTGGAGTGGAGAAGGATCGAACGAATTCGTTTGATGGATAAGAACCTCCAGCCCGAACGCCTCACCTCCCGTAACGATCAAACTCGTCGTTACATAAAGCACACAATCCAGTAGATAAAGTGGGCCTACAGGGCTTTTTCCTGTCAAAAGAAAAACGAAAAATAAAGCCCATATTAAGTTATGACTACTAAAAAACTCAGTTTCTCTGTGACTAATAAACACTGGTCTTTTGCACGATAAAAATGTCATTGACTTGCCATTCTATGAAATAAATTGCCATGTTCAAGTTTATGTTTTTAAAAATGGCACAAAAAAGGAAGAAGTTCATGGCAATCTGCATCTCTACACTACGAAAAGTTGCCATCACTACGAAATTTACAAAAAAAACTTTCCATGAAGTGATATGATGAAAAAGGTTCTCTCTAGACACAGAATTTAATTAGGAAAAAATAAAGAAAATATCTTAAGTTGTAATGATATCCTTCATGTAATCCGCATGGCAAAACAAATTTCAAAGGATCAAACCTTTTTGCCATGTTCTCAAACTTGAAAGAACTTGCCGTGTTCTCAAACTTGCCGTGTTCTCAAACTAATTTGTAAAATGGCCATGACAAACATTCTTCGGACGGACATGGCAAAAAGACACAACGAACCATGGCAAAAAATGCATTTAGTTGCCATGGAAAATTTCACATCTATAAACAAATACCGATTTTAGTTGCCATGGCAAGTTTGCCATGGGTTTGAACATCTTAGCTTGCCATGTTTCTTAACATCTTTAGTTGCCATAGCAAGTTTGTCATGTTCATGTTTGCCATGTATTTGTACAAACTTAATTAAAAAATAAGTTTGACATGTTTTTGCACATCTTAAGTTTGCCATGGCAAGTTTGCAAATGTTTTTGACATCTTAAATTGCTATGTTTTTGAACATCTTTTGTTTCCATGGCAAGTTTGCATGTTTGTGAACATGTTAATTAAAAAAAGTTTGCCATGTTTTTGAACAAACTTAATTAAAAGAAGTTACCATGTTTTTGCACACATTAAAGTTTGCGATGTTTTTGACCATTTTAAAATGCCACGGCAAATTTGCCATATTTTTGAACATCTACAAAGTTTGCCATGTTTTTGAACATCTAAAGTTACCATGGCAAAGTTTGCCCTGTATTTGAACATCTATAACTTTTCCATGGCAAGTTTGCATGTTTTTTAACATGTTAATTAAAGAAGTTTGCCATGGCATAAAATGGAGTCAAATTTGCCATGGCAAAAATGTAGTACTTTTGCCATGGAAATAACTAAAAAAATATCATGGCTACACAATTATACATAGTAAAAGTTGCCATGTTCTATAAATGTAAATTTGCCATAATATTTAAATAAAATTTGCCATACTCTTTACAATAAATTTTCCATGGCAACTTAGAAGAAAATTTGCCACGGCGACTTAATCCAAAAATTTCCATGTGAAATAAAAGTATTTTTTCATGGCAAAAAATCGAGTTAAATTTGCCATGGCAACTTAAAATAAAATTTGCCATGGCAAATTAATCTAAAATTTTCCATGTGAAATACAAGTATTTTTGCCATGGCAATATTGATGTTTGCGAAGCACAAAACATGACAAATTTGCAGTGGGGGTGCATATCAACTTGCCATCATTTTTAGGGGGAGGGGGGACATTTTAATCTGTAACTTGCCATGTGCTCCTGAACAAAACCACAAAAATGGCAGCCTACAACAAAATGTTGCAGCAAAATGTTCCATGGCAACATCTACCCACATTTGTGCCAATTAGCAGGACACAAATTCTAGAGGATTCATCTCCTGCAGTTAATACATACGTTCCAGTCCCCAAAGTACTACACTAAGCAACAACCCCTGTTGATTATCTTCTAAAAATCCAACAATCAGCAGGATGGCAACTCGTCTCGAGAAAACTCACATTAGTTAGTAGAAGAACTGGAATGGGAGAGGCGTGGGCACGATTCATACCTCAGACACGAGCTGCACAATTTGTAGAAAACGCGGCGAGATGTAGAACCTTTAGAACAGACTCCACTTCTCTAGAACAGACTCCCCATGGTCCGATTGTTTTGAGTAAGCTCTCCATGTCTTCTACCTCCATTTTGTTCTACTCAGAATTTTTCCAGACATGACATGAGTGCAAGATGACAAGTAAGAAAATCGATGTGAAAAGGAGCATCACAATTGCTGGAATCCTATGAGTCATTCTCACGGAGCTCTACATTGAGCACCCAAGGCGATGACATATACCAGCAGCAACATAACTTGATAGAGAGAGTAGGTCCTTGGTCCAACAGTAAGATAAATAGCCGAATGCCCACTAAATTCGTCACCTAATTAAGAGCAAATCGCAGTCTGAGACAAAACAAGGCAAAAAGTAGTGCCAGGTTTTCCACCACAAACAACCCAGCAGATCATCCAAAATCAGACCAAGAGTAGCACCAACAAGGGGAGATTACAGATTGTTGTCACCAAGAAACGAGGGTCGGGCGGTGTGTGCTCACCGGCGATCTTGGGATTACCCGAGAGGGGCGGCTCAATGTAGGTCGTCTTCCGCTTCCTCCTGCTCGCCTTCGCCTTTAGTCGTAAACACAACAACCAGCGTCAGCTACGTACGGGCATAGAAGGGAATGGAACCCTCGGCTCACCTAGAGGAGACGCGCGTGGAGGGTCTCGTTCTCCGCTTCAGGCGCGAGCGGTCGGCAGCGAGCGCCTCGACCCGGACGTAGCCACGCCGTCGCCCGGGCCCGGCCTCCGGCGAGTTGCCGCTCATAGAGACGACCGCGCGTGGAGGGCCACGTTCTCCGCTTCCAGGCGCGCGTAGTCGGCGACGAGCGCCTCGACCCGGTCATACCCACGCCACCGCCCGGCCTCCGGCGAGCTGCTGCTCATGGAGACGGCCGCGCATGGAGGGCCTCTCGCTCTCTGCTTCCATGCCCGCGCGATCGGCGGTGAGCACCTCGACCCGGTCATACCCACGCGGCCGCCCGGCCTCCGGCGAGCCGTCTATTGGGGATCGTAGCAGAAATTAAAATTTTCTACGCATCACCAAGATCAATCTATGAAGTTTACTAGCAACGAGAGGGAAGGAGTGCATCTACATACCCTTGTAGATCGCGAGTGGAAGCATTCAAGAGAACGGGGTTGATGGAGTCGTACTCGTCGTGATCCAAATCACCGATGATCCAAGCGCCGAACGGACGGCACCTCCGCGTTCAACACACGTACGGAGCGGTGACGTCCCCCACGCCTTGATCCAGCAAGGAGGAGGGAGAGGTTGAGGAAGAAGGCTCCAACAGCAGCACGACGGCGTGGTGGTGGTGGAGTGACAGTTCTCCGACAGGGCTTCGCCAAGCACACGCGGAGGAGGAGAGGTGTTGGGGAGGGGAGGGGCTGCGCCTTGGATGTGGTGTTGCAGCCCTCCCCTCACCCCTCTATTTATAGGGAGAAGGGCGAAGGGGGCCAGCCCCTCTAGATGAGATCTAGAGGGGGGGCGGCGGCCAAGGGGGGGAGGTGGCTTGCCCCCCAAGCAAGGGGGGGCACCCCCCTTTAGGGTTCCCCCCCAAACCCTAGGGGGGTTGGCGCCCAGCCCACTAAGGGCTGGTTCCCTTCCATCTACAGCCCATAAGGCCCTCCGGGGCAGGTGGACCCTCCCGGTGGACCCCCGGAACCCCTCCGGTGGTCCCGGTACAATACCGGTATACCCCCGAATATTTCCGGTGACCGTATGGTGACTTCCCATATATAAATCTTTACCTCCGGACCATTCCGGAACTCCTCGTGACGTCCGGGATCTCATCCGGGACTCCGAACAACATTCGGTAATCACATACAAACCTTCCTTATAACCCTAGCGTCATCGAACCTTAAGTGTGTAGACCCTACGGGTTCGGGAATCATGCAGACATGACCGAGACACCTCTCTAGCCAATAACCAACAGCGGGATCTGGATACCCATGTTGGCTCCCACATGTTCCATGATGATCTCATCGGATGAACCACGATGTCGAGGATTCAAGCAATCCCGTATACAATTCCCTTTGTCAATCGGTACTTTACTTGCCCGAGATTCGATCATCGGTATCCCAATACCTCGTTCAATCTCGTTACCGGCAAGTCACTTTACTCGTTCCGTAATGCATGATCCCGTGACTAACTACTTAGTCACATTGAGCTCATTATGATGATGCAATACCGAGTGGGCCCAGAGATACCTCTCCGTCATACGGAGTGACAAATCCCAGTCTCGATCCGAGCCAACCCAACAGACACTTTCGGAGATACCTGTAGTGCACCTTCATAGCCACCCAGTTACGTTGTGACGTTTGGTACACCCAAAGCATTCCTACGGTATCCGGGAGTTGCACACTCTCATGGTCTAAGGAAATGATACTTGACATTAGAAAAGCTTTAGCAAACGAACTACACAATCTAGTGCTATGCTTAGGATTGGGTCTTGTCCATCACATCATTCTCCTAATGATGTGATCCCGTTATCAATGACATCCAATGTCCATGGTCAGGAAACCGTAACCATCTATTGATCAACGAGCTAGTCAACTAGAGGCTCACTAGGGACATGTTATGGTCTATGTATTCACACATGTATTACGATTTCCGGATAACACAATTAAAGCATGAACAATAGACAATTATCATGAACAAGGAAATATAATAATAACCATTTTATTATTGCCTCTAGGGCATATTTCCAACAGTCTCCCACTTGCACTAGAGTCAATAATCTAGTTACATTGTGATGAATCGTACACCCATAGAGTTCTGGTGTTGATCATGTTTTGCCCGCGGAAGAGGTTTAGTCAACGGATCTGCGACATTCAAATCCGTATGTACTTTACAAATATCTATGTCTCCATTTTGAACATTTTCACGAATGGAGTTGAAGCGACGCTTGATGTGCCTGGTCTTCTTGTGAAACCTGGGCTCCTTGGCAAGGGCAATAGCTCCAGTGTTGTCACAGAAGAGAGTCATCGGCCCCGATGCATTGGGAATAACTCCTAGGTCGGCAATGAACTCCTTCATCCAGATTGCTTCATGTGCTGCCTCCGAGGCTGCCATGTACTCCGCTTCACATGTAGATCCCGCCACGACGCTTTGCTTGCAACTGCACCAGCTGACTGCCCCACCATTCAAAATATACACGTATCCGGTTTGTGACTTAGAGTCATCCAGATCTGTGTCGAAGCTAGCATCGACGTAACCCTTTACGACGAGCTCTTCGTCACCTCCATAAACGAGAAACATATCCTTAGTCCTTTTCAGGTACTTCAGGATGTTCTTGACCGCTGTCCAGTGTTCCATGCCGGGATTACTTTGGTACCTTCCTACCAAACTTACGGCAAGGTTTACATCAGGTCTGGTACACAGCATGGCATACATAATAGACCCTATGGCCGAGGCATAGGGGACGACACTCATCTTTTCTCTATCTTCTGCCGTGGTCGGGCATTGAGCCGTGCTCAATCTCACACCTTGCAATACAGGCAAGAACCCCTTCTTGGACGGATCCATATTGAACTTCTTCAATATCTTGTCAAGGTATGTGCTTTGTGAAAGACCTATGAGGCGTCTCGATCTATCTCTATAGATCTTGATGCCTAATATGTAAGCAGCTTCTCCAAGGTCCTTCATTGAAAAACACTTATTCAAGTAGGCCTTTATATTTTCCAAGAATTCTATATCATTTCCCATCAATAGTATGTCATCCAAATATAATAAGAGAAATGCTACAGAGCTCCCACTCACTTTCTTGTAAACACAGGCTTCTCCATAAGTCTACGTAAACCCAAACGCTTTGATCATCTCATCAAAGCGAATGTTCCAACTCCGAGATGCCTGCACCAGCCCATAGATTGAGCGCTGGAGCTTGCATACTTTGTTAGCATTCTTAGGATCGACAAAACCTTCCGGCTGCATCATATACAATTCTTCCTTAAGGAAGCCGTTAAGGTATGCCGTTTTGACGTCCATTTGCCATATTTCATAAGTGTAGAATGCGGCAATTGCTAACATGATTCGGACGGACTTCAGCTTCGCTACGGGTGAGATGGTCTCATCGTAGTCAACTCCTTGAACTTGTCGATAACCCTTAGCGACAATTCAAGCTTTATAGATGGTAACATTTCCATCCGCGTCCGTCTTCTTCTTAAAGATCCATTTATTTTCTATCGCTCGCCGATCATCGGGCAAGTCTGTCAAAGTCCATACTTTGTTTTCATACATGGATCCTATCTCGGATTGCATGGCTTCAAGCCATTTGTTGGAATCTGGACCCGCCATTGCTTCTTCATAGTTCGAAGGTTCACCGTTGTCCAACAACATGATTTCCAGGACAGGGTTGCCGTACCACTCTGGTGCGGAACGTGTCCTTGTGGACCTACGAAGTTCAGTGGTAACTTGATCATGATCGTCATCATTAACTCCCTCTCTTGTCGGTGCAGGCACCACAGAAACATTTTCTTGTGCTGCGCTACTTTCTGGTTCGAGAGGGGTCATCTCATCAAGTTCCACTTTCCTCCCACTTACTTCTTTCGAGAGAAACTCTTTCTCCAGAAAGGACCCATTCTTGGCAACGAAGATCTTGCCTTCGGATCTGAGGTAGAAGGTATACCCAATGGTTTCCTTAGGGTATCCTATGAAGACGAATTTTTCCGACTTGGGTTCGAGCTTTTCAGGTTGAAGTTTCTTGACATAAGCATCGCATCCCCAAACTTTAAGAAACGACAGCTTAGGTTTCTTTCCAAACCACAATTCATACGGTGTCGTCTCAACGGATTTCGACGGAGCCCTATTTAAAGTGAATGCGGCAGTCTCTAAAGCATAACCCCAGAATGATAGCGGTAGATCGGTAAGAGACATCATAGATCACACCATATCCAATAGAGTGCGATTACGACGTTCGGACACACCATTACGCTGAGGTGTTCCAGGCGGCGTGAGTTGTGAAACAATTCCACATTTCCTTAAGTGTGTGCCAAATTCGTGACTCAAATATTCCCCTCCACGATCTGATCGTAAGAACTTTATTTTCCTGTCACGTTGATTCTCAACCTCACTCTGAAATTCCTTGAACTTTTCAAAGGTCTCAGACTTGTGTTTCATTAAGTAGACATACCCATATCTACTCAAGTCATCAGTGAGGGTGAGAACATAACGATAGCCACCGCGAGCCTCAACGCTCATTGGACCGCACACATTAGTATGTATGATTTCCAATAAGTTGGTTGCTCGCTCCACTGTTCCGGAGAACGGAGTCTTGGTCATTTTGCCCATGAGGCATGGTTCGCACGTGTCAAGTGATTCATAATCAAGAGACTCCAAAAGTCCATCTGCATGGAGTTTCTTCATGCGTTTGACACCAATGTGACCAAGGCGGCAGTGCCACAAGTATGTGGGACTATCATTATCAACCTTACATTTCTTGGCATTCACACTATGAATATGTGTAACATCACGTTCGAGATTCATTAAGAATAAACCATTGACCAGCGGGGCATGGCCATAAAACATATCTCTCATATAAATAGAACAACCATTATTCTCGGATTTAAATGAGTAGCCATCTCACATTAAACGAGATCCAGATACAATGTTCATGCTCAAAGCTGGCACTAAATGACAATTATTAAGGTTTAAAACTAGTCCCGTAGGTAAATGTAGAGGTAGCGTGCCGACGGCGATCACATCGACCTTGGAACCATTCCCGACGCGCATCGTCACCTCGTCCTTCGCCAGTCTCCGCTTATTCCGCAGCTCCTGCTTTGAGTTACAAATATGAGCAACCGCACCGGTATCAAATACCCAGGAGCTACTACGAGCGCTGGTTAGGTACACATCTATAACATGTATATCACATATACCTTTGTTATTGCTGGCCTTCTTATCCGCTAAATACTTGGGGCAGTTCCGCTTCCAGTGACCGTTTCCCTTGCAATAAAAGCACTCAGTCTCAGGCTTGGGTCCACTCTTTGTCTTCTTCCCGGCAGCTTGCTTACCGGGCGCGACAACTCCCTTGCCGTCTTTCTTGAAGTTCTTCTTACCCTTGCCTTTCTTGAACTTAGTGGTTTTATTCACCATCAACACTTGATGTTCCTTTTTGATCTCCACCTCCGCTGATTTCAGCATTGAATATACCTCAGGAATGGTCTTTTCCATCCCCTGCATATTGAAGTTCATCACAAAGCTCTTGTAGCTAGGTGGGAGCGACTGAAGGATTCTGTCAACGACCGCATCATCCGGGAGATTAACTCCCAGCTGAGACAAGCGGTTGTGCAACCCAGACATTTTGAGTATGTGTTCGCTGACGGAACTATTCTCCTCCATCTTACAACTGTAGAACTAGTCAGAGACTTCATATCTCTCGACCCGGGCATGAGCTTGGAAAACCATTTTCAGCTCTTGGAACATCTCATATGCTCCGTGCTACTCAAAACGCTTTTGGAGCCCCGGTTCTAAGCTGTAAAGCATGCCGCACTGAACCAGGGAGTAATCATCACTACGTGACAGCCAGGCGTTCAGAACGTCTTGAGTTGCTGGGAAAACGGGTGCATCACCTAGCGGTGCTTCAAGGACATATGCTTTCTTGGCAGCTATGAGGATAATCCTCAGGTTACGGACCCAGTCCGTGTAGTTGCTACCATCGTCTTTCAGCTTGGTTTTCTCTAGGAACGCGTTGAAGTTAAGGGCAACATTAGCGTGGGCCATTTGATCTACAAAACATATTGTAAAGGGTTTTTAGACTAAGTTCATGATAATCAAGTTCATCTAATCAAATTATTAACGAACTCCCACTCAGACAGACATCCCTCTAGTCATCTAAGTGATACATGATCCGAGTCAACTAGGCCGTGTCCGATCATCACGTGAGACGGACTAGTCATCATCGGTGAACATCTTCATGTTGATTGTATCTGTTATACGACTCATGTTCGACCTTTCGGTCTCTTGTGTTCCGAGGCCATGTCTGTACATGCTAGGCTCGTCAAGTCAACCTAAGTGTATTGCATGTGTAAATCTGGCTTACACCCGTTGTATGCGAACGTTAGAACCTATCACACCCGATCATCACCTGGTGCTTCGGAACAACGAACCTTCGCAACGGTGCACAGTTAGGGGGAACACTTTCTTGAAATTTTAGCGAGGGATCATCTTATTTATGCTACCGTCGTTCTAAGCAAATAAGATGTAAAACATGATAAACATCACATGCAATCAAATAGTGACATGATATGGCCAATATCATTTTGCTCCTTTTGATCTCCATCTTCGGGGCGCCATGTTCATCATCGTCACCGGCATGACACCATGATCTCCATCATCATGATCTCCATCATCATGATCTCCATCATCGTGTCTTCATGAAGTTGTCTCGCCAACTATTACTTCTACTACTAAGGCTAACGGTTAGCAATAAAGTAAAGTAATTACATGACGTTCCAGTTGACATGCAGGTCATAAATAAATTAAGACAACTCCTATGGCTCCTGCCGGTTGTCATACTCATCGACATGCAAGTCGTGATTCCTATTACAAGAACATGATCAATCTCATACATCACATATATCATTCATCACATCCTTCTGGCCATCACATCACATGACACTTGCTGCAAAAACAAGTTAGACGTCCTCTAACTGTTGTTGCAAACTTTTACGTGGCTGCTATAGGTTTCTAGCAAGAACGATTCTTACCTACGCCAAAACCACAACGTGATATGCCAATTTCTATTTACCCTTCATAAGGACCCTTTTCATCGAATCCGATCCGACTAAAGTGGGAGAGACAGACACCCGCTAGCCACCTTATGCAACTAGTGCATGTCAGTCGGTGGAACCTGTCTCACGTAAGCGTACGTGTAAGGTCGGTCCGGGCCGCTTCATCCCACGATGCCGCCGAATCAAGATAAGACTAGTAACGGCAAGTAAATTGACAAAATCGACGCCCACAACAACTTGTGTTCTACTCGTGCATAGAAACTACGCATAGACCTGGCTCTGATACCACAGTTGGGGATCGTAGCAGAAATTAAAATTTTCTACGCATCACCAAGATCAATCTATGAAGTTTACTAGCCACGAGAGGGGAGGAGTGCATCTACATACCCTTGTAGATCGCGAGCGGAAGCGTTCAAGAGAACGGGGTTGATGGAGTCGTACTCGTCGTGATCCAAATCACCGATGATCCAAGCGCCGAACGGACGGCACCTCCGCGTTCAACACACGTACGGAGCGGTGACGTCCCCCACGCCTTGATCCAGCAAGGAGGAGGGAGAGGTTGAGGAAGAAGGCTCCAACAGCAGCACGACGGCGTGGTGGTGGTGGAGTGACAGTTCTCCGACAGGGCTTCGCCAAGCACACGCGGAGGAGGAGAGGTGTTGGGGAGGGGAGGGGCTGCGCCTTGGATGTTGTGTTGCAGCCCTCCCCTCACCCCTCTATTTATAGGGAGAAGGGCGAAGGGGGCCAGCCCCTCTAGATGAGATCTAGAGGGGGGCGGCGGCCAAGGGGGGGAGGTGGCTTGCCCGCCAAGCAAGGGGGGCGCCCCCCTTTAGGGTTCCCCCCCAAACCCTAGGCGCATGGGCCCTAGGGGGGTTGGCGCCCAGCCCACTAAGGGCTGGTTCCCTTCCACCTACAGCCCATAAGGCCCTCCGGGGCAGGTGGACCCTCCTGGTGGACCCCCGGAACCCCTCCGGTGGTCCCGGTACAATACCGGTATACCCCCGAATATTTCCGGTGACCGTATGGTGACTTCCCATATATAAATCTTTACCTCCGGACCATTCCGGAACTCCTCGTGACGTCCGGGATCTCATCTGGGACTCCGAACAACATTCGGTAATCACATAAAAACCTTCCTTATAACCCTAGCGTCATCGAACCTTAAGTGTGTAGACCCTACGGGTTCGGGAATCATGCAGACATGACCGAGACACCTCTCTAGCCAATAACCAACAGCGGGATCTGGATACCCATGTTGGCTCCCACATGTTCCATGATGATCTCATCGGATGAACCACGATGTCGAGGATTCAAGCAATCCCGTATACAATTCCCTTTGTCAATCGGTACTTTACTTGCCCGAGATTCGATCGTCGGTATTCCAATACCTCGTTCAATCTCGTTACCGGCAAGTCACTTTACTCGTTCTGTAATGCATGATCCCGTGACTAACTACTTAGTCACATTGAGCTCATTATGATGATGCAATACCGAGTGGGCCCAGAGATACCTCTCCATCATACGAGTGACAAATCCCAGTCTCGATCCGAGCCAACCCAACAGACACTTTCGGAGATACCTGTAGTGCACCTTTATAGCCACCCAGTTACGTTGTGACGTTTGGTACACCCAAAGCATTCCTACAGTATCCGAGAGTTGCACGATCTCATGGTCTATGGAAATGATACTTGACATTAGAAAAGCTTTAGCAAACGAACTACACGATCTAGTGCTATGCATAGGATTGGGTCTTGTCCATCACATCATTCTTCTAATGATGTGATCCCGTTATCAATGACATCCAATGTCCATGGTCAGGAAACCGTAACCATCTATTGATCAACGAGCTAGTCAACTAGAGGCTCACTAGGGACATGTTATGGTCTATGTATTCACACATGTATTACGATTTCCGGATAACACAATTAAAGCATGAACAATAGACAATTATCATGAACAAGGAAATATAATAATAACCATTTTATTATTGCCTCTAGGGCATATTTCCAACACCGTTACTCATGGAGACGGCCGCGTGGTTCGTCTCCGTGCCCTGGCGTGCTTGGGTGGGATCCAGCCATCTAC
This sequence comes from Aegilops tauschii subsp. strangulata, assembly GCF_002575655.3. Classification (NCBI taxonomy): domain Eukaryota; kingdom Viridiplantae; phylum Streptophyta; class Magnoliopsida; order Poales; family Poaceae; genus Aegilops; species Aegilops tauschii. Next base: position 458,490,514 of record NC_053040.3, read on the forward strand.
TGCCATCCGGGGCTCTCCGACCGCGCATCTAGCGCGGGCTTCTCGCCGGGAGTCGCCGGGATCCGCGGGCCTCGCCGGATTAGAGGCGGTCGGGGGAGGATAGGGGAAGAGTGGGGGAAAAGAGTGAGGCAGAGGAGTGGGCGGCGTTCGGGAGGGATCGTTTCATCCCGAACGAGTTTGTGGGCTCACGTGGCGACTTTGTATGCCCCAAAATTTATGCGGCGCGATGGACGGCGACGAGGTCGTTCGGGCCAGGACGCCCAGAAACCGAACGTTCGGCAGTTATCGTTACCGTAGATAATTTGTTTCTCAATCGAAGTATTAGCACGGGTTTCCGACATGCTCGCATGCGTGCATATTCCTTTTAAAGAAACCCCCGCCGCTCGTGCATCCCATCTACTCTTTGAGGAGTACAGTCAGCACGTATTATGGTACCCTTGTCCGTACGTTTTAGCATCTAAAACAAACGTGACGCCATCTTCTTCGTGTCGACTCCGTTTTTTCCCCCTTGCTTGTTTTCTTGAATTTACTTATTACACGAGATAGGTAACCTTGTAATAATTTCTAAGATCCTTTTTTTGCGAGATGGTCACTAAGCCATGCAAACCAAACAACATGTTTTCAAAAACATGATCCGTTGCATTCTCCTTCGGTATCTTCACGGTTTCATGTGTGTGCAAAGAAAAATGTCATAATCTCCGGTATCGATCCACCGTCCTTCTGGTAACGGCTAAGGGTGCTATGCGGTCTTGCTTTCCAACAGAACGGCCGGGCAATGGACGGATTGATGTACTCGAACCACCATTATACTCAAGTAAGCACGGTCTAATCAATTTTTGGTGATGTTGACGGGTGCTGACTGAGCTTGCCTGCACTTGCTTAGGGGGCTTGCATTCAATCCAATCAGATGCATTTGTTTCGAATCTTCATCCATGATCTCTTGGCATCCTCCTCCGCTCTTTTCAATGTTTTTTGCATATGAAAAATAAAAAATGTGATCATCTACCTCGGTTCTGCCGAACATCATCAACCACCATGTATTGGCATGCATGCTCCTCCGTTCTTCCAAATTCGTGCTGCTTTTTCATAGCCGGTTTGATACTCAGAAGTTTAACGACGAATCAACCATGTCGACTCCGGTGTTGATCCACCTTTCTCCTGGTTACTGTTACGGGCGCTGACCGGGCTATGCAGCAAACATAAAGGCGGGGCAATGGACGGTGACCGGTGATGACTGAGCTTGCCTACATTTTGATAGACAGCTTGCATTCTATCCAACCAGATGCATTTGTCCGAATCTTCAACCAACAAATCGTATCTCCCGATGGCAACACAACACCATCATTCACAATCATGATCTCTTGGCATGCTCATCCGCTCTTTGTCACGGATGATGCGTATGCAAAAATAAAAATGTGATCACCTCCCTCGTTTTTACTGAACACCTTCATTGAAAATCTGGCTTCTAACAACCTGTTTTGAAACTCAAAAGTTTAACGACGAATCAACAATGTCGACCCCGTTTGTCGATCCACCTTACTTCTGGTTATGGTGAGAGGTGCTGGCCGGGCTTGCCTGTAGACAAGAGCTTTTTGCAAAAAGACTTGAGAGCACCACAACAACATCATTCACAACCATGATCCTTTGGTATGCTCCTCCGCTATTTTCATGATTTCATGTGTATGCAAAAAAAAAAGTCATAATCTCCGGTGTCGATCCACCTCCCTTCTGGTGATGGTGACAGGTGTTGTGCGGGCTTGATTCCGAACATAACGGCGGGGCAATGGATGGATCGATGTACTCGCACCAAAATTATAATCATCTAAATACGGTGTAATCAAATTATGGTGACGTTGACGTGTATTGACAGAGCTTACCTGCATTTGCTTAGAGGACTTGCATTCAATCCAATCAGATGCATTCGTTCAAATCTTCAACCATAATCTCTTGTCATGCTCCTCCCCTCTTTTCAGGGTTGATGGGCATGAAAAACAAAAATGTGATCATCTACCTCGGTTCTGCCGAACATCATCATTTGATATTCGTGCTTTCTTACAACCGGTTTGAAACTAAAAAAATTAACGACGAATCAACCATGGGCTCCTGGCATGCTCATCCGTTTTTCTTTTAACAGCTTGATGTGTATGCAACTGTCGGTCCACCTTGCTTCTGGTCACGGTGACTGCTGCTGACCGGGCTTGCCTGCAAAAATAGCGGCGGGCAATGGACGGTTCGATGTACTCGCAGCAAAGTTATACCCAATTTAACACGGTCGGGGAATCGGTTAAGTACCTAGTTAATGCAGTACAAGCGAAATTTTAGTCAACTAAAAGGTTACAGGCGATCAGTTAATAGCGGCCTCACATGACTAAATTGTTTATCTGGTAGCGCATCCACCCCGAACGCACACGCACACACAACCATCCCCATATATGATTTACATATGGATCTGACACAACAGCCAAGTGCATCTATGGTCTTGCTGATAGCATCATCTCATAAAACAGAGCACCTTGGACGTCACGTCATAAAACAGAACAATCCAGAAAAGAACAGTTGCTGGCGAACAACACTCGACGCACATAACACACAACCCAAACCGTAGCCAGTGTACAGATATTAGTGGTAAGGAGAAATTACCACACATTACCATACTGACTTTTAACCACTAGACGAGGTGTTCGGTAACACACACACGAATTCGCTTAGCACGGTGGCTGCAGACTTCATCCCCTGCATGGACGTCACCTACATCAGCCCCGTCTGCATCAGAGCAATCAGCGTCGTCCACCTCCCCTGAGTCCAGCTCGTATACTTCTCTTTCTGCATCTGGATCGTGCTTACCGAATCCTTCTTCATGAGTTGGCACGGCAGTGCTGTTCGCAGACAGGGCGAACTTGGAGGTCTGCCCCTCCTCGCTGGCTGTCGCGGCTACCATCCCATTCACGATCTCCGGCTGTAAAATTCAGAAGAAAAATGTACCGGTCAGCTTGGCGAGCAGAAAAGCGAGCATGCTAGTACTGAACTTGCCTCTGACTGAAAATGTTCGGGTGCGCCTTCTTGGACGTTGCAGCTCATAGCATCTGATGCAAGTCCAACCACGGCGACCGATGAAACATCTGATTCCTCCTGAGTAGTTCGTTAACCAGGAATTTGAATACAACAGACAGCAAAGGGAAACAAGCTTACATCAACTGAGGCGAGAGAGCTGACTTACTTTCCTGGAGCCAAGACAGAAAAATCTCCTCTTGCCGGCTAATCTATTCTGCTCAGAACAATCGCCCAGGTTGCCAACTACAACAGCGCACAATGAGTCGGCTGCAGGCGGTGCTGACCGCCGCACGTCCATCAGCACCAAAGGATCTGGCCGCTCAACATCGGCTGTGACCTCTATCAGTGGGAACCTACGACTTGGACAGCAGATCGAACAACAGTCAATTATTTCTCCTTATGCGACCCCCCCCCCACCCCCACGCAACGAATGGAACAGAGCAAATCGATGGAGAAAGTGTACCTGTCGACTTGGTCTAGCAGAAATTCCATGCCGTTTTGTACTATTCCGGCATACATCGCCGCACCCCCCGCCGCCGCCATGGGGTTCGCCTGTCGCCGGTTCTTAACTCGGTAAATGGAAAGGGGAAATGGGGAAAGTGAATACCTCACCCCCCGGCCATGATTTTTTTGCATTTGCTCCACAATGCGGCTACCAACCATCATTTACTGCGCCATGGACGGCGCTGTCTTCGCAGCAAACGGAGCGCCATTACGTTCCTGATCCGGGGGTCAGCTCTTGACGGACCCGAGCCACGGATCGGCTGGTCATCGTTACTGACTGCCATATTCAGGCTGGCGTACAGCACTGTTCACTCCGTATTGTACCGATCGTCCTCATTTTACTAAGCCCGTATATGCTGCCACGGACCCACTAGCGCTAATCCCCATGGGTGGACCGACGGATACCCGTTCAGCTACCGCCCTTCTCAGTAACGCCACTCTCCTAAATAGTATGTAACATAAGTTGAGCTTTAGATTTGACCCATTATCACACTGATGTCAAATTTACCAATTTTATATCTCGAGCAATGTTTCAATTTTTGATTTAAATTTTTAGGACAACAAACATTAATGTTGTGTGAATGTGCTCTGTTTTTTCCCGCCTTGTTTGAAACATTCTAAAATGCCGTAGGAGGTCCAGTGCACCGGTAGCACCACAAGCACCGGTGCACGCGGATACGTACCGACCTCTAGTAGTCTCGTGAAGATAGCGGGAGCACGGCATATATGCTCCACCCACGGGGTAGGGTACTGGTAGCGAGGTACTCTGTAAACAAACATAAGATCATTTAGTGATCTAAACGATCTGTTTAACTCAAAGTCATAACAATCACTCTCTCTCTACAACTGTGGGATCTAAATGTTCTTATATTAGTTTTAGAGAGGGAGTGCTCGTTATGGCTTTGAGTTAAACACTATGTACTAAGAGCATCTACAATTGGGCGTCCCAAACCCGCCTCAAACGGCCGGGCTGACGGCTCAGTCACTGTCCGGTCACGAAAATACGACCGGACGGGTTCTTCAAACGGGCCTCAAACGCCCGGGCTGACCCCTCATACCCAGCCCAAATCAGGAGCGGATATGGACGCACGGGCGCGTCCGCCACGTAGGACTAACGATGGGGTCCCATAGGAAAACACTGCGAAACCCGGCGGTCCGAAGCTCGTCTCCTCCGTCGGACCGATGACGCCGTGTGGCACCGCTCCGGTGGGCCGCATAGTGCTTAGCCCGGCTATTTAAGCTGACCGCGGACACCGAAACCCTACTATCCACATTTCCTCCCTCCCGTTCGCCACCGCCGCCACTTTCCACTCGTCGTCCACCACCACTAGTAAGTAGTAGCTATGCGCCCACGCCGCCGGGTAAGAAGCTACACATATCTAACGCTCGCGTGTCGGCTGCAGCTCCTTGAGCAGATCCGGGCATGGCGCGAATCCCGGATCGCTTCGGGGCTACCTTCGGACGTAGTGGATCCGGAGGAGGACTTGGAGGTGAAGGAGAATGAGGTTGAAGAGGAGTAGGAGGTTGAGGAGGAGGAGGAGGAGGAGGAGGAGGAGGAGCTGGAGGATGAGGGCGAGGAGGACGTGGGGATGCAGATTTGTGGATGGAGCAGCAGGGCGATCCTCGGTTCCTTGTGTTCGGAATCGGAGGCGGAGGCGGAGCATGCCGCGGTCTTTGACGAGATGCTCGTGTCTACGGATGAGGATGCGGAGCCGGAGCCCTCTTACACGCCCATTTACCCGCTGCCCAACACCGACACCGTGAACATCTGCGACGATGATGCCTAGGCTAGGGTAGTATGTAGTACGTAGTATGTATGATTCTTTTGCATGGTTTGTATTTATCTAGGGGGTCTAAAATGAGGTACTCGGATGCATAACACCAACTGACCGGTCAATACCTGCGGATGTTTGAGAGGCCAGATTTGACAAGTCCGGCTGTAGGGGCTCTAATTTTGACATAATATAGATCCAGTATGCACTACTCAAATTCTGAACACCCAACACCGTGTCATTTTGTTTTGTAGTACTATTGTCCTGGTAAAACCAACCCTACAATTATCTCCCGTACCCGTACGATTTGTTTATTCAATGTCGCATTTGTGATGCTCGGCTTGTCCGGTGCAGCCAAGGCAGGCCGGTGGCCCGGACGCCACAAAAGTCCTCATCATCGGCTCCATTTGTTCCGGCGCATATCGGGCAGCGCTCTTGACAGCCAGCGATTGGCACGTTGTTCGCCAGTTGGTACGTACTACCAAACAGACAGAAACCCTTCAAAGCTCCAACCATGAAAGATGGCACGACGCCGTTCACATTTCTGGTTATTCGGTAGGTCAGCTTCTGAATAATGCCACTGCCCTGCCCAGCTCAAGAAGCAAATCTAATTTCGATGCAGAGAAATCACAACAGATGTACCTCCTCTGTTCTAAAATAAGTGTCGTCGTTTTAGTTCGCCGCCCCGTACCAAAATAATTGTTGTGCTTTCATGTCAAAAGACTCGTCACTGTAAACCTCCTTCGTACAGTTTTGGAAACGAAACAGCTCTGCGTACGATTAATTTTCGTCGGATAGCTTGTTATGGCCCACAAACTGGATCATCTACATTTTGTCTCTAATCGTACATGTTGGACGGGAATTGATTGTACGTATAGCAAGGTTGTTTTGGAAAGACTATCACTGTGTTGGCAGGGCAGCTAGTCTGAGTTGTAAAGAGCGCCTTTTGGCGAGCTCGGCAGTGTCATTCCCTGTTGATTCATGCGGCGCGTCATGACGTGCTGATGCCACGATGCGCGCCGTCTGCCTCTTTCTTTCTGAACGACCACCCTGGCCAATTGAATGGCATTCCGTGAACAGCTGGTCCATCATGCCATTTAGCAGTGCCTACCAGAGTCCATCCAGAGTCCATGTGATCTACCCTCTCCGTTCCATAATATAAGATAGTTTTTTATATTTATGCGGAGGAAGTAGTCATCTATAGAATTTCTGAATAATCTCCAAATGCATTTGTACTTGCTCTAGTTAGCAACTTAACTGAAGCGGATGAACAGTTGAACTGTAGATTCCGAGACGAGATGTCAATTACTTGGAAAACAGGAAAAGACGGGCCAAGGCACGTCTGATCAACGTGCTCAATGCACATTCTGACCAGCCTACAACGAACTGATCAGTTAGCAATTTGATTCCGGTGCAGCACTAATGCACAAAGTTTTAGGTCAAAAGAAAAAGTATAAATATTTGTTTATTTTGAAAAGGCTATTTTATTTTATGTTGGACCACTTTATAAATTCCTAGGGCTTAATTGGTGGGTCAAAAAATGTTGGGTTCAACATGACAGAGATCAGGGGAATTTATAGAAAATTGTGAACATTTTAGTTTTACTGTTTGAAGAAATAATTTATTTGACTTTATTTTAAATTTGAAATTGGCTTTGATTTTTATCAAGTGGCAGTTAAACTTGATGACATGGCACCATTAGTGTGAGGTCACTATAGCATGACACTATGGGTGTTACATCATGTCCGACCCCGGGAGATGATCATTGACATTCAGTTCATGCGCTCTCTGAGAGGTATAATATTTTTGGAATTCCTTATTCAGGGCATGCTATGTGCTTCAAGGATATTAGTGACTCGTACTAGATTTTTTATGTTCATGTGTTCTATGTCACAAGTGGGTATGTGCTAACTCATGGAGGAGTGCACTATCATGGAGGTTTTGTAAACATACCATATTGATGAGGTCACCATGGAACCACTACCGGCCGGGAGACACCTCCCCCATGTCGCCCCCGCAAGGGCGGCTCGGGCGGAACCCTACCCCCACCGCCGCCGGGCTCCCAACCCCTCCCTCCCCTCCCCTCCGCCGCCGTTGGAGGAGGTCGCCGGGCAAAGCCCCGGGCGGCTGACAGCGGCGGCGGAGGCCCCCTTCCCTCCCACGTTCTTTTGGGTGAGGCGGATCACCCGGGGCGCAGGGGCCCTCCTCCCCGATCTGTGTCGTTGTCTCGGCGGCGCGGCCGATCTGGTCCGCTGACGGCGCCTTGGCGGCGTGGTGATGGGAGGAGGCGGCGGAGCGGCGGGCTTCGTGGAAGATCTGGTGGTGTCGGCTGCTCGGTGGGCATGCTTGGTCATGGCGACGGAGGTCGCAGTGGCCGGCGGCTTGGCCGGTCGGCAGCGGCGGAACATGGCCGGTGGAAGCGGCGATGTTCTGTCTGGATCCCGGGGCGGCGGCCCTGGAGGGTGGCGGATGGTGAAGCTAGGGTCTCCCGCGGCGGCGTGGCGTGGTGCAGTCCCTGTCCAAGGCGGGCCTGTGACGATGATCTGCTATGGATTGGTTCGGATCAGATATGGTGACGAGCGCACGGGATCCATCTCGGCAGCTCTCGCGGCTTGGTGAGGCGGGGTGGGAGCCCTCCTCCTAGGCTCCAGTGGTGGCACACTCAGGCAGTGGCCGGTGCGCCAGGGCTCCTACGGTGGCACTGTTGTTGCGGTTGGTCGCCGGATCTGGGCGGCTGGATCTGGGGCTTTGAAGGCGGTCGAGACGGTGCACACGTTGTCGGGTGGATTTCTTAGGACGAATCCGGGTGAAAACCTGGTTTTCGGTCGATGGCCGGAGCCGGTGATGACGATGCCCCTATCATCGTTTCCTTCATGAAGGCGTCATCGAGGTGAAACTCCCAACTCCACTCAACACCTCCGGGGGAATCCCTAGATCAGTTGATCGGATGTTGGCGGCAAGCATGTGTCGTTACCCCCTTGGGGGCAGCATTCTTGGAGGTGCACTCGGCTTCGCGGGACCAGCGGATGGCATCTTTGATGGAGCGGTGCTTCATCCTACACATTGATGGCGACAGATCTCGACGGCGTGGTGCAGTGCAGATTCGGAGTTCGATGTGCGAGGATGGACTCGCGCAGGAGGACGACGTTGTCTGGCGTCGTGGTGGCGACGATGGGAGAGAGACCTGGCACGGTAGATGCAACAGTATAGCTCTGAAGATGGATTGATGGCAGGTGGCTGCGGCGGTCTCATACCCGGCAGACCTCCTGGTTGAGGAGTGCGCCGGACTGGTAGGTGCCCTATACCCGGCAGGCGTCCTGGTTGGGACCTCAGGTCTTAGATGTTTAGGTTTGGCTGCGATGTCTGTTTGGTATTAGGCGCAGGCTATTCAGCGCCCCTTCATCAATTGGATAGGAGTAGCGACAGTTGTTGCTTAGACGGCGGCTTTAGTCTTACTGTTGTATGACTTTGTAAGGTCTTTGAGAATTATTAATAAAGTGATCGCATGCATCGCTCAGATGCAGAGGCCGGGAGTCCTCCTCCTTTTCTAAAAAAAACATGGAACCACTACTTTAGATACAACTACTGTAGAGGCAGAGTGGTTGCGTTATCTCTTAATGGACTTGCGTGTAGTTGCAAAACTAGTGCCGGTTATTCTTACAAATTGTGACAACCAAGTGGATATCGTCAAGGTAAAGATTTCTGAGGATAATGCAAAGTCCTCAAGACAAGTGAAGAGACATTTGAAGTCTTTTCAAAAGTTGAGAAACTCTAAAATAATAACGATTACATATAATCAAATAGACAAAACCTGATTGATCTCTTTACAAAGGGACAATCATGAAATGTGATAGATAATGCATCGAGGAAGATGAGCATGAGGCTCATATGTGTTACACCTTAGTACTAACCCAACCTTTGTGATCGAAAATCCCAAGAATTAGGACCTAAGAAAACAAATTATTGATTAACACAGGAGAGTAACCTATATAACTCTTTAGTTAAAGATGTAAAACTCTCAGTACTGGAAGGTAGGTTGGAAACATGCCTTTATGTGTTTCTATGGTTGTGTTCAGGAAAAGTATTGTCCTATACAACATTTTTTTAAAGAAGACACACATATGAGCTCGACTGGCAAAATGGAGTGTGCTTTGCCGTCCCAAGGACCAAGGCGGGTTGGGCATTCATGACCTTGAGGTTAAGAATAGGGCCCTCCTTGGGAAATGGTTGTTTAAATTATTAACGGAAGATGGTGTATGACAGACCCTCCAAAGAAGAAAATATGTGGGTTCAAAGGAGGTATCCCTAGTATACTGGAAACCTGGGGACTAATGACAACGAAGAAATATTTCTTCCGCTATGGTTCCTTGTCGATTAAGGATGGCTCAGAAATTAGATTATGAGAGGATCAGTGGCTAGGTAATGCTATACTCATGGAATAATATCTAGCTCTATACAATATTGTGCGTCAGAAGGCTGATACAGTTGCCAAGGTTTTGAAATCATTTTCGTCAAATGCGACGTTGAAAAGAGATTTAATTGGACCTAGACTCCAATCGTGAAACATACCACTCCAGCGGTTAACCACGGTACAATTGTCACAGGTCCGGTGTATTTCATTAGAACCTACATGCGAATGGGCAATTCTCAGTCAAGTCTATGTATAGAGTTTTGATCCAGTCTAACATGCCAATTGATAATAACAAAAAGATCTGAAAGAGGAAGATATCTCTTGAGAATAAAATATTTGCATGGTATCTTCGTCGCGGCGTCATTCTTAACAAAGATAACTTTATTAAGAGGAATTGGCATGAAAGTACGCAATGTGTCTTTTGTGCGCATGATGAAACAATAAAACATTTGTTTTTCCAATATAAATTGGCCCGTTCTATATAGTCAGTCATTCAAATAGCTTGTGTCTCGTATCCTCCTTGTAGTGTTGCTAATATATTTGGCAACTGGCTACATGAGATTGATCACAGGTTTAGAATTCTTCCCATGTTGGGAGCGCTTGCCGTAATTTGGTCTCTTTGGCTATATAGAAATGATAAGATTTTTACCCAACATAGGTGGTAGCATGACCTTAGGATTGTGCCACCTTCGGTTTAGGCGTTATACAGATCATACATTTTTTCATTGTATTTCGCCTTCTTCTTTTATTTTGGCTTGGCGTGATGACTTTATTGGCTGTGTATATTTTAGTTATGCGGATGCCGGATGTAATACTTCAAATTTTTAAGTAACAAAGCGTCCCTTTTCGAAAATATGAGCTCGGCTGTTAAACGTAGCATCCTATGAGATATATGCTTCACACACGGTGTATGCTACTGGTAGCCAGGTACTCAGTTATGACTTTGAGTTAAACACCACGCACTTATTTTGACGTAAGATAGATCAAATATATGCACTACAGTACTCAAACTCTGAACACCCAACACCGTGTTGTTTGTTTTGTCCTAGCTAAACAACTAACCCTGCAATTATCTCCCGTACCCGTACGATTTATTTATTCAGTGTCGAATTTGTGGCGCTCGTCTTGTCCGGTGCAGCCAAGGCATGGCGGTGGCCCGGACGCCACAAAAGTCCTCAGGCCAACTCCATCGTGCGATCCTATCCTGTCCGGTTCCGTCTGTTTGGGATAAAACGGACAAACGAGGCGGCTCAGCGCGCAATGAGCTGGACCCATCTGGTCCGTTTTGTGTCCGGACCGACCCATTTCGAGCGCAAACTTGTGCCGGGTTTGGGTCGCGGCGGAAACCAAACGGACGCGCGCCTCGTTCGCGTCAGGGCCGCGTGGCAAGCGGCCACCTACCTTCTACCCGCCCACATCAATGCGCACGCGCGGGCGGCCCCGCCTGTCATCCGCCCAGGCGAGGGGTCGCGGTCCTTCTTAAATGGGAACCGTAGACCGGTCGTCGTCCACACTGCCCCACGCCACCCCGCGGCCTCCTCGAAACCCGACAGCCCCAATCCCAAACCCTAGCTAAGAACTCGCCGGCCGGCCGCCCGCAGCTATGGGGCTATGGAACTACGGCCGCAAAGGCAAGCACGACCGCGGCTCAGTGAAGAAGGAGGAGCCCGTGTCGCCATCGCCACCACGTCGGGCCCCCGCGCCGCCCGCGTTCTCCATCGCGCCTGCGGCCGCCGGCGAGCGCAACTGGCACTACATCGAGGCGGCCGTCTGCCGCCGTTATTGGGAGACGAGGACGCCGCTGCCCTGGAGCGACGTCCACCTCCCCAATAACTGGCACCTGTCGACCGACCGCGTGCCGATCCCGCCCGTCCCGCTGAGCGGCCGTGCGCGCCGCCAGGAGATCCAGCGCCGCCGCCGCCTCCTCCCGGACGGCCTCTACTACGACGAGAGGTACGCCCCCGACTCGCCATTGTGGGACACTTGGTTCCGCGATGAGCACGACATGCGGCGGGCGTCGATCTTCGCCGGCACGTCGACAGGGCCGCGGCGGCCACGTGAGCCCCGAGCGGCTCCCCAGACGCGCGGGCGTACGCGGGTGCGCGGCCTGACGCACACGCCGTCGCCGTCGCCATCTCCATCGCCACCCCCACCTCCTCGCATGACGGCGGAGGAGGAGGCCCGGCTCATGGCGCGTGTGCTGGAGGACTCCATGCACACGCACGACGAGCGCCAATGGGAGGGCCTCGAGGAGATGACGGCCCTCTCCGCAGCCGGCGACGTCGCCATCCCCGAGCTGGAGATGGTGCCGAAGGAGGAGGTGGTGGAGGAGCCGCTGGTGGCCGCGTTCCACCCTGACCTGGTGGGCCAGGGGTGGAGCTGGTCGTGCTCCGCTGAGTAGATGGCGGCCGCCCTGGGGCCGTGAACTGGTGCCCCACGCCGCCGCGGTCGCCGGAGCGGGAGGTCTCGCCTCGGGAGGAGGTTGTGCAGGCACCGGCCACTTTCCAGCCCGCCGCCCGCGTGCACCACGGACCGCCGGCCCACCTGTGGACGCCGCCGGACTACGTCGACCTCGTCAGCGACGACGACGACACTGGCGGCCAGTGAAGAGGGCGACGGCCACGGCATCGATGGGCGCGGCAGGAGCGCGTGGGAGGCGTTTTTTATTTATTTTGTTTTTAAGTTAATTATGAAACTGGGCCGTTTAAGTGGACTGAGAAACTGGGCCGTTTTGTGGCTGTAACCCCTATATATGTTTTATGTTTTTTAACTGCATTTATTTACTTTTTTAGTCATTTCATTTAAGTTTATATTTTTTTTTATTCACGTCCACCCTGGACAGGTTTTGGGATGCGGCCGCGCGTTGAGCGCATCCACGACCCATCGAACAAACGCGGACATGGACGAACCCATTGCCATCCAAAAGAGACAAAATCCGACCAAACCGGATGTCCGTTTGGGATCGCGCTATGGAGTTGGCCTCATCATCCGCTCCATTTGTTTCGGCGCATATTGGGCAGCGCTCTTGACAGCCAGCGATTGGCACGTTGTTCGCCAGTTGGTACTACGTGGTACCGGCCAGACAGAAACCTTCCAAAGTTCCAACCATGGCACGACGCCGTTCACATTTCCGGCTATATATTCGGTAGGTCAGCTTCTGAATAATGCTACTGCCCTACCTGCCTAGCTCAAGAAACTAAGCTAATTTCAATGCAGAAAAATCACGAGATAGCGTAGGGTACAAATGCTAGAGCTGTCTACCCACGTCTATATGCAAGATTATCACTCCAAACTGCTCCCTTGGTTTTATAATATAAGAGAGTTTTTGACGGTACACTCTTATATTATGGCGTTTTTGACAGTACACAGTTATATTATGAGACGGAGGGAGTAACCTTTTTAGTTTCGGACAGCGCTTCCAGAAGAGCCGACTATCACTGTGTTGGCAAGGCAGCAAATCTGAGTTGTAAAGGGCGCCTTTTGGTGAGCTTGACAGTGTGCTACTCCCTTCGTTTGGAATTCTTTGTCGCGGAAATGGATGTATCTAGCATGCCATTCCCTGTTGATTCATGCGGCGCGTCATGACGTGCCGATGCCACGATGCGCGTCTTTCTGCCTCTTTATGTCTGAACGACCACCCTGGCCAATTGAATGACATTCTAAACACAGCTGTTCCATCATGCCAGTGTCCCAGAGTTCGATCAACAAAATTTCTGAATCATCTCCAAAAGCATTTGTCTGCATGCTCTAGTTAGCAACTTAACTGAAGCGGATGAGCAATTTAACGGTGAATTCAGAGACAGGATGTCAATTACTTGGAAAAGACGGGCCAAGGCAGGTTTGATCAACGTGCTCAATGCACATTCTGACCAGCCTACAACGAACGAACTAATCAGTTAGCAGCAATTTGATTCCAGTGGAGTGGAGCACTAATAATTCAATAAGCACCGCCCGGAAAAGAGCCGCTGCTGCTGCTAATTTGATTCCAGTTGATTTTCATTTTAGGTAGACCTTCCTTCCAGTTCCAGAGCGCGCAATCATGGCGGAACATGGCCTCGCCTCCCCAACGACACATCTTAAAAATATTCTGACAAGATTTCTTGCCCTCCCTCCCTCCCTCCAAGCCTCCATATATATCAACCAACCTCCCGTCCGTAAGCAGAGCAGAGCAGCACCACCCACCTCCAATGGCCCCCTCCTCCTCCTCCACTTGTACCCGAGCCCAGCTGGCCATCGCCCTCATCGCCGCCGCGCTGTGCAATGCGGCCCTCCTCGTCGTGGTCGACGCCGGCTACCCCCGCGGCGGGGACTACCGGGCGCAGTTCCTGTTCCAGCAGAACGCGGCGCGGGCGGCGATGGGGCTGCCGGCGCTGAGGTGGGACGAGCGGGTGGCGGCGTACGCGCGGTCGTACGCCGAGTCGCGGCGCGGGGACTGCGCGCTGGTGCACTCGTCCGGGCCCTACGGCGAGAACCTCTTCTGGGGCAGCGGCACGGGCTGGGCGCCGGCGCAGGCCGTGGGGGCGTGGCTGGCGGAGCGGCCCCGGTACGACTACTGGAGCAACCGCTGCAGCGGCGGCATGTGCGGGCACTACACGCAGATCGTGTGGCGCGGCAGCACCCGCGTGGGGTGCGCCATGGTCGAGTGCTACGCCGGCCGCGGCACCTTCATCACCTGCAACTACGACCCGCCCGGCAACTACGTCGGCATGCGCCCATACTGAATACCGATGGCCGGCCGGTGCAGCCGCCGTCGCACGTTGCCGCTCCGCCTCGCCGGTCTTCTTCACATTCACAGCCCCGTTGCCGGCCGGCCAGCGCGTGCGGCGATGCGGCGCGGCGTAGCACTATCTTGCTGTCCCATTCATTGTTGCTCATCGAGAGTTCAAGACGAATCGATGGCGATGCCACGAGTGTACAAAATATTTTTTACTGCTATACTACTGGTACTGCATTCTAAGTATTTATCCTTGCCAAAATATATACTCCCGTTGTGGTTACGAAACATAATCTGAAATGAATCGTGAGCTACGTATTTGACTGCTCTGTCTCAAATAAAAAAAAGGCATTCCTCCCTTTGCTCTTGGCGTCTCGATTGTACTCGTATGCTTGTAAAAATGACAACATTGTTCTCAAACAGAAGAAGAAGAAGACAGCATGAGCTGCTGAGGCAAAAAAGTCCACTTTTTGGGGTGGCTTTTAGGTGGCTGGATGGATTCCTTCCTGCTGAGGAGCTGTAGAAGTGAGCTGTGTACGTGAGCATGCAATGCATAGTCGAGGCTGGCTGGCTAGCGCATGTGCCACCTTGCGAGGATGGATTGGAGGGCGACGGTCGACAGAGCCTGGGCCTCCTGCTCTGCTCTCCCAGGTCCAGGCGTGCGATGCGTCATGGGCAGGGGCAGCAGTTGGAATCCGATGCTGCGGTCCGGTGCGGCCCCGCGCCTCCTTCAATTCCCCTCCAACTCCGCGGTGCCACGCCAAGTTGCAACCCCCGCGCATTCATCTCGCTGTACATGCGCGTGACCGCTGCAACCCTCGCCGGCGACCACGGAGTCTCTCGGCCGGCCGGCCGGCGCCACGGCGTGTGCGGGCCTCCGTCGAGTCGGAGCCGGCTGCTAGTGGCGGAGTATCATATGCGGGTCAAAGACGGAGGGATCCCATTCCCGGAGGAGCGAGAGGACGGTCAAGGTCTCGGCTGGGGCTTGGGGATCGAGGATGTTGCAGTGCAGTGCAGGTCGTGTGGCAAATGTCAACAAAGGCGCAGCGTGCGTTGGGTAGAGCGCTGCAGACTTGACAAAGGAGTGTGCATGTGCTCGCGCGCTTGCAATTGCAAGTGGCAGGGTCGTCCGCTGAGTCGCTCCCCGGCTCCTCCCAAGGCACGGTTGGGACATGTGCCCGTAATTGGACATGGGCTATGGGCATGGGCGGCCCGGCCCAGGCCCGGCTCTGGCTTGCAGCCCGAAAGATGTGAAGGAGCCTAAACTACGAACGGCAGGAGGAGAACTCGGTTTGGGGCAACTGATTCCATTGATTGGAATAGTTGCTATAAATAGCCTTACAAACAGCTCATGTCTTGCACAAGAAGAATAGCAAGATCAGGCCGAGATCTGTTAGAGATATCCACAATATCTAAACAATAATTAGGCTATCTGTTAACACCCTGCCGGCGCTAGGCAAAACACATAGACTGGACCGGAATGACTGAAACGACGCCGTAGGGAGTCCTTTGGTCATGATATCAGCCAGCTGCTGAGTAGTAGGCACATGAACGACCCGAAGTTCGCCGAGAGCCACCTTCTCGCGCACAAAGTGAATGTCTAACTCAATGTGCTTCGTTCGTCGATGATGAACTGGATTGGTAGACATGTACACCGCTGAGATATTATCACAAAAGACCACCGTGGCTTTGGAGGGAGGTGAACCGAGCTCATCGAGGAGTTGCCTGAGCCATACACAATCAGCAACGGCATTGGCAACAGCATGATACTCAGCCTCGGCGCTCGAGCGCGAGACACTGGGTTGGCGCTTGGAAGACCAGCTCACGAGAGCACCGCCAAGATAAACACAGTAGCCGGAGGTAGAGCGCCGTGTGTCCGGGCAGCCTGCCCAGTCCGCATCCGAGTAAGCGACGATGTCGAGTGAAGAGGAGCTGTGGAGCAGGAGACCGGAGCTCGTAGTGCCGCGGACGTATCAGAGAATACGTTTGACGATGGCGAGATGACCGTCACGCGGATCGTGCATGTGTAAGCAGACTTGCTGCACGGCATATGCAAGATCATGACGCGTCATGGTCAAGTATTGAAGGGCACTGGCGAGGCTTCGGTACTCGGAGGGATCGGCAACCGGGTCACCAGCGTCGGCGGCAACCTTGGGAAGGGTGTCGACAGGCGTGGTGGCGGTCTTACACTGCAACATGCCGGCGCGCTGGAGGATCTCCTCGGCGTACTGCTCCTGACTGAGGAAGAAGCCACGAGACGTACGACGCACACGGATCCCGAGGAAGAAGTGCAAGGGCCCCAGGTCCTTCATTGCGAACTCGACCATGAGTTTGGCAATGAGATCGTGGAGCAGTGTCGAGGAGGAAGCCGTCAAGACGATGTCGTCAACATATAGCAGGAGATACGCCACGTCAGTTCCCCGCCGTAGTATGAAGAGCGAAGCGTCAGAACGAGAGGCGGTGAAGCCAATGGTGACGGCGAAGGTGGCGAAGCGCTGAAACCACGCGCGCGGTGCTTGCTTCAAGCCATAGAGAGACTTGACGAGCTTCCAGACGTGATCCTTGCGATGAGCATCGACAAAACCGGCCGGCTGGTAGCAGTAGACCTGTTCGTCGAGGATGCCGTTGAGGAAGGCATTCTTCACGTCCAACTGGTGCACAAGCCAGTTACGGGAGGACGCGAAAGTAAGCACAGTGTGAATCGTTGCCGGTTTGACGACCGGCGAAAAAGTTTCGCCATAGTCGACACCAGGACGTTGGGCAAAACCACGAACGACCCAGCGTGCCTTGTACCGCTCGAGGGAGCCGTCCTCGCGGGTCTTGTGCCGGAAGACCCATTTGCCGGTGACGACGTTGGTGTGGGGAGGCCGAGGGACCAACATCCAGGTGGTGTTCGACGAGAGGGCGTCGAATTCCTCCTGCATCGCCTGGCGCCAGTTGGGGTCGCGGAGAGCTTCCCGGACGGAGGATGGGAGGGGCGACACCGTCGTGGTGGCGACAAGTCCGTAGCGAGGGTTCGGCTTGAAGACGCCATGCCGAGCGCGAGTGACCATGCGGTGGCGGGGAGGCGACGAAGCAGGCGCCGAGCTGGAAGGCGCGGCGTCAGGCGTCAGGGACGCGGAGCCACGGGCAGCGCGGACGTCCGGCGTCAGGGACGCAGAACCGTGTGCCGAGGAAACCGAGCCACGGGCCGAAGAATCTGAGCCGCGGGCCGAGCCGCGGGCTGAGCCGGCGTCGGGCGTCAGGGACGCGGAGCCGCGAGCTAGCGTCAGAGACGTGGAGTCGCGAGCTGAGGAGGCCGAGTCGCGGGCCGTGGATGGTGAAGAAGAGCGGCCCAAGGACGATCCGCGCGGGAACGGGCTGCATGGCCCGTTACTGTGGCATGCAGGGGGCGCCACATGATCGTCGTAAGCCGGAGGAGTAGCATCGTGGCTGTCGCGTGATGGAGATGCCGGGGCGATGCTGAAGTCCAGGGAGCTGAAAGGAAACACTTTTTCCACAAAGGTAACATGCCGTGAGAAAATAATGCGCCGAGTCAGTGGATCATAGCAGCGATACCCTTTGCGCCCGTCCGGATAGCCGAGAAAACACAAGGAGTAGAACGGGGTGCGAGTTTGTGAGGTGCGGTGGCAGTAAGATTGGGATAGCACAGGCAGCCAAACACGCGAAGAGACTTAAAATCGGGGGCACGACCGTGAAGAAGCTCGTAGGGAGTGGTAATGATGTTGGCTGTGCATGGGCGGCGATTGAGAAGGTATGTGGAGGTGGCGAGAGCCTCAGCCCACCATGGGTATGGCATGGATGCATGTATAAGGAGAGTGCGGACACCATCATTGAGTGTACGAAGGATACGTTCGGCCTTGCCATTTTGTTGGGAGGTGTATGGGCAGGTGAGGCGAAGAAGAGTTCCATGGGCGGTAAATAGAGCACGGTTTGCAGTGTTGTCGAATTCTCGTCCATTGTCGGTCTGAAAAGCTTTAATGGAGGATGAGAACTGCGTGCGAACATATGCATAGAACGCCACAAGAAGAGCATGAACTTCAGACTTATTACGAATAGGAAACATCCAAGTGAAGTGGGTAAAGTCATCCAATATAACAAGATAATATTGAAAACCTGAGATGCTTAATACAGGACTAGTCCATAAATCGCAATGACAAAGCTCAAAAGCAGCAGATGTTTTGGTGGTAGAGGAAGCAAAAGGGAGTCTAGTGTGTTTGCCCAAACGACATGCATCGCAGTGCGTGGGTAAACTTTTATTACAACTGAATTTGAAATATTTGGATGCATTGGCCAAAGCTTCAACGCCGGGGTGTCCAAGCCGCTGATGCCACAAAGTTGCAGAGACGGTGGCGAGGAAGCATTGGGGCGTCTGCACGAAGGGGTAGAGGTCGCCGGTGGAGTTACATCGGTGAATAACCCGTCCCGTTGCCAAATCCTTGATAGAGAAACCAAAAGGGTCAAATTCAATGGAAATAAAATTATCACGTGTAAAAGCACGGACATACACTAGATTTTTGATGAGTTTAGGAGAAATAAGAATGTTCAGAAGGGAGAGAGGGCGAATGGGTGTTCGAAAGTGAACGGAACCAGTACCGGTGATAGGAAGAAAGGAGCCATCACCGACAACGATATGAGAAGGAAAATTGGGAGGGCGAGGGGAGAGTGGTATACCGGAACCGGAGCCCATGTGAGAGGAAGCACCGTTGTCGAGGACCCACTCGCTGCCTTGTCCCGCTTACGCTTGAAGGGCCATCTGGTTCAGCGCGGCGATGAGGGCCGACTGATCCCACTGTGGCGGAGGGCAGCCGGAGGAGCGGCCGGCGCGGCGTGGACGGCGAGGCCGTGGGGAGCGGCCGCGGTAGGCGGACGTGCGCCGGGAGCGGCCCCGAGGATGCCGGGACCCGCCCAGGCCTGGAACGTGCCAGCGAGGGTAGGTGCAGGCGGGTGCGGAGCAGGTGAACGCGTGCCCATGGCGGGAGGGGCGAACGAAGCCGAGGCGCTGGGAGCGGCCCCCTTCTTCTTTTTCTTCTTGCCCTGACCGGGAGCGGTGGGAGGGCCGGCGTGGGGAATGCCCGCACCATAGAAGCCCGCTGGCGTCGGGTTGAAGTAGGGAGGCGAAGCAGGGTTGGTGTAGGCCGGCATGGGAGCGCCGGCGGCCTGAAACGCGAGATGCGCCTGGGCGAGGAGTGCGTTGTGGGCGACGATGCGAGCACGGCGGCCGAGGCGCCGCTCTTCCAGGTGCAGGAAGTTGCGGAGCTTGATGAAGGACGGCAGGCGACCGCGCTGTGACGCCCCCGATTTGACCGTACACTAATCATGCACGCAAATGTGTACGATCAAGATCAGGGACTCACGGGAAGATATCACAACACAACTCTAAAACATAAATAAGTCATACAAGCATCATAATACAAGCCAGGGGCCTTGAGGGCTCGAATACAAGTGCTCGATCACAGACGAGTCAGCGGAAGCAACAATATCTGAGTACAGACATAAGTTAAACAAGTTTGCCTTAAGAAGGCTAGCACAAAAGTAGCAACGATCGAAAAGGCAAGGCCTCCTGCCTGGGACCTCCTAACTACTCCTCGAAGCCGAACTCCATGTAGAATCATCCTCGGGATCTCTAGCTCCTGGACTCCAGCATCTGGTTGCGACAATCCGGTATAGAAAAAGGGAAAAGAGGGAGAAAAGCAACCGTGAGTACTCATCCAAAGTACTCGCAAGCAAGGAGCTACACTACATATGCATTGGTATATGTGTAAAGGGGCATATCGGTGGACTGAACTGCAGAATGCCAGAATAAGAGGGGGATAGCTAGTCCTGTCGAAGACTACGCTTCTGGCCATCTCCATCTTGCAGCACGTAGAAGAGAGTAGATTGAAGTCCTCCAAGTAGCATCGCATAGCATAATCCTACCCGGCGATCCCCTCCTCGTCGCCCTGTTAGAGAGCGATCACCGGGTTATATCTGGCACTTGGAAGGGTGTGTTTTATTAAGTATCCGGTTCTAGTTGTCATAAGGTCAAGGTACAACTCCGGGTCGTCCTTTTACCGAGGGACACGGCTATTCGAATAGATAAACTTCCCTGCAGGGGTGCACCACATAACCCAACACGCTCGATCCCATTTGGCCGGACACACTTTTCTGGGTCATGCCCGGCCTCGTAAGATCAACACGTCGCAGCCCCACCTAGGCTCAACAGAGAGGTCAGCACGCCGGTCTAAACCTATGCGCGCAGGGGTCTGGGCCCATCGCCCTATGCACACCTGCACGTTGCGTACGCGGCCGGAAGCAGACCTAGCCCCCTTAATACAAGCGCGAGCTTACGGTCCAATGCGGCGCGCGCCACTCAGTTGCTGACGTCAAAAGAGCTTCGGCTGATACCACGACGTCGGGATACCCATAACTACTCCCACGTAGATGGTTAGTGCGTATAGACCAAATGGCCAGACTCAGATCAAATACCCATAACTCGTTAAGTGTGTTAAGTATCCGCGAACGCCGACCAGGGCCAGACCCACCTCTCTCCTAGGTGGTCTCAACCTGCCCTGTCGCTCCGCCATAAAGTAACAGTCGGGGGCCGTCAGGAACCCAGGCCCACCTCTACCGGGATGGAGCCACCTGTCCTTTCAGCCCCCTCATCAGCATCACTTGCGGGTACTCAACGAGCCGACCCGACTTTAGTCACCACATGTGTCATGTATATAAAGTATATAGTATATACCCGTGATCACCTCCCGAAGTGATCACGGCCCAGTAGTATAGCATGGTAGACGGACAAGAGTGTAGGGCCACTGATGGAACACTAGCATCCTATACTAAGCAGTAGGATTGCAGGTAAAGGTATCAACAGTAGAAGCAAGGGCAGGCTATGCATCAGTATAGGATTAACGGAAAGCAGTAACATGCTACACCACTCTAATGCAAGCAGTATAGAGAAGAATAGGCGATATCTGGTGATCAAGGGGGGGCTTGCCTGGTTGCTCTGGCAAGTAGGAGGGGTCGTCGACTCCGTAGTCGAACTGGGCAGCAGCAGGGTCGGTCTCGTAGTCTACCCGAGAGAAGAGGGGGAAGAAACAGTAAATACAATGCAACCATAAGCATGACGATGCGTGACATGACAATGAGCGGTGCTAGGTGTGTCCTAACGCGACAGTAGGTGGTACCGGTGAAGGGGGGGAACATCCGGGAGGTATTCCCGATGTTTCGCGTTTTCGGACAGACGGACCGAAGGGTGAAAGTTGCTAGTTCGATAGGTTAGGGAGGTGTGGTGGACGAACGGACTGCGTATTCGGATTCGTCTCGTCGTTCTGAGCAACTTTCATATAGAAAACATTTTCATCCGAGTTACGGTTTAAAAGATATGAATTTTCAAAGTTTATTTGAATTTCTGGAATTATTTAAATTAAGCAAAATGAATTATGACGTCAGCATGAGGCAATGCTGACGTCAGCGGGTCAACAGAGCGGCTGACCAGGTCAAACTGACCAGTGGGCCCCACCTGTCATAGACAGTGGGTTAACAGAAGATTAAACTAATTAATTTTTAGTTAATTAACTACTGGGCCCACCTGTCAGTGAGTGATTAGATTAATTAATTAGTTTTAATTATAAAAACATTTTTCTTTTCTCTTTTTTTTAATTTTGCGACGGGGCCCGCATGTCAGTGGTGGGCCTGCCCAGTCAGCACGTTGACTGGGTTGACCCAGTCAACGGGGCCCACGGGGCCCTCTGGCAGCGGCACTGGGGTGGCCCCAGGCCAGCCACGTCGGCGGCCGGCGCCGGAGCGACTCCGGCGACCAAAACAGCGGCGGCCCGTCGCCGGAGTTGGCCGGAATCGCGCTACGGGGCTCGGGGAGGAGCGGGGCTAGGCCCATTCGAAAGAGCTCGCAGCGCCGCATCCAGTGGTGGCCGGGGCTTCGCCGGACTTGGCCGGAATCGGCGCCGGCGAGCGGCGGGGGCGGCGGCGCGCACGGGTGCCCGACGGAAACGAGGCTACGGCGGGCTATCGAGCAAGCGGAGGGGCTGGGGGGCATCTACGCGAGGTGGGGAGTGCAACGGGCTTGAGCCCGTGACCAAAAGGTCACCGGAGCCTTGCCGGCGGCGAGCTCCGCGGCGCGGCGTTCGGGCGCGCGTGGGGAAGCAGCTAGGGGGCGCGCGAGAGAGAAAGGACAGGGGAGAAGGGGGAGAGGCTCACTGCGAGGCTGTAGGGAGACGGCAGTGTGCTCGGGGAGGCTCGTCGGAGGCGAAACGGAGCGGCGATCGACGGCGGCCATGCGGGGAAGAAGAGCTCGGGGAGGTCGTTGCAGGGGCTCCGGTCTCCAACGGGCTGCACCAGACGAAGCAGCGGGCGACGGCGGTCCTTGGAGACACCTTGGGGCGGCGAGGTGGGTACGGTGGCCGTGTGAACGACGGTGAACGGCGGCGACCGCGTCGGGCGTGGGGAAGGGAGGAGCGGCGCGGATCTAGGGGGAAAGAGAGAGGCGCAGAGGCCGAGAGGAGAGCGGGGCGAGTGGGAGAGAGGCCCGAGGAGGCGGGGGGGTGCTGGCGCCCTTATCCTCCCCGTCGCCGGCGAGGTGGTGCGGCGGGGACCGGCCCCTGTTCCGGCCCCGGTCGGGGGAACAGGGAAGGGGGCGAGTGGGAGAGGTGGGCTGGGCCGGGGGTCGGCCCAGTTGGGCCAGGGGTCTAGTGGGGGGGGGGCTTCTCCCTTTTCTTTTTCTTTTTTCTTTGTTCTGTGTTCTTTTGCATTTCTTTTTATTTGTTTATTTTCTTTTCTGTTTTATTTCATTTAAAAGTATTTAGGTATCTTATAAAAATGTGTTTTCTCCACAATAATTATCAGTGCAATTTCTGGCATGGCCCGAACATTTTTGTTTAAATTTTTGAAAACTTTTATTTTCCACTTTAAATTTAATTGAAGTTTGAATTAGGAGTTTGAAAGGAAATGTGTTTCAAATGTGATCAAGCCCTGTTTAGCAACATGATTAGCTTAATCACAGAGGGTTACTGTAGCATGATTCTCGGGGTGTCACACGCGCGTCACGTGCGGGACGGCGTGCTGCACCTGCTCGTTGAGGCCGCGGAGGACGTTGTGGACGAGGTCGCGATCACGGACGCGAGAGGCAAGGTCGCCAAGCATGTCGGCCATCTCCTTCATCTTGGAGGTGTACTCGACGACAGAGAGGTCGCCTTGATTGAAGCCGTGAAACTCGTCGCAGAGGTAGATGGCGCGCGTGTCGCGATTGTCGCGGAAGACGCTGCGGATGGCGCGCCAAAGAGAGATGGCGGTGGCGTTGCGCGGCTCCACGATCGCCAGAGTGGAGGCCGTGACCGTTGCGTCGTACCACGAGACGATGGCGAAGTCGTTGAGCGCCCAGTCAGAGGTGCCCTGGGCGGGGGAGCCGTCAATGTGATCCCGAAGCCCGAACTTGGAGAGGGCGGTGAGGAATTGGCGGCTCCAGATGCCGTAGTTCTCCTTCTCACAATCCAACGTGACGAGGATGTGGTCACGGATGCGGAGAGCCTGCAGCTGCGGGGTGGGAAGGGTTTGAGTTGCGACGGGGATGCCGAACTGTTCGAAGACATCGTCGTCGGAGTCCGAGGAGGCGGAGGTGTAGCCGAGCGAGCTCATGGCAGCGGGAGGGGAGGTGGCGGCGGAAGCTGGAGAGGATACGATGCGATCTAGGTATCTGATACCATGAAGGAGCCTAAACTACGAACGGCAGGAGGAGAACTCGGTTTGGGGCAACTGATTTCATTGATTGGAATAGTTGCTATAAATAGCCTTACAAACAGCTCATGTCTTGCACAAGAAGAATAGCAAGATCAGGCCGAGATCTGTTAGAGATATCCACAATATCTAAACTATAGTTAGGCTATCTGTTAACAAGATGCTTGGGGTCGGGCTTTTGGGCTTTTATTTTCTGGTGTTTGGTTTTGGGTCGGGCTTTCAGGGTATTGGGCCGGGTTCGGGTCTGAGAAAAGAGCAATTCTCAAGCTTTTGGTGTGTTTTGAAGATGAGGATTTTGCAAGCGGGAAAAGATTCCCTTCAACCAACGGATTCTTGCCGCTCATCGACCACATCCCTCGCGTGCCGCGTATCCTATGGGGCATTGCCATCACTGTATCTCCTTGTGCTTATATCTCCAGCTCTCTGCTCCCGAGCAAACTCAGCCACTCGTCCACCTCATCTTGATCCCTTTCTCCTCTCGCCCGATTCAGGGGGAGGCAGCTGCGCGCCCGATCCGCTCCGGCCAACGCCTCTCCTTGCCGCCAGAGCTCCCTCCGATCGCCTCGCTCCCGCGTCGCCTTAGCCTCCTTCCTATTGCCCTCCAGCAAGCTCTCGTCCGCCTTCCCTCGGCCTCTCGTCTTTTCCAGTTCATCTTTCGTTGAAAAAAATTCCGCAACACCAGCAGAGTTGCAAATTTCCTCCCGCAACACCATGTATGTTGCAAAACAAAAGTAAGACGAAAACAAAAAAAAAATCCGCAACACCACCTCTATTGCAAAATTTCTCCCGTAACATCATCTATGTTGCAAAAAAAAAGTAAAGATGAAAAAAGAAAATCTGCAGCACCACCGTAGTTGCAAATGCTTCTGCAACAAGATCTATCTCTGTTGTAGACCACAAAGTCTCTGTTTCGGGCGAAAATAATGCTGCGGTATGCACCTCGCTGGAGAGATCCGACGGCTATTGTTACTTAATCCAGTGCCCCCTCATTTCCTCTCTAATCTTTTTCGCTATGAACCAGTGTTTTCGAAGAACTTCTTGCTTGGAGTGTGTACTACTAGTACTACGTCTTTAGCTAAGGCCTAAGGGATACTAGATCAAAGCTGGTCTAGGTCGGAGCTGCCAATGTGATTTTATTCTCATACCTGCCTGCACATGGATGTTGAGTACTATAGTCTTTTACATTGCGGCAGTTGTATCCCTCATGCCCTTCCGCTTCATTATTCAC
This sequence comes from Aegilops tauschii subsp. strangulata, assembly GCF_002575655.3. Classification (NCBI taxonomy): domain Eukaryota; kingdom Viridiplantae; phylum Streptophyta; class Magnoliopsida; order Poales; family Poaceae; genus Aegilops; species Aegilops tauschii. The sequence continues at coordinate 458,515,926 of NC_053040.3, forward strand.
GTCTGTCAAAGAAAAAAGAAAGCAGCTAGCATATGCGTACCTAAGGAAGATGCCCTTACCATAAATTTGTCAAACCTTTAATCTCTTGTGCGCTGAAATGCTTCGAGCTGTTTCGTTTGTCCACGCCCCATAAAAAATTGTAAGAGAAACGCAAGAAGACATCATCCATGTTGCCCAAGCATGATCCCATTACCAGCCCCCCTTTATTTGTGTTCTTTTTTGGGGCTGCATCCTGACATTGGCACGTCCAAATATGCCTGCACGATCAGGTGACATCCCATTTAAATAGACAGGCTACACGGCATTCAAACATCATAGTTAAAAACTGTACTGCTACTTCGCCGGTGCGGCCGCCGTCCAATCTAGCGTAGATGATGCTCACGTTAAACATGGTGAGGTGCTGCCATGGAGCAAATAATATACCTACGTGATGTTGTATATGTCGCGGCCGAGCTTGATCTCCTTCCATGTGATGCGAGGAATAAGTGAAATACTCCCTCCGTTTCATAATATAAGAACGTTTTTGACACTACACTAGTGTCAAAAACGTTCTTATTATGAGACAGAGGAAGTACTGAATAGCCGCCTAGCAAGCGAGTATGGTCTCATGATCACGTCGTCGCTCCATCTCACATAGGCAGTGAGGAACATGCATGGACGGAGCAGCAACGACTTTAACTGCCACCAGGCGCGCACAAGCTCACATGCATGGACGCAGCCTCGTAGCGGCAGGAGAAGATGATAAAATGGAACGAAGAAGTTATTGATCTCTGCCCAATGAAAGTGCCCACACAAAAGCATCTCCACCGGCAATTCATAAATTTTCTCTCGCATCCATTTGTGGACAGAAGGATCGGTCCACGGACACGGATGCGGGAGGCCGTCATCCAACCGTAGTATGCATATGTCCGTTAGCAAATTTATAAATGTACGTTAATCCACATAATGCGTCGGATCACATCCACGCTAAATCACATCCCCGATTACAACAAAAATGAGGCAAATATGCTTAGTTTTTTACATGTCTGAATGCAAAAGAACATCACCCCGACAGTCCGGATATTTCTGCCCTACCGGATCGGCAATCCTACAAGCTGCTCCCCCATCAAGGAGGTGTCGTCGCGGCCGCGCAGGCAGCCTCCGCGTCCGCGTCCGCGTCCGCCTCCGCCTCATCCTCATCTTCCTCCAACTCATCTTTCTACCGCTCCAATATCTGGTAGCGGACGGATTGCACGATAGTTCTAGCGTCGATATTCAAAGAGTCGATATGCAAGGTCAACATCTTGGCGTCCTCCGCATTGGCGACGATCTTCACCCTCTTTTTCCTCGAGCGCGGCCTTCTTTTCCTCGAGAAGTAAACCCGTGCCTCCACGAGAAGTAAATCCGTGCCTCTCGCGGAAGGACAAAAAAAAGAAAATATTGTTTTTTCTTTTTCTGAGAGGCACGGCCATGCCTCTCGCGTAAGCAAATCTGTGCCTCCACGAGAAGTAAATATGTGCCTCTCGTGAAACAAACAAAAATATATCTTTTTTCCCTTTTGCGAGAGGCACGGCTGTTCCTCTGGCATAAGCAAATTCGTGCCTCCACGAAAAATAAATATGTCCCTCCCATGAAAGGGAAAAACATGTTTTTTTCATTTGCGAGAGGCACAGTTGTGCGTAAGCAAATCCGTGCCTTCACGAGAAGTAAATATGCCCCTCACATGAAATGAAAAAAAAATCCCTTTTACGAGAGACACGGTCGTACCTCTCGCATAAGTAAATTCATGCCTCCACCAGAAGTAAATCGGTGACTCTTGCGGAAGAGGAAAAAACATGTTTTTTCATGCCAATTTTTTTAGTCTAAAATTTAAGAAAAACCCGAGAGGAAACCGAAAAACCGAAAAAGAAAGCATCTAAAAGCCGAAAACGTATACAAAAAATAAAGAAAAACCAAAGGGAGCGCGCAGTGAAGAGAAAGCCAAGTGGCGGCGGTTGAGAGGTTTTGAGAGGGGGGTGGGCCTCCGGTACTCTTCATTGTTGCTGCCTAAGGCCTACTTCTGATATCGGCCTTACTCTGTGGTGGACCAAAGGATAGAGCAGCCCTTTTAACCTAAATACTTGACAGTGCGCACGCATTGCTTGACAATCGCGAGCAGCCGCGCTACGCGACAAGCTAACCGCATGCATGTGGAAGAATATTGTAACACGGTAGCACTTTTTGGTTTGTCTAGTATTAGTACTATACACAGTAGGAATGGTGGATGTGTACAAACATTTAATTGGGTTTAGAAACTTTTTAAAAAATCATATCTTTCAAACCGTGCGTCGGAATTCAGATTCGTTTTCACCATTGGGATCCTTGTGATGGGATCGTTGAAAATAGACCCCGCATGGGTATGTTTTGACAAATTTTTTCCGATGCCAACTTTGGTACTATATGGTGCAAGTCTATTACTACATGGTGCAAATTTCATACTACATAGTGCAACTTTTTGCAAAACCAATTGTAGACTTGCATGATGCAACTTCCTATGAGGTTGTAACCTACCATTCATGACAACCAACTTTTTAAGTTGTGCAACTAGGCTACTATCCCGACCTACTACCTAGTAGTGTACGTGCAACTTCTCTACTCGTGGATGTGTAGTTTTTCACTATTGACACACCCTACCAATCTACCTTACCAGCGATATGTGCAACTTAGTCTGTTGTTCTAGCCAACTGCCTAGTAGTCAATGTGCAACTCCTCCCCCTTCCTATTTGTGAATGTGTGGTTGTAGTTGGCAGAGGCAACATACGGAGTTGCACATAGTCTGCTAGGCAGTTGGCCGGTCAACCGATGAAGTTGCACATCACGCTGGCAAGGGATAGTCATGGGAATATGTACATCCACTGGCAGGGAAAAAATTACACATCAACTACTAGTCAGTTGGCCTGGGCAATAGGGAAGTTGCACATTTCTATTATGGGGTAGGTTGGGGTGGAGGTGCCATCGGCGAAAGCACATCTCCGCAGAGCTGCACACCGCCGTTCGCATATTCGCACACGCCCGGCTATGGGTTGAAGACTCGTTCGCATAGTCACACGCGTGGCCGCGGAGGTGCATACTCTCATCGGCATAATAGCTCACGCATGACCGTGGAAGTTGCACTCACGCGGTGGCATAGTCGTGCACGCAGGACCGCGAAGCTGCACATCTTACTAGATAGTTGGCCAGGGCAGAATACAATGTTGCACATTTTATAATGTAGTTGATCAGGGCAGCAGACAATGTTGCACATCTTACTAGTAGGGGTAGTCTGGGCGGAGGTGCTATCAGTGAAAACCGCAAGTCCACGGATAGGATTAAGTTGCACATCGATTGTAGGTAGTTGCGCATCGATTGCTAAAGAGTTGCACCAACTAGAGATTAAATTGCGCACAAACTAGTTCGTCGAAACAATACCCATGTAGGATCTAGTTTCAAACAACATCTCATGACCATTCATATGGAAAGGGGATGTTAATTCTAAGAATTATAACTTTTTCTAAAAAGATTAAAACCAAATTACATGCGTTCATATTTGTTCGCATCATTAAAACCACATGTCCACTGGTAGGAAGAAATTTGCACATCAACTATCAGTAGTTGCACATCGACTTCTAGACAGTTGCACCAAACGAGGACTAAGTTGCACATAAAAAGTTTCATCGAAACATACTCATGCGGGATCTAGTTTCGAAGAGCATGTCACGAGGATTCCTACTGTGAAAACGGATTTTAATTTCGATGACAGGTTCAAAAGTTATGGCTTTTTTAAAAAACAAAAATTACTAGATTGTCAACTTCTTTTGTGAACAAGGGAACCAGGTACTTTCCTTTTCCGCCGGCCGCTCCAAAGCTTTACCTGGCGCGTGAGTGCCCACTAGACGCGTCCCCCTTTTAATCGCGTGCCGGGCCGAAATTCCCTGCCCGTGGGCCGGTCCGCACGGCACGGCTTATGAGGACCCAAATCCATCCAAGAGCTCGAGAAGTAATTAAAAAAAAGAACTTCTGCTCGTCTTCTCGGCGGCTGCAACAGCGACCATCGGCCGGCGCCTCTCCGAATCGCCGGCCATCGATTCAGGCGAGCTTCCCGTTCCCTCCCTTCACTGCAAGCCCAAGTTTGCCGCTTCTATTTCCCAGTTCGTTTCTTGACACTCTCTCTATATTCACGGTCCAACCCTAGCTCAGATGAGCCGCCGCCGTCACCCGCCGTCGCTAGCGCCGGCGGCCCCACTGGACGACGAGGACCTCCTCCGCCTCCATCAGCAGCCATCCTCCCTCGCCCGCGCCTCCTCGGTCTGCACGCGCTGGCGCGGCATCCTCTCCGACCCCCAATTCCTCAAACGCTTCCGCAAACACCATGGAAAACCTCTGCTCCTCGGCTTCTTCGCGGGGCCTGTTTTCAGAGACCACGTCTTCACTCCCGTCCCGGACTCGCCCGACCGCATCCTTGTCGCACGCTTCTCCATGACCATGCCACAGAGCCACAACCCCTTCGACCGCTGGGACTTGGTCGGCTGCCGCCACGGCCTCGCCGTCCTGATCAACAAGTGCCGGAAGGAGGTTGTCGTATCGGATCCCCTAACCGGCCGGCAGCAGTGCGTGCGTTTTCCACCGGGGCTCTGCGACGCCCTATGGGGGATTTTTTGTGACTGGCACGGAGCGGTGCTGTGCGCTGACGGCGAAGATGGGCATGTGCATGGCGATTGCCTATCGAGCCCGTTCAAATTGATCTTGATACGCAACGAAGACATGCGGACATTCGGCTCTCTCTACGACTCGGTGTCTCGTGTTTGGGGAAATATTTTCTCGGCGACTACAAATAGTATTTGTAGTATAAGGTCCAGCATTCTTGCCGGGAATGCACTTTGCTGGTTGATTTCGGGAGGTGCTGTCCTTGTGTTTGATTTGGAAATGCAGAACCTTAGCGTGATCGAGAAGCCAGCAGAAAACCATGTTATCACTAGCTGGTGTTTGCAGCTAGTATGGATGGAGGATGGCGGACTTGGCCTCGCTGTTTTGTCGGAGCTGACTGTCCAATTATGGGTGAGGAAATCTAACCATGATGGTTTTGTCGGATGGGTGTTGCTGCAGAAAACCATTCCACTGGAGGGGATGTTTAAACGGAGAATGTGTAGTGACCGCACTCTTTGTGGGGTATGATGAGGACACAAATGTGATTGTTCTGACTACCATGATTGGCAACTTCATGCTCCAACTTGACTCGATGCAGCTCAAACATATTGTTGAAAGAAACAACATATGTTTCGACACCTTTTGGCCCTGTTTGGTTCGGCTATGGATTTCTAAAAGCAGATGTGAAAAATCTGATGTGGAAAAACAGCTGTGGAAAATCTGATATGAAAAGGATGTAGGTCATTTGGCAAACCAACTGATACAACTTTTTCAGATTTTGGCCCACAGCGGAATCAGATTTTGGAAAGCACGTCCTGGCCTGCTTCCGCTTTTGGTTCAGATTTTGACAGCGGATTTTTGGGATCGGATTCTGCTGGGTTCGCCCTTTGGTTCAGATTCTGCTGCGCGGTAGCGGAATCCGTCGATAAAAGCTGAACCAAACAGGGCCTTTATCCCTACACGAATTTCTACACTGCAGGTAAAATACCTACCTATCTACATTTCAAAAGCAAAAAAGGGGTCCATTTACTTTATTTTGCTGGCCTTCATTTGAGTTACTTTTGGTACTTGATTGCTGAAATATTGTTCATGTGATTAAGGATCAACAAGATACATATATAAAGAATACATTGAGTTATTTGTTTCTTTGTAGGCCCGGCGATCTCACAGTGAAGTAATTTCTTATTATTACTTGGCCCATTAAAGTTAGAACAGGAATATAGTTATTGCTTTGTCGCCTGGCCATTGCTAAATGCTAACTTATGGTTCTGTCCTTGTATTGTTTTTTCATCTGGAAACTGGCAGTAATATCGGTAGTGTGTGTGCTTAAGGATTGATTGCAGATATTTACGAACAGTTCTTCACTAACACATCTTCTCTGAACATGAAAATTTCCATATCATGTCCTTCGTTACTTGGTAATGATTATTATCCTTATTCCTTGCATTTGGGGATATATGTGGCTTCATTTACACATTTCTTTCCTTGTCAGAAAAAATAGCCTTTTGCCGTCAAGTTACATTATTACATCTTAGTATATTACACGGAAAACATAACTGTTTGCAGATGTGACATATATACTATTGATTCAGCTTTTCCATTGGTTTATTGGATTCTTTTGCTTTAGGTAGGAGAATTGCTGGTGGAGATGGTGGAGCTGAAAATGCAAACACATGAGATCTGCTAATGTGCCTAATGTGCTATGTTGGTTGAACAGGTGGTGTAAATTTATCTTTTCTCCATAAAACTTAGATGCCGGAGTTTCTTGCTTTCTACTCCATGAGCCTCTCATGTGCACATTATACAGAAAATATATTGAATGGCTTGATAATCTAGAAAGTTCAGTATTTGCCTCTGATGGAGGCATTGAGTCAACACTAGTGGTTGCCTCGAGAACATGTCAACAGTAGAAGTTGATGGCCCGTAGCGTAAACTACGAACTAAATGTTATACTATTGCTAGGATGATAGCCAGTTTTGGGATGATTCATGTTTGCATATTGTTGTATGACCTCCATAGTGTGGGTTGATGCTTATTATTGCTGTAATCATGCAAAATTATGAGATATACCCTTTTTTCCACTCTACATGTATGAGATATAACTTGACCTGCTTCTTCGTGGGTGAGTTGTATAAATTGGTTTTGACAGATGGCATTTGTTGTTCTGCAGGTATTTGGAGTTTTCTTCGGTTTGTTGAGGCGCAGAAATGCGGAGATGGCTCTTTTGCTGTATGCCCTTCCGCTTTTGTGTGTTGTGGCTGCTATTGTGGCCGGCACTGACGTTGACAATATATGGAGCAGTATGTAGGTTCTTCCGCTTTGTATGATGCGTCCTGTGAAGTGGACTTGTAGGATTTAGTATGTAATTCGCTAACTTCTCTGAATTACAACTATCTACTAATATTTTCAGGGACTATTAATCCGGTTGCATGCCTAGATAGTGTTTGTGGAGTTGCTTCTGTTAGTGCCTGGATCTGTCAGTGTATTAACACCTTGTGGTTCATTTGCTTTATGTCTCAATAACGCGGGCCTTTATATTTTTGGAATGCATAACATTGCATTTAACTGGTCGAAAGAGCTAAATCACTCTCCACTAAAGATGAGGCACATGTCAGTTACCTAAAAAACTGGACTCGTTTATCCTCTTGCTGCCCATTGCTGCAAGGGCTTGAGCAATAGCATCACATTTTCATGGACAGTACAGGACTCTGGAAATTCAAAAAAATGCAGTCTAGCAAAAGCCTTCACGTCTTCAAAAATCACACACGGGGGCGACAAATCAGAGCTTTCAGCTTCCACACCTCACCGGAGGTCTCCATTTTTGCCTATGCACCATCTTCTCTTCTTTGTTTGATTTCGACAGTTTTAGGAACTCTGTTGTCGGGTGTTTGATCGATAATCCACGCTGCTTCTCCTGTTTTTTTTGCCCTACCCCTTCTCTGATTTTTTGGTGTTCATTCCACCGTGTGCACAACAACACTATAATGGTCATCCTCCTTCATGCTGCAGATTTTTTTTTCATCACCTCTCTAGCATTTACTTTGGGGCTAAGGTGCACTCTTTGTTCTTCCAATCCACATTCGCTCCACACTTGCTTCACTAATTACAGTTTGCGCTTGAAAAACAGATGTACAGAGTCTTCAAAATCCCCGCCGCATAGGAAACAGTTTGGATTGATATCCCCCTGTTCGATTGAGTTTGATCTCAGCGGCCAGTGTGCCAACCTCCAAGGGAAGTGCATTATCCTGTTTGGAACAGTTAACTTTCAGATACAGGGCCAAGGTGGAGGCTTTTCAGCAACGCTGGACCTAGAGGGGCACCCAGTGGTTTGCCAGAAAATAATAAAAGAGGGGCACCCAGTGTACTATTAAGGTTTTATATCTTCGGTATAGAGCCTGTAAGCAAATTTCACCAAGAAAAGCCCATTTTTGTCATAGTGCCAATTAAAGTGAGTCTTCAAAATTCACCCCCGTAGGAATCGTTTTTTTCTTCACTGCAACATCTTCCCCGTGGGCGGGCAGACGAGGATGGAGCACATCTCTTTATCAAGTGCAAATATGTAAAAGAAGTTTGGCGACAGTTGGCTATGGAGGAACATAGAGTAAACTTGGAGAAAATCACATCGGTCCATGACATGTTTGATTATCTCTGGGAACTGGAGGAGGGAAGAGGATCATGGTGCTAACCTTTTGGTGGCTATGGTGGAGTAACAGGAATAAATTGAGAGAGGGTGAGCTACCTCTTACTGCAACAGATGTTGTGCAGAGAACAAAGTGTTGTGTCCTTGAATATCAACAGATTTACCTTGCACCACCGAAGAAGATTCCCATGGATGCATGGAGGCCGCCGGAGGGGGACACGATAAAGATCAATTTGGATGGGTCACTCATTCCTGGCGAGGAATATGCGGGCTGGGGGCTGGTAGCGCGGACGGCTGAAGGTCAAATTGTTGCTGCTCGTGCGGGCTGTCAGGACAATGTGCGAGATGTTTTTGCAGCTGAGGCAATTGCCTTGTCCCAGGCCGTTTATCTTGCGGCTGACCTGGGAATGGTACGAGTCAGACGCTTCGGCTTATGCGGCGGTTATTGAGGACACGAAATTTCAGTTGAAAATGTGGTTCTCCTCTCATGTAATATCTGTGTGTCGCCGCTCGGCAAATTGTGTAGCCCATGAACTTGCTAGTCTGGGCCGTTTATGTGTGTCGCACCACTGTATGCAGTGGGACTCAGATGTACCAGCCGTCGTGGCTGATCGTGCTTTGGCTGATATTGGCCAGCACTGTTAAGTTAAAGCTATTGCTTGCCTAAAAAAAACATCTTCCCTCCCAAAGCTTTGTTGTTCCACTAGGTCATTTCCCCACTCTTTTTTGACAGGGCAAATAAGCACAGAAACATTGTTCAGCAAGTTCATGCCCCTCACAGTCACCGGTTTCAAGTTCCTCTTATGAGCAGGGTAGTCACGGATCGCTCCACATGTTTATTCTCTCCCCTGTACCTAAGATGCTCCTCCATGTATAAGAGATGCTAGTGCAAGATAAATCCGTTTGAGCGGCACTTAATATAAGACGGAGGGAATAACATTCAACAAATGCTGTCCGCAAAATACTTTGCTCCAAGGACTCGCACAAGGACTTTGGATTTTGGATCATCCTCCATCCCTGTCGCGCTAGAATTGCCATGTGAAAGCCGTAAATCCCTCTAAGCCCCGGACCTCCATCAGTATTCGGTTTTGTTAAAAAAAATTGTGGGGTCTTCGGTTTTGTTAATGTTCGTGCCAACATAGTATAGCTCCCGGCAGTGGCGGAGCTAGGGGGGGGGGGGGGGGGGGGAGCAAAGAGGAAATATGCAAATGAATGCAGTCTACTAAATTTAAGCCTTCAAAAAAAAATTCCTTCACTAATTAAGCTATGGCGGGGGGGGGGGGGGGGGGGGGGGGGCAGCGGCACCCCCAGTAGTACATGTAGCTCCGCCCCTGGCTCCCGGTGACACTGTTCTAGCTTTATGTTTTTAGAATGCCCTGTTCTAGCTTCATGACCCCAAAAGAAAAATCTAGCAACACAACTTTTCACTTCTTGTGCTTTAAAAAAAACATGGTTGTGTGCATAAACTACGAACTAAATGTTATTCTATTGCTAGGATGATAGCCAGTTTTGTCTAATAGTGCTGGGATGATTCATGTTTGCATATTGTTGTCTGACCTCCATAGTGCGAGTTGATGCTTATTATTTCTGTAATCATGCAAAATTATGAGATATACCCTTTTTTCCACTCTACATGTATGAGATATAACTTGATCGGCTTCTTGGTGAGTGAGTTGTATAAATTGGTTTTGACAGATGGCATTTGTTGTTCTGCAGGTATTTGGAGTTTTCTTCGGTTTGTTGATACGCAGAAATGCAGAGATGGCTCTTTGCTGTATGTCCTTCTGCTTTTGTATCCTGTGGCTGCTGATGTGGCCGACACTGACGTTGACAATATACATCTATAGTAGTATGTAGGTTCTTCCGCTCTGTATTTGACATGTCCTGTGAAGTGGACTTGTAGGATTTAGTGCGTAATTCGCTAACTTCTCTGAATTACAACTACCTAATATTTCCTTCTAAAAAAAAAAACAACAACTACCTAATATTTGTCGGTACTACTGTTAGTCCAGTTGCATGCCTAGATAGTGTCTGTGGAGTTGCTTCTGTGAGTTCCTGGATCTCTCGGTGTATTAACACCTTGTGGTTCATTTGCTTCATATCTCAATTACTTGGCCCTCCACTGCATCGCATGCATTCTGGATCTTGGTTGCATTCTTCTGTGCGCCCTTTATATATTTTTTGAAATTAAAAGTTAGAGCAGTCTCTACCCTATGCATTTCAAAACAGTCATAAGCCTGGATGACCAAGATCACTCTAACATGATAGGCTAAGCGCCGCACACTAGCCAAGCCGATGAAATACAAGTAAAAGAAAGAACAGGACAAGGCTAGGATAGTCTTTTATTTATTTTGGAATTTGGAATGCATAACATTGCATTTAACTGGTGGAAAGAGCTAAATCGCTCTCCAGTAAAGACCAGGCACAGGGCAGTTACAAAAAACTGGACTCGTTTATCCTCTTGCTGCCCATTGCTGCAAGGGCATGAGCAGTGGCATCACATGTTCATGGACAGCACAGGACTTTGAAATTCAGAAAAATGCAGTCTAGCAAAAGCCTTGACGCCTTTAGAAATCACACACAGGGGTGACAAATGAGAGATCTCAGCTTCCATACCTTGCTTCAGCACCATAGCATCAGTTTCCAGGAGCGCATGCCCGTTCCCAACTCGCTGACGATCGGAGGTGCAAGTTATTCAGGCAGTCCCGCCGCAGAAAACAGCGCCTCAATGCATGCAAGGGCATCAGCAACGCTGGAATTAGAGGGGCGGGTACCCCGTGGTTTGCCAAAAAAAACACTTTCTTAAAATGTTCACCAAAACCGAACGAGCCGGCGGTTGGTATGCACCGCTGCCATTTCCAGCGGCGGCCCCGGAGCGCTGGCGGTGAAGACACGTACCACAACCGAGCGAGATTCGTCGGCGGCCCCGGAACGCAGGCGGAGGAGACACGTACACGCTGAACGCCAAGCTCCTGAGGCCCCCATGCACGGAGCGGTTGGTCACGTCACGCCGCGCCGCGCGCACCCACCACACGTCCTCCACACAGTGGCTGCACGGGCATGGCGGGAGCAGCTACGATGCCGGCCTGTGATCGCTGGTGCGCGCTCGTGACGGTGGAAGAGAAGCGTCCTGAAACCGGTTGGTACCGACCATGGTCACGGGTCAAGCTGCGTGCCTCGTCCTGGTAACAGTATCGGAATGTGACCAGTACAAGAAATCATGGAGAAAATGCGTGAATGTGTGAATCTTACAGACGATAGCACATTCGCCGGCGACATGGCAGTTATTCGGTAGTGAGTGCTGATCCACGGATCCACCCACCCGCCGTATGGCGACCCCAGCGGTCAACACTGTACCATAATAAAAGCTCTGTCCGTGGGAATGTAGCAGCACACGGTCACGGAAATTTACACAACGACCTGCATACATGCTATACGTAGGAATGTTTCGCCCTGACAGAATCCATGTCGCCGTCGCCGCGCGATGGAGAACTACCTAGGTACTCCTTGTAAGACGTTTTTTTGGACACTACATCGGTGTAAAAAAACGTTCTATATTATGGGACGGAGGGACTGGTGACCTGCATTAGCACGACCCAAGTTGGAGTAGCACACACGATGACACGACCCAGGTTGATGAAATGCAATTATCGCGCGGCCGCCGCTCTCGCAGTCACGGGCGTGCGCCCAATGCAAAAGACAAACGAATCGCCTGTTGCTCTGTGAGCTCGCTCGCAGTACATATAATTTTCCATCGCTCCATCCAATCCCAGCTCTGCTACACAACACACCCACACACCTCCACTGACCACCACTCGAGACAAGTGAGAAACCATGAAGCCTCTCGCCGCTCTGCTCGTCTCCAGCCTCCACATCCACTGCCTCTGCCTGCTACTCCGGGGAGCACTCGCCACGGCGCCGGCGCCGTCCGCCCACCACCACCCGCAGGCGCCGGCAGCCCACCACGAGTACAACGCCTCCGCGGCGCGGTGCGCGGGCTGCGGCGGCGGGGACACCGGCGCGGCGCTGGGCGGGCTGGGCGCGTGGGCGGAGGCGGCGGAGTTCCTCTACTACCACAACGCGGTGCGGATGGCGCGTTGGGAGCTGCCGCTGGCGTGGTCGCCGCGGCTCGAGTCGTACGCGCGGTCGTGGGCGGCGCAGCGCCGGGGCGACTGCGCGCTGCGGCACTCGTTCCCAGAGGGCCAGTTCGCGCTGGGCGAGAACATCTTCTGGGGCGGCGCGGGCGCCGCGTGGCGGCCCGGGGACGCCGTCAAGGACTGGGCGGCGGAGGGCGTGGACTACTCGTACGCCGCCAACGCGTGCGCGCCGGGCCGGGAGTGCGGCCACTACACGCAGATCGTGTGGCGCCGCACCGCCTACGTCGGCTGCGCGCGCGTCGTTTGCGACGACGGCGGCGTCTTCATGACGTGCAACTACTACCCGCCGGGGAACGTCGTCGGGGAGCGGCCCTACTGACCCGGCCAGCCGGCGAGCTGCGGCGCGAGGTTCTAGGAGCATATACTGTATGACACCGGTCTGTCTGTCAAGGAGATTCTAGGAGAATATTGTAAGCTGATTTGAGAGCAGATCAATGATAGTGTCACCGTCGTGAATGAATTGAGGGTGACAAATAGAGATGGATGTATGTAACTCAATGTCGTTGCTGTGACTGAATGAGCTGAACTTTTTAGACTTGGATCACTGGATTGGAAGTCGTCGTAATCTGCAGGTGGCAGAAGGGAACTGATCTAAACTGTAGCATAACTGAACATTACAGAATGGCAAAAATGTTGCCATAATCAGAAGTTGAGTGAAGCAAGTATTGGCCTTGTAATCTTCATTGCTTGTTTAGACTCTCAAGTTAAGATTGGCCTTGTGATCTTCATTGCTTGCCTATAAGGAGAAATGAACATTGCTTGTTTGGACTCTCCCTCAGTAGAAACATTGCTTGGCGCATGGTTGTTTAAAAACAATACTAGTTCACCACAGCCTAGTAAAAAGATCGTCTGTGATAACTATATGAGCAAGATTACTGTCAATATCAACAGTTGAGTGAAGCTAAGATTGGCCTTGTAATCTTCAGACTCCTCCTCACTATCTCTAGAAACTTATCATCTGCAAATTGTGTTTGTATTTGTGGACCATCACTGCCCGCCTCCCAACCTCTTGTATCTTGAAACAACAGAAAATTGGAGGGTTCTAGGAAATAATGGACAGACACGATACTACTAGAACACAATTGTTATTTACCAACATATGGGCTGCCTGTGCATGTGCATCATCATTCCCTACCTCTTCCCCGAACCATGATCTAGCCCTGTTGATCTATTTTTCTTAGCCCTGTGCTCCTCATCGAGCCAAGTTATTTGTTGTTTTGAATTTTTCGCCCCAACCTTCATTTCCTTTAGGGTACATTAATCAAAAAAGACATTTGGTGGACTCTCATTTGTCCGAACTGTACATGGATACTTGTAATTGCTTGTACATACATTGATTTTTTATTCAGTTTGCTTACCAAGGATGTCAATAGTGTTGTCTACAACATTGTGCATTCTAGAAAGTTGGCTGCTCAATTTGAGAAATTTGTGGGACATAAATCCACAGCGGAGCATTGCATTCATTTTTTCAATCATATTGCTTACCTGGTTGTCCTATATTGTTCCACTACATGCTTCTCGTGTCCATTACTTTAACACATATTATGAAGGTAATGACTTGATATTCATCAAATCAAGATAAGAGCATGACCACACAATGTACCAATTTTATCAAGTTGTCGGCAGCTGCATTCAAGTATTTGCTTCGAAGGGTCAACAGTAACTCTATAGTCTTGGACAATAAGTGTTTTTTTTTAGAAAAGGGGGATGACCCCCGGCCTGTGCATCTGGAAGATGCATGCGGCCGCCAATCATGTTCTCTGGTCCCTTAAATTGGACAACAAGCATTATGAACACCAAGGATAATCAACCTAATAACCGGTCATCAAACTAATCCCACAAGATTATCAAGATAAGGAACATGGACAAACACATCTTACCAACCCCTTACATCTCCCATGCCCAGGGGAATTACTCACGAATGAGAGGTAAATAATAACAAAACACATAGATCAAATAAAAGGAATCATCTCAGTTTTATGGTAGTTTGTCACGAAGATGAATGATTAACCATATTAGGATCTCTAGGTCAAAGTATGAATACAGTTTACGAACCTTAAGCTTATAAGTTGGAATCTTTCTCTAATGGTGGTGTTGTCGGTCATGTAATGGAGGATGTTGGTGTAAGGGAACCGGAATGGATAAGGGTGAAGCGATTCTCCTCTGAATCTCTCTTCATCTGCTTTGGTCTTTGTCTTTGCCTCCCCCGTTGTTCTGTTGTGTGACGCCCGGATAATCAAGCTACAGTAAAACTCTGCTAATGATGCCACGTCACCTCCGTTACTATTTCTAATCCTTCGTTAGTTCAAAACCGATTCAAAAATCAATTCAAAATATAGCAAACAATAAAACTTTTCAAATGTCAAAACTAAAATGTTCTAAAAGTGACAAATAAATCGTAAGTAATTATGGTGGAGAAACCAAGCTTTGACAAAATGTTTAAAGGCTCTAAAACAATTAAAACAATAGTGAAAACAATTAAACAAATGCCTATTGAATTTATAAAATGCTAAAACTATTTTATTATGGGTTAAGGATTAATCTCACAGTAGTTTGTTGATAAATACAAATTTAGGCACTAGTGGTAATTTTTGTAAAACAAGAAAATAAAAGAAACTACAAATAAGAAAAAAAGAAAAGAAAAGGAAAAGAACCCACCCTCCCCGCTGGGCCTCGGCCCAGCTGGCCGTCGACCCACCCTAGCCGGCCCACTCCCCCTCCCCGGTCGGTTCTCTGTTCCCCCGACCCCGTCGCTACAGGAGGCTGGTCGCCGCCGAACCCCCTCGCCGGCGATGAACCCCGCGAGAGAATAAGGCTGCCACGCCCCGACTCCTCGATCCCCTCTCCAATCCCCCTGGCGTCCCCATCCATTTCCCTCGCGCCGCTTTCGCTCTCCAGATCCACCGCGCCACCGCACCACCGCCATGACCGCCGACGCCGACGAGCTCTCCGCCGTCCCCGTCACCTAGGACCGTGCCAGGGCCTTCGCCGCCCTCCGCCTCGTCGCCTTCGACTACGAGCCGAGCCGAGGAGCACCACTACGGCGCCCCTGACCCTACTTCCTCGTCGCCTCGCTGCCCCAACTCGTCGCCATCATCCCGTCTTCGTCCTCGGTGCCCGGAGCTACTCCTCGTCGATTCGCTGCGACCAAGTCGTCCCCGGCCTCGCCGTCCCCTACTCTGCGACCGTTGTGAGCCCCCGCACCTTTCCCCCTTATACTCGCCGGCTCTTTCGTCCTCTAGGGCGTAGGTCCGCCATGACCGCAAGCTCCCTGCCTCCGGCCATGTCGCCGTCGTGGACAGCGCATGACCTGGGCCAAATCGAGCACACAAGTGTGCTCGTGGTGGTCCGTAGACGCCACCTAGCTGCTTCGCTTGCTCGAATTCGAGCCGCAGCACCACACCCGCGCACATCCGAGCTCCGGCCCCCGCTCTGCTTGTCGCCGCCGTTGCCACCAACCACCTCCGGCCAACCCGCGGCCCGCGCCTTGCCTCCCTCCCGTGTGCCTGCTGCTGCTACTGCCTCGCGCCAGGCCCAGTCCCCCTTCCACTGCCGACGACGTCTGCGTGCGCGCCTCGCCGCGCCCGCCGGAGACCGCCCTTGCCCGCACGCCTCCTCGCCCACGCTCACCCCCTACGCATGTGGCCGCGCCCCCAGTCGCCCGCCTCAGCCGGCGGCGCCCACCTCCGCCCGGGCCTGCTCGCGCCCCCTGTGCCGAGCCTTCCCACGGCCAACACCATGGCCGCCGGCGTCGTACTCTACGAGTACGTACGTACGGGCACAGCCACACCAGAGGCCGATTTGGGCCACTGGCACATGGGCCCGACCCCCCTTGTTAATTAGGGAGGCCCTAATTAGTTTAGCCCAAAACCCCCTAATTAAGCTAAGTAAACTTAGTCAAAAACCTGTTAATTAAAATGAGTCAATGACAATTGGGACCCACATACGCTGTTCACATTGGACTAGTCAAAATATTAACTGGGTCAACCCAGCCCCTGGCCCCACATGTTATACAGATGCACACATTGCTGGGTACACTCCTGTGTACCCATAGCAATTTGTCTTTTTATTATTTCGAATTAAATTAAATGCAGAAATCCCAGGATTTGTTTAAATCTTTGAAAAATCATAGAAAATAAACCGTAACTCGGATGAAAAAATTTTATACATGAAAGTTGCTCAGAACGACGAGACGAATCCGGATATGCAGCCCGTTCGTCCGCCACACATTCCTAGCATAGCAAACATGCAACTTTCCCCCTCCGGTCCGTTTGTCCGAAAACGGGAAACACCGGGAATACTTTCCCAGATGTTTCCTCCCTTCGCCAGTATCACCTACCACCGCGTTAGGGCACACCTAGCACCGCGTATTGCCCTATTATGCTTTGTGATGCTTTGATTGCTCTATTATTTATTGTGTTCCCCCTCCGTTACTTCTTTCCGGTAGACCCCGAGACCGCTGTCGATGCCCCTGTGATCGATTACATCGACGACGACCCCTTCTTCTTGCCAGAGCAACCAGGCAAGCCCCCCCCCCCCTTGATCACCAGATATCGCCTATTCTTCTCTATACTGCTTGCATTAGAGTAGTGTAGCATGTTACTGCTTTCCGTTAATCCTATCCTGATGCATAGCCTGTCATTGTTGCTACAGTTGTTACCCTTACCTGCTATCCTACTGCTTAGTATAGGATGCTAGTGTTCCATCAGTGGCCCTACACTCTTGTCCGTCTGCCATGCTATACTACTGGGCTGTGATCACTTCGGGAGGTGATCACGGGTATATACTATATACATTATATACATGACACATGTGGTGACTAAAGTCGGGTCGGCTCGTTGAGTACCCGCAAGTGATCCTGATGAGGGGGTTGAAAGGACAGGTGGCTCCACCCCGGTAGAGGTGGGCCTGGGTTCCTGACGGCCCCCGACTGTTACTTTGTGGCGGAGCGACAGGGCAGGTTGAGACCACCCAGGAGAGAGGTGGGCCTGGCCCTGGTCGGCGTTCGCGGATAAATAACACGCTTAACGAGTTCTGGGTATTTGATCTGAGTCTGGCCATTTGGTCTATACGCACTAACCATCTACGCGGGAGTAGTTATGGGTATCCCGACGTCGTGGTATCAGCCGAAGCTCTTTTGACGTCAGCGACTGAGTGGCGCGCGCCGCATTGGACCGTAAGCTCGCGCTTGTATTAAGGGGGCTAGGTCTGCTTCCGGCCGCGTACGCAACGTGCAGGTGTGCATAGGGCGATGGACCCAGACCCCTGCGCGCATGGGGTTAGACCGGCGTGCTGACCTCTCTGTTGAGCCTAGGTGGGGCTGCGACGTGTTGATCTTACGAGGCCGGGCATGACCCAGAAAAGTGTGTCCGGCCAAATGGGATCGAGCGTGTTGGGTTATGTGGTGCACCCCTGCAGGGAAGTTTATCTATTCGAATAGCCGTGTCCCTCGGTAAAAGGACGACCCGGAGTTGTACCTTGACCTTATGACAGCTAGAACCGGATACTGAATAAAATACACCCTTCCAAGTGCCAGATACAACCCGGTGATCGCTCTCTAACAGGGCGACGAGGAGGGGATCGCCGGGTAGGATTATGCTATGCGATGCTACTTGGAGGACTTCAATCTACTCTCTTCTACATGCTGCAAGATGGAGATGTCCAGAAGCGTAGTCTTCGACAGGACTAGCTATCCCCCTCTTATTCTGGCATTCTGCAGTTCAGTCCACTGATATGCCCCTTTACACATATACCCATGCATATGTAGTATAGCTCCTTGCTTGCGAGTACTTTGGATGAGTACTCACGGTTGCTTCTCTCCCTCTTTTCCCCCTTTCCTTTCTATCTGGTTGTCGCAACCAGATGCTGGAGCCCAGGAGCCAGACGCCACCATCGGCGACGACTCCTACGACACTGGAGGTGCCTACTACTACGTGCAGCCCGCTGACGACGATCAGGAGTAGTTAGGAGGATCCCAGGCAGGAGGCCTGCGCCTCGTTCGATCTGTATCCCAGTTTGTGCTAGCCTTCTTAAGGCAAACTTGTTTAACTTATGTCTGTACTCAGATATTGTTGCTTCCGCTGACTCGTCTGTGATCGAGCACTTGTATTCGAGCCCTCGAGGCCCCTGGCTTGTATTATGATGCTTGTATGACTTATTTTTGTTGTAGAGTTGTGTTGTGATATCTTCCCGTGAGTCCCTGACCTTGATCGTACACATTTGCGTGCATGATTAGTGTACGGTCAAATCGGGGCGTCACATGTTGTGTGCCTCCTAGCTACGGAAGTTGCTGGTTTAGATGAGGGGAAGGCGACGGCTCTTAGTACGACCAACTGTACAAGCAGTCGCGCTCGTATGACGCGTCTTCTTCTCTTATATTGACGCGATATGCAATTTGTTCCAAAGAGAAAATTATCTATTTCCCCCTCAATCACCCAAGTATGGTTTTATATCCTTCTAGAAGTATCTGGTCCTAAAAATCAATCAAGAATAAAAGGTTTCTCTAGTTTCGATAAATATTCGTCTGTGAAGAGGCAAAACCCTCAGTTAAACCAAGCTAAATACCCTCGAAAAATAGTATATAAAATAGAGTCACCACTCTCCTAGGCCTATCTCGATCTGGGAGGAAATTGAGAGTATAAGATAAGAAGATGGCGGCGGCATGCGCGGAGGGAGCCTTTCAGGTAGTTCTTGCCCTCCTCTCACGATGGGCAACCATTGCCTTGAGTCATGGAGCATTGGAGGCATCCGGTGCTTCACATTGTCCCCTTCCCCCTAGATCAGCATCACTGACAAGCTCCATTTGCATTTAAGGATACTATTGGTTTTCAATCTATCATTTTAGTGTATTTGCCTTGAGTCATTCTTTCACCATAACAGTTAAGAATACCATGACTTCAAAAAACAGTCTTTTTAGTGAACCGCAAAAGGAGAGTTGAGAATATTATCAATGTTAGCACAACATGAAAAATCCTATTTCCCGCTCGTTTTGGGACATACTTAGTTTTTTAGGGGCGGGACATACTAACTACTTAGGTATTTTTGAGCGAAACTTACTACTTACTAAGTTTTTTTAGAAATCCCAACGCTTTATTACTCAAACTTCACAATGTTTGGGATACTTAGTAAATCATACAAAACACACACTCATTGCAGTGTTGTTTAGGTAATGGGCCGGCCCATGTATGCACACCTCTCGCCCCTTGTGGTGTTGTTTCCTGGTTTGGGGAAGGTTGTTGGGGAACGTAGTAATTTCAAACATTTCCTACGCACACGCAAGATCATGGTGATGCATAGCAACGAGAGGGGAGAGTGTTGTCCACGTACCCTCGTAGACCGACAGCGGAAGCGTTATCACAACGCGGTTGATGTAGTCGTACGTCTTCACGATCCGACCGATCAAGTACCGAACGCACGGCACCTCCGAGTTCTACACACGTTCAGCTCGATGACGTTCCTCGAACTCCGATCCAGCCGAGTGTTGAGGGAGAGTTTCGTCAGCACGACGGCGTGGTGACGATGATGATGTTCCACCGACGCAGGGCTTCACCTAAGCTCCGCAACGGTATTATCGAGGTGTAATATGGTGGAGAGGGGCACCGCACACGGCTAAGAGATCTCAAGGATCAATTGTTGTGTCTCTGGGGTGCCCCCCTGCCCCCGTATATAAAGGAGCAAGGGAGGAGGAGGCCGGCCCTAGGAGGGGGCGCACCAAGTGTGGAGTCCTACTAGGACTCCCTAGTCCTAGTAGGATTCCACCTCCCATATGGAATAGGAAAAGAGGAAGGGAAAAAGAGAAGGAAGGAAGGGGGCGCCCCCTTTCCCTAGTCCAATTCGGACCTGACAAAGGGGAGGGGTGCGGCCACCCTTGAGGCCCTTTTCCTTCTTTCCCGTATGGCCCAATAAGGCCCAATACGTATTCCCGTAACTCTCCGGTACTCCGAAAAATACCCGAATCACTCGGAACCTTTCCGAAGTCCGAATATAGTCGTCCAATATATCGATCTTTACGTCTCGACCATTTCGAGACTCCTCGTCATGTCCCCGATCTCATCCGGGACTCCGAACTCCTTCGGTACATCAACATACATAAACTCATAATAAAACTGTCATCGTAACTTTAAGCGTGCGGACCCTACGGGTTCGAGAACTATGTAGACATGACCGAGACACGTCTCCGGTCAATAACCAATAGCGGGACCTGGATGCCCATATTGGCTCCCACATATTCTACGAAGATCTTTATCGGTCAGACCGCATAACAACATACGTTGTTCCCTTTGTCACCGGTATGTTACTTGCCCGAGATTTGATCGTCGGTATCTCGATACCTAGTTCAATCTCGTTACCGGCAAGTCTCTTTACTCGTTCCGTAACACATCATCCCGCAACTAACTCATTAGTCACAATGCTTGCAAGGCTTATTGTGATGTGCATTACCG
Source organism: Aegilops tauschii subsp. strangulata (assembly GCF_002575655.3). Taxonomy (NCBI): domain Eukaryota; kingdom Viridiplantae; phylum Streptophyta; class Magnoliopsida; order Poales; family Poaceae; genus Aegilops; species Aegilops tauschii. The sequence continues at coordinate 458,536,805 of NC_053040.3, forward strand.
AGTGGGCCCAGAGATACCTCTCCGACAATTGGAGTGACAAATCCTAATCTCGAAATACGCCAACCCAACAAGTACCTTTGGAGACACCTGTAGAGCACCTTTATAATCACCCATTTACGTTGTGACGTTTGGTAGCACACAAAGTGTTCCTCCGGTAAACGGGAGTTGCATAATCTCATAGTCATAGGAACATGTATAAGTCATGAAGAAAGCAATAGCAACATACTAAACGATCGGGTGCTAAGCTAACGGAATGGGTCAAGTCAATCACGTCATTCTCCTAATGAGGTGATCTCGTTAATCAAATGACAACTCATGTCTATGGCTAGGAAACATAACCATCTTTGATTAACGAGCTAGTCAAGTAGAGGCATACTAGTGACACTCTGTTTGTCTATGTATTCACACATGTATTATGTTTCCGGTTAATACAATTCTAGCATGAATAATAAACATTTATCATGATATAAGGAAATAAATAATACTTTATTATTGCCTCTAGGGCATATTTCCTTCAAAGGTTCCACCCGGTTTTGAGAAGGTTCCGACCATTTTCTTCTTCTTTTCATTTATGTGTTTTCTCTCCCATGTTATTGATTCGCAAAAAAAAGGTTATTAAGCTTTTCAGCTTTATTATTTTTTCTCTTTCGGTTTACTTTTGATTTCTTTCATTTTTTGCATTTCCATCTTCAATATTTTCTTTCTCCTTTTATATGTTTTAAATGAATGAACATTTTATAAAGTTTGTGAACATATTTCAAATTAGCAAACATATTTCAAATTTGCGAATATTTTTTAAATTTGCATAAATTTTTAAAATTGTGACAATTTTCAAAGCCATGTTTTAGAAAAAAATGCCAATATGTTTTATTTCAAGAACATTTCCAAAATGCGTGAAGATTTTTGAAATTGTGAATTTTTTTTACAATTCATGAACAAATTTTAAAATTCATGAACATTTTGAAAATCTGTGTTTTTTCACAACCTTTTCAAAACTAACAAAAAACAGATAGCCGTTTTTTTCAGATGAGCCAGCAGCAAAGGAGCGAGCGAGTGGGAGCTTTGTGAGTCATGGGCCAATGCGCATTTTGGCGGCAAGTCGCCACTAAAGGTGCTCCTGTTGCAACACAATCAGATTCACTAATTGGGCCACACCATGAAATCCTAAATGATACGTATTGAGCTGAGAAATGAGAAGGGCCACTGAACCGGATTAGCATGGAATGTGTATAACCAATTCCACTGTCAGCCTAGAAAAAACCAATTCCACTGTCAGCAAGACAGATTTAGGACATGATGTTGCGTTCTAATTAAAGATATGGCCTGGTCAGAGCATCTATTGTCGGACTTAGCAAATCCGACCCATAAATGCCCGCGAACGCACCCAGTCAGTGACCGAACGTGTCTGTTTTGAGCCTCTATTTGTTCGTTCGTACATCCACATTTTTTATTTTCTATCTCATATGTCCGGTCACTTGCATGTGATTGGTGAAGAGAAGAGAAAGAAAGAAAATAAAGAATAAACAAAGAGAAAAAGGTGGTCCCGGTGGGCCGCGTCCTCCGTGGCGGACTGACCGGCCGCGTGCGCGAGCCTTCATATCCTCTCTACATTTATGCTCAATACTGAGAGTTCGCGGATAGCCCGGACGTATAAAAATGATATGAGAGTTCTGATTCCACTCTCTTATTAGGTCACTAACCGGGCACTTCCGCGGACGTTTGAGGAGAATTTAAAATATCCGGATATAGATGCTCTCACACGCGCCATGGGGCGCAACCCGGTCATCGCATGCGCCATGAGCGCAACGCGGCCATCTAGCATGGCTTTCATCCGTTCTGTCCGCGGCTATTATGCAAACAACGCTCAAGTTGCAATCACACAGACAGAACACGAGGGAAAAGGGGAGAGGCAGCCTACCCAAAACGGAATTAATTAGTACATGGGTGGACGAGCACTTACCGTATATGGAATAAGCCTCTGGTCCGAAAACCGACCGCGCGGCCAGGTTCGTGACCGTACACGCACGCATGCATGCAAACAATATTAATGCTCGAATTGCAACCACTCCTGCTCCTCCTCTATATATATATTCAACTGTCCTCTGATCGGGAGCAAAGCAGCGGCCAGGTTTACTGCTTAGTGGCAGTCATGAAGATGGAGCATGACTTCCATATGGCCGAAGGAGAAGACGACAACAGCTACGCCAAGAACTCAAGGCTTCAGGTCTCATACTGTATCTCTTCTCACGTACTATTATCTGCCGTCGCAGTCCTAATTTGATTGCTGGATTCAGCTGCAATTGCTTATAAAGATTTCCCTTCCCGTTTATCTTAGGAAAATGCCTTGGTTGAGACTAAGCCGGCTCTCCGGGAGGCCGTGACACGAGCGTACGCGCCTCTCCTCCATCCAACAATGACCATTGTTGACCTGGGCTGCTCTTCAGGCGGGAACACGCTCCTCTTCGTCTCCAATGTGATCGAAGCGGTCAGTCACCATCTTGAGAAGATCGGTGGCCATCCCGCTGAGCTTCAGTTCTTTCTCAATGATTTACCAAGCAATGACTTCAACCGCGTCTTCCGATCGGTTCAACGGTTCAAGAACTCGATTGGTATGGGTCGTCACAAGGGAGAGGAGATACCTGCTTTCTTCATCACCGGGCTGCCGAGCTCCTACTACACGAGGCTTCTGCCTCGCAGCAGTGTTCATCTCTTTCACTCGTCGTATTGCCTGCATTGGCGCTCTCGGGTACCACCACTAACAAACACACGGCTTATTCATATTTTGATGCTAGAAAAAGGACTGCTTGCATTTTTTTTTACCTTTAATCATCTACATTGCTCCACTTAATAATACGCAAAAGTTGGTCAATAGATGGAGCCAAGTTGACAGCTAAAAATAATGTCTATTTACCTAAGAATTTCTAAAAAAAATGCTACATGTTATACGCAGCTTCCCGATGGATTAGAAGGCAAGAAAAGGCCGTATCTGAACGAAGGAAACATCGACATTGCGATGACTACCCCACCCTCTGTGGTGAAAATGTATCAAGAGCAGTTTCAGAAGGACATGCTGTTGTTCCTCCGGCTGCGATATGAAGAACTATTTGCAGGTGGACAGATGATGCTCACATTTCTAGGGAGGAAACATGGCGACGCCTACAACGGAGGTCTCTGCCGTTTACACGGTCTGCTCTCACGGTCCGTGCAATCTCTTGTTGACGAGGTACGCAAGGATATAGCATATCTGTGGTAATTAACTCAGGATTCGAATCTGTTGCTAAAGCATACTGGTAATGATGACAGGGCCTCGTGGAGAAAGAAAAGCTCGACTCCTTTAATCTACCTTTGTACGGCCCATCGATGGAAGAAGTCAAAGCAGTCGTCGAGCAAAGCCAGCAGTTTCGCATGAATCATATCAAGCTGTTCGAGACCAACTGGGATCCTTACGACGATTCGGAAGGCAATGATGTGCACGACAGTGTCCAAAGTGGCATAAATGTCTCCAAGAGCTTGAGGGCAGTGATGGAGCCCCTGTTTGCAAGCCATTTCGGCGAATCCGTCCTCGACAAGCTCTTCAAGAAATTTGCATACAACGTTGAGGTGCACCTGGAGATGGAGAAGACCAAGTACTCCGTCATTACACTGTCGTTAACAAGGATTTGAGGCATATGTGATCGTTTCATGTTTGCTTGCAATTTATGTATTTACCAACTCCCTTGAAAATAAAATTATGTTTTATCTACATGATGCATCTACGTGGACACCCGGACATGTACTTCCACAACTAAATATTTTCTTTTATTTTTGGATCCGTTTAAAGGTTTAAAGGTTTCTCCTAGATGTCCGAGCACCCCGTTGAGAGGAGGAGGCGGATGCCACAAATGATGATATACTTCTCTCCCACTTAGTTGGTGAGGTCACGGAGGTTGGATGGGGTGAAGCAAGACATGTGTCCAGTATTTGTGACTACACAACGTCTTTGTGTAAATCTAAGTTTCATTCTTCAAAAAAGAAATAAAAAATGCACAAGAAGGCTAAGGTCACAAACCCCACACGGGTTCAAACACGAAAGGCATGTTACGAAATAGCATAGATCTTTTAGACTTGGCTAAACATAAATATGTCGATGATTCTGTGAGGGAACTTGTGTTGGATTTTATGGCGATTTCCATGGCTGGCATATATGAGACTTCCTTCAGTATGTCCTCGAGCATCCGTCGAGTGGTTTCGACTACACATGGCATTGTCTACCGCCGCGTGGAAGGGCTGGAAGAATCTTGCTTGGAATACAGAGGAAGACCATGCATGGACTTGTTAGCTTTTTCGATTGATGAATTTCATATCAAATCTAACCTTCGAAATAGAGCTTACAAATTCACACAAAGCCTGTTGGCAGTCTACGGCCCTGCCTAGAACAAGAATAAATCTGGCTTTCTACGAGAATTGGTTAACCTAGCAAAGGATAACCCTCACCCCATGCTTATTGGGGGGGGGGGGGGGCTTTAAAATCCTGAGGTACCAACGAGAAAAATGACGGCCGCTTTGACACTCACTAGCCTTTTTCATTGAACGTTAATCAACAGTTTGAATTTAAGGAAGACAATATGTCAAGCCGGTAGTACACTTGGGCTAATAATCATTTCCTGCCGACATATAAGAAGCTTGATCAGGTACTCGCAGATAGCGAATGGGAATTAAAATTTCCTATGGTAACCGTGCGTGCACTAGATATCAAGAACTTTTATACCATGCACCCATCATTAATTCTTGATTATAAATCTACTACCCAACCTCTGCTCGCTAACCCTTTCGTTACAACGGGAGGACTTTGCATACATAATTAAGAATGTATGGGAGAGGCCCGCTGTTGGTAGTTCACCAATTTAGAGATTAGATTTTGAAACAAGGACCACAAGGAAATTCCTGTTTGGATGGGTGAAACACACCAATGACTACAAAAAAGAGAAGCAACACCTTGCCACTATTATCGACGACCTCGATAAGATTGGTGCGACTCACACATTGTCTCGACAAAAGATTGATATGGATAGTTCAATCCAATGAAAAATTGCACATCTATTGCAAGAGGAAATTGAATGGTACCAAAGATTCAATGTGGATTTCATTTTGGAGAGGGAGAGGACGATTACTTCCAAATGATCGCCAATGGGCGACACAGGAAGAAATGTATTTTAGTGTCCATCAAGATGAGGGAAGGATGAAAGTATAGGAGGATCTTAATCGATATATCACTAGATACTACAAATCTCTGTTCAGAGCTCCAGACAAAAGGAACTGCACCCTAGATGAGGCCCGAACGGATGATATTCCACAAGTCATGACAAAAAAGAACGATATCCAAATGGAACACGACAAAGCCCCATGCCCCGATGACTTCCACACAGAGTTCTATCCAAACTTCTGGGATGTTATTAAGACTGATCTCATGGAGTTATTCAAGTTTCTTCATGTCGGCCAACTTAACCTATCCAGGCTTAATTTTGAAGAGATTGTTTTGTTCACGAAGAATAAGGAGGAGGATGATCGGATACAAACATATAGACCGATTCGTCTCCTTAATGTCAGCTTCAAAATCTTCATCGAAGTTACTATTAATAGGCTCAACGTGGTTTTTAATCATGTTGTTCGGCCATCTCAAACGACTTTCATGCAAAGAAGGGATATACTCGATGGGATAGTAACTTGCATGATACCGTGCACGAGATGCACCAAAAGAACATGAGTCGAGTAGTATTCAAGATTGACATTGAAAAGGCTTATGATAAAGTCAAATGGTCATTTCTCCAAGAGACACTGAGAATGAAGAGTTTCTTCGAGAAATGATGCATGTTGATCCAAAATTTCGTCACCGGAGACAACCTGGTGGTAGAAGTCAATGATGGCAGAGCCATACATGTCTAGGTTTATCTTTTTTTTGGAACTTTCTAGTTCTTCAAGTGTCATGATTAATTATATTTTTACACGTTGGTCTCTTTTGTTAGATTCTTATGTAATTTTTGTATTTGTTATAGAATTGCATAGTGTTTGGTCCCTCCTTGATCAAGAAGACCTATGATTGTGTTCTTGACTATAGCTATTGTTATACCATGTTTTCACAATTTCTGTACAACAAGATTTTTTAATGATTATTTATGGACTAATCCGAGTTCACAGTTTCATCTGAGCTATGTTTTGTATATGAGGTTAATTTCATTAGGGATGCCATTACAATCACAAGCAGCCAGGAGGGCTTTAGATTCAGTTTGGTATGCCCAAGTCATCCCCACCTTAACACAAAATAAGCATGTGGAGCCAAATTATCGGTGTCTATCCAAATGAACACCCAACGCTTGGTCAACGTTAATTTTTGGGCTGGCACCTCCAGCCTCTAAACCAAACAAACCCATAACTATGATGAGTAGGAAGGTGAGGCAAAACTTGCCAACTTTTGAAAAATGGTAAAATATTAATAAAAAATAAAAAATTATAGCAACAAAAGATTAATAGCAAGAGTTCAAAAAAAAAAGAGCTGGTCGGGCCTTTCTTATAGAGCTATTAGTAATCGGGGTGGTTTTTGCGAATTTTACCGAGCCTCCCCGAGCTCCGGCGTGGGCAATCCATCCGATCTAACGGCCCACGGACCACGGCCGAGCTGATCCTGTTGCAGTCTTTCCCCGGCTAACCGCTGAGGCGCCGACGAGTCAACACACCTAAGATGGCGTCGGCGGCGGCGGCGGCGCTGGCGGCGGCGGGGAAGCGACAGTTATCCGAGGACGACCTGTACCTCATCCTCCACAAGTCCGTCCCTCTCCTCCCCCTCGCCCTTCGCGCCGGCTCGCCGCTTCTCCCCGGCCCGCCCTAGCTAGGGTTTTGACGCGCCGCTGAATCTCTCCGCAGGTACTCGCCGGCGACGATCCTGACGGCGCTCCAGGAGGTGACGCAGCACGCGCAGCGGAGGAGCATCGACTGGCGGGCGCTGGTGGCCAAGACGGCCACGGGGATCACCTCCGCCCGCGAGTACCAGATGCTCTGGCGCTACATCGCCTACGGGTACGACTTCGTCGAGAACGTCGAGGACGGCAGCCCCCAGCCACTGGTTTGTGCTCTTGGATGGATTACTCTGTCAGTTTAATTTCGACTAGCTTCAGTTGTGTCTTCTAGCCACTAGTGTCGTTTCAGGAACTGTTAGATCTTAATAAGAGGTTGGTGTATAGAAGAAATTCAGTTTGTTCTACTGTCGCCTTATCTTTTCCTAACGGTATTTGTGGTACCTCTGTTGCCCTGATTGATGATGGCAGGGTGATGAGAGCGACTTGGAGTGTGAGATTGAACCCTCTCCTAAGCCGAGCAACGAAGCCGCAGCCGAGGCCTCACGGTTCGCCAAGGTACCGCATTTTGTTTTCGCCAGAGACATTTCTATCTGCACTGTAGCTGATACTTTTCATTTGCTTATCAGATGCTCCTCCTCAATTTAGGATGCCAAAGGCCTAATTTTCTGTTTCACCCCTTTGCCTTGTTTATCTGTGTTCATTAGGAACCCATAATCCTGAATATATGAACTTAAACACCATCTGTGTATTTAGTAATTGCATATTTTTTTCTTCTATTTGATTCTTTGATCAAGCACATCCGGGATCAGTGCGAGATGTGCACAAAATTTTGTTTGGCATCTGCTTAAGGTCATTGTGTCCTATTGTACCACAAATCAGTATCCAATGTTGTGCTATGTATGCTATATGGTTATTGGCTTGTCCATATAGATCCTTTGTTGTGTTCTTATACAAAGGAGTTGCAAGGTGTGACCTACTTGGATTTACTTACTACTAATGCTGTTGTGCACTAGGAGTTTCATGTAGTAAGCATGTAACTGTGACATATTCAGTACTGAGTAAAGTGCATCTGCCCTCCTAAAAGTATTGAGGTGGTGTTAAATTAGTCCTAAATATGCGAAAGTGCAGATTCCAGTCCCTTATAGTATTTTAAGTGAGTCTTCACGTGTCCGGAGCAACCCAGCTCGTTGCTGACCGGCACTCGTGGTGCTTTGACCGCAACCAAACAGCCAGAATGCTGCCATGGCAGGAGTTTTGTTGTCATGTAGTAAGCTTACTGTGCTGAGCTGAGCTGCTCAGGACCCGCGGTGACTCAGTTTTAAGGCTGTGTTTGGTTGCAGGAATCTTGTGAAGATTAGTAGAAATCGCGGGGCAATCTGGTTAGATTCCTGCATTTGGCATAACCACTTGGAATGTTAGTTAGAGACTAGATTACTATGATAGGATTCCAGTTGTTTGGGGCCTATGGATTCCTTTTGAAACAGGTGGCTATCTCGTCCTAAAAAACGCTAGACTTTAGATTTTAGTTCGATTCAAACATAGTGATCGAATTGTACTAATCTTGTGAAGGGCTTTGTGTCCATCCCATTTAGGGCCTCAATCATACTGTATATCCATGCCTATGTACTAATTAAAACTCATCCAACTAATGGTCTTGGGACAATTCAATCCATCATGTCCTGCTATTTCACAATGCGACCTTGACATGGTGTGCAACCAATTCCTTCTTGCATTTGCATTGTTAAATTAAACATACAGTTACTTGTTTTGTTGAAATTGTACTTTCTTATTAAACACTAGCTCCAGTTTTCGTTGAAGATTGATAATAACCCTTGTGCCCTAATTTGGGCTTTATTCTGTATAAGTTAGTAAGATACAGATTCTTTCACAGCGTGCCTTTATTTATGCTAAAAGCAGCCTCATCAGCAGTGAAAGAACAGCTTCCTAGCCGAATAAAACTTTCTAAAGTCAAACCTAGCGGCCTTGCAATGATAAGTAGTTCGGTCTAAGAAGTGTTTTGTTAATAAAAAATACTAGCCGAAAAAGCAGTTCCATTTGAATACTCTGCCGTGAGAAAGAGTTAGATCTTACTAATCGACAATCTGAAAGTCTATGTCAGAAAGGGACATAAAGAAATAAAACAAGTCTTTGAAATACATCAGTATTAATCTACAATACATTGTCTCATTAACAGGTTATATTGCACCAAATGACCAAAACAACTCGATTTTGTATCTGGTGGAAAACTTTAAGGGTTGTCATATTCCCAATTATCTCATTACCATGGTAATATTCCTAGTAATTCACACATTCCTTTCAACCTGGTTTTCTTAGAACCAAATGCCCCCTTAAGGTACTGCAGGGACCGGAATGTGCACTTCAATAGAATTAGGAATAACTTGACACCCCCTCAATACTTTTGGGACTGCAGGTGCAGTTTGCTCTTCAGTATGAGCCTATTGAAGGCTGATTGATGCACAGTGTTGGCTCCACTCAAAAGCTTGATTGATGCCTCGTTATCAAATGAGACATGAAGTCTGGTGTTTCACTAGATATCATAGGACAGTGAACAGTTTGGCTGTATTCGTCAATGAAGATCGAGTTCATATGATTCATCCAAGTTTCTTGTTCTATCGCAGAGAGGGTAAAGGTCCATTTTATTTGATTTACAAGATGGACTTCCTCTAATGCCTCACAAGTCACACTCTCAAGTTTCACAAACTTGTAGTTTCTACAGAAAACTGGCTAATCTACAATTCTGCAACTGCAACTATGAGTCAATCTCTACCTTTATATGCAGAAAGACAAAAATTAAAGCGTCATAATGTTCACACCCTCCAGTTAGAAAAGGGTAGCTATCATGTTTGCCCCCTCTAGTGACGAAAGAGTGGCAGTACATGATATGTACAGTCAACCTTGTAATCTTTGGCAGTGAATATCTTTTGGGATATTAAATTAGACAGATAAAAATAATAATCATTTTTTTCTCAAAAAATGCTTTTAGTTATGAAAGTGTTTTTATTCTTATTGGAATTGAAATCAAGTATACTCACAGTTGTATTTGGGGACCATGTCTACACCCAAAATGTCATCCTTCTATCACTGGCATATTAGTCTATAAAAAATAGTTCTTATGTCAGCTTCCATTTCACTTACGTAAAATAGTCATCATTTATGGAAAAGGCAAATCTCTAGTTTTATTAGCAATTTCGTATTGATTACTAACTATGTTGAGTGTAATGCAGTCATGCCATGTACTATTTGCTCTGTTGCATATTTGCACTTCATTTCTTGTTATCTTAGATATGCACAATGTACTTGATCCTATCATATAAATTGCAGATCTTGATGTACGGACCTTCACGCGAGCAAGGTTCTAGTCATCGTGCTAACTCAGATGTTCCTCTGCTAAACACTCCAAATGAAAAGATACCACGTGTTTCATCTGACAAACAGCTTGCTCAGAGCCATCGTCTAACAAATGGTACAGGTCCAGTTTCCAACTCAAAGCAGGCACCCCATACAGGGTTATCTCCTGATTCTTTTGATGGGAATGGACCTCATAATAAAAAGACAAAGAAGACTAAAGCATGGACTAAGGATGAGGATGCAGAGTTAATGGCTGGTGTACATAAGTGTGGTGAAGGAAATTGGCTGGACATTCTGCGTAAATATAACTTCGATAGCACAAGAACTTATGGTCAATTATCTCAGGTAACTCTATGGTCACCTTGTAAAATGCATACTAGCATCTATTATTGTGCTGCAGTTGATCATTGTTTACATCCATTCGGTTTACCTTAAGTTTTCCCGACTTGTAATAACTTGGTAACATGCTTTGCAAATATTCTAAGGTAAGCAGGCAAATACATGTGCCTCTTGCTGCAGTAGTTATGTTGCTTTGCTTGTGATCTGTGCCTAGATAAAGTTCCATCTCAACCTTACTTGGTCTGTTTGTTTAGTTCTCATTTGCATATAACTGACGCATAGTATCATGATTAGCTTGATGGGACATCCATGTCTCTCCGTGTACATATTTGTCTGTAGAGTAATTAGGTAACGTGTGCTGTTGTTTTCAGAGATGGGCAGTAATTTCCAAGCGTCAAGCAACAACCAAGCCTGCTAAAGCTAAACCAGTCACCGGGGGATATGATATGAAAGCTACTCAAAAGGCATTCTTTATGGCTCTTGATATGCCTATGGGGAAGCCTGGTGGATTGTCTACATTAAGATCAGGTATTTATAAAATTCTTATAAATTGTCAGTACAGACAGCTCTCTCATTTAATATAACGCTTCTTTACCGAAGTGTCAACAAGTCAAACATTGTTCTATAGCTTCGTTGCGTATCTGAGATGTATATCCATTCTGGCATCTTTGGAGCGCCTTGTGCTAGTCTTTTGGTGCTCATTGAAGCTTTTTCATGTAGGAGCTTCACAACAAAGCACTCAACATCCTGCTCCAGTATTTGGTGCTGCGGCACCTGAGTTAAAATCTGCAACATCCTCTTCATCATTCTCGTTGCCAGTACCAGTGGTGCCAAGTGCAGCCCCTGGGCCTGTGTCAGCACAAGTGCAGGTTCAACCTCGGGTGCAACAAGCTCCTTCTCAAGCTGCGCCCTCAAAAGTGTCAAATGCTTCAATCAAGTCACGAAATAGCTCTAAGAAGCAAACTGCACAAGCAAATCTTACAAATGCTCCTTCGTCTATACAAGCTGCAGCTATTGCTGCTGGTGGACGAATCGCCACAGCAAGCATCGCCACCAATTTATTGAAAGCTGCACAATCCCCGCAAGCTGTGCACATAAGATCTCGAGGAAAAGGGTCTTCAAAAACTTCTACAAGCTCTAAAGCATCCACTGTGGCTGGTGAGCCTGGAACACAGACTGGCAGTGCTCAACACTCAGAACTTCCAAACTCCAGTGCCCCTATACCATCTCCTACGGTTTTGATAACACAGTCAACCGAGCAAGTTAATGTTGTGCCAGAAGTTGCAGGAGTTAATCCCCCGGAACAATCTGCTAGTGCACATTTGTTGGAACCTGATAGAGCATTGAGCACCACACCAGTGCCTGGCCCATGCGACAATATGGAGATTGACGACGACTCAACATTTTGTGTAGTCACGATGGAGGACTTGTTTCCTGAAGACGTGAAGCAGCCAGAGACAGTGAGTCAGCCAGAGACAGTGAGGCTGCCAGAGATGGTGAGGCAGCCAGAGACGGTGAGGCAGACAGAGACGGTGAGTCAGCCAGAGACGGTGAGGCAGCCAGAGATGGTGAGGCAGCCAGAGACGGTGAGGCAGCCAGAGATGGTGAAGCAGCCAGAGATGGTAGATCCCAAAGCCGAGGAGATGATAGATCCCAAGGATGCTGACATGCTGGAGTTCGATCGCTTTGTTGCCCAAGGATGCTTGACTACAGATTATTCTGATAAAAGCAAAGGTGTCAAAATTGCTCCTGGAGCTCAAGGAGCTACTGCCAGCCAGAAGAAGAAGCAGCTACCCACAGTTGGGAAAAGCATCCCTGTGTTTAGAGCACCAGTAACCATGAAGAAGACCAAAGCTCTACCTTCACATGGGGCGACGCTTGCATCAACTGTCGCCTCTAGTGGCCTTGTTGGCACAGGCAATGCTGGTGTGCTGAGTAAAGCAATATATCGGAAGCCAGCTGGTCCAGGCACCACAGGCAAACAAAATAGGTGCCAAGAAATTATGGCCCAGAAGCAGCATGCTATGAACTCAAATAGTAGCGCAATGGCCAGGAATGCGGCTCCCGGCACCGGAACACCAGCCAGGAATGTGGCTGCCGGCGTTGGAGCACCAGCCAGGAATATGGCTCCCGCCACCGGAACACCAGCTAAAAGTGTGGCTCCTGCCACTGGAACACCACCAGTCAGGAACACGGCCCCTGCCACTGGAACACCACCAGTCAGGAACACGGCCCCTGCCACTGGAACACCACCAGTCAGGAACACGGCTCCCGGCACTGGAACACCACCAGTCAGGAACACGGCTCCCGGCACTGGAGCACCACCAGTCAGGAACACGGCTCCCGGCACTGGAGCACCACCAGTCAGGAACACGGCTCCCGGCACTGGAACACCTGCAGTCAGGAACACGGCTCCTGGCACCGGAACACCAGCCAGGAACTCGCTCACTGGCACCGGAACACCACCGGCCAGGAACTTGCTCACCAGCACAGGAACACCACCAGCCAGGAATGCGGCTCCTGTCACCGGAGCACCACCAGCCAGGAACTTGCTTACCGGCACCGGAACACCACCAGCCATTCGGCAACATAACCCAGCGGTGAATGGGGCTAGCAAGGGGAATCCGCCGGCCAGCCAATAGCCAGGCTAATGACATGGTAAATGCTGTAATAATGCTCCTAGGGATAATGTGAATAGGGTGTCACACCCGTAGAGTAGACATCATTATTTTTGTTTTTCCCCCCTCCCCTGTGTTTGCTCCCTTCTTTTCTGAACCAAGTTGCTGAGGAACACAGTAGGTTTGGTTGGTCTTACTTTCATAGTGCCACTAGTAATTAGAAGAACCCAATTGTTAGGGGCACTGATTCTCGGTGTGGGATCGCAATTGCCTTAGGTTTTTTTTGTAGGATCTGCGTCGTCGTATCAGTGTGCCTGTGGGGATTGACGATGGTCAGTTCATCTGCATTGCTGGGCTCTGAAAGTGTGGTTGTTAGATTTCCTCCAGTGCATGAGTTGGCTGTTGGATTAGCTCTTGTTGGTGACAGACGATGTGTAATATATGTATGGTGGTTGCAGCCTGGGAGAGACCATCAGGTGCGATGCCGCGCCACGTGTCCTGAATCTGTCGACAGTTTGTCACCTTTGAGAGTGGCATTCAATTTGGTCTGGTCATGGCTTGCGTGCCCGTGGACTGCCGCGGCCGGCATGGGCAGCGCGGTGGAACGTGTTGCGCCCCTCGAAGACATGGACGGCGATCAGGGAGCCATCTGCCTCCGGCCTTGCGGACGGGCTAATAATAAAGCCTACAAGCCAGGCCAGCAACTACGGAACAATTGTGGTTTAGAACAATCAATCAAGGCTTAAAAAATCACGACCCATAAGCAGTAAAATAACACCACAAACTTGTCATATCTCTGGCACTCCAAAAGCCACAATCCAGAACCGGTAAAACAACAATACCATCATTCCAAGTCTCATCTCTCTCTCACTCTTCACATCTCTTCTCGCCTAACAGAAATGAGAAAAAAGAGAAGGGCCAACAAGGCCTTTAAACACACTCACAACCAACGGCAAGACCTTAAACACAATCACAACCAAGATAACAACGAAATGAACTGAAATCCACGGCTAAGCATGCATATCAAATCAGCGTGTGCATGAATAGGCAGAGCAAACTTAAACACCAGTGGCTGGAGCACTTGCAGCAGCGTCGCCGGGCCTGTCGATGATCCCGATGTGGGTGAGCAAGGCCCAGAGGAGCGTGATCAGCTCGCCGCCCCGGTCGATGGCCTGCAGGTGCCCTTTGAGGTTGTCCGACGGAGCCAGGTAAAGGATCATCTCCGACCAAAACCCGGCCAGCAACTCCCACGCCACCTCCTCGCCTCCGGTCAGCTTCCCGAGCTGCTCTGCGAGCTTTGCAGCATCCTTGAGCACCTCATGATTCTGTGTAGCGCCAAACATCTCGACCAGCTTCCGGTACGCTGCTTCTGGCGACATGGATGACACTGGTGTGCTGCTGCCAATGGCGAGGGCTCGGTCGGCGTCCTTCTTGACTTTCTTGTACAGGTCCTTGCTCCATGCATCATCATCGGGAAGCAACTCGGGGCAGGACTCCACCAGATACGCGCAATAGCGCGACAGGTGAGCGGCGGCGGTCTTCATATCACAAACAGAAACAGAAGAAGGCCGGCCATCTTGTTGGTGGTGTGGGTGCCTCGCCTCAAGGATGGTCGTGGCGATGTGCCACACAAGTATGATGTCAGATGTACCTTTGCTGTTGTTGCAGGCCCAAAGTAAGCTTCTGCCAATTTGGCTCTGGCGCAGGGATGTCATGCCTTTGCTTAGGCTAGCTCCATTGCTTCCACTAGTACTTCTTAGGGCGTTGATGATGCAAGCCTTCACTTCTGATGGTACCTTGACATTACTGCTCCTGTTTCGGTCCAGCAAACGACGGAGGCAGCCAGGTAAGCCAAGTTGGTGAATTTGCCTTGGGTGAAGCACCAGCAATGAACTTTGTCTCATTTTGTCGTTCCAATGCCTCAGCAACCACTCGCATCTGCATTCCAACAAACGGCCAACCCATTTTGGGATGACGGGGGGAAGCTGCGAGGTACGGTGCACACATCGGCATGTGAGGATTACTTTGGTCCGGTTAGAGCATATGTGGGAAGCAACATCCCTCGCCTCAGCAACCACCACAAACACAAGGAGTAACAGTACTGGTACTATATCAAAATACAAATTTCCAAAAAATTTGTTTACGTACTGGCTTAGGAAAAAACCCCAATGACAATAGTACCCGCAAGTGATTGTGTACAGTCCATTGCTGAACTTAGGATGCCAAACAGCATTGTGCACCGATGTGATGATGTCCGTCCCAACAAATATGCAGTAACCCACGCTCAAGAGTGAGATAATCATACTAACTATAACCAACCAGTTATCTGAGTAGGAGACTGGGAGTGGTGAATCATAATAATCACGAAGAAAAGAAAGCTCATCTGCAATCATCCTGAAGGCTCTTTCATGTTCACCATCCTTTAGCAAGACGCTCCTGATAAATCTGTTTGTTTCTGTGGGGATCACATCGGTGAGTTTGTATCTTGCAAATCGACACCTGAGCAACTTAAACAATGCAAATGACAAGCATATATCTTTTAGAAACAAGTTTTCTAATTGCCAAACTCTGTCAATGGTCACCAAACCGGCCTGTTGAACCTCCTCCAAGTTCTCTCTGAACATGTAACCATGAGGTTGCTTCTCTAGTTTATGTTCGCCCTCACCCATAATTACAGGTGGCGCTGGAGGAGGCACATCCTCCTCACTTGTATGTTGATCATTTTCTTCTTGCAGTTGCTGCATATACCCAACAATAAGACGAGGATTGTGTCCGAGTGCAAAAGATTTCCGGGCCTTTATAAATGCATAACATTTTAATGTCATTTTGGCATAGATAAGAGGAAACGGTGCGAAAAGTCTGAGATAATTAAGTTTACTTTCACGCTTAGTGTTGATAACCAGGTAAACTATCCAAATTCCTTGAACAAGAAGTTCGAAGGGAGGGCGTATGCTTCGATCTTCTCTATCATCAGTAGCAACTATCGGGCTTGTATTGATAGCAGAAATCAGAACAAGGCAGGTGGATACTATGACCATGTATGTGTGAATGAATTCTGCCCAGCAATTGGCTATCAATGTAGCCTGGATAATGACATGAAACTCATCGCCGACGGAGCCAGATGAGGAGAGGACATAAGATATGATGGGTAGGAACAAGGTGGTTGCCCCCAGCAAGAGATAGCCGGTGAAGCCATAGTGGCGATAACGATGGCCATATGCACCTATTCCGACGATAACTCCTGCAAGGATGGCGTTGACGAGCAGCATCGCCTCCAATCGCCACAACTGCCCTGACATGGTGTCAAAGAACAGAACCTCGACCCCTGGAACGCCATCGTTGCAGTTGATCAAACACTGCTCATAATTCCCCTGGCAGCACGATATATAGGGCTCCTTGCAGGTAGAATTGCCCGCCATGAGCTGATGGTCAGATGTAGACATCAGTATAAATTTCGGCACATTAAAAAAATCAGATAATGAAAGCCACTGTTGGCACGGATGCTATTAGAAATGACGCTCTAACGGCAGGCACTTGCGGAGTTCAGCCGGAAATGAATGAAAAGCCATCAAAGGTGCACTCAGCACAGGATGCCGCTATAGCAAGTCAGTAGAGGAATGTATCTTGTAGGTCGTAGGGGCGATCAAGCGGAGACGTTGATGCGGACCGCGCGCCGAGTCTTGTTTGTTTATTGTTTGTTATTATCTGCATATCATGGGAGACATGGAACTAGTAATATATAGGAACTAGTAAATTCACAAGCATCCTGCAGGACCTGTCTTACCATACAAGGGATGCTCATCTTTATCTTTTTCCATTTCTCCCCTTGGAATATGTTGCTTTCTTTTATGCGTTTTTCTTTTTCTTTATCTTCCTTCTTATTGTCAGTAAATATGTTGCTTTCTGTCTCTTTCCTCTGTCCCGAAGCACCCTGTGTGGCTGTGTCTCATCTTTATTCGAATGGTTTTCCGTAAGATCCTTCATGTGGATGCATGATTACCATCAACCCATGCATGTCTCAGAACGTGAGCTATCAGTCCATGGACCACTGCTTTGAACAGCAGATCTGTAATGCTCATTTGGAGAGAGAGAAACGTCCGTCGATGGAAGCCATGGCCGGTGAGGGTAGCGCGCCCGGTGAACGCTGAGCACATCGAGACACCGGCGCAATATGCAAAGGTGTTGTTCGTCCGTCTGGCTGCGATCCGGCCCAGCAACTTGGCCGTACAGCAGTGAAAGATGAGGAGGCTTCGAGGAGGAGAATACATCTCCACCACATTCCCTACGTGTCAGCCACCGGAACAGCACTCGTCGCTCTGCCGGTCGCCGGAGCTTTGGCGGCTGTTCCACGACACCTGCGTGGCGTCGGGCCGGGCTCGTGCCTCTTCAGCCTTTCGCCATGTTCCACCACAGCACGGGCTTGAGGTGGCCACAGCAAGCCTCGGCGTCGGGGGTTGCATAGCGATACAAATTTGCTGGAACGCTGGTTGTCCACGTTTGGAACCTCGCAGCACAAACTTAACATTAGTGTTCAACTGCGACTCTACGAAATCATAAGTTTTAGTTTGTTGAATTTTAATACACGTAGGACAGTAGGAGGCATGCGACTGCCGTTGTGGGTGATTTGAGATGGGCTTTAGGCCCATATAGCAATTTCTGAAAAATCTCTAAGGGCCTATGTGGGTTATATGGCACTAGGTGTAGCGAGAAGTTTAGTCTCACCCTGCTAGTGGAGAAGGAGTTGGACCTTTTTATAAGGGATTCTCTTCTACATGCTATTGGAGCTTGAAAATAGAAGAGGCCCTCACGCACTCCTCCGCCGCCCGCCTCGTCACGACGCGCCGCGGGTTGCGGGATTGAGCCGAGCCGATCTCACACCTACGCGCTTATTTTTGCCAGTCACTAACAGAGAGTTTCTGACAGCTGGGCCACGATCTGAGACGTCGGATCGTGGGTTGTCACGGACTCGGACGTGGGTCGAGACCACGTCTCTCCACGCGGCTACGCCTATATAAGTATACGGTGTCTCCTAACCCTAGCCGCCACGAACAGATCACATCTGCTCACGCGCACGCCCACCGTCGTTCCTTTGCTGCTGCTGCCGCCGGTGACTCCATCCCGTCTGCCGCGTACACGGTCGACGGGAGAGCAGGTCTCCGAAACCCCGCCCCTCCGGTTCCTGTACGGGAGAGGGGCGAATATGTTTTTGGGAAGCGATCACGCGACTGCTCGCCTCCGATCTACTACTTCCTCTACGTCCCTGTCGCCTTCATCATCACCATGTCCACCGACGCCGAATGTGCCGCCGCCGAGAAACTCGAAGCTGACAAGAAGGCCGCCGAGGACGCTGCTTCCGCCACCACCGCCGCGGCCTCTGCATGGCCTACTGGAGGGTATAACTTGTTTATCCCGCTCCTACTGCTTTCTATTTTAGCCATGCTAGCGTTATACGTAGATCTTTCTGCAATTAGCGTAGTATATGCTTGCCTGACTGAATATCAGTATGCGTTTATTTGTGTCAATGCCATGCTAGTGATTTACTCGTGGATTAAGTTAATCAAAAAATTGCCTATTTACTCAACAGTGGGTTGGGGAGAGGAGGCTGCTGTTGAGGGTTGAACGACCAGGACAACGGGGATTGGGGGAGAGAATGGTCCGTCAAAATTCATTTCCTCAAGATTTACGAATTGACATTCATCGTTTTGTTCTACCTTGAGGCTTTAGCATTTATTTACAAATCAACTCCACCATTTTCACATACTGTTTATATGGTTCCAAGATTATCGTAAAAACAATAACTAGTCAAATAGTTCATTATGCATGCATGAAGGCACGAGGCAGCACAATTCACAATCTCCGAAAGATATAGTTAGCACAAATTTTTCATCAATCTTTATATATGTGCCATAATTTACATTGTATACATGGAATACGAAATACTATACAAGAAACAAATTTGTACATAATTTAGATACACATAAAAATTATACTTAATTAAAGTGGATGTGTCCAATTATTTGATACTTGTGTGCATAGGAGGATATGTGGCATATGACACTCTTTCTATGCAGTGGGGTAAGAAGGCTCCATCGCAAGGCCACACATGCCTCTCTTGTCGGTAATGTCCTTCTCCATTCTTAAATATCCGTTCTCGCCCCATGTTGTTCCCCATGAATTCTTCAACAACCAATACTTTGTGCCATCGCTGGTCTTGCCATAACCAATAGCTGCAATACCATGGTCTAGGTCAGTGCCACATGAGCCAGTCATCACTCCACCTTTGTAAAACTGGAATGTCATATCTCCTCCATCTACAGCTACCGAGACGGGTTGACTTGCCACGGCTTGCATGAGGGCTCCCTCGTTGTTGGCTGGAACATCCTCATAGCTTTTGATGGTTGCGGCATCATTGGTTCCACTCTTGCACTTGTCATCTGCCGCGGTATATGGGTAGTTGGACTCGGTGGTGAGACCACCATTCTTAATTATGAACTTAAAGGCATCGTCCATGAGCCCTCCTTCGCAACCTTGGTCTTCACCATGGACATCACAATCCACCAACTCTTGCTCCGACAGTGAGATAAGCTTGCCAGTTTTGAGCTTAACGATGCCCTCTGTAGCAGCGACAGCAGAAAACGCCCAACAACAACCTACACATGGTCATGTTTTGGTAGATACTATAAGATGACATTCTCAAAAAAAGTAAACATATATCCAATACATCATTATCCTTAATACACTCACCACATTGGCCCTGATCCTTGATGGGAGTAACTGCACCTTTGGTCCTCCAGTCTATGGTTTCCGGAAGTGCATCGAGACTTACATTCTCGTACCTGAATCCGGTAGGCACCCTCTCCAAGCTTGGTCTGTACCCCTTGTTAGCCTTTGTCGCCTTGAACTCCTCGTTGGTTAGGTCGGTGAACTGATTGATGCCCAAATAGAACTTGCGGTTCTCGGCGTTAAACGACTCGATGAACCCGACATTGGCCTTGAACACCTCAAATCGATGTGCCTTCTCAGTAGTGTCCTTGTACACACGGTTGTACTGCACCATCCATCTCTCATGCCTTGCCACCATTGACAAGTCATCGTTGAGCTCCCGAGCTGCTAGGACCGAACTGCAGAAGCAGAGGCACCCGAGGATGCTAAGGATCAAAGCTTTTGAGATGGCCATGGTATGTTTGATGGATTGTTTGCTACTACTCGTCTGCAATATGTGCTCTGCTTTGTGTTTCTGCAAATGAAACTAGGTATCTTATATAGTCTAATGCATGTATTTAAGTATAGGAGATAGAGATGGACTCCAGCGTAGCGGTGAAGTACGTCTAGTGGGCAGATATTATAAATCAAGCGTACTTAGCGTCTGGTGCACGGATGTTATGCTGAATGTGCTTGCATGTTGATATTGACATATTTCTTTATCGATGCTATTCCTATGTATATTTATAACGTTTTGGAGAACAACATATATAAGTTCATTTTCGTCTTTTCAATGCATGTATAAACTTTCTACAAACTTAATTTTATTTGGAGTGTAACATTAAGTTTTAGATTATGTTGATTTACATAATTGTAGGCACCTATAGAGAATATAGCTAAGAATTCTTGTAGTCTACCAATATAAAATGATTAGATCTGACCACTTGTAAAGACTAGGAGTGTAACACGAACATAATAAGTTGATTAAGACAACTTAACTAATCATATCATTCGTTGGAATAAGATTAGCTAACTGATATTAAATTTAATTCGGAGTCCAAAACATGTTTGGCACTCATCTTGCATTTTCTATTCTATATGGACTTCATGAGCCCCAAGCACACGTCAAGTGCAAGAATTTTAATACCGCTAGACGTACTTCCCTGCCACTCAGATGCTCCTTTCCATTCACAACTTTGTAGAAGTACCATATCTCACAACAGTTGCGGTGGCCATGTTCGGGTAGACACCCTGTATAGCGTGTGCTGCAGTTGCTGGGTTGTGCGGCGTTGTAGCTCAAGGCTGAACGGTAGTATGTAACACCTTGCAGAGTAGACACAATGTGCACAACACCAAGCGACACACGCAACCAACACATCCAACACTTTTCTCCTCCCCTTGATTTGTAGGGCTACCAAAATCATACGCAAGAATCGAGTAGAGTACACACACATGGATAGGTGGGTCGGGGCAACATAAACATCGATGGGTAGCTTATAGCCAAAGTGACACATGGCACACACACACGCACAGATGGGACCAGTGCAAGAGGAAAGGAGATGTCCGACTGTAAAAGGCGACATCCATGCAAAATAGTGCGGAGGGACCGCAACACCCCATTTCTTGCAAGCATAATAAGTTGGGATCCTCTTGCACCCCGAGCTTCACCGCCAACGCGGTGGGTCGCCTTGACCTAATTTCTCCCTCTCTGAGGGCCAAATTCTGATATTTGGGAGCCTGAAGTTAACCGCCGACCAATTCGGCAAGACACGTCTCAGCAACCCGGCACTTCATCGGGCACAAGAGCCAATGCTCATGCATTGCCTGTGATCTACATTAACAACCCACAAGCGCATCCAAACTTACTAGCTTGTGGCAAAAGTGGAGTCCATCCTCCATACCTGGGATGAATATGAGTTTGAGGAGGACGAGAGCTCAGATAGTCACCCTTCAGTAGTAGCACTGGAGGAGGTCCTCATGGAGTCATGGTCAATACCAACACTAACACTCCAAGCGCCAAGTCACCCACAACCCCGATGGTGCTAATGCAGTCGGGCCTACGGCGAAAGCGGCCACAATGGTTGAGCTTGGAGTCCTTCACACGTTGAACGTCGGCGACGATTCAAATATAAAGGCCGTGGACACCCAACGTAAATCCCTCAGGCAAGCACAACTACGTCTGCAGCACGATCGTTGCCAACAGGTGGGCAACCACCATCGAGAGGACACTACTAGGGAAAAGTCTAGCAGTAGCGCGGGTTTTTGGCCTACCAGTAGCGCGGGTGGCGGCGCTACTAGTACGGCGCTACAGCTAAAGGTTAGCAGTAGCGTGGGTTTATCCGCACTACTGCTATATCCATTTAGTAGTAGCGCTTCCTGAAAAGGGCACTACTGGTAATTACTAGTAGCGCTTCTCGCAGCCCGCGCAACTACTATTATTCCGTATTATATTTCTTATTTTATGTTGTATTCATACACCTTTATACAAGTTTTCATACAACAACAATTTAGAGATTGTTTTTACATCATAATGAGTTGTTACATCACTGCATGAAAGAACCGTGGACTAGTTTCAAGTGGATGGACATCCACTTGAAACTAATCCGCGGTTCTTTCACCCAATGATGTAATAAATATCATCATCATCATCATCATATCATTAACAACTTATCACCATAATACATCATTGGCGTGTAACACCTCCTCATGATCATCATTTTCATCAATCAGACATCATATAGCAAGTTGGCCACTAGTCATAATCACAACTCCTCCTCATCATCATCAACTCTAACACATTGTACCACATAATAACACATTGTACCTAGGACCTACTTCTCTCTCATAGGACCTACTACCTTCTCTTAGGTAAAATAGCATAAAACAAGATAGGCCCTGACTCTCCGTTATGGAGAATGGAGATTATCATGTCTCCAATTCTTGCCCTTCGCACAATGTTGCTTCCAAGTAGCTCCCTACGATTGACCATACATTTTTTCCAATCTTTGATTGTCATGTCTTCATCGGTTTTAGAAATCCGATATGGACAAGAGTGATTCGTAGGATGACCTGGCCATATGTTCAAAACACCATGGTGACCTTTCCCACACATCAGATGAGGCACACAATCCTTCGGGATTTTCTGTTGAAAAACATAGTAATAACTTCATAGTTAGCAATGTAGTTCAGTTTTAGAAGAATTTATGCAAAACATGCATGGATTTCGTAATAGTAAAAAATCTTACCATGGCATCTCCATGGATGTTACCGTAGTTCAATACGTGCACTAGTGGCACGTATTGACCATAACGTGGAGGAGTTTGATAATAGATATTGTAATTCTCAAGATCAGTAATAAATGAGATCAAATGATTTTTCTTCTGATGAGTTAATTCTGAGCCATCGGTGTAGTAGGTTATGTCTACCATCTTTCGCACCTTATTTGAAGAATGAAAATAAGCTGTCAACTATTTTAAAATAAATAATATAAATTACTTAATAACTATGTTTGAGAAACTCACATAGCGGTAGAATTGGAAGCGTATCAACAAGGACCCAAATATCCATATTGTCTTCGGCGATGTCAGGATCACCAAGATCCATGGTGACAAGCATACCCTCATTAAAATCATACATCTTGCAAAGTGCTTCCCAATTCAGGCAACCAAAATGGGTTACGCTCTCAGAATTATATAGATTTACTTCAAAATCCATACCATGATGGGTCCTTAGGTGAATTTTCTTTGTTTCCATACTTTCATGATCTTCAAAATCCATCCTCTCCAAGACATAGCGTCTTGCATGGCATGGGAAGCTAGTCGAGTTGTAGAAGACGAAAATTATATGTTGAAGTAGTTGAAGTCGTGCTTAATTACGAAAAATATATTTGTCGTCGTTGCGTACCGTTTCAACATCGAAGGTCTCCTAGAGCTTAATGCTGAAGCGCCGACCTTCGTCCAGGTGAGGCCTGTCGCACAGACATCGGTCATCGTTGCACCAGTCGCACCCCCCCGGGAGGCTTTCGTCGTCCGATGATGACATTTCCTATGTTCATAATTCAAAAATTAAACTTGTACAATTAAATATATGTACTACAAAAACTAAATTAGATCATTATTATTCATCACAGGTTGACTATCGGTATGCCGAGTCTTTTCTTGAAAACTCTCAGCTCACGTGGTGTATATATTCGACCGTCGGTGATGGTTGCTCCTCCCTTCGTCCCCGAGTGCATTACACCAAAATGTCTAGCACACGGGAATGAAGGAGAAGCGACCCCCCACGACAACAGTCGGGATTCTCCGTCCTCTCATATATGGTGGAGACTCTCCCTCACTAATTCCTCTTTGACATTCGCGACCGTCGGTGATGGTCATTCCTCCCTTCCTTCCCGTGCATTACCAAAAGGTCTATCACAAGAAAGAAGAGGAGGAACGACTCCCACGACAACAGTCGGGATTTTTCGTCCTCTCATATATGGTGGAGACTCTCCCTCACTGATTCCTCTCTGACATTTGCGACCGTCGGTGATGGTGGTTACTCCTCCTTCCCCTAGTGCATAAGAAAGGTCTAGCACAAGGAGAAGAAGGAGAAACGACCCCCACGACAACAGTCGGGATTCTTCTTCTCTCATATATGGTGCAGACTTTCTCCCTCACTCATTTCTTGACTGTCATGTATGGAGCCTCGACAGACTTAAATTCAACCTGAAATGTTGTTTAATTATCTTTCTAGAAAATCTAGGCCACTCGATATTTCCTACATATTCTAGCACAAGTCATGCCAAAATTCACGAAAAAATCTGGCATGACCTTTGCTAAAAAAGGACATATCGAGTGCCTGAAATTTGCCGGAACGCAAATTAATCAACACTCTGGCAAAACATAGGCCACTCAGAGGTGTAACCTGCAAACATGGCCGGCTACTTGGGCAAGCACATATCCTATTTGAGCAACACAAGATATACATGTTTATATCTACATCATATGAGCATTCAAACTTGATGGTCATTGCATTTCAATGGTTGAAAATATGAACAAAAACATTTCAAAATATCTTATAGGACTCATATTGACATGGAGATTTGGCTGGTCTCACCTCGAGGTCGCAGGGGGTCGGTGATGGGGACGACGGCGGGGATGATGGAGGGGCTCCTTGATTTCTGCAAAAACAAAAACCCTATAATCTATCAACTAATCAAATGCATATGCCTTACATAGTGGGGTCCAATTTGAGCATTCAAAATAGGAGTAGTTCTCCAATTTGAGCATTCGATAAGCAAAACCAAATCGTAAAATAAATAAGTATTCAAATTAGCATGCATTCAATAAGCAAAACTAAATCATCTCTTGCGTCTGTACATCGTCGAATATTATCACTAATATATCTCGAATAGTATCATACATATAACATCACTAATACAGCTAAAACCCTAGCAAATGACGGGTATCGGCGCGGGCGGTGGACACTCAGAAAGAAGGAACCATCACATGATCATAGTTCTAGTGAGATCCCGGAAGAACCTGCCAGGTATTGGAGAACCTGCTCTCCAACGCAACCATGTAGCGACGGACGTGCTCGTCCTCCTCGCTGACACGGTGACGTACCACCTCCGCGGGGTCCTCAAGCCTCCGCACCGTCACTGGCCCACGCGACCGCCACCAAAGAAAGTTTGGGTCAGTGACGGGCTGGCTCCTCACCAAGCTGCGCCCCCCGAAAGGTACCACCTCCCAGTACCAGCCCGGCGGAGCCCAGTCCCGGACATGGCCCCTCTGATCAAGCAGGTGTCCTCCGCCGAGTCGACGACGAGGATGCGGGATAGGCATTGTCGATGTCGATGCGGGAATAATTGCTTTAACTAAAAAATAACAACAAATGTGACATTTTCAAAATATGACATGTCCACTTCAAAACGAATCAACCTAGAATACTGTTAAATACACCTAAAAATAAACTAGTTCTATTAATTTTCTTACTAAAAATAAACTAGTTCTATAGTAAAATTTTAATTAGGCTAGTTCTATTAATTCAACTAGTTCAAGTAAGCACTTACTATAAATAAAAATAAACTAGTTCTTACTAAAAGTAAACTAGTTCAACTAGTTGAATTAATTTTCTTACTAATTCTATTAAACACTTACTAAAAACAGTAAAAAAACTACATTATACAATAGTAAAAAACTACAGTAAAATAGAAAAAATAGAGATGGAGGGAGGAGGGGGTGGGAGGAGGAGAGAGGAGGAGGGGGAGGAGGCCGGCGGGATCGGAGGAGGGAGGAGGAGGGGGGAGGAGGGGTGGGAGGAGAGAGGAGGGGGAGGGGCGGCCGGAGGAGGAGGAGGGAGGGGGCGGTGGGAGGAGGGCTGCCGGCGGAGGAGGGACGAGGGACGAGGGGGCGGTGGGAGGAGGAGGGAGGAGGGCTGAAAGGATCGATATAGTTGACTAGAGGGGGGGGGGGTTGAATAGGCAACTAACAATTTTTAGCTTTTCTTTATCAAATTAAACTTTGCATCAAAGTAGGTTGTCTAGATATGCAACTAGGTGGGCAACATATATGATGCAACAACAACAAGCACACAAGCAAGCAAGGTATATAACACAAATAAGCTTGCACAAGTAAATGGATGAAATAACCAAGAGTGGAGCCGGTGAAGACGAGGATGTGTTACCGAAGTTCCTTCCTTTTGAGGGGAAGTACGTCTCCATTGGAGCGGTGTGGAGGCACAATGCTCCCCAAGAAGCCACTAGGGCCACCGTATTCTCCTCACGCCCTCACACAATGCAAGATGGCGTGATTCCACTATTGGTGTCCTTGGAGGCGGCAACCGGACCTTTACAAACAAGGTTGGGGCTCTCTCCACAACTTAATTGGAGGCTCCCAACGAAACCGCGGAGCTTCACCACAATGGAATGTGGCTCCGAGGTGACCTCAACCGTCTAGGGTGCTCAAACACCCAAGAGTAACAAAATCCACACAAGAAAGTATGAGGGAAGCAAATATCCTTTGGTGGAAGTGTAGATCTAGGTCTCCTCCTTTAAACCCTAGCAAATCAACAACTTTGAGTGGCTAGAGAGAGAGAGATCGGGCAAGAGAGCTTGAGTAGCATTAATGGTGGAGTGAGAGAGGTAAGAGGTGGGTGTGGTAGGCGGAAGAAGCACCCTTATATAGCAACCCTAAAAATCCAACCGTTACCGCGTTTTCTGTACTGCAGCGGTACAACCGCTCCTTGTCCCGGTACAACCGGGACTCGCAGAACCCTACCAGGCGGTACAACCGGACGACCAGGCGGTAGTATCAGTTTAAGAGAACAACCGAACCAACCGCCCAGCCACCGCTCAACCACCGCATAGAAACAGTAGGGAGTCACCCCTGAGTGCGGTAGTCGAGCGGTACAGGACCGGTGCAACCGCTTGGCCTCTAGCGCTCGGGCGGCTAAGTCCTGAGCGGTAGAACCGCTCCGGACACCGGTGGTACGGGTACGACCGGACCAACCGGGCCACCACCGCCCGAGTACCGCATCAAAACAGAAGTCTGACCGGTACTTGGGCGGTACTTGGCCGGAACAACCGCCCTAGTCTTTGCTGAGCATGGTGGCGGTACCACCGCCCGGAAGCAGCGGTACAACCGCTCGATCAAAACTGGTAAGCGTCAAGAACCAGCGGTACAACCGCTGGGAAGCCACAGTAAGCAGTAGGATAGGAAGGGAAGAGCTCTCTCTCACAACTAAGGAAGGCAAGAGAGGGGTGAGGTAAGTGTACATGAAAAGATTCCCCCAACTCTTTCCAATGTGGATTCCCTCTTGATAGTATGGGTTCCCTACGACCAAAGAGATAAAAAGCGTTGATAACTCTGTCTTCGATCTTTTCCTTTCAGAGAGAATAGCTAACCGATGTAGGCCTAAATACCGAAAACCTGAAGCACTTAGTACAAGATTAGACCAACAAAGGGTTGTCATCATCATTCAAAACACAAAGTAAGGAAATGCCCTTACAAGGGCGCGGTGGGAGGAGGAGGGAAGGAGTACCTCGGTGGAGGAGCAGCGTGACGGCGGCGGCGGACGACTGGGCATGCGGGGGAGAGTGACTGAGAGGGAGAGTGAGAGGGTCGGCCGCATGGGGAGGATAAGGTAGGGTTAGTAGTAGCGCGGGTTCGAGAAAAGCGCTACTGCTACGGAGCATAGCAGTAGCGCTGGGTACGGATACGTGCTACTGCTAAGTGGGGCTAGCCGTGTGCGCCTAGTTCAAACTTAGCAACAACGCGTTTTGCTCATACGCGCTACTGCTAAAATTATAGCAGTAGCGCGGTTTATTTTCACGCGCTACTACTAACTAGCAGTAGCGCATGATTTTGTCCAGCGCTACTGCTAAGATGCTGTATATAAGTTTTCCCTAGTAGTGAGAGTGGTGGAGGCCGCACCGGCCCCCACCGACACTACTCTTGTGGTAGCATGCGCCCACTAGGTCCGCATCTCCATCCTTGAAGGGGAATCGGATGATGTGATGGTCTATGGCACCCCCATTCTATAACCTTATGGCGACCGCATACATCGCCAACAACATTCGGCTAGATGTGGATCATCTGAGCGATGAGCAACTCAACGACGCCAGGGCCATGGTAGACGTTGTGGGGCATGCATGTCAAAAATGTAGATGAGTGAAATCGCGTGAGGAAAGGTTGAAACCACTTCTCATTTTGCATGGGGCCTTAATAATGGGTATAAAAGCGTGGTGTGAAGAGTAAAAGGCCAATACATAATTTTAAAGTGGGAAAGTAGCGGTAAAGAGAGAGGCCGGGAAACATAGGACGGGGAAAAAGTGATGGAAATACTACCATGAGAGAATGGGTGAGAAAGATAGGGAAAAGAAAAAATGCAATACAAAGGCACAAATGAACGGTAAAAGTGAAAAAATATACTTTATTTTGTGAGAAAACATCCTATCTATGCATCATATGTCATGGCAGTATAAAGAACACTAGAAATAGCAAAAATTACATCCACATCCGTAGACCACCTAATAAAGACTACAAGCACTAGAGCGAGCTGAAGGCGTGTCGCCGTCATCGCCCCTCCCTCACCAGAGTCGGGAAAACTTGTTGCAGTACACAGTCAAAAAGTTGTCGTGCTAAAGCCCCATGGTACTAACACACCAGAAAAACAACAATCGTCGATGAAGTGAAGCGTAGACGGAAGGATCCAACTTGTAGACAGACGAACAAGCACTGGATCCGTGGAGATCCATCGAAGACCAATAACGACAGAATCACACGAGATTCGTCAGAGATACAACTCCACACACCCTTCGACGATGCTAGATGCATCACCGGGACAGGGCCTAGGCGGGGTGGATCTTATTCCATCTTCAGGGAGCTGCCGCCATGTTTTTCTGACTAGGACACAAACCCTAATCGACCTCAAAGGAACACCTGAAACGGAACAACAACCCTCCCACCGGCAATGATCGAGCTTCACCGCGCCTCCATGCCCTAAGGTCGCCGGAGACGGGACGGACCGGCAGTAGAGTCGGCGGGAGGTCGAAAAACCCTAATCGCTTGTAGAATCGCTGCAAGAGGCGAAGGGTTACGTTGTAGTAAAGAAGTACTTTGTGCTTTGAAAATGGATTTATGATAAATAGAAATCCAAGAAAAAAACAAAAAGGTAAACCGAGTGTTATATCGGGTACTCGACTTACTTGTAACTGCATTATGAAAATGAAAAAGTACAGCTTGGCGGCCAAAGCTTCGGCTGGCCAAGCACGCGTCGTTAGATGAGATGCAAATATACCGTCCCTGTTGCTCCACTAACCTCTACTGCTTCGTGTTGCACCTTAACCTTACCTCTTCATGGGGAGATTTCTCAGTCACTCGTTTCTCTCGCACACGACGCATCTTTATCTCGCATTCTTCCCCCCACCCACATTTTTTGGCTACTGCAGATGGGGTCACCGGCGGCGATGGGGGACGACTACCGCGGGTGTTGCGAGACCACCATCAGTGCCGGCCACAGTAACAACTGGCGCCGCGAGCAGGGCAGTAACACATGCTACTGGAGGCGACGGGACTTGAAGCCCCGGGTTGGTGGAGCTGCATCCGGCGGTGGCGGCCGACGACCGAGCTACAACCGGTCGCTACTGTGGTTGCGACCATCTGTTGGAACCACGCAATGACAATGCTGGAACCATCGTGTTTTTGCTGAAATTGGCTTTTCTGTTTGCTAAAATTGACATAGAATTTTGGTTATGAGATTATTTTTTGCTGGAACCACCATTAATTTTGCTGGAAGTGGCTTTTTTTGTTGTTACAATTGACCACTAGTGTTTTTGCTGCAGCATTTTGTTTTGCTGGAACCAGCGTTTTGTTCTGCTGGAACCAGCGTTTTTGTTTGCTACAATCGACTATTTTTTAGATTTGTGCCGCTGCGACTATTTTTGCTGGAAACGTCATTTGCTACCACCGTAGTCTGTTTTTGCTGGAACCAGAATTTTTCAAAGGACCCAACGGGACGGTGACGCAGAGCTACTTCGAGTAATGTTGTTGCGAGTGTCGATGGTGAGCATTTTTTGCTACCACTGTAGTCTGGTTTTGTTACCACCGTCTTTTATTTTGTTGCAAGCGTCGACGGCGAGCATCGGTGGCGAGCATTTTTTGCCACCACATAGTCTAGTTTTGCTACCACCGTCGTCTGTTTTTGTTGTGAATGCCGACGTCGAGCATCGGTGGCGAGCGTCGACGAGGAGCACAACAGCAACTGTCTACGGCCGCCATGTGCTAGTGTGTTTTCTCAAATCTCATGCCCGGTTGGAAGGAAGCTATGGGAAGGAAGGATCGGACGGTTATGCGAGGGCTGCATCTGACGACTATCATGAGGCCGGCCGAAATTTGGACCGCCCGGCCGTCGCCTAGCGTTCGCCAGAAGAAAATGGAAATAAGCCAAGTCTTATCGGATACTAAGTGTAGCTGTAACTGCATTATCATAAAAAAGGGGAAATATAAATAAGTCGTGTGCCGTTAGTAGACACTCGGCTTATATTGCCCACCGTCACCGGGCCATTAAACGCGGCGGGGAGGGAAACGTGGCCCGAACTTTGCCGAGCTACCCATGTAAGCAAGCCGAGTGTTTCTTGCTTCATGTACGGAGCGCATATTGGTGTTATCTTTACCTTCGATCATGCATGGCTCGGAACATGTTCTTTGCTTGTGCGAGTCCCCTAGCCAGCTCTCTATTTAGGGACCACTGCTTTGCACAGCAGATCTCTGGTGTTCATTTGGAGAGAAACGTCCATCGGCGGAAGATTATAAACCATCCTACGCGGCCGTTCCACCAACATGCAAGATGTCTGAAGGCTACGTGCGTGTGGATTGCCATGGCTGGCGAGGGCAGCGCGCGCGGTGAACGCAGCACTGAGCAACAAGTGATACAATATGCAAAGGTGTTGCTTGTCTGCCTGCGATCCAGACCAGCAACTTGAGGCGTTCGGGGAAGAGAACACATCTACCACATGCCCCGACCGACCGTGATGAGCGACAACGCTCTCCGTGTACAACGAGTAGGCTGGACACCGAGCCAGACGGAGTCACCACCGGAGAACCCAACTGGCTCGGCCGGCGTGTCAGCCATCGGAAGAGCACTCGTCGCTTGGCCGCCCCCGGAGCTTCGGCGGGCTGCTCCGCGACACCCGCGTGGCATGAGGCAGGGGTCGTGCCTCTTCAGCCCTCGCCTTCTTCTACCACAGCACGGGCTCGAGGTGGCCACAGCAAGCCTTCAGCATTGGGAGTTGCATGGCGCTACAAACTTGCTGGAAAACTGGCTTGTCCATGTTTGGAACCTCACAGCACAAACATAACATTAATGTTCACTGTGAGACCTTGAACGCGCCACTGCTTTGCATACTACTGCAACTCTACGAAAGGACAAGTTTTAGTTTGTTGAATGAGAATGGATTTTCCACTCCCGGTTGTCCGGACACCCCACTACCGAAGCCGTTCACGTCAGTTTCAGTACTTTTGAGATCTGCACCACCGCCTGCAACTCTCTGATTTGCAAAACCCAAACATTAAGCCGCATATGCACTATTGATTTCAGATTCCTCTGACACGGCTGCATCTAGGGCTTCTAGCCATCTAGCCCGTGACTCCAATAGCAGACAGGAAAGTTACGAGCATAAAGTTTCACCTTACCATGATTTTTTTAATAGGAACACTGTACCACGGAATCAAACCCGAAGAAAAGAACCTAAGAAATCTACTAGTAACACAAAAGAACAGTGACGAATTTTTCCCCCTCACCTTTCTCTCTCTTAAACTGCTCTCTCTCCTCACTTTTCTTTTGTCTGCTACCATTACTTCTCTCTCACCTTCTGGAAACTCTTATCTCCTTTCTCCTCTCTCTCTACTACTCACATGTCACAAGTACAGTGACCTGGCCTCACTTGTGACTAGTACAGTATTTGAAAATATAGACAAGCAGCAGGGCCTGACCTCCGTGCCAGGCTACCAGGGTGCTGTCACACCTACTCTGTCTTCTGCAGCCTAGGACCGACACTGTTATGGTCTGTAAAACGACTGTTTAATTGACATGCATACGCAAATGACCTGCTGTTGTCTAGTCCCAGCACGAATCTATAAAACACTGGACACACCAGATAACAGGGTGTCGGGACACCCGACACCCGGGGCTGTGGCACCTTTTCGTTGTTGAATTTTACTAGTACATGTATGTATGAGGCACGCGGCTGGTGTTGTGGTTTTTCTTTTTCGAAGATATCATATTGTTATAAAGATTCACCGGAAGTATAAAATACTTCAAACATAATAAAAATTACATCGAGATCTATGGATCACGGAACGACCATTGCTGCAGCCAGAACGAGCCACCGACGCGCTGATGGCGTCGCTCCCATACCGAAACCGGCCTAACCTTGTCGATGACAGCCGGAATTCTTCATGCACATGCCCTAAGGAGCGTCCCGGAGCCGCAGTGGTCACTGTTGAATCCTCGAATCGATCTGAATAGTTTGACACTAAATATCGCCTTTGAATACGCACGGCGAGAAACCCTAACCTCGCCGACCCGAAGAGCTGGCAGGAATCTACGCCGGAGTTCCGTCTAATACATCCCAACGAACGAACTTGAGGAGGATCGGAGCCCGGAAGACCAACTCAAAGAAGAAGAAGAAGTGTCGTCATCCATCCAAACACTGGAGCCGAGGCACCAGAAACCCCCTCCCCGCCACCGACCGCCGGAGCCGCAGGTGGAGGTGAGGCAAATCCACAAACTCGCCGGCGGAGATCGAGGGGAGAAAAGCTTTCCCTAGTTGCCCTGCGAGAGGGGAAAGAAAAACAATCTCTGGTCTAGCTGGCGTTGTGGGTTGAACGACGAGGACAATAGCAATTGGGGAAGAGAATGTTCCATCGTAATTCATTTCCTCAAGATTCACAAATTGGCATTCATCATTTTGTTCCACCTTCAGGCTTCAGCATTTATTTACAAATCAACTCCACCATTTTCACATATTATTTATATGGTTCCAAGATTATCATAAAAAAACAAGAACTAGTCAACTAGTTCATTATGTATGCATGAAGGCACAAGAGGCAGCACAATTGACAGTCTCTGAATGATATAGCTAACACAAATTCTTCATCAATCTTTATATATGTGACATAATTTACATTGTATTCATTGAACTCATGGAACATGAAATACTATACAAGACATATGTTTGTACATAATTTAGATACACATAAAAACTATACTTAATTAAAGTGGACATGCGCAATTATGTAATATTTTTGTGAATAGGAGGATATGCGGTATATGGCACTCCTTCTATGCAGTGGGGTAAGAAGGCTCCATCGCAAGGCCACACATGCCCCTCTTGTCGGTAATGTCCTTCTCCATTCTTAAATATCCGTTCTCGCCCCAAGTTGTTCCCCAAGAGTTCTTCAACAACCAATACTTTGTGCCATCACTGGTCTTGCCATAACCAATAGCTGCAATTCCATGGTCTAGATCAGTGCCACATGAGCCAGTCATTACTCCACCTTTGTAAAACTGGAACGTCATATCTCCTCCATCTACGGCTACCGAGACAGGTTGACTTGCGACGGCTTGCATGAGTGCTCCCTCGTTGTTGGCTGGAACATCCTCATAGCTTTTGATGGTTGCTGCATCATTGGTTCCACTCTTGCACTTGTCATCTGCGGCGGCATATGGGTAGTTGGACTCGGTGGTGAGACCACCATTCTTGATTATGAACTTAAAGGCATCATCCATGAGACCTCCTTCACAACCTTGGTCTTCACCATGGACATCACAATCCACCAACTCTTGCTCCGACAGTGAGATAAGCTTGCCAGTTTTGAGTTTAACAATGCCCTCTGTAGCAGCAACAGCAGAAAATGCCCAACAACAACCTACACATGGTTATGTTTTAGTAGATACTATCAGATGACTTTCTCAAAAATGTAAACATATATGCAATACATCATTATCCTTAATATACTCACCACATTGGCCTTGGTCCTTGATGGGAGTGACTGCACCTTTGGTCCTCCAGTCTACGGCTGCCGGAAGTGAATCGAGACTTAGATTCTCGTACCTGAATCCGGTAGGAACCCGCTGCAAGCTTGGTTTGTACCCCTTGTTAGCCTTTGTCCCCTTGAACTCCTCATTGGTGAGGTCGGTGAACTGATTGATGCCCAAATAGAACTTGTGATTCTCGGCGTTAAACGACTCGATGAACCCGACATTGGCCTTGAAGACCTCAAATCGGTATGCCTTCTCAGTAGCGTCTTTGTACACACGGTTGTACTGCGCCATCCAGCTCTCATGCCTTGCCACCATCGAAAAGTCATCGTTGATCTCGCGAGCTGCTAGGACCGAACTGTAGAAGCAAAGGCATCCGAGGAGGCCAATGATCAAAGATTTTGAGATGGCCATGGTATATTTGATGGATTGCTTGCGAGTACTGGTGTGCAATGTGTGCTCTGCTTTGTTTCTACGAATGGAACCGGGTGTCTTATATAGTTCGATGCATGTATTTAACTATAAATGATGGAGAAGGCCTGCAACATAGGAAGTACGTCTAGTGGGCGGATGTTATAAATCAAAGGTACTTGCCGTCTGGTGTGGGGATGGTGGTATAAATCAAACACACTTAGGTGGATGTGCTTGCACGGTGATGTTGATGGATTTTTCTATCAATGCTATTCCTATGTATCTTTATAGCGTTTTGGCATGAGTACGTGGACAAAATATATAAGTTTGCTGCCGTCTATGCAATGGATGTATAAGAATTTGGAGTGTAACATTAAGTTTTAGATTGTTGATTTCCGTATTTGTGGGTACCTACCCCGCAAAAAAATTATGGGTACCTACAGAGAATATAGAGAAGAATCATTGTAGCATGCCAATATAAAATGATTAGATGTGCCGCTTGTAGGGACTAGGAGGGCAACACGAACATAATAAGTTGATTAAGACCACTTAGCTAACCATATCATCGCATATTAAAAAGAACTAAGAATAGTTAACCGATCTTAAGTAATTTAATCCGGAGTCCAAACAATGCCTGGTACTGATCTTCTATTTTAAGTTCTATATGGACTGCGTGAGCCCCAAACGTACGTCTAGTGCAAGAATTTTAATACCACCGGACGTACTTCCCGGCCACGCAGACGCTCCTTTCGACTAAAAATTTCATAGAAGCACCGTATCTCACAATCACTGCGGCGGTCGTGGTGTGTGGGCGGTCACCCTAAGAAGCGTGTGGTGCGGGTTATTGGGTTGTGCGGCATTGCACCTCAAGACTGAACAGTAGTATGTAATGATACGTCTCCAACGTATCTATAATTTTTGATTGTTCCATGCTATTTTATTATCAATTTTGGATGTTTTATAATCATTTTATAGTCATTTTATATCTTTTTTGGTACTAACCTATTGACATAGTGCCAAGTGCCAATTGCTGTTTTTCCATGTTTTTTACATCGCAGGAAATCAATATCAAATAGAGTCCAAATGCCATGAAACTCCACGATGATTTTTTATGGGCCAAAAGGAAGCATATGGGCCCTAGTTGCACCTGGGGGGAGACCCGAGGAGGGGACAACCCACCAGGAGGCCCTGGCGTGCCCTGGTGGGTTGTGCCCACCTCGGGTACCCCCGGACCGCCTCTTTGCTCTATAAATACCACAATATTCCAGAAACCCTACAAGCATCGACGAAATATTCCTCCAGCCGCCGCAGAGTACAGAACCACCAGATCCAATCTAGACACCATCACGGAGGGGTTCACCACCTCCATTGGTGCCTCTCCGATGATGCGTGAGTAGTTCTTTGTAGACCTTCGGGTCCGTAGTTAGTAGCTAGATGACTTTCTCTCTCTCGCTGAATTCTCAATACAATGGTCTCTTGGAGATCCATATGATGTAACTCTTTTGCGGTGTGTTTGTTAGGATCTGATGAACTTCAAGTTTATGATCAGTCATATCTTTATATATCCATGAAAGTTATTTGAGTTTCTTTGATCTCTTATATGCATGATCTCTTATGGCCTTGTATTTCTTCTCTGATATTTGGGTTTTGTTTGGCCAACTTGATCTATTTATGTTGCAATGGGAAGAGGTGCCCGGTAGTGGGTTCGATCTTACGGTGCTTGATCCCAGTGACAGAAAGGGAACCGACACGTATGTATCGTATCGTTGGTACTACGGATAAAAAAACGAGATCTATATCCACCGCCATATAGATAAACGGATCTTGTCTACATCATGTCATCGTTCTTATTGCATTACTCCGTTTTTCCATGAACTTAATACACTAGATGCATGCTGGATAGCGGTCGATGTGTGGAGTAATAGTAGTAGATGCAGGCAGGAGTCGGTCTACTAATCTTGGACGTGATGCCTATGTAATGATCATTGCCTGGATATCGTCATAATTATTTGAAGTTCTATCAATTGCCCAACAGTAATTTGTTTACCCACCGTTTGCTATTTTCCTCAAGAGAAGCCACTAGTGAAACCTACGGCCCCCGGGTCTTCTTCCTCATATATTTTCCTTGCGATCTACTTTTCCTTTGCATTTTTATTCAGATCTATTAAACCAAAAAATACAAAAATACCTTGCTGCGTTTTATCTTTATTTATTTTGGCGTTCGATCTATCAATCTACTACAATTTACCTCACGCCCGCTTGCCTATCTTGAGGCGCCGTACCCCGGAAGGCATTGACAACCCCTTTAACACGTCGGGTTGCGAGGTGTTGTTGTTTGTGTGCAGGTGCTGCTTACTTTGTGTTGCTTGGTTCTCCTACTGGTTCGATACCTTGGTTTCATAACTGAGGGAAATACCTACCGACGCTGTGCTACATCATCCCTCCCTCTCCAGGGAAATGCCGACGTAGTTGCAGCTACCATCAAGGAGAATTTCTGCCGCCGTTTCCGGGGAGGATCTTCAACATAACCAGGTTCCTAATCACAAATCTCATCTCCTCGCAATTTACATTATTTGCCATTTGCCTCTCGTTTTCCTCCCCCCTATTCACAAAAATTTGCTGTTTTATTCGCCTCTCTTTTTCCGTTCGCTGTTTTCTTGCCGGATCTGTTTTGAGTGCAATCTTGTTGTGTGGTCATCATGACTCAAGAGAACACCAAGTTATGTGATTTCTCAAATACCAACAACAATGATTTTATTGGCACTCCGCTTGCTCCTCCTGCCACTAGTGCGAAGACTTGTGATATTAATACTGCTTTGCTGAATCTTGTTATGAAAGACCAATTTTCTGGTACTCCTAATGAGGATGCCGCGTCCCATCTTAATACCTTCGTGGAATTATGCGATATGCAAAAGAAAAAAAATGTGGACAATGATGTGGTCAAGATGAAATTATTTCCGTTCTCTTTGCGTGATTCTACAAAAATTTGGTTCTCTTCTTTGCCTCGCAATAGTATCGATTCTTGGAGCAAGTGTAAAGATGCTTTTATCACTAAGTATTTTCCGCCCGCAAAAATTATTTCCCTTAGAACCCAGATCATGAATTTCAAGCAACTTGAACATGAGCATGTTGCACAATCTTGGGAAAGGATGAAAATGATGCTAAGGAATTGCCCAACTCATGGGTTAAATGTTTGGTTGATCATACAAATTTTTATGCGGGGTTGAATTTTGTTTCTTGTAATCTTTTAGATTCCGCCGCGGGTGGAAATTTTATGGAAATTACTTTGGGTGAAGCCACCAAATTTCTTGATAATATCATGGCAAATTATTTACAATGGCATACCGAAAGGGCTCCTACTAGTAAAAAAGTTAATTCGGTTGAAGAAATTTCTTCTTTGAGTGACAAAGTCGACGCTCTTATGAAATTGGTTGCTAGTAAAAGTGCTCCTGTTGATTTTAATGATATGCCTTTGTCTACTTTGATTGAGCAAAATAATGATGCCATTGATGTGAATTTTATCTCTCGCAATAATTTCAACAACAATGCTTATAGAGGAAATTTTAATCCTAGGCCTTTTCCTAGTAATTCCTCTAATAATTATGGTAATTCCCATGGAAATCAACCTTACAATAATAATAGGAACACCTCTGATCTTGAGAATAATATTAAAGAATTTATCAACAAACAAAAAGTTTTCAGCACTTCCATATAAGAAAAGTTGAATAAGATTGATGATTTGTCTAGAAGTGTTGATAGAATTGCTCAGGATGTGGAAAATATAAAGATGATTTTTTTGCCTAAAGTTGATGAATCAATTAAATCTCTTTATGTTTCTATGGATGAAAGTAAGAAAAGAACTGCTATGCTTAGAGCTAAAAGAGAATTTTTAGAAAAAGCTTTTTCTAGTGATTATTCTTGCAAAAGTGATGAAGATCTTAAAATGATTGGTGTTTATTATATTGATTCCTTGTTTAGTAAAGTTGAGAATGATGAAAAATGGACTGGAGAAGAGTCAACTTTAGGTAGAAGGCATCCCAATATTTCGGAGGGTTAAAATCTTGTTGACAAAATGGCCGAAAGTGGGTTTGGAGAGGTCAAAACTTTAGCTA
This sequence comes from Aegilops tauschii subsp. strangulata, assembly GCF_002575655.3. Taxonomy (NCBI): domain Eukaryota; kingdom Viridiplantae; phylum Streptophyta; class Magnoliopsida; order Poales; family Poaceae; genus Aegilops; species Aegilops tauschii. The sequence continues at coordinate 458,575,709 of NC_053040.3, forward strand.
GTGACGCACCCACTATTTTGGATTACAAAGACTTTAATTATGATAGTTGCTCTTTGATGGATTTTATTTCTTTGTTTCAATCCATGATAAATTCACCCCATGCATATGAACAAAACAAAGCTTTTACTAAACATATTGTTGATGCTATGATGAAAGCTTTGAAAGAAAGGTTAGAATTAGAAGTATTGGTTCCTAGAAAATTCCATGATGAGTGGGAACCTACTATCAAAGTCAAGATTAAAAATTATGAGTGTTTTGCTTTGTGTGACTTGGGTGCTAATGTTTCTACAATTCTGAAATCTTTATGTGATGTGCTTGGTCTTACTAATCTTGAAGAATGTTCTTTGAATTTGCACTTGGCGGATTCTACTATTAAAAAGCCTATGGAAAGAATTAATGATGTTCTTATTCTTGCAAATAGGAATTATGTGCCCATAGATTTTATTGTTCTTGATATTGATTGCAATCCGTCTTGTCCAATTATTCTTGGTAGACCGTTTTTACGCACTATTGGTGCCGTGATTGATATGAAAGAAGACAATATCAAGTTCCAATTTCCCTTGAGGAAAGGGACGGAACACTTTCCTAGAACAAAAGTCAGGCCACCTTATGAATCAATCATGAGGGCATCTTATGGATCTAGAACCAAAGATGACAAAACTTAGATCCTTGCTTTATGCCTAGCTAAGGGCGTAAAACTATAGCGCTTGTTGGGAGGCAAACCAATGAATAAAATTTATTTTTGCTCTTTGATTTCTGTTATTGTGTGTTAACACAATTATGCTACTGTTATGATTGTGTTTTTTGTGTTTTAATTAGTGTTTGTGCCAAGTAGAACCAATAGGATCTTCTTGGGTGATAGTTGTTTCATCTTGCTGAAAAAAAAGAAACTTTGCGCTCACGAAAATAATTTTCATAAATCACAGAAAAGAGCTTTTGCCCTGATTCTTTTTGCAGAAGATTAATATACAAATTACCCTGGTCTTCCTATTTTTGTATAATTTTTGGAGTTCATAAGTATTCGAACAAATCAGATTACTACAGACTATTCTGTTTTGACAGATTCTGTTTTCTTTGTGTTGTGTGCTTATTTTGATGGCTCTATGGTTTTCTTTAATGAGTTTTTGCCATAGAAAAGTTGGAATACAGTAGATATAATACAAAAACAAACTATGAATTGGTTTGATACAGCACTTATAGTAGTGATTTATTTTTCTTACACTAACGGATCTCACGATGAGTTTAGTGTGATTGAAGTTTTCAAGTTTTGAGTTATCTTACGATGGCTGAAGGAAGGATGTAAGAGCCTAAGCTTGGGGATGCCCCGGAATCCCAAGCTATTATCTCAGAATGAGCAACCAACTAATCTTGGGTATGCCCCCGAGTGGCATCCCCGCTTTCTTCCAACAACTATCGGTATTTTACTCGAGGCTATATTTTTATTTGTCACATGATATGTGTTTTGCTTGGAGCATCTTGTATGATATGAGTCTTTGCTTGTTTTATTTTGTGTTTTAAGTCATCAATCCTTGCTGGACACACCTATTTGAGAGAGCCAAAATTATATCATGACTTGTTAGAATTGCTATCTTTGCTTCACTTAAATCTTCTATGAGCTAGGACTTGCTCTAGTGCTTCACTTATATCTTTTTGAGCACGGTGTGCTTTGTTATTTTTGAATAATTGCTCTCTTGCTTCACTTAGATTTATTTGAGAGTTAGTAAAATTTTGAAGAGATTCTCTCTTGCTTCACTTAAATTATTTTGAGAGAAAGAAAATTTGTTATGCTCATGATCTTCACTTATATTTGTTGAGCTTATGAAAAGCAACACATGAAAATTAGTCCCAAAGTGATAGATATCCAAGAAGGATAAAGAAAAATAAAATGTCATGAAGATCATTGGACAAAATAAACTTGATTCTTAGTAATAGTTTTGAGATATGATGATGTGATATGTGAGTTATGTTGATGAGTAATTGTGCTCTAGTAAGAATATTGGTATTAAGGTTTGTGATTCCCTATGCATGCATGAACGTCAATAATCATGCAATGAAAATTATATCCTACTTGTGGTGCATTATTCGGTGTTAATTATGCTTAATGCTTGCTTATGAGATTATTCTTTTTTGGTTGGTCGCTTCTCAATCTTTTTGCTAGCCTTCATTTTGCACTAAGTATGACCTCTACTTGTGCATCCAAAATGCTTTAAACCAGTTTTGCCACATGAGTCCACTATACCTACCTATATGCGGTATTCTTTTGCCGTTCTAAGCAAATTTGCATGTGCCATCTCTAATTTTCAAAATAAACTTCTCTTTTGTGTATTTGTTTCGCTCGCGGAACGGTAACGGGTGGCTAATATTTTCCATGCTAGATGTGCTATTCTCAAGATGAGTGTTTATTCACTTGTCATTGCACGAGAGTAAGGCAAAGGTTTTAGGGATGCCCAGTCCCGAAATGCAAAAAATATATTTACTTTATGTTATCAAATAATAAATTCCGTGGAAAGTGTTGGTATGGAGGGCACCCGTGGATAGGGCTAGCCATGAAAAGTGAAAGAATGGTGGAAAAGGAATAACCTTTATTTTTTGTTTGGGAACCACCTATGGCATATCTAGCATGGAAAGTGTTCGTAGCTCTGAGTCATTTTTGTTGGTGGGATGGATACACCTCCCAAAATGTTTTTATCTCTAATTTTTCGCTTTGAGCTCTGACATCTCTACAAATCCCTACTTCCCTCTGCGAAGGGCCTTTCTTTTACTTTATGCAATTTTTATTTCAAAATTTCAGTCTCCATCTTCTCTATAAAAGCATCAACTAGGAGGCAATATGATCGTGCTCAAGTATTGGGTGTAGTTAATATTCGAGTGTGTTTCACGAATGGATCAATGTTTGAGCATGATGGGCTAGGGATAACTTATTTTAGCATTGATATTTTGAAAGACATGGTTGCTTGTTGATATGCTTGAGTATCTAAATTATTATGTCAACACTAGACTATTGCTTTGAATCACATAAAAGTCCAAATGTCCATGCTATAAAGAAAAGAATATGATATGACTTGATGAACAGCACTCCACATCAAATATTCTGTTTTTATCACTTACCTACTTGAGGACGAGTAGGAGTTAAGCTTGGGGATGCTGATATGTCTCCAACGTATCTATAATTTTTGATTGTTCCATGCTATTTTATTATCAATCTTGGATGTTTTATAATCATTTTATATAATTTTTTGGTACTAACCTATTGACATAGTGCCAAGTGCCAGTTGCTATTTTTTCCATGTTTTTTACATCGCAGGAAATCAATATCAAACGGAGTCTAGATGCCACGAAACTCCACGATGATTTTTTATGGGCCAAAAGGAAGCAGATGGGCCCTGGTTGCACCTGGGGGGGAGTCTCGAGGAGGGGACAACCCACCAGGGTGCGCCTGGAGGCCCTGGCGCGCCCTGGTGGGTTGTGCCCACCTCAGGTACCCCCTGGACCGCCTTTTTGCTCTATAAATACCACAATATTCGAGAAACCCTAGAAGCATCGATGAAATATTCATCCAGCCGCCGCAGAGTCCAGAACCACGAGATCCAATCTTGTCGGTGTACACAAGTAGGGGCTCTCCTTTTGACCCCTTTACTTGTGCACGGGCAGTCAGAGCCGCACCCGCGGCCACACTTAGCAGGGCAGAGGAGGGGAGCCGGAGGGAAGCCGGAGTACGAGACAACCAAGGCAACGCTAAGACCAGAAACACTAAAGAGCAAAGGGGCGAGGTGGACTCCCCCGGCAAGACCCTTGTCGGGGCAGCCTCCGCGGCCCTGGCAAGAGCCTTGCCGGGGCAACTTGCCCGTCGCCAGTAGAGCGAGCCACCCTTGAGCCCCAAGGGTTCCAAACGCCGCCAACAACTACATTGGAACCAAGGCTCGGTAGGCACCTCCGTGGTGGCATGCAGACCTTTGTCAAGATCATAAACACACGAGATTAGATGAAGACCAGAAGACGACGACCCTCGGTGGGATCTTAGCCGAGGAAACCCGCAAGACCCCCGGCGATATTCTTGCCGGGGACGACCACGACGCCACGGCAAGACCCTTGCCGGGGCCCCGACAAGACCCTTGCCGAGGACACCAGCGAGGCCACAGCCAGGCCCACGCTTGCCAAGACTCCACCGCCGTCCCCATGCAGCTGCTAGCTCAACCAGCTGGGCAGGCACCTGCGTGGCAACGAGCGGCCTCTACACCGACCCAGCAAGCACCTGCGTGGTGGCATGCAGGTCTTCGTGAAGGCTCCACCACCGCGCCAGCCCAGCAGCCAGCCAACGTGGCACCACGACGCCTCGTCAGTTCGGACGTGTGTCGAAGCCAGGCGAGGCGGCGACAGCTGGGACGTGCTTCCTTGCCGTCCCTGATAAAGCAAGGGGGGCACATCGACGGCGCATTAAATGCGTTTGTCCGACGATGCCAGAAGATAGACTCATCCACTGTACACCTTTCCACCTCCCGTGTGCCACTGTGGCAACCCCTTTTTCCTATAAAAGGAGGCCCGAGGTGACCAGGAGAAGGATTCGGATCTTTTGGGCAAGTCACGCCCCGTAGCTAGCTCAAGAACACAAGAACACTCAAATACATCCACCAAAGCAGGACTAGGGTATCACGCATCTTCGCGGCCCGAACCTGGGTAAACGATCCGCGTGCTTCCTGTCAGACCCGCTCTTTGCACAACCCCGCGCCCGCCAACCGTAGAAGGGATCCCAGTTCCATAGGTGTCGATTTCCCCCGACATCTTTGGCGCGCCAGGTAGGGGACGGGTGGTTGTGAAAATCCGGTCTAGCGGTTAGCCTAGCAGTTCTTCACCACCATGGCTCCCAAGAAGAAGACGATCACGGTGATCGGTTCATCCGAAGCCGGACGGCCCGTACCGGTGCGGGCGAGCAGCGGGCCGGTCGCGGACAGAACCCGAGGCGCGGCCCGCGAGCACCAACATCGCTCTGGCAGTCAGAGCCTGGCAAGCGGCGTTGTTCGTGCGCAAGATGACGGGCCGCACGTCGCCGAACCCAAGGACGGAGCTAGGCCCCCCACAGGCGGCGCGGGGCCCTCCAGGGGTGGCGCCGTGCCACCTACGGGCGGCGCAGCAACCTCCAAGACGCCTACGCCGGCGCCCACAATGCGCTCTTCCCAGGGTGTGCGCAATGAGCAGCGCCACCACGCTGGTGACCCCGGACGCCGCTGTGGGAAGAGTCCTGTGCATCATTCGCGGGACGAAGGAGGCCAGCATGCCCGCCGAAGTGCTGGCGAAAATGGCGCACAGACGCCAGGCCGTGATAGAGCTCCGTCTAACGTGGTTAGAAGTCGGAGCGCGTCACGGTCCACGCAGGTTTCGCCGCCACCCACGCCAGCAGAAGTTTTGGCGCGCGCGCAGCTGCTCCTCGACTTCCCTCCTGCTGCGGAAAAGCTCGACGAGTGGAGAGCCACCATCCGGAGCCTCGTCGGCGTCGCCAACAAAGACGAGCCACGACCAGCGGGGCCCTCAGGCCGGCGCTCCGTCGAACCACCGCACGCCAGTGGTGGAGGGGCCGGAGTTGCTGCGGCCATGGTGCACTCTCCACCTCCACGCCAGCCACCGTGGGTGTCGATCCGTCGTGATGACACTTGTGATAACGTTTCCATAGCATCGTCCGACCCACGGACCCACCGCGACCAGCGCCAAGTTCTTCGGGAGCGAGCGCATGAAGACGCTCGAACCACCATCGAGCGCCGGCGCGGTACACACCACCAGTCAGATAAGCGGGCGGGGCCCGCTATGGACCACCCAGCACCGGGAGGCTCCGGCGGCCTACCTTATGAGGTGGGTTGCCCAGCCTTTACCCGTGAGCTGCGGCAGTTCCAGTGGCCGTTCCACCGCACGTTCAAGCCCGAAGTCGGCGAGAAGTACAACGGCAAGACCCATCCGTCAGAGTTCCTCAGCTACCATCGCGATGCAGGCCGCTGGAGCTCATGACGACAAGGTGCTTGCCAATTACTTCCCGTTGGCCCTGAAACCCAATGTCATGTCTTGGTTGATGCACTTGCCGGCGGATTCCATTTATTCTTAGTCGGATCTGTGCCATGAGTTCGTTGGTGCCTTCACTGGAGGCCACCAAGCTCATGGCCAGGCGAGTGATTGGCATATCATTCCCCAGAAGGAAGGTGAAAACCTACGCAATTACATACAGAGATTCATCCGAGTGCAATACAACATCCCAGACGTTCATCCCGCCGCCGTGATCAGCGCATTCCATCAGAATGTGCGAAACCGCAAGATGCGTGAAGAGCTGGCAATGAACAAGGTCAAGGATGTGGCCGAACTTTACGTTCTGGCCGATAGATGCGCTCGGGCTGAAGAAGGGAGGAAGTACCCCGGCGAGGACGCCGGCGCCGAAACCGACTCTACCGACGAAGACACCGCCGCCCCAACGAAGAAAGGTCGGCATCGCAACAGGAAACGCAAGAGCAAGGCCGTGCTTTCCGTCGAGGGATCCGACGACATCGGCACTGCCAAGAAGGCCAAGGCAGACGACCCCGGCAAGGAGATTGCCGGGTGCGCCGCTTGCGGGGCCTTGGCGGCTGCCGACAAGCCAGGAGGCTCTGACAAGCAGTATTGCAAGATCCACGGCACCAAGGGCCACGATCTCCAGAACTGCCGACAAGTTGAGCTGCTTGCTGAGAAGCAAAAAGCCGAGTATGAGAGGCGGGACAAGGAGAAGGGCCAGGATGGTGCCGAAGGATCTGGCAAGAAGCGTGGCGGCCAAGGAGGTCGCCGCGGCAAGGATAACCAGCAAGAGAGGCCCGCTCGGGGCCACGACAAGAAGCAGGAAGACGATGATCATGACGAGGACGACGAGTCCGGCGAGCATGAGTTCTAGAAAGCTATAGAGGCCATGTGCGTCGATGGTGGCACCTCGCTGCATACCTCTCACCGCCAGCTCAAGCAATGGGCGCGTGAGATCACAGCAGCAGAGCCGTCATTCAACGCCCAGAAGCCACTGAAGTGGTCCAGCACGCCTATCATCTTCGACACCGAGGACCACCCCGATCGCACAACTGCGGTCGGGTGCTTGCCATTGTTGGTTTCACCAACGATACGCAACCTCAAGGTGAACAAGATGCTGGTGGACGACGGGGCCGGTATGAACTTGATCTCGCCCGTTGTGATCAAGAGGCTGCAAATTCCTGATGGAGACCTCGAGGAGACGGACACGTTTCAAGGGGTCAACCCGGGAAGGAGCCAGCCGAAGGGTAAGGTCACGCTGCCTGTGACGTTTGGAGGCGAGTTGAACTACAGGATGGAGAGGATTGTCTTTGATGTAGCCGAGATCCCCTTGCCCTACAACGGGATCCTCGGCCGCCCGGCACTAGCCAAGTTCATGGCGGCGTCGCACTACGCCTACAACACCTGAAGATGCCTGGGCCGATGACCATCATCACCGTCCCCTCTGACAAGAAGGACGCACTGATCTGCGCTGACCAACTCTACCGGGAAGCAGTTGCAGCAACTGCCGCCAAGGCACTTGCTCCTGCCGCTGGAGCCCCGGGAGGAAAGAAGACCTGCAAGACCTCTCGCACCCACTCCGGCAAGCTCACCTCTTCGGAGTGTTGTGCTCCCATCGAGGACGTGCCAGAGAGCTCCACCGGCAAGAGCAAGAAATCCAGAGCTGCACCACCAGAGACCAAGAAGGTGTCCGTCAAGGAGGATGGCACGGGAGGGGCTTTCACCATAAGCTCCACCCTCGACGGCAAATAGGAAAGCGCGCTCATCACTTTCTTGCGGGCGAATGTCGATGTGTTTTCATGGCAAGCATCCGAGATCCCCGACGTTCCCAGGGAAGTGATTGAGCACCATCTTGCTGTCTGTCCCCATGCGCAACCCGTCAAGCAGAAGGTCAGGAAGCAAGCTTTGGAACGGCAGGAGTTCATCACAGAGGAGATCAGGAAGTTGGAAGCAGCAGGCTTGGTGAGAGGAGTGCTCCATCCGACGTGGTTGGCCAATCCGGTGGTGGTGCGCAAGGCAAACGGGAAGTGGAGGCTGTGTATTGACTACACAGATATCAATAAGGCTTGTCCTAAGGACCCCTTCCAGTTGCCGCGCATTGACCAGATTATGGCTCCACCGCCGGGTGTGACCTGTTATCATTCCTCGACGCCTACTCGGGCTACCACCAGATCTTCATGACAAGAGAAGACGAAGAGAAGACAATATTCATCACCCCATGTGGTACGTATTGCTTTTTACGGATGCATTTCGGGTTGAAGAGTGCTGGCTCAATGTTCGCAAGGGCGGTCCAAATTGGTTTTGAGCCCCAGCTACATAGAAATATGGAAGCTTATATGGATGACATAGTGGTCAAAACCAAGGACAAGGCAACTCTTGTACAAGATTTAGAGGAGACGTTTGCAAATCTGCGCAAGATCAACCTCAGGTTGAACCATGAGAAGTGTGTCTTTGGCGTTCTGTCCGGAAAACTTCTCGGATTCTTCGTGTCACAGCGTGGGATCGAGGCAAATCCAGACAAGATCAAGGCTATTGAGTAGATCGAGGCGCCCAAGCGGATCAAGGATGTGCGTCGGCTCACTGGCTGCGTTGCCGCCATGAGTAGATTCATCTCCAAGTCTGCCGAGCGTGCCCTCGCCTTTTTCAAAATCTTGAAAAAGGCGGGCCCAATGGAGTGGACCCCAGAGGCTGAGGCAGCGCTGCAGGATCTGAAGAAATACCTCTCCTCTACACCGATATTAGTTGCGCCTAAACCACAAGAGCCGTTGCTGCTGTATCTGGCGGCGATGAATCAAGTGGTCAGCGCCGCGCTAGTGGCACAGAGGGAGGTCGACGAAGAGGCATTGGCAACAGCGGGACTGGCGGATGGCAAGCCAGAGATTCCCCCGGCAGGGCCTGGCGCCGGCAAGGCAAGGCCCCCGACAGAGTCTGACGCCATCGGGATAGGGCCCGTGCAACCAAATGAAGTGGTGCGGAGGAAGAAGATGATGTAGCACCCGGTTTACTTTGTCAGCTCCCTCTTGCAGGGGCTAGCTCAAGGTACTCCGGTGTGCAGAAATTACTCTTCGGCCTCCTTATGGCCTCGAGGAAGCCGCGTCATTACTTCCAGGCACACGAAATCACCGTCGTCACCCGCCTCCCGTTGCAACGGATACTGCGTAACCCAGACGCAACCGAGAGGATCGTGGAGTGGGCCTTGGAGCTGTCGAGCTTTGGTTTGAAGTTTGAAAGTACTTCGACAATCCAAAGCAGAGTCTTGGCAGAGTTCATTGCGGAATGGACCTCAACGCCCGACGAAGAGATCCAGGAGACCACTCTCCCCGGCAAGGAGGCAAGTCGCAACTGGATCATGTACTTTGACGGGGCTTTCTTGCTGCAAGGCGCCGGTGCTGGTGTGCTGCTTGTCGCACCCACTGGAGAGCACCTCAAGTATGTAATCCAGATGCACTTTCCCAGGGAGATGTCCACGAACAACACTGCCGAATACGAGGGGTTGCTTGCCGGTCTCAGGATCGCGGCAGACCTCAGGGTTAAGAAGCTCATCGTCAGGGGTGATTCATATCTTGTCGTCAGGCAAGTCAACAAAGATTATCAGAGCCCATTGATGGAGGCCTACGTAGATGAGGTGAGGAAGCTGGAGGAGCACTTTGATGGTATACAAGCGGAGCACGTTCCCCGAGTGGAGAACGACATCGCCGACTACTTGTCGAAGCGCGCTGCCTTCAAACTACCTGTGGAACCAGGTACTTTTGTGCTTCGGTTAACTCAACCATTCGTCGAACCATCAACATATCAGAATAAGCGGAGGAAATCAGGCCCCGGCAAGTACTTTCCCGCCGAGCTCCCCGGGGCCACCGGCAAGGATGTTGCCGTGGATACAGAGCCTGCCAAGGGGCAACCAACTCCGGCGGGGCGTCAAGCCCTAGCCGTAGAGACGGCCACTCCCATGGTAGAGGAAATGCCTTTGGTCCTTGCCGTCGAGCCCCAGGCTCCGGCATTGGCACAACATACCGCCCGATTCCTCCAAACAGGGGAGCTTCTTGTGGAGCAGGAAGAAGCGGAGAAAGTAGCCCGTCGGTCTGCTATGCATCAGTTCGTCGATGACGTCCTGTACAGGAAAAGACGGAACAGTGTGAAATTGAAGTGCATTCCCCGGGAGGAAGTACTGGAGCTGTTGGCAGAGGTACATGGAGGCATATGTGGATCCCACATAGGGTCGAGGGCCCTTGCCGGCAAGGCGTTCCGGCAAGGTTTCTTCTGGCCCACTGCCCTCCAGGATGCAATGGCACTAGTTACCAAGTGTGAATTGTGTCAGTTCCATTCGAAAAAGCTTCATCAACCAGCTCAAGCCCTTCAAACAATTCCTCTCTCCTGGCCATTTTCGGTCTAGGGGCTTGACATACTGGGCCCTTTCCCCTGCGCCGTCGGGGGCTTTGAGTACTTGTACGTTGCAATCGTCAAGTTCACAAAGTGGCCGAGGGTGGAAGCAGTGAGGAAGGTGACAGCACAGTCAGCCGTCAAGTTCTTCAAGGGGCTAGTCTGCCGTTTTGGTGTGCCAAACAGAGTCATCACCGACAACGGCACGCAGTTCACAAGCCACATCTTCATGCAATACATCCAAGACCTCGGCAGCAAGGTCTGTTTCGCTTCCGTGGCACACCCATGGAGCAACGACCATGCGGAGAGGGCAAATGCTGAAGTACTGCAAGACCTGAGGACCAAGACTTTTGACAGGCTACACCAGAGCGGAAGGCGCCGGATTGATGAGTTGCCGGCGGTTCTTTGGTCGATTAGAACGGCGCCAAATCGAGCGACCGGCCAGACACCCATTGCCCTGGTATACGGGGCAGAAGCAGTTCTCCCCACGGAACTCACATACGGGTCACCTCGAGTGCTCTCTTATGACGAGCTTGAGCAAGAGCAATTGCGACAAGATGACGCAACGCTCCTCAAGGAAGATCGTCTTCGGGCGGCTGTGAGAGCAGCGCGCTACCAGCAAGCCTTGCGCCGCTACCATAGCCGCAAGGTTCATGCCCGAAGCTTTGAGGAAGGCGACCTTGTTCTTCGGCGCGTTCAATTGGCCAAGAATTCCAACAAGTTGACGCCGAAGTGGGAAGGCCCTTATCGGGTAATACGAGTCACCAGGCCCGGCGCAGTCCGCCTGGAGACCGAAGATGCTATTCCAGTGAGCAACTCTTGGAACATTGAACATCTTCGCAAGTTTTACCCATAAGGCGCAGTTGCCGCCCCCCCTGGCAAACCACCTTTTGTACAAGCCTTGCCGGCAAGGCATGTAACCCTCTGTACAAAGCCAGGCGCAGACCCTGAGCATAAATAAATGAAGCGTTGGCGCCCTAAGTTTTAGCATGCATGCTAGGTTAAGAATTCATACTAACAACATTGCAATCATGCTCATCATTCAAAGATTTAGTGCCAAACATTTTAATGCATTCTTCTTCTAACACTTTGGCACAATTTTCCTTTCCATCATACTCACGAAAGATATGAAAAAGATGAAGCGTATGAGACAAACTCAATTCCATTTTTTTGTAGTTTTCTTTTATAAACTAAACTAGTGATAAAACAAGAAACTAAAAGATTCGATTGCAAGATCTAAAGATATACCTTCAAGCACTCACCTCCCCGGCAACGGCGCCAGAAAAGAGCTTGATGTCTACTATGCAACCTTCTTGTAGACGTTGTTGGGCCTCCAAGTGCTGAGGTTTGTAGGACAGTAGCAAATTTCCCTCAAGTGGATGACCTAAGGTTTATGAATCCGTGGGAGGCGTAGGTTGAAGATGGTCTCTCTCAAACAACCCTGCAACCAAATAACAAAGAGTCTCTTGTGTCCCCAACACACCCAATACAATGGTAAATTGTATAGGTGCACTAGTTCGGCGAAGAGATGGTGATACAAGTGCAATATGGATGGTAGATATAGGTTTTTGTAATATGAAAATATAAAAACAGCAAGGTAACTAATGATAAAAGTGAGCGTAAACGGTATTGCAATGCGTTGAAACAAGGCCTAGGGTTCATACTTTCACTAGTGCAAGTTCTCTCAACAATAATAACATAACTGGATCATATAACTATCCCTCAACATGCAACAAAGAGTCACTCCAAAGTTACTAATAGCGGAGAACAAACGAAGAGATTATCGTAGGGTACGAAACCACCTCAAAGTTATTCTTTCTGATCGATCTATTCAAGAGTCCGTAGTAAAATAACACGAAGCTATTCTTTCCGTTCAATCTATCATAGAGTTCGTACTAGAATAACGCCTTAAGACACAAATCAACCAAAACTCTAATGTCACCTAGATACTCCAATGTCACCTCAAGTATCCGTGGGTATGATTGTACGATATGCATCACACAATCCCAGATTCATCTATTCAACCAACACAAAGTACTTCAAAGAGTGCCCCAAAGTTTCTACCGGAGAGTCAAGACGAAAACGCGTGCCAACCCCTATGCATAGGTTCATGGGCGGAACCCGCAAGTTGATCACCAAAACATACATCAAGTGGATCACGTGATATCCCATTGTCACCACAGCTAAGCACGGCAAGACATACATCAAGTGTTCTCAAATCCTTAAAGACTCAATCCGATAAGATAACTTCAAAGGGAAAACTCAATCCATTATAAGAGAGTAGAGGGGGAGAAACATCATAAGATCCAACTATAATAGCAAAGCTCGCGATACATCAAGATCATGCCAAATCAAGAACATGAGAGAGAGAGAGAGAGATCAAACACATAGCTACTGGTACATACCCTCAGCCCCGAGGGTGAACTACTCCCTCCTCATCATGGAGAGCGTCGGGATGATGAAGATGGCCACCGGTGAGGGATCCCCCTCCGGCAGGGTGCCGGAACAGGGTCCTGATTGGTTTTTGGTGGCTACAGAGGCTTGCGGCCGCGGAACTCCCGATATATTCTGCTCCCCGATGGTTTTAGGGTATATGGATATATATAGGCGGAAGAAATACATCAAGGGAGCCACGAGGGGCCCACGAGGGGCCCACGAGGGTGGAGGGCGCGCCCAGGGGGGTGGGCACGCCCCCTGCCTCGTGCCTTCCTCGTTGCTTCCCTTACGTACACTCCAAGTCTTCTCGATTGCTTCCGTTCGAAAAATAACTCTCCCGAAGGTTTCATTCCGTTTGGACTCCGTTTGATATTCCTTTTCTGCGAAACACTGAAACAAGGAGAAAAACAGAAACTGGCACTGGGCTCTGGGTTAATAAGTTAGTCCCAAAAATAATATAAAAGTGTTTAGTAAAGCCCATAAAACATCCAAAACAGATAATATAATAGCATGGAACAATCAAAAATTATAGATACGTTGGAGACGTATCAGGCCCTCATGTGCAACCTGAGGGTCTGGGGCGGATCGAGCTCCATCTCCCGAGCAAATGGGGTAGGGAGACAAAGACGACGATGCGGTGGCCGGCGCAGCCTGATGAAGAACTCACGGGGCTGGTCCTCGACGTGGCCCTCCATCGGGGGAGGCATCGCAGGCGGAGGCAGGACCGGTGCGCCGCCCCGTCCCCCTCTTCCCCAAGCGCCACGACGACCTCGGCCTCGCCCCTCCCCCTTCCTCTCGTGGCCGGCTCCGCCGCCGCGAGCTCTTGGGAAGGAGGTACGGCGCTGTCGAGCAGCGACCCTCGCCGCCACCGTTGAAGGGCCGGCGCCTCCTCTCGCCATGGCAGATGGAAGAAAGGAGCAGAAGTGGAAGGAGATGGATGCTGGAAGATTGTGGGATGACATCCCCCTCTTCCTTCTTATAATGGGGCGGGGTCGGGGCTCGGCTGCCCCACTCAACCAATCCAACCATCGGGGGCGCAGGGAAATCAGAACCGACCCGCTGCTCCAATCAGCGACAGCCCGGTTTCCCGCCTCCACCGCCTGCCACCTGCATGGGGGACACATGGCGAGCGAACAGGATCGAGGGGACGGGTGAGGCGACCATTCCCCACCCCGTGATCGTGGGGCGCAAACGCCTTGAAGACCACGACCCGAGTCCACCCAGTAAATGAGCCGCGCCTCTACGCCTCCCTCTTTTTATGGGGAAGGCGCGAGCCGCCTCTTTACCATGATGTGACGCATGCATGCGGGAACCGCCCCACGCATGACCCCCACGTCACGCACAACCCTCCATGTCGCGCATTCAATGCGGGTTGTGGGGAAGCGCAGCGGACGAAAAATTACTGTGGTAAAATCCGCCACGCCTGCCCACGCATCGTTCTGGGCTTGGCCCAACAACATGTCGCGCTTATGTGTGGCCCAGGCCCGGGGGCTCCTATCGGTGGACAAAAGTAGGGGCTCTTCTTTTGACCCCTTTACTTGTGCACGGGCAGTCAGAGCCGCACCCGCAGCCACACTTAGCAGGGCAGAGGAGCGGAGCCGGAGGGAAGTCGGAGTACGAGACAACCAAGGCAACGCCAAGACCAGAAACACTAAAGAGCAAAGGGGCGAGGTGGACTCCCCCGGCAAGACCCTTGCCGGGGCGGCCTCCGCGGCCCCGGCAAGAGCCTTGCTGGGGCAACTTGCCTGACGCCAGCAGAGCGAGCCACCCTTGAGCCCCAAGGGTTCCAAACGCCACCAACAACTACATCGGAACCAAGGCTCAGGAGGCACCTCCGTGGTGGCATGTAGATCTTTGTCAAGATCATAAACACACGAGTTCAGATGAAGACCAGAAGATGACGACCCTCGGTGGGATCCTAGCCGAGGAAACCCGCAAGACCCTCGGCGAGATTCTTGCCGGGGATGACCACGACGCCACAGCAAGACCCTTGCCGAGGCCCCGGCAAGACCCTTGCCGAGGACACCAGCGAGGCCACAGCCAGGCCCACGCATGCCAAGACTCCACCGCCGTCCCCATGCAGCTGCTAGCTCAACCAGCTGGGCAGGCACCTGCGTGGCGATGAGCGGCCTCTACACCGACCCAGCAAGCACCTGCATGGTGGCATGCAGGTCTTCGTGAAGGCTCCACCACCACGCCAGCCCAGCAGCCGGCCAACGTGGCACCATGACGCCTCGTTAGTTCGGACGTGTATCGAAGCCAGGCGAGGCGGCGACAGCTGGGACGTGCTTCCTTGCCGTCCCCGATAAAGCAAGGGGGGCACGTCGGCAGCGCATTAAATGCGTTTGTCCGACGGTGCCAGAGGATAGACTCATCCACTGTACACCTTTCCACCTCCTGTGTGCCACTGTGGCAACCCCTTTTTCCTATAAAAGGAGGCCCGAGGCGACCAGGAGAAGGATTCGAATCTTTTGGGCAAGTCATGCCCCGTAGCTAGCTCAAGAACACAAGAACACTCAAATACCTCCACCAAAGCAGGACTAGGGTATTATGCATCTTCGCGGCCCCAACCTGGGTAAACGATCCGCGTGCTTCCTGTCAGACCTGCTCTTTGCACAACCCCGCGCCCGCCAACCGTAGAAGGGATCCCAGTGATTCCATAGGTGTCGATTTCCCCCGACAAATCTAGACACCATCACGGAGGGGTTCACCACCTCCATTGGTGCCTCTTCGATGATGCGTGAGTAGTTCTTTGTAGACCTTCGGGTCCGTAGTTAGTAGCTAGATGGCTTTCTCTCTCTCGCTGAATTCTCAATACAATGGTCTCTTGGAGATCCATATGATGTAACTCTTTTGCGTGTGTTTGTTGGGATCTGATGAACTTCGAGTTTATGATCAGTCATATCTTTTTATATCCATGAAAGTTATTTGAGTTTCTTTGATCTCTTATATGCATGATCTCTTATAGCCTCGTATTTCTTCTCTGATATTTGGGTTTTGTTTGGCCAACTTGATCTATTTATCTTGCAATGGAAGAGGTGGCCGGTAGTGGGTTCGATCTTACGGTGCTTGATCCCAGTGACAGAAAGGGAACCGACACGTATGTATCATTGCTACTAAGGATAAAAAGACGAGATCTATATCTACCGCCATATAGATAAACGGATCTTGTCTACGTCATGTCATCGTTCTTATTGCGTTGATCTAGGGGCGAAATTATCGTGGAAGAATCAGTAGTCGGCGAGATCAGAAGAATCGGCGTGCGGCACGATCGCGTGGGCACTGAGCTGACGTACTCGCTGTCGGCAAGGTTGGGACGTGGCTTATGGCAACACAGATGGGCAAGTGCGTTCCAGCGGGCACACAGACAGCAGGCCAAGAAGGACGCGTGCAGGCTAAGGACTCGATCGGTCGCTGGGCGTACATATTCTAGCGATATATGGTGCAATCGGAAACAACAAGTCATGAGGTTTGTTTGGAGACCAAAAGGGGACCGAGTCATTTGTGGAGACGTACTCTCCTGTTGTGCTTGAGGCGGAGACGTGAGGCGCTAATAAGAGCAGCCTGGTTGGGTCACCGTAGGACGACGGGACAGAAGCACAAATAGATCGATTTGAGCGGAGGGAAAAAGACCATCACGTTGTGCATCCATTGGAAAGCAAAGACTTGGCAAGGTAACGCTAGCATCATATATTGAGCTAGGAGCATATCACAATTTTTGCTATTAGTACACAGGGGTGTACCTCATCAGGTTTTGCTTGTGTACTTGGGGCATTGCGGTGGAGCTCGGTTAATTTTTCGCAGGGTCAACCATACGAAGAACCATGTCGCCAACGGGTACCAGGTTTGAGGTGGAGAAATTCGACGGGACTGAAAACCTTGAGTTATGACAGACAAAGGTGAAACATTTGTTGGCACAACAGGGATGCTTGAAGGAGTTGCGGGAAGTCATGTCAGCTGAGATGGAATTATCATGTGATGGATGAAAAATCGCGGAAGATGATTTGGGAGCCTCAAGCGTGTCGTACAGTCGAACGAGTTCGGCTGGGTCGGACTGGATAGTCTAACGGGGTCGACGCATGTCGGTTGGTACAGAAGACGGTGGTGGGATCGGCGAAGACTACGACGACGTACGATGTCGAAAGTTATTTTTGGAAATAATAAAAAATATTGAGCGAAAGAAGTACGTCAGAGGGGCCCCCACCTGGCCACGAGGGTGGGGGCGCGCCCTACCCCCTGGGCGAGCCCCCCTGCCTCGTGGACCCCCTGTTGGCCCTCCGGTGGCCATCTTCTGCTATATGAAGTCTTTCGTCCAAAGAAAAATTAGAAGCAAGCTTTCGGGACGAGACTCCGCCTCCACGAGGCGGAACCTTGGCGGAACCAATCTAGGGCTCCGGCAGAGCTGTTTTGCCGGGGACACTTCCCTCCGGGAGGGGGAAATCATCGCCATCGTCATCACCAACGCTCCTCTCATCGGGAGAGGGCAATCTCCATCAACATCTTCACCAACACCATCTCCTCTCAAACCCTAGTTCATCTCTTGTATCCAATTCTTGTCTCCAAGTCTGGGATTTGTACCTGTAGGTTGCTAGTAGTGTTGATTACTCCTTGTAGTTGATACTAGTTGGTTTATTTGGTGGTATGTTCAGATCCTATATGCATATTAATACTCCTCTGATTATGAACATGAATATGCTTTATGAGTAGTTACGTTTGTTCCTGAGGACATGGGAGAAGTCTTGCTATTAGTAGTCATGTGAATTTGGTATTCGTTCGATATTTTGATGAGATGTATGTTGTCTATCCTCTAGTGGTGTTATGTGAACGTCGACTACATAACACTTCACCATAATTTGGGCCTAGAGGAAGGCATTGGGAAGTAATAAGTAGATGATGGGTTGCTAGAGTGACAGAAGCTTAAACCCTAGTTTATGCGTTGCTTTGTAAGGGGCTGATTTGGATCCATATGTTTCATGCTATGGTTAGGTTTACCTTAATACTTTTGTTGTAGTTGTGGAGGCTTGCAATAGAGGTTAATCATAAGTGGGATGCTTGTTCAAGTAAGGGCATCACCCAAGCACCGGTCCACCCGCATATCAAATTATCAAAGTACCGAACGCGAATCATATGAACGTGATGAAAACTAGCTTGACGATAATTCCCATGTGTCCTCGGGAGCGCTTTTCTCTATATAAGAGTTTGTCCAGGCTTGTCCTTTGCTACAAAAAGGATTGGGCCACCTTGCCGCACTTTATTTACTTTTGTTACTTGTTGCTCGTTAAAATTATCCTATCACAAAACTATCTGTTACCTATTATTTCAGTGCTTGCAGAGAATACCTTGCTCAAAACCGCTTATCATTTCCTTCTGCTCCTCGTTGGTTCCGACACTCTTACTTATCGAAAGGACTATGATAGATCCCCTATACTTGTGGGTCATCAAGACTCTTTTCTGGCGCCGTTGCTGGGGAGTGAAGCGCCTTTGGAAGGTGGAATTTGGTAAGGAAAAATTTATATAGTGTGCTGAAATTTACTGTCACTTGTTACTATGGAAAGTAATCCTCTGAGGGGCTTGTTCGGGGTATCTTCACCCCGACCAGTAGAGCAAAGAGTTGCTCCTCAACCTACTGAAAATGAAAATGAAAATGAAAATGTCCACTTTGAGATTCCTTCGGGTATGTTAGAAAAACTGCTAGCTAAT
Organism: Aegilops tauschii subsp. strangulata; assembly: GCF_002575655.3. Taxonomy (NCBI): domain Eukaryota; kingdom Viridiplantae; phylum Streptophyta; class Magnoliopsida; order Poales; family Poaceae; genus Aegilops; species Aegilops tauschii. The sequence goes on from NC_053040.3 coordinate 458,594,246, forward strand.
CCTTTTGTAGGAGATGGAACAAAGCATCCTGATGAGCACCTAATATATGTGGATGAAGTTTGTGGATTATTTAAGCTTGCAGGTATACCTGGTGATGTTGTTAAGAGGAAGGTCTTCCCTTTATCTTTGAGGGGAGATGCATCGACATGGTATAGGCTATGTGATGATACGGGGTCATGGAACTATAAACGATTGAAATTGGAATTTCATCAGAAATTTTATCCTATGCATCTTGTTCATCGTGATCGCAATTATATATATAATTTTTGGCCTCGCGAAGGAGAAAGCATCGCTCAAGCTTGGGGGAGGGTTAAATCAATGTTATATTCATGCCGCAATCATGAGCTCCCAAGAGAAATAATTATTCAAAGTTTTAATGCTCGGCTTTCTGAAAACAATCGCACCATGATCGATACTTTGCGCTGGCTCTTTTATGATGAAGACTATTGAATTCAAATGGGATTTATTGAATAGAATTAAACGCAACTCTGAAGATTGGGATCTCGACGAGGGTAAGGAGTCAGGTATGACACCTAAGTTTGATTGTGTTAAATCTTTTATGGATACCGATGTTTTCCGAAGGTTTAGCACTAAATATGGACTTGACTCTGAGATAGTAGCCTCTTTCTGTGAATATTTTGCTGCTTATGTTGATCTCCCTAAGGATTAGTGGTTTAAATATCATCCTCCCATAGAAGTAAAAGTAGCTGCACCTATTAAAGTTGAAGAAAAGACTATCACTTATAATGATCCTATTGTTCCTACTTCTTATGTTGAGAAACCACCTTTCCCTGTTAGGATAAAGGATCATGCTAAAGCTTCAACTGTGGTCCGTCAAAGCAATATTAGAACTTATACACCTCCTGAGCAAATCAAAGTTGAACCTAATATTGCTATTGTTAAAGATCTCCTGTCTGATAATATAGAGGGGCATGTTATTTATTTCTGCGGTGAAACTGCTAGAATTGCCAAACCTTGTGCTAAAGATAAACATAGACCTGTGGTAGGCATGCCTGTTATTTCTGTTAAAATAGGAGATCATTGTTATCATGGCTTGTGTGATATGGGTGCTAGTGTTAGTGCAATACCTTATGACTTATACAAAGAAATTATGCATGATATTGCACCTGCTGAGATAGAAGATATTGATGTCACAATTAAACTTGCTAATAGAGATACTATTTCACCAATGGGAATTGTAAGAGATTTTGAAGTCTTGTGTGGGAAAACTAAATATCCTGCTGATTTTCTTGTTCTTGGTTCCCCACAAGATAGCTTTTGTCCCATTATATTTGGTAGACCCTTCTTGAACACCGTCAATGCTAGGATAGACTGCGAAAAAGGATGTTGTTACTATAGGCTCGGGTGATATGTCTCATGAGTTTAATTTCTCTAAATTTAGTAGAGAACACCGTGAAGAAGAATTGCCTAGTAAGGATGAAATTATTTGTCTTGCTTCTATTGCCGTACCTCCTAGTGATCCATTAGAACAATATTTGCTAGACCATGAAAATGATATGTTTATGAATGAAAGAAGGGAAATAGATGAAGTATTATTTAAACAGGAACCTATCCTGAAACACAATTTGCCTGTTGAAATCCTAGGGGATCCTCCTCCACCCAAGGGTGATCCCGTGTTTGAGCTTAAACTGTTGCCTGATACTCTTAAATATGCTTATCTTGATGAGAAAAAGATATATCCTGTTATTATTAGTGATAACCTTTCAGAGCATGAAGAAGAGAGATTATTGAAAACTCTGAGGAAGCACCGTGCCGCTATTGGATATACTCTTGATGATCTTAAGGGCATTAGTCCCACTCTATGTCAACATAAAATAAATTTGGAAGAAGATGCCAAACCAGTTCGTGATCATCAACGACGGCTGAATCCTAAGATGAAGGAAGTGGTAAGAAAAGAAATACTAAAGCTCCTTGAGGCAGGTATAATTTATCCCGTTGCTGATAGTTAGTGGGTAAGTCCTGTCCATTGTGTCCCTAAGAAGGGAGGTATTACCGTCGTTCCTAATGATAAAGATGAATTGATTCCGCAAAGAATTATTACAGGTTATAGGATGGTAATTGATTTCCACAAATTAAATAAGGCTACTAAAAAGGATCATTACCCCTTACCTTTTATCGATCAAATGCTAGAAAGATTATCTAAACATACACATTTTTGCTTTCTAGATGGTTATTCTGGTTTCTCTCAAATACCTGTGTCAGCCAATGATCAATCAAAGACTACTTTTACTTGCCCTTTTGGTACTTTTGCTTATAGACGTATGCCTTTTGGTTTATGTAATGCACCTGCTACCTTTCAAAGATGCATGATGGCTATATTCTCTGACTTTTGTGAAAAGATTTGTGAGGTTTTCATGGACGACTTTTCCGTCTATGGATCCTCTTTTGATGATTGCTTGAGCAACCTTGATCGAGTTTTGCAGAGATGTGAAGAAACTAATTTTGTCTTGAATTGGGAAAAGTGCCACTTTATGGTTAATGAAGGCATTGTCTTGGGGCATAAAGTTTCCGAAAGAGGTATTGAAGTTGATAAAGCCAAGTTTGATGCTATTGAAAAGATGCCATGTCCCAAGGACATCAAAGGTATAAGAAGTTTCCTTGGTCACGCCGGTTTTTATAGGAGGTTCATTAAGGACTTCTCCAAAATTTCTCGGTCTCTGACTAATTTATTACAAAAAGATATACCATTTGTCTTTGATGATGATTGTGTAGAAGCATTTGAAATACTTAAGAAAGCATTGATCTCTGCACCTATTGTTCAGCCACCTGATTGGAATTTACCCTTTGAAATTATGTGTGATGCTAGTGATTATGCTGTAGGTGCTGTTCTAGGGCAAAGAGTTGATAAGAAATTAAATGTTATTCAATATGCTAGTAAAACTCTAGACAATGCTCAAAGAAATTATGCTACTACTGAAAAAGAATTCTTAGCAGTTGTATTTGCTTGTGATAAGTTCAGACCTTATATTGTTGATTCTAAAGTAACTATTCACACGGATCATGCTGCTATTAAATATCTTATGGAAAAGAAAGATGCTAAACCTAGACTTATCAGATGGGTTCTCTTGCTACAAGAATTTGATTTGCATATTATTGATAGAAAGGGAGCTGAGAACCCCGTTGGAGACAACTTGTCTAGGTTAGAAAATGTTCTTGATGACCCACTACCTATTGATGATAGCTTTCCTGATGAGCATTAAATGTCATAAATGCTTCTCGTACTGCTCCATGGTATGCTGATTATGCTAACTACATTGTTGCTAAATTTATACCACCTAGTTTCACATACCAGCAAAAGAAAAAGTTTTTCTATGATTTGAGACATTACTTTTGGGATGACCCACATCTTTATAAAGAAGGAGTAGATGGTGTTATTAGACGTTGTGTACCTGAGCATGAACAGGAACAGATCCTACGCAAGTGTCACTCCGAAGCTTATGGAGGACACCACGCTGGAGATAGAACTGCACATAAGGTATTGCAATCCGGTTTTTATTGGCCTACTCTCTTCAAGGATGCCCGTAAGTTTGTCTTATCTTGTGATGAATGTCAAATAATTGGTAATATTAGCAGACGGCAAGAAATGCCTATGAACTATTCACTTCTTATTGAACCATTCGATGTTTGGGGCTTTGATTATATGGGACCTTTTCCTGCCTCTAATGGATACACAAATATTTTAGTTGCTGTTGATTACGTTACTAAGTGGGTAGAAGCTCTTCCAACTAGTAGTGCTGATCATAACACTTCTATTAAAATGCTCAAAGAAGTTATTTTTCCGAGGTTTGGAGCCCCTAGATATTTAACTACTGATGGTGGTTCACATTTTATTCATGGTGCTTTTCGTAAAATGCTTGCTAAGTATGACGTAAATCATAGAATTGCATCTCCTTATCACCCACAGTCTAGTGGCCAAGTAGAATTGAGTAATAGAGAGCTCAAATTAATTTTGCAAAAGACTGTTAATAGATCTAGAAAGAATTGGTCCAAGAAACTTGATGATGCATTATGGGCCTACAGAACTGCATATAAAAATCCTATGGGTATGTCTCCGTATAAAATGGTTTATGGAAAAGCATGTCACTTACCTCTCGAACTAGAACATAAGGCATATTGGGCTATTAAAGAGCTCAATTATGATTTCAAACTTGCCGGTGAAAAGAGGTTATTTGACATTAGCTCACTTGATGAGTGGAGAACCCAAGCTTATGAAAATGCCAAGTTGTTTAAAGAAAAAGTTAAAAGATGGCACGACAAAAGGATACAAAAGCGTGAGTTTAATGTAGGTGATTATGTATTGCTATACAACTCCCGTTTAAGATTTTTTGCAGGAAAACTTCTCTCTAAATGGGAGGCCCTTATGTTATCGAGGAGGTCTATCGTTCCGGTGCCATAAAAATCAACAACTTCGAAGGCACAAACCCGAAGGTGGTGAACGGTCAAAGAATCAAACATTATATCTCAGGTAATCCTATAAATGTTGAAACCAATGTTATTGAAACCATAACCCCGGAGGAATACATAAGGGACACTTTTCGGAACGTTTCAGACTCCGAAAAGGAATAGGTATGTGGTACGGTAAGTAAACCGACTCCAAAACAGTTTTTTTGGCAATATTTCTCCGTTTTGGAATATTTAGAAAAATAGAAAAATAAGAAGCAGTCCGGGAAGGACACGAGGGCTCCACGAGGGTGGAGGGCGCGCCCCCTACCTTGGTGGCACCTCGTGTGCTCTCCGGACTCCGTTTTCTTGCACGATACGTATTTTGGTCGGTAAAAATTCATTATATAATCTCCCAAAGGTTTTGACTCCTGTATCACGCAAATATCCTCTGTTCTTGTTTCGAGCCGTTTTTCTGACAGATCTAGATCATCATGACGTCTCCAAGCGCCCCCAAGGACAAGTTCTTCGAGAAGGTCATCAACCCTTACCTTGCGGAGGTGCTGCAACACCCTCAAACCATTGAGATGCGTGATGGGTTGCTGCACATCCGCGATGTTGAGGGACCACGGAGGACCGGAAGCGTTGAGACAAGGCTTGAAGCAATGGAGCAACAAGTTTTCAAGTGCCAGGAGATGGTGGAGCGTGGACTTGATTCCAATCACATAATGATCACGGAGTTCACCAACAACCACAAGCTGGATGCCAAGGACATTGGGGAGGCCATCTTCAAGCTCCACGAGAAAATCGAGCACCTCCAGGCTGAAATCTATGACCTGCAAAACCAAAACTGTGAGTATGAATATAGATTCAAAAGGATGAGTTTGGCTGCAGATTTAAGGATCCCGGAGACTCTATCATCCTTCTATGATGGTGAGCCTATGCCTTGGAAGATGGACGACAAGCCTACATCATCAACAATCCCTTCGCTAGCAAAAGAGACATAATCACATGGGTATGGGCACTCCCCTTGGCAACTGCCAAGCTTGGGGGAGATGCCCCGGTATCGTATCACCATCACACTCCTATCTTTACCGCTTTCTTAGTTCGACCCTATTAGTAGTATGTTGATCTAGTAGAATAAAGTTTATGGCATGGTCTAGTTTTGAGTTTTGCTTTATGATCTCTCTATGTAACCGAGTCCGTGAGCTATATAATAAAGATTAGTGTTCAGTCAAGGGCTTGATTATCTTGCTATGATCTTGAGTGAATAAAAAAAAGAGAAAGAATTAAAAGAAACAAAGATATCATATTGATCTTATTGAGAGTAATGACTTCACATAGAAAGAGTATGATGATTAAAAATTGTTGGGAGTTGGCAAACATAGCTTTGGTCATCGTTGCAATTAATAGGAAGTAATAAGGAAAGAGAGGTTTCACATATAAATATACTATCTTGGACATCTTTTATGACTGGGAGCACTCATTAAAATATATGACATGCTAAAGAGTTGATGTTGGACAAGGAAGACAGCGTAATGGTTTATGTTTTCTTATATCTGAGATAAAGTATATTATCATGGATCATCCAACATGTTGAGCTTGCCTTTACCCCTCATGCTAGCCAAATTCTTTGCATCAAGTAGAGATACTACTTGTGCTTCCAAATACCCTTAAACCAGTTTTGCCATGAGAGTCCACCATACCTACCTATGGATTGAGTAAGATCCTTCAAGTAAGTTGTCATCGGTGCAAGCAATAAAAAATGCTCTCTAAATATGTATGATTGATTGGTGTGGAGGAAATAAGCTTTATACGATCTTGTGATGCGGAAGAAATAAAAGCGACGGACTGCATAATAAAGGTTCATATCACAAGGGGCAATATAAAGTGACGTTCTTTCGCATTAAGATTTTGTGCATCCAACCCTAAAAGCGCATGGCAACCTCTGCTTCCCTCTGCGAAGGGCCTATCTTTTACTATTATCTTCTACCTTTTGTAAGAGTCATGGTGATCTTCACCTTTCCTTTTTACATTTTATCCTTTGGCAAGCACAGGATGTTGGAAAGATCCCGATACATATATCTAATTGGATATGGGTTAGCATGAATTATTATTGTTGACATTACCCTTGAGGTAAAAGGTTGGGAGGCGAAACTATAAGCCCCTATCTTTCTCTGTGTCCGATTAAAACTCCCTAACCACAAGTATTGCGTGAGTGTTAGCAATTATGAAAGACTAAATGATAGTTGAGTATGTGGACTTGCTAGAAAGCTCTGACATAGACTCTTTCTGATGTTATGATAAATTGCAATTGCTTCAATGACTGAGATTATAGTTTGTTGGTTCTCAATAAATTTTCTGATTCATACTTGGCATTGTGAGATTATTACTTGAGCATAAGAAATCATATGACAATATCCATATATGTTGCTGTTATGAGAATAATCATGATGCCCTCATGTCCGTATTTTATTTTATCGACACCTCTACCTCTAAACATGTGGACATATTTATCGTTATCGGCTTTCGCTTGAGGACAAGCGAGGTCTAAGCTTGGGGGAGTTGATACGTCCATTTTGCATCGTGCTTTTATATCGATATTTATTGCATTATGGGCTGTTATTACACGTTATGTCACAATACTTATGCCTATTCTCTCTTATTTTACAAGGTTTACATAAGGAGGGAGAATGCCGGCAGCTGGAATTCTGGGCTGGAAAAGGAGCAAATATTGGAGACCTATTCTGCACAACTCCAAAAGTCCTGAAACTCCACGAAAGTTATTTTTGGAAATAATAAAAAATATTGAGCAGAAGAAGTACGTCAGAGGGGGCCCCACCTGGGCACGAGGGTGGGGGCGCGCCCTACCCCCTGGGCGCGCCCCCTGCCTCGTGGGCCCCCCGTTGGCCCTCCGGTGGCCATCTTCTGCTATATGAAGTCTTTCGTCCGAAGAAAAATTAGAAGCAAGCTTTCGGGACGAGACTCCGCCTCCACGAGGCGGAACCTTGGCGGAACCAATCTAGGGCTCCGGCAGAGCTGTTCTGCCGGGGACACTTCCCTCCGGGAGGGGGAAATCATCGCCATCGTCATCACCAACGCTCCTCTCATCGGGAGAGGGTAATCTCCATCAACATCTTCACCAACACCATCTCCTCTCAAACCCTAGTTCATCTCTTGTTTCCAATTCTTGTCTCCAAGTCTGGGATTGGTACCTGTAGATTGCTAGTAGTGTTGATTACTCCTTGTAGTTGATACTAGTTGGTTTATTTGGTGGAAGATCATATGTTCAGATCCTATATGCATATTAATACTCCTCTGATTATGAACATGAATATGCTTTGTGAGTAGTTACGTTTGTTCCTGAGGACATGGGAGAAGTCTTGCTATTAGTAGTCATGTGAATTTGGTATTCGTTCGATATTTTGATAAGATGTATGTTGTCTATCCTCTAGTGGTGTTATGTGAACGTCGACTACATAACACTTCACCATAATTTGGGCCTAGAGGAAGGCATTGGGAAGTAATAAGTAGATGATGGGTTGCTAGAGTGACAGAAGCTTAAACCCTAGTTTATGCGTTGCTTCGTAAGGGGCTGATTTGGATCCATATGTTTCATGCTATGGTTAGGTTTACCTTAATACTTTTGTTGTAGTTGCGGATGCTTGCAATAGAGGTTAATCATAAGTGGGATGCTTGTTCAAGTAAGGCAGTACCCAAGCACCGGTCCACCCACATATCAAATTATCAAAGTACCGAACGCGAATCATATGAACGTGATGAAAACTAGCTTGACGGTAATTCCCATGTGTCCTCGGGAGCGCTTTTCTCTATATAAGAGTTTGTCCAGGCTTGTCCTTTGCTACAAAAAGGATTGGGCCACCTTGCCGCACTTTATTTACTTTTGTTACTTGTTGCTCGTTACAAATTATCCTATCACAAAACTATCTGTTACCTATTATTTCAGTGCTTGCAGAGAATACCTTGCTCAAAACCGCTTATCATTTCCTTCTGCTCCTCGTTGGGTTCGACACTCTTACTTATCGAAAGGACTACGACAGACCCCCTATACTTGTGGGTCATCATGGCGCATGCCCCGAGGGCTTGCGTGGCTTCGACAAGACTATGGCACGGGGTTGATTCAAGACGGTGTACATGAGAGCTTGGAGTCGACGGGGCGCGGGGTGGCACGTACAACCACTATGGAGTCATGTTGAAGGTGGAGCTGGATTGAGGGGCTACGGCGTAAGTGCACAGAGAGTCGAAGCCTATTCAGCAGAAAAAAGCGAGTGACACGTAATTCAAACTGGAGCCCAATGGTCTGATGGAAGCGTGAAACTCGTCATCGGTCGGTGATGATCGGTGGTACTCTGCAGTGGGGGTTGAGTGGTGTGGGTTCGCGACCCTTGAGACTTGACCGGGACAGCGGAGGCTCGACGTGGTAATAGCGGCGAGGCGTGCGGTACGCACAGGGCATGAAGACGGGCCAGGGCTCTGGTGGTCATACATGTGGTGAGACAACTGTGAATTTTACTCAGAAAGACTACAAGCAACGGTGAAATTCCTTCAAGATTCAGACAGACGGTCAAGAAAGGAGCGGTGATGTTGAGTTCAGGTAACTCTCATGTGTGACACCCAATGTGTGAGTTGTTCACTTTCACGCATGTTAGTGATCAGTGTGTGATGACGTTGGACTGATACTCTGAAAGTTGGGAACGCAAACTAGAGTAATGTGGAACTTAATTTCGCTCGAGTGTTGACTGTGATCAAGAAAAGAAGGGACTACAAGTTGCAGGTGGAGTCACATGGAGTCTTGGAGTAGCAGCGGTGCTCATGGGATAAGCTCAAGTCCAATGTACATGGAAGTTTGACACATGGACGAACTCAAGGTGGTGGAGAATATACGCCAAGGTGGAGTTTGTTAGAGTTGTGTCGAATATTGTGTACAAGGTAGGTTACAGTTGGACTTGTAGTTGTATTGTGATTAGATAGGATATGGAGTCGTGTCCAAGTAGGACACTTGTATCCTAGGCCTCTCATATATAGTGGGGGTAGACACACGATGTAACCTATGCCAACATAATAGCATAGGAACACAGGGGAAGCCGGCGGCATGTACCGGCGTCCAGGGCGACCTGGTGCGGTATTGTAGCGGTGTCATGAGGAGGAGCTTCCATAGTCAGGCCCCGGGGATGTAGCCATATCGTTGAACCTCGTTCACAAATCTCGATGTCGTGCTGGTGTGATTGATTGGTCCCCGGATGATCGACTGAGTGCCTTGGATTTATTCTAACAATGACCCATCCATAACAGAACAGAACTATGGACTTGGTAGTAATTCATCATAAGTAGAGATGCGTGGAGGGCGGGCATAAACTAGCACCGTAACCTAGCTGAGAGCAGCATCTAGTAATATTTTCCTTGTCAAATAGCAAAAGCAGCAAAGCTAGCTAGTTTCAACCATATAATGATTCAACAAAAGTTACTATGATACAGAAATGCATTTGTGAGCTGGAACAGAATGAATTTCACATGCAAGCTATGACCACTTCATATAAAACCAACAAACATATTGAGGACTATTCATGCAAAAAGACACATAGAATGTACCTCGGGTTGGCCAGAACTGCATTTCGTGCCGCATTCCTTCACCGTTCTTATACACTTGCAGGAGTGGGCTCAGTCGAGTTGTTCTGCGAGGAGCCTTGTGGGTATTGACGATGGCACGTCAGGATGGTTGGTCCATCTGCATTGATGGGCTCTGAAAGTGTGGTTGTTAGATTTCCTCCAGTGCATGAGTTGGCTGTTGGATTAGCTCTTGTTGGTGACAAACGATGTGTATATATGCTGGTTGCAGCCTGGACCATCTGAATCTATTGACAGTTTGTCACCTTTGAGAGTCCCGTTCAATTTGGTCTGGTCATGGCTTGCGTGCATGTAGACTACCGCGGCCAGCATGGGCAGCGCGGTGGAACGCGACACTATCAATTTTTTTATGGCGTCAAAATAGCGTTTTAGCGCGCTGGGCTAGTGTTTTGCTTTGCCAAAAGCGCAAAAAAACGGCGCCCAATACATCTGCCCTACCCGCAGCAACCTAGATTTTGCAGCGCGCGAGAGCGGGCGCACCAAATACGCAGCACGCGATGCAGTTTTCCCCAGTGCGCTGAACCTTGTTTATCACGCGCAGGATTATAGCGTGGCTGCTGGAGCGCTACTTTCGGTCACGCGCTCTATATTGTCCTTTATTCCAGCGCGGCTTATATAGCGCGCCTATTGAAGATGCTTTAACTACAGAACATGTTAGAATAATCCAGGCTTCAAAAATCACAACCCAGAAGGAAGTGGCAAGAAAGACAACACCAGCTTTTCATATCTCTCGCACTCCAAAAGCCACAATCCAGAAGCGGTAAAACAACTGCACCATGACCCCAAGTCTTATCATCAATCTTAGACTTCTCATCTCTTCTGGGATAATAGAAATGAGAAAATAAAAATAATAAGGGCCAACTACAAGGCCTTAAATCACACTCACACCCAAGAGCAAGACCTTAAACACACTCACAACCAAGAAAACAATAAAAGGAACTGAAATCCACATCTAAGCATGCTTATCAACGTGTGCATGAATAGGAAGAGCAAACTTAAACACCAGTGGCTGGAGCACTTGTAGCGGTGTCGCCAGGCCTGTCGATGATACCGATGTGGGTGAGCAAGGCCTAGAGGAGCGTGATCAGCTCGCCACCCCGGTCGATGGCCTGCAGGTGCCCTTTGAGGTTGTCGGACGAAGCCAGGTAAAGGATCAACTCCGACCAAAAACATGCCAACATCTCCCACGCCATCTCCTCTCCTCCGGCCAGCTCCCCGAGCTGCTTCGCGAGCCTCGCGGCATCCTTGAGCACCTCATGATTCTATGTAGCGCCCAAATACTGTATCAACCTTAGGTACCCCGCTTCCGGCGACAGGGATGACACCGCAATGCCGTCGCTGTGGGTGGCGAGGGCTTGGTCGGCATCCTTCTTCACTTTCTTGTACAGGTGCTTGCTCCATGTATCATCATCAGGAAGTAGCTCGGGGCAGGATGCCACCAGATATGCACTGTAGCACGACAGGTGAGTGGCAGCGGTTTTCTTCTCGACAATAGAAGAAGGCCGGCCACCTTGCAGTGTTTTCTGAGGAGTATCATCATGCTGGTGGTGCGGGCCTCTCGCCTCAAGGATGGTCGTGGCGATGTGCCATACAAGTATGGTGTCAGATGTACCTTTGTTGTTGTTGCAGGCCCAGAGTAAGCTTCTGCCAGCTTGGCTCTGGCCCAGCGACGTTGTGCCTTTGCTTAAACCAACTCCATTGCTTCTGATGGTACTTCTTAGGGTGTTGATGATGCAAATCTGCACTGCCATTGGTACCTTGACATTATTACTCCTCTCTCGGTTCAACAGTAGGTGAGGGAGGTACCTAGGAAAATCAAATTGCCTTGGACGAAGCACCAACAATGAGTTTTGTCTCATCTTGTCGTTCCAATGCCTCATCAACCTGTTACATCTGCACTGCAACAAACAGCCTAGCCATTTCGGGACGACGGGTGAAAGCTGCAAGGAGGCACGATGCACACAGCGGCATGTGAGGATTACTTTGGTCCAGTTAGAGCATATGTGGGAAGCAATATCCCTCGCCTTAGCAACCACCACAAACACAAGGAGTAACAGTAGTGACACTAGATCAAAATAAAAAATTCTAAAATATTGGGCTCTGGTGGGGCTATTCAACATTCCATGATGACAAGCGTAAGTGCACCTAACTTTGTGCATCTGGTAACTACTCCAAAAAGCACTCCCATGAGGTAGGACCTCAGACTTCACCACTAAAGGTTTCCGAGTAGTAGCAGCATTGTTGTACATCACTGGGATGACATCCATCCCAGAAAATAAGCAGTAACTGATGGTCAAGAGTGAGATAACCATGCTAAATATAGTCAACCGGCTACCGGAGTAGGAGACTGGGAGTGGTGAATCATAATCATAGTTTTAAATAGCCGGCTATAGCTCCGCTATAGCCTTTTCAGCAGGGTGCCGCTAAATGGTCACCTTCACAAATAGCCCGCTATAGCCCGATATAGCATGCTATAGCTCCGCTATAGCTGATTTTGAGGCCCGCTGCTATTTTCCATAGCCCGCTATTTAAAACATTGATCATAATAATCATGAACAAAAGAAAGCTCATCTGCAACCATCCTAAACGACCTTTCATGTCCACCATCCTTTAGCAACACACTTCTGCAAAATTTGAGGGTCTCCGTAGAGATCACACCAGTGAGTTTGTACCTTGCAAATCGACATCTTAGCAACTTAAACAATGCAAATGACTAGCATGTATCTTTCAGTTGTGGTATTGGCACCAGAAGCATGTTGTCTAATTTCCAAACTTTGTCAATGGTCACCAAGCTGCCTCCGTGAATTCCCTCCAGGTTCTTTCTGAACATGTAACCATTAGGTTGCTTCTCTACTTGCAGTTTGTCCTCACCCATAACTATGAGTGGAGGAGGCACATTTGCAACTTCCTCATTGTCGGCATTGACTTGTCATTTTTATCACTTCCTTCTAGCAGTTGCTGCATATATCCAACAAGAAGACGAGGATTTCGTACCAGTGCAAAGGATTTCAGGGCCTTTATGAATGCATAACATTTTAATGCCATTTTGGCATGAATAAGAGCAAAAGGTGTGGATATTCTGAGATAATTAAGAGGTGTAGTCTCTCCCACGGGAATAACATGGGTGTTGACAACTAGGTAAACTATCCAAATTCCTTGAAGGAGTAGTTCCAAAGGGGGACGTATGCTTCGATCTTCTTTATCATCAGTAGCAACTATAGGGCTTGTATTGATAGCAGAAATCAGGACAACGCAGGTGGATACTATGACCATGTATGTGTGAAAGAAGTTTGAGCCGCAGTTGCTAATAATTGGACTGAGAGGAACACTAAAAAGACCGCCGGTGGAGCCATTTGTGGAGAGCACATAAGATATGATGGGTAGAAACAAGGTGGTTGCCCCCAGCAAGAGATAGCGGGTGAATCCATAGTGACGATAACGGTGGTCATAGGCGCCTATCCCGACCATGATTCCTGCAAGGATGGCGTTGATGAGCATCATTGCCCCCACTCGCCAAAGCTGTCCTGTAACATACTCGAATAACTCATCATCTCTTCCTTCAGGGCAGTAGTCGAACGTACATTGCCCCAATACTGAAGTATCCTCGCAGCACACTGTTTGAACATTGGACCAGCTGGTGGAATTATCCGCCATGAGCTGATGGTCAAATGTAAACATCAGTATAAATTATTAGCACGATAAAATATTCCAATCATGAAAGCAACTGTTGTCACAAATGGTATTAGAAATGACACTAACGGCGGAGACAGATGCGCAATTAAGTTGGAAATGAATAAGAAAACCATCAAAACTGGAATCAGAATGGTGTGCGGCTTTCTACTGGTTGATTTATATTCCCTCCGTCCGAAAATACTTATTATCAAAATGGATAAACAGAGATGTATCTAGAACTAAAATACGTCTAGATATGTTTTCTTTTATCCATTTTGATGACAAATATTTTCGGACAGAGGAAGTATAAGTCAGTGGAGGATTGTACCTTGTATGGCGTAGGGGCGGTCACGCGAAGATGTCAATACAGGCCGCTTGGTCTTGTTTGATTATTGTTCATCAGTATCTGGAAGCCACGGTGGACATGCATGCATGGAACTAGTACCAGTATATATATAGAAACTACAGAGTTCACAAGCACATTTGTGATGGCCCCACACGGCCAGCCTTACTATGCAATAAGAGATGTTTATCTTTTCTTTTTCCCCTTTTCTTTCTTTCTTTGGAATATGTTGCTTTCGTTTTCATCTTTTCCTTCTTTCTGTTACTATAGTATGTTACTTTCTCCTTCCTTTATCACAAAGCGCCATGCATCTTGTCTTTAATCGAACTAGATGACCCATTGCGCCAATTACGCAAAGGCCGAGTGTAAGCCAAATATTGAAAGAGTGTGCATTAACATATTGTTGTTCGAAAAGCATATATAGCTCATGATACTATATGCAGCAAGCAAGCGATAGTCATACGCACATGATTGTCAAAGATCGAAAATGATGCACTAAGTCATGTAGGAAAGGATTCTTGTGATCTGTTTAGATTGGATAGACAATCATACAGAGGCCTTTGGACGTGCATTTGAAGACGAAAGCATATATTTCTTTTATCATGGTTGTTTCAAAAGCATACTACACAACAGTTTAAGTAGCAAATAACCGATACCTAAATACACATGATGGTATTAGGGGATTACATAATATCCAAAAGGATGATAAACACAGTAGTCTTGGTAGGCATTTATACTGATATTAAGTTATATAACAAGGAGCTTTTGCAGTTTGTTTATATTGAGTACACGATCAGGCGTAGTCCCTTGGAAGTGCATTTGAAGGCGAAAGCATATGCTTGCCCTTTGTTCATGTGTGCCTGACGGAAGAAGTTAGTCCAGCCTTTAGTGATGGTGGCCCTTTTGTCAACACCCTTGATAAAGAGGGTTGTGACAGCGGTAGTTCCATTCCAGTAGTGATTGGCAGTTCCCCACGGTCAGCATCCATGTGCGGGAAAAGGGAACCCGTAGAAAAGGGGACGCTAAAGTACTGAAAATAACAGTAAATGTTAGTTACTTTAGCAATTGTTTCTGTCAAAAGATTGGACAGAGCAATGCTATTGTATGAAATTGGACAGAGCAATTGCAAAAGATTACCATTCTTTTGCAGTCTGTTGCAAATGTTTTTGTCATGTGGCACACATAGTAGCGATCAGGCGTGGTGGTGCTGCGGATGATCTTTCACAGTCTACGAACATTATGGTTGTAGATCTTAACTGTGGTGCCCCACACAATGTGGCGACTAAACTCATCTAAGTAGTGGATGCAAGGCTCACCTATGTTAAATTGTATAAAGCTATATCTTTTAACAGTTGTTGTGAGAGTTGTTGTAATGAGAAGAGTAATGTAGCCCTTACCACGGAGAATGTACTTTCCTGGCTTTAGATTGATTTTCTTGACTTTGAACTTTCGGATTGAGTATACTCGTATGGCTTATTGTGCTTGAGACACAGTGGTTTGTCTGTAGTGAATAGATAAGCAGATCATGGTAAGAGTTTGCAACATCAAATAGAGGACAACATAAACAAACAGAAGACCTTTTAAATCAGGGGTGTCACACATGTACTCGCAGGGGCGCCGGACTCACCAGCTCAAAGGAATCGATCGTGATTTTTTTTTGGAAAGATTGACATTTTTCGTGCCTGTGAACTAAGCCTAGCTTTCCTCTGAGGCAAGCAACCAGAAACCCTAGCCGTCGCCAAGAGAGCCAATCCTTCAGGCATCGTCTATCGGCGCGCCCCTCCACCGGCGATCACTTGGTCGTCGGTGGTGAGGGGGGTCACCGTATCCCCCTCTAACCATCCAGCCAATGGCGCAAAGGACGAGGGCAAGCCAAGTATTGAAAGAGTACACATAAAAATATCTAGAGACAGATTAAAACATATGGGAATAAAACATTGTTGCTAGCAATGTAATGATTTTCTCTAACCAGTGTAAACATATATAAATAGTCTTCTGAAAATATTAGTAGAAGTGCAGTTGATTACATATATAGAACAAGTGATCACAAACTTGTTTTGAGACAGTGATGAGGTCTACAACGGAAAGTCAATTTGGCTCCCGGGTGCATTTGCACCCGGGGCCATTTTTTATTTTTTCAAATGTCAGAAAAATTGAGACAAATTTTTTTGATCTTTGTCACATACAAATGCTAGCTGCAAATTTTGAGACAGAAAAGTTAAGCATTTTGGCCTGCGCAAAAAAAAAACAAATTAAAGACCAAATGTCACCCAAATTTTGTTTTTTTTCACTGACGAAACACTGCTGCTCCGTTCCGCATGAAATTTGTGAAGCATGTTTGCTACACCAACATGATCACCTACAAATGTTTTTAGAATTTTTTGAAAATATTTAAGTTGTTTTCTTGGGGTACTATTCATCCGGGTGCAAATGCACCCGGGAGCCAAAATGCCTCCCCTGGTCTAAAGTGATTTCGCAAAAAAAAAGAGGTCTAAAGTGTACATGCAGTATCATACACCAATGGAAATCTAAAGGCTATAGATATCTTACTCGGAGCAACGTCAAAAGGGCAAAGATACTGGATCGATTGATACGAAACAAAAGATGGCTGCTGTTGGTTAGGCCATGTAGATTGAAGGGCACCAGAAACTATATTGTGTAATATAGCGTAACCTCTGCATCAATTCTTCAATGCTTGGATTAGCTACTACTTTAGTTCTTTTGATAAAACTGTTTTTACACCAGTAGCAGCACACCCATGGTGCAAAAAGCGACAGATTTAAAATTAACTTAATAGATACTTATATCCTATTATTATAATTATTTTATGGTACAGGCTAAAAGGAAGTCAAGATAAGTAGGAATAGATTGCACGAAACGGTACAGATCATACCAGTACATGCAGTGTAAATTAGCAAGATAAACAAAATTACAATTGTGCCATTGGGACAAAGAACCACACACTCTCGACACCTATATACACGCGTCACAATGTAACGCCAGAGGTCACCACGTGGTTGACTATTGGTCTTGTTCCATCCACCAGTTCATCGTCTTCGTCCTGTTCCTTTCCCATTCTACTCGTACTGAAGTGAGAAAGCACCTGGTGGTGCCCGGCGACGCCGCTTTGGGCTGCAGCTTGGCAGCAGAGCGGCTCCTGCTGCAGCTCAGAGGCGTAGCAGCTCCATCTGCCTCTTGGTGGCCCGGCAAATGGTGCCGCTGTTGCTTGTACCGGCGAGCCAAATCCTCAGTTGCCGCTGTCGCTCCCTGCCATAGTTGGCCTCAGTTTCGCCTGTGCCAGCACTCCCTGAAGCTGGTAACTTTTCACGACAAGGGATGCTCTAGCAAGACCATGGCAGCCGCCGTTGCCACTCAGGTGAGAACTAACCTCCTTCGGTGTTTGATGAATCCGTAGATTTTTTTGTGTGAGCTTTTTGCTACTATGCTAATAGTCAAGTCTCGAGGGCAGTGTTGATACTTAGCTGAGTGATTCAACACAGGAGAACTAATTAGTGGCTGGGACTGCTCCAATCATCCAGCTTGGTATATTTTATAAGATACTTAGTTGAGTGACGGCCTTTAGATGTTTCAGATGCTGAAGAGTATTTTCTAATTAAATCATCTGAGTTTACTGTACTTTCTCTGCGGGAGCAACCTGAAGCCAAAAGAACACAAAATTGTACAAACTAAAATAAAAACATGTCCACATGCCTAATAACTTTGAAAGTCTGAGTCCTACTACAATAGTTCAAACAATCAATAGTCAGAAGAGGCTAATTAAGGTACTGGTATAAGGTACTTAACTTTAACTGGGCACACATAATATAGGATTGAAGAATTTAGATAAGATGCCAAGGGTTCTTCACTCTATATGGCACTAACCTGAGCACTAAAGCCATGGTTGTCATTGCATAGCTCTAGATTAAATAATAAGAACATAACCAAATGATTTATGCATTAGTGCATGAACAAATAGAAAAAAAAACAAGCCTATAATATCCCATGCTATATGCACACCAAATGAAGGCCAAATAGAAGATCGTCAATAAGAAAAATAGAACTATGAGAGTATAAATTTTCAGGAAACGATAGAATGGTGAGATTCATTATGCAATAATGATTATAAGCTCGGGTATGTACATTTGAACAAATAGAAGATTAATAAAGGGAAACATGCAACAAAAAAAGCTTTTGAAAAGCAGTAGTATTTTTACCTCTGTAACAGAGGAAGTACAAAAATGTATTAGTTGGCAGCTCTCCGGATGGCGAATTGCCTAGGAAAACGGACCAGTAGGTATAATAATGGTGTTACTTTCTTGCGCAAGAACCAAAACTTCGCCAAAAAGTAAAAAATATTGGGCACATTGCACCTTTATTTTCCCTATAATCCTTGCATTTTCTTCTAGACTGTATGATGGCGGTGCAAGCTAGCCAGCATCTTCAGATTAGTCCATCCAAAAAGCACACCAAAGGTAACAGTTGGATTGATTGTATCATCCCTGAAACACCATTATTACAAATTTAGTTGCCGCTTAATAGTAAATAGAAGTGTACTTCTTGCTTATCACGCTTACTTAGGACTCATAGGCCTTATCTAATCCCTCTCCGGCCAAAGCAAACCATCTATCTATGCGAAATAGGCAAGAGGTAGGCAAAGATGCTATATACCTAAGAGTATATGTCAATCTAAACTAAAGTACTGCTCACAAGAAAGCGAGCATGATAACACGTCGTTGCTTGCTCTAATAATAAATAAGTTGTTGGAAAGGAGGAGGAGGCTCTTTTATTTATAAAGTTTAGTTTAGTGATTTAGTACAAAGTAATAAGGACATGTCCAAACCTGACAGGCACAACAACCTCAAATGCATGGGGATGGTTTGGTTAAATCAGGATGAGCGGAAATGAAATACACCATATACATTTTCCATGCTTTAACATATATCCATGAAAAGCAGAGAACTATTATGCATCCTCATATACTCACTAAAGAAGTAGAGAATAGCAATTGCTACTAAACTATTTGTATGCATCCACATACACTCATTAGAAAAACAGAGTAATGTGTGCATGTTATATAAGTTAGTCGACTACCAATCGTACGAACCTTTCTTTAGCATGTTTGAGAAGAATAACACGGCAGGATCGACCAAAGCAATCTTTCGCTTGAGTTGCTTATCCTTGGTATGTACGTATATGGTGTTTCTCCATAGAAAGGATCTCCTCTGGCGCTGGGGGACATTTGCATTAATCTACTGTCTCTCCTTGGACAGTGCCTCATCAACAGTTGAAACCAAGTCTCCCCCTCTAAGAGTTTGTTCCAAATGTAGATCATCCTTGAGAAGCACACGTTAGAAAAATGTAGGTTAGTATGCCTAGACATAATAATTCTGAATGCAAACAAGAAATAAAAAAGAAAGAGAAAGAACTTACTTGCTAACTGGGTGCAATATACTGTTAAGAGATTGCATAGCTTTGCATCCCATGACTTCAGAACACTGGAATCTTGCATCTGCAATGTGAGGCCACACATTGAATGGTGATAAAAGAGTACGGTTGGCGTTACTACATGGAAGAAATTAGTTTTTTATAATTGTCTTAAATAAGTAAGCCCTGAGTTGCATAAGATAAACTAAGCAAACCAACAGCTGATAAG
Source organism: Aegilops tauschii subsp. strangulata (assembly GCF_002575655.3). Classification (NCBI taxonomy): domain Eukaryota; kingdom Viridiplantae; phylum Streptophyta; class Magnoliopsida; order Poales; family Poaceae; genus Aegilops; species Aegilops tauschii. The sequence goes on from NC_053040.3 coordinate 458,613,961, forward strand.
TTTTTCCTTTCAGAGAATGTGGAGTGTCAAGATACTCTTATTAAGTAGATGGGTGTCCCTCGGTAGAATTTACGAACTGTCAAACTACTAACTTTATGTTAAAATCATGAAACAACAGAACTGACTTTGCTAAATTACTAATGATATTTTAACGATGAAACAACAAAACTGATTTATATCTTCTTGTTAATAATAGCTTGTCAACTCATGGTTATACTTGGACAGGGGGACTCACATATGAATCATGAGATATGGCAAGATTTATTCTACTATTGTTAGTCTTAAACCCTAGTACTAATGTGTATGCTATAAACGTTGGACATCTGAACTCTCTGAATAAAAATAATGGACAGGTTTACTTGAATTCAACTGAATGTAAGCAACATAAACACAACAAAAAGGATAAACAAAGAGCACACAAAGAAAAGCGAGAACTCTGATTGTACAGATAGAGAGGAAGCACCTGTTTACCACGTGCAATTCTTATTGCATCCAGACCTTCACCCATCCTATTGGCGTTGTAATGAACTTCGGCCTCCTTCACAAAATTTAGTTTCAGAATTGGACAAATTTGCTTCTTTGGCCTCCAATTTCCTACTCCCTATTGAGGATACCCGCCACATGTATGTCACAGCTCCAACAACATGAGAGTGGGGACTCCCAGCATGCTAAACACTATTCTACCTATACTGTGTATGGTAAATATGCAAATGCCACAGCTTTCTCAATGCAAATACCTTGCATAACTTTATCTCGTAGATTATTCAAATCAGGTGCTTTATCTGCAAGAGCAGTCAAATAACCATTCCCATAATAGATAATAGGGAGTCCTACAAAAGTTAGCCAGCTACAAGATTAGTTCGTTAAACTAATACAAATGGAAATCGATATTCGGCAATGAAGATAACCAGTAAACCATAGAGAATAAAAATAAAATCAGCCCATGATCATTTTGTTCTTTGCTATACTATAAAACCAACAACACCTGATTTTGTAAGAATCTGCTGTTTCTGAAGGTATATTTTACCCATGGATAAAGAGATGGTTTAGAAGTGAGTAACCTGCCTCTGCAATTTCAATGATGCTTTCATTCTCTCTTCAAAGAACAAAATTAATAACGAACCCAAAGCAAGGGTGGGGAGGCAAGGGATTTTAGGGAGAAAAAGATGGTGCAGAAGTTGGTACCTGTGCACGGGTAATAGCACATCCCAACCATCGTCCACGTGTGCGTTGCTGGTCACCACCTTCCCCCTGAGAACTGGCAGGTCCAGCAGACGTCGACTGTCGTTGAGGTGCAAGCATGTAATTATATAATCAAGCATGTTCATGGCTGAACTCACTCTTCTTTCAACAAAAACTTAAATAGCAAAGTGAAGTGAAATGAGAAAAGAATAATATGTGTAACAATGTCAAAGTGTCTGTGATAAAGAAGAAATATCACAATAAAAGTATCCATAATACACACGTGTACCTGTCAAGATGAAAGAAGCAACACCTTTCAATAGAGAAATAGGCAATAATAATCGAGTGCGTCTTCCCAAGCTAGCTCTTCATTCACACCGACCTACGACCAAGAAAATGAGAAATTTGAAAATTTCATCATGCTAATGATGCACGCAAATGAAGCTGAAATTATATATTCCATGAGGTGATGATACCTACCTCTACAACAATCCAAATCATGCCAGGCCGATGAACAAAAATGACATGCAACATCCTCTGGTTTAGTAGTTACCCACTTTACCTAATTTGAACCAACACAAAATTATTGCATATTTGCCTTTTTCCTGAGACCATTTGTATTTGGGAAGCATTTAGGAAGGAGCTGCAGATATTCATTTCTGTACTTGCACTAGTAGAAAAAGGGTCATTTGTCCCGGTTGGTAAGGGCCTTTTGTCCCGGTTTTTGAACCGGGACTAAAGGGTCGTTACTAATGCCCTAGCCCTTTAGTCCCGGTTCTTACACGAACCGGAACAGATGGGCCTCCACGTGGCCGGTGCGGCGAGCCCAGGCAGGAGGGCCTTTGGTCCCGGTTGGTGGCACTAACCGGGACCAATAGGCATCCACGCGTCAGCATTTCAGGGGCTGGGGTTTTTGTTTTTTTAAAGGTGGGTGGTTGGGGGTTTTGGGTGGTTAATTTAGGTGTTTCATATATTGTGTTAGCTAGCTAATTAATAGAGAGAAGTGTCCTCTCTTATCTCCGTGCTTGGTCGACGCTACGTACTATATACGTATAGAGAGGACTAGGCACGCTAGCTAGTAAGCAAATGAAGGAAACAGAAGATCGTCATGAACATATGCATACAGAGAGAAGTGATATCGACCACCTCTCCTTCTCCGAGAGATTGGTCGAACAACAAGTTCTCGTATATCTATCCGACACTACCGGCTACATATATACAATAATTATCTCTTACAATATAATCTCCTAATTATATATGAACACAGGGTCCACATAGTATTCTCCGTTTTCAGCGATCACGTGGTTAAGGAAGAATGCCGCCAATTCCTCTTGAATTGCTCGCATACGATCTGGTGCTAGGAGTTCATCCCGCATCTGAAAGATCTAATTTAAAGAAGGGGGTCAATATATATATATATATATATATATATATATATATATATATATATATATATATATATATATATATATATAAATGAAACTCAACACAAATGATGGTAATAAAATAAAATTGTGAATATTATTGCTTACGCACTTCATATTGTTCGTCAAAGTAGCCCCGCTCACAGGTCGTGTGGCGGATGGACTCGCAAACGTAGTATCCACAGAAATCATTCCCTTGTTCCTGCCACAACCACTTTACAAGAAATAGAGGTCAATCAAACTGATAAGCAAGCATGCTAAATGGTATTGATGAAACTAGCGCTTGAATCACTAGGAGATGCGCGGAACATGCTACTATAGTAATTACTTTCGGGTGTCTAAATTGCAGCTTCTTCGGCAGTCCCGGAGCTTTTTTGGTGAATTTTCTCCAAACCCTGCCAGACAAAGAAAACAATTACTTGATATCAGGAAATGAACAAAGTTGCTGATATGGTGGATAATGATCGATTTAACTTACTTCTCGAGCATTTGAGTCATGTCCGCATAGTCCTGAGGATCTTTTCGTCTCGAGTCTAAGACGGTTACTACTCCCTGCTCAAGCTTAATCTCTAGGAGAATATAGTGGAAGCTGCGCACGCATGCATAAGTCATCAATTACATTACTATAACCTGGACTAATAAGGGAAACCGAATATGCACAAGACAGTAACACTCACTTGAAGTTGTAAGGAAAGAGTATTATATCTTTGTTTTCATTTATTACCAACGATCGTAGCAAGTTGGCCTTGGTATTTTCGGCATGATATTTAACCTCACTTAATGAATCCAATATCACCGATTTGTCTTTTCTTCAATTCGGCGATCTTCAATCTGCATAATATAGTGAGGATAATTATAAATACATGCAATGAAAGAGCCGACCTATATAGAGAGACATAATGACAGAAGTAGTACCACTTACAGACAGTAGCAAGTGACCGTTGATTTATCGAGGGCCTTTTGATTAAAAAACTGGAAGAACTCCTAAAATGGAACATTCAATAGTTCAATTCCAACGAGGTAATGCTCCTCTTTAACTCTCAGCGTCAAAGTATCCCTCCCCCCAGACTCTCTGCAGGTTTTCATGTACCAATCATGTAATCTTCGCAGCATCGTTGTTAGAGATCTTTCATCTTTGACGAGAGGCTTCCCGTAATGGTATTTGTGTTCGTCCACCTCCAAGAAATCATAATGTACATCGTCGGGCAGGTAATCTCCAAGATTGCTATAACCGGGCACCATCCTCGGATCATTAGCGACGATGTCGCTAGACACCTTGAGCGAGGGGCATGATTGGTTCGCTTGTTTGCCGAGCTAGGCAATTTTTTCCCAGCTCGCCGTTCTTTTAACCTTTCATCACTAACAGTACTTCCCGACCGCTCCGCTTCGATAAATGTCTTTGCAATAATGTGCTCATAGTTGCCTTTCGGCGGAGACTTTGGTGGTTTTGTCAGGGCAGCCAGAGTGCGCTTCGCTTTCACCGGATCTACCTTCTCCTCCGGAGGTGGATGTTTCTTTGCTTTCACCCCTTCAAAGAAGTTCGTCACTTCGGCTCGCACGATCTGCGTGGTTTCCTCCTCGGTCCTCTCGTATGGTAACTTCTCTGGAGTCTTCAGAGAAGGACCGAATCTGTATTGCCTCCCGCCTCTGGCTGTACTGCTAGACGCCGGCAGAGCAGACAGAGCGGCTGCGGCTGTCTTCTTTCCTTGCTTACGAGGCGGAGGAGAAGGACTACGACGCGCCGGAGCAGCCGGAGCGGCGGCGGGTGTGACGCCCCCGATTTGACCGTACACTAATCATGCACGCAAATGTGTACGATCAAGATCAGGGACTCACGGGAAGATATCACAACACAACTCTAAAACATAAATAAGTCATACAAGCATCATAATACAAGCCAGGGGCATCGAGGGCTCGAATACAAATGCTCGATCACAGACGAGTCGGCGGAAGCAACAATATCTGAGTACAGACACAAGTTAAACAAGTTTGCCTTAAGAAGGCTAGCACAAACTGGGATACAGATCGAACGAGGCGCAGGCCTCCTGCCTGGGATCCTCCTAACTACTCCTGGTCATCGTCAGCGGGCTACACGTAGTAGTAGGCACCTCCAGTGTCGTAGGAGTCGTCGTCGACGGTGGCATCTGGCTCCTGATCATCACCGAGAAGCTCGTGGAGGCTCCGGTGCATGAGGCTGACGACGGCGCGGCCATGGTTTCGCTCGGGCGAGCTCGGGATCGTATGTGAGATGCGAGGGAGGGGAAAACTGAGGGCCTAGGGTTTCGGCAAGAGAGAGACCATCGAGGGCTTGCTCTTATCCAACCCCTCGACCGCAGGATGGCCGACAGCAACGGCTTCGGCGGCCATGGCGGGGTGGATGGCCGCCACACCATCCCCTGGTGTACAGAGGAAAAGGATGAGAGGGGATGGGTTGGGCCTTGCACTGTGGGCTTACGGCCCAGACCAACATTGCGAGCTTTTATTTGCCTTTGCTCTTTTCTGATTTATTCTTTCTACTCTGTTTTCTATTTTTCAGCTACTGTTTGGTATTTATTTGAGCGAGCAAACGAATTTTATTATAGACGAAACTTGGCACATAAATACAGTGCAGTAGCATAGGGCCACCCTCAAAGTTTCATGTGGATCGGGAAAAGTAAGAATATATGTTGGAATTTAAACGACCAAATTAAACGTTTGCTGCCCACAAAAATATTGCTATGGCCAAATTAAAAACCCAATTTGAGTTGATTTATTCATGACAATTACTTGGGCATTATTTGAAACATCTCGAACATTTTTGCTTCTCTGTTTGGAGAATTAATAGTTTGACTTGCAATTTAAATTTGATTTAGAACTTGATGTTTTTGACAAGTGGCAATTAGCAAGGTAATCATGATGACATGGCATGATTAGTGGGAGATTACCGTGGCATGATTCTCAGGTTGTTACAAATCTCCTCCACTACAAGAAATCTCGTCCCGAGATTTAAGAGGTGGAGTAAGGGGGGAAGAATTGGGTACGAAATTCTAACGAATCTTCTTGTTCTTGGGGCTCTCATCGAAGAGGTTGATCCATACCGTTGATGGCTTGAATTCGCTGCATCAGGGCATCATGATGAAGTCCTCATCCTTTCTTCAGAAATTCCATCATACTTACGAATAGGGTATAAGGGGAAAACTATAAGGACGGATGTCTGAAAGGATTGGCATCCGGTAATTATCTCAAGGAAGGAGATTTTAGAAGCACCAGGAAACAAATCAAGAGTGCTATAAGGAGGTTCAACAAGTTTTAACCAGATAGGCATCAAGCTGACGCCTATAACAGGTGATGAAGGGGTTCAGAGCAATGAAGAATAATGTTGCCTCTGGTACCGGAATGAAACATGGTGAGGAAGTTAGCTCGTGAATTACATACGAAGCCAAGTGCAAAGAATATTTCGGATTCAAAGTTGTACAGGAGAGTCAGATTTCGATCCTGTGGAACTATGGGTTATGGGCCCACCATGTGGTTAAAAGTAGGAAGGCCGTTGGCATCTTACACGGTCATGATAGCAAGACATGTCAGAGGGTAGCCTGCCAGTTATGTTGGCAACAACGTTGGTACCAAGGGCGAGGGACGAAGAGAACCATTTTCCTGCTCGTTGAAACGAGGCGGACCAATAGGCAAAGTTCTCATCCATCGGTGGCTACCGAAATGTCATCAACAAAAGTAACATGGTCTACTGAGAGAGTGGTACAGCGAGGTGCTCAACTAAGCAGGGAATTATCTCTGCTCAGCTAAGTCAGATTATAAGAAAGGTTAAACAAAACAATGGAAAGGAAAATATGATTATCAGAGTAAACAGAACAATGGAAAGGAAAATATGATTATCTCAACTCGCCGGAGGAGGAGGCGGAGCGCCCTTACTCGCCGGAGGCGTCCAGTTCGAAAGGTTGATGAGCTCCTTCCGCCATAGGCATGGAGTCTTCAGAGCAGAACCCAGCCGAGTCTCCCCTTCACCGGTAGGGTGGTCAAGCTGGAGGTCCTCAAATCCCTCTGTTATTTCGTCCACCGTCACCCTAGCATATCCTTGTGGAATCGGACGACAGTGAAAAGTTGCGCCGGGTTCAGGAGGTCGAACAGAGCCGACAGCCGCCTTGACTTTGAAGTTCTCCAATTGCGTCATAAGGTGGCAATGTTGAGACTCCGTGATAGCATCCACGGGATAGCTAGCAGGAGCCGTCAAGACATGCTCCGGCTGAAGCAGCTCGGTGGAAGCCACGCTGCTTCTCCGCTGAGATGGCGGGGTAGCTTCGGGGGTAGTTTCGGCAGGTCGATTGCTGCGAGCTACGTCTCGTTCCTCTAGCGCTTGAACCCTTTCGTGCAGCTTTTGAATTTGGGTCTGCTCCACTTTTTTCTCCTCTCCTGGAATTTGTAACTGCCTGCGTCCGCTAAACCAGCCTTCCACAGAACGGAGCCTGGCGTGCCTCGTGTCCGTCCAGGGTGCTCGGGATTCCCGAGGGCCATTGTGAGCTCGTCGTTCTCTCTGTCTGGAACGAACGTCCCTTGGTGCGCTGCATCGATATAGTGCTGAAGCCTCTTGACTGGTATTCTCATTTGCTCGTCTGTCCAAACGCACTTCCCTGATACAGGGTCCAAGGTTCGCCAGCCCCGAAGAACCAAGTCCGGCAATGGTCTGGCCAGTTCATTGTCTCTGGTTCGATCCCTTTATCTAGCAGATCATTCTCAGCGTTGGCCCACTTAGGCCGGGCTTTGAGGTAGCCACCTGACCCCGTGCGATGGTGAAGCTTCTTCTTCACAGCATTTTTCTTGTTTGTCTCTGACAACTTCTTACTCTTTTCCGATGTCTTGTGGGCCACAAATGCGGGCCAGTGATCTCTTATCTTCTCATATTTGCCGATGAATTCTGGTGTCTCTTCTTTGTCGACAAACGTTTTCAGCTCATTCTTCCACCTCCTGAATAGGTCTGCCATCTTCTTAAGAGCATGAGACTTGATTAATTGCTCTTTAACTGGCTTCTCCGGATCCTCCTCTGGCGGTAGGGTGAAATTTGCCTTCAGCTCAGTCCAAAGATCATCTTTCTGCATATCATTGACATAAGACACCTTAGGGTCTTCCTTCTTAGGCTTATACCATTGCTGGATGCTGATCGGGATCTTGTCCCTAACTAGAACCCCGCACTAAGCAGCAAATGCATCCTTTGTCCGGATGGGTTCAATCGGTTGGCCGTCGCGCGCGATTGCTGTGATCTCAAACCTTTCATCCGAGCGCAACTTTCTCTTCGGGCCTCGTCTCTTTACCAAAGTTGTGCTCAATCCGGAGGGCTAGAAAAAAGAAGAAAGACGAGAGTTAATTAATATGTGTACATACCAAAACAATGAATGCATCAATTAGCTAGTCAGCACAGGCTTAACTAATATATTTACCTGGCCGGACTCTGTTCGGTCACCGGAGCCGTCACCACGGGCTCCTTCTTGCACCAGCATTGGGTCACCGGAGCCATCATAATCATGTCTTTCCTCCTCCACTCTTCGATCACCGTAGCCTGCTTCTTCACCCTGTTCTTCCAGACCATCATTGTCGTTAAGATACGACAAGAAATCACCTCCGGCTAAGATTATGTCCCCCAACACCTCTTCTGCTTCCTCGTCTCGTCCGTGCTCCATTGTTTCTGCAAATATTACAACATGGCAATTATTACACAAACATGACAGCAGGTGGATATATTAGTGCAAATGTAGACCTAGCTTATTCCGGGTTTGGGGTGGCCTCAGCAACGCTTCAAGGGTAGGGGCGCGGCGGGAGGGGGTAGGAGACCGAAATCGTTTTTTCTAGGGTTTGGGTATCCTCGAGAGTTTTGGTCGAGCGAGAGGGCCCGGGGGTGCTCCCGTGGTATAAGTTATCATGGTCGAAGTTATCCGGGAGGGGGTTATATCGACAATAACGACATACATACATGGGAAAATAATGTTAACGGGGAGGGGGTAGGTTGAACCCCCCCTCGTGTTGAAGTTATTGGGACACGGGGTATATCGACAACGACATATCCGATAAAAATAAGAAGACGAAGAAGAAATAAAAAGAGGAGAAGAAGATATTAATAGAGGAGAAGATTGAAGAAAAAAAGAAGAAGAAAAAAGAGGAGAAGAAGAAAGGAATAGAGGAGAAGAAGAGAAAATAGAATATTCTATTTTCTCTTCTTCTCCTCTATTCCTTTCTTCTTCTCCTCTTCTTTTTCTTCTTTTTTCTTCTTCTTATTTATTTCTCATCTTCTTCCTCTCCTCTTCTTCTCCTTTCTTCTTCTTCTTATTTTCCTTTTTCCTCTCATTCTTTCTCTTCTTCTTCCTTTCCTAGCTAGATATATAAAACTTTTCTAAAAATGTAACTTTTGCATATATAAAACCTTTTCTTCTTCCTTCTTCTTCCTTCTATTCCTTCTTCCTAAATATATAAAACTTTTCTAAAAATGAAACTAACCTAAAATGTACTAAATCAGAGAACATATATAGATAAAACTTTTCAAAAAATCTAACTTTTGCATATATGTATTTTTAAAACATCATTACAATTGAAAAAAATACATACATACATACAAAAAACATGTAAAAATACATACATACATATATGAACATACATCAAAAAAATAGATATATCTAAAAATACATACATACATATATGAAAATCTAAAAACATGTAAAAAATAGCACGGCGGCAGGGCCGGCAGAGGCGCTCACAGAGGGAGGAGCAGGCGGCGGGCAGCGTCGGGGCAAGCAGGGGCGCGGGGAGTGGCGCGGAGACGGCGTCGGGGCAGGAGCGGCGCGCGGCGGGGCAGGGGCAGCGCGCGTCGGGGCAGGGGCGGCGCGCATCAGGGCAGGGACGGCGCGCGGCGACGACGTCGGGCGAGGGCGAGGGCGCGGGCGAGCTCGGGCAGCTTGGCGGCGTCGTCAGAGGGATCGAAGAACTGTCGAAATTTTCACAAGTGTTGGCTTATATAGCAAACCCATTGGTACCGGTTGGTGGCACAAACCGGTACCAATGCCACCTTTAGTCCCGGTTGGTGTCATCAACCGGGACCAAAGGCCTCTTTTCAGCAGCCCAAAGGGCGGGAAGCGGCGGCCTTTGGTTCCGGTTGGTGGCACCAACCGGGACTAAAGGGGGGGCAATGGTACCGGTTGGTGCCACGAACCGGTACCAATGCACTCCTTTAGTATCGGTTGGTGCCACCAACCGGGACCAAAGGCCTTGTGCTGCTGCGCCCGCGTCGAAAGTTTAGTCCCACCTCGCTAGTTGAGAGGGGAGCGCAGTGGTTTATAAGCCCCACTGCCGCTCCCCTCTCGAGCTGCTCTCCATTGCAGGCTTACGGGCGTAATTGTCACTGCTATGCCTAATGGGCCTACTGGGCCTTCTGCGGGCCTGAATCCCGGCCCATCGATGGGTTTCTAGTCGTATTCAGGCCGTGGTGGCCCAGTAGGTGGCATTTTTTTTATTTTTTTGCCTTTTTTTTTGCTTTATTTATTTTGTTTTGTTTCTACTTACAACAAAAAACTTATTTATTTTATTTTATTTTGTTTCTAATTACTTATTAATTTTACTTTATGATAATTCTTTTTACTATTAAAGTTTCTAACAAAAAAAGTTCTCTATGAAAATTCTTTTTGCTTTCAATGATTTTGAACAGAAAATACTTCGATAATTTTAGTTGCATCAATTTTATATAATTTTAGTTTCAATAATACTAGAGGTTGCTTATAATGTTTTGAACAGAAAATACTTTGATAATTTTAGTTTCATAAAATTTATTTATGTTATTAAAGTTTATTTTATTTTGTTTCTACTTATATATTTTATTAAAGTTTATATTATTTTGTTTCTAATTACTTATTTATTTTATTTGTTATTTTTCATGCACCATTTTTCATGCATTTACTAATTATTTTGAGCTATAAGACCCTAAAATTGAAAAGCATTTCAAATGAACTCTGAAAAGGTTGAAAGTTGGCATGGTATCATCATTTCATCCACATAGCATGTGCAGGAAGTTGAGAGGGTTACAGCAAAAACTGGATGCACTTCGTGTACAAAACGGACAATCTCTTTCGAAGTATCAGGATTTCATACGGAAACTCGTCTGTTACAAAGGGATTTCATTTTTTAAAACTTATTTGAACTCCTGACTTTTTGTGTGTTCAAAATGCACCATTCAAAGCCACATCATCAATTTTCAACCCTTTCTGACTTCATTTGTTATTTTTCATGCATTTATTGATTATTTTGAGCTATAAGACCCTGAAATTGAAAAGCATTTCAAATGAACTCTGAAAAGGTTGAAAGTTGGCATGGTATCATCATTTCATCCACATAGCATGTGCAAGAAAGTTGAGAGGGTTACGGCAAAAACTGGATGCACTTCGTGTACAAAACGGACAATGGTATCATACTCGTCTGTTACAAAGTTGGCATGGTATCATCATAATAGTTGCTGGAGGAAGTCTTCACTTTTTCTTCGCTTGTGTCATTTGCTTATTGCGCCGTAACCATGGATAATATTCATCGTTTATCAGGATGCTTGGGTCAGCCTTGACTTTGAAGGGAGGAATTTCATGAAACTTTTCATAATCTTCAGACATGTCTGTCTTGCCCTCCACTCCCACGATGTCCCTTTTCCTGAAAGAACTATGTGGCGCTTTGGCTCATCGTATGATGTATTCGCTTCCTTATCTTTTCTTTTTATTAGTTTGGTAGACATGTCCTTCACATAGATAACCTGTGCCACATCATTGGCTAGGATGAACGGTTCATCAGTGTACCCAAGATTTTTCAGATCCACTGTTGTCATTCCGTACTGTGGGTCTACCTGTACCCCGCCTCCTGACAGATTGACCCATTTGCACTTAAACAAAGGGACCTTAAAATCATGGCCGTAGTCAAGTTCCCATATGTCCACTATGTAACCATAATATGTGTCCTTTCCCCTCTCGGTTGCTGCATCAAAGCGGACACCGCTGTTTTGGTTGGTGCTCTTTTGATCTTGGGCGATCGTGTAAAATGTATTCCCATTTATCTCGTATCCTTTGTAAGTCAATACAGTCAAAGATGGTCCCCTGGACAACGAGTACAGCTCATCACAAACAGTGTTGTCACCTCTGAGACGTGTTTCCAACCAACTGTTGAAAGTCCTGATGTGTTCACATGCAATCCAGTCGTCGCACTGCTCCGGGTGTTTGGAGCGCAGACTGTTCTTGTGTTCATCGACATACGGGGTCACCAAGGTAGAGTTCTGTAGAACTGTGTAGTGTGCTTGAGACCAAGAATGCCCGTCCCTGCATATTATTGAGTCCGCTCCTAGCGTGCCTTTCCCAGTCAGTCTCCCCTCATACCGCGATTTAGGGAGACCTATCTTCTTAAGGCCAGGAATGAAGTCAACACAAAACCCAATGACATCCTCTGTTTGATGGCGCATGGAGATGCTTCCTTCTGGCCTAGCGCGGTTACGGAAATATTTCTTTAGGAATCCCATGAACCTCTCAAAGGGGAACATATTGTGTAGAAATACGGCCCCCAGAATGACAATCTCGTCGACTAGATGAACTAGGACGTGCGTCATGATATTGAAGAAGGATGGTGGGAACACCAGCTCGAAACTGACAAGGCATTGCGCCACATCACTCCTTAGCCTTGGTATGATTTCTGGATCGATCACCTTCTGAGAGATTGCATTGAGGAATGCACATAGCTTCACAATGGCTAATCGGACATTTTTCGGTAGAAGCCCCCTCAATGCAACCGGAAGCAGTTGCGTCATAATCACGTGGCAGTCATGAGACTTTAGGTTCTGGAACTTTTTCTCTGGCATATTTATTATTTCCTTTATATTCGACGAGAAGCCAGTCCGGACCTTCATACTGAGTAGGCATTCAAAGAAGATTTCTTTCTCTTCTTTTGTAAGAGCGTAGCTGGCAGGACCTTCATACTACTTCGGAGGCATGCCGTCTTTTTCGTGCAAACGTTGCAGGTCCTCCCGTGCCTCAGGTGTATCTTTTGTCTTCCCATACACGCCCAAGAAGCCTAGCATGTTCACGCAAAGGTTCTTCATCACGTGCATCACGTCGATTAAAGAGCGGACCTCTAGTCTTTCCAGTAGGGTAGGTCCCAAAATATAGATTTCTTCTTCCACATGGGTGAGTGTCCCTCAGCGTCATTCGGAACAGCTAGTCCGCCGGGACCCTTTCCAAAGATTACGTGTAAATAATTGACCATAGCAAGTACGTGATCACCGGTACGCATGGCGGGCTTCTTCCGGTGATCTGCCTCGCCTTTGAAATGTTTGCCTTTCTTTCGACATTGATGGTTGGTCGGAAGAAATCGACGATGGCCCAGGTACACATTCTTCCTGCATTTGTCCAGGTATATACTTTCAGTGTCATCTAAACAGTGCGTGCATGCGTGGTATCCCTTGTTTGTCTGTCATGAAAGGTTACTGAGAGCGGGCCAATCGTTGATGGTTACAAACAGCAAAGCGTGCAGGTTAAATTCCTCCTGTTTGTGCTCATCCCACGTACGTACACCGTTTCCATTCCACAGCTGTAAAAGTTCTTCAACTAATGGCCTTAGGTACACATCAATGTCGTTGCCGGGTTGCTTAGGGCCTTGGATGAGAACTGGCATCATAATGAACTTTCGCTTCATGCACATCCAAGGAGGGAGGTTATACATACATAGAGTCACGGGCCAGGTGCTGTGATTGCTGCTCTGCTCCCCGAAAGGATTAATGCCATCCGCGCTTAAACCAAACCATATATTCCTTGGGTCACCTACAAACTCAGCCCAGTACTTTCTCTCGATTTTTCTCCACTGCGACCCGTCAGCGTGTGCTCTCAACTTCCCGTCTTTCTTACGGTCCTCACTGTGCCATCGCATCAACTTTGCATGCTCTTCTTTTCTAAACAGACGTTTCAACCGTGGTATTATAGGAGCATACCACATCACCTTCCCAGGAACCCTCTTCCTGGGGGGCTCGCCGTCAACATCACCAGGGTCATCTCGTCTGATCTTATACCGCAATGCACCGCATACCCGGCATGCGTTCAGATCCTTGTACGCACCGCGGTAGAGGATGCAGTCATTAGGGCATGCATGTATCTTCTGCACCTCCAATCCTAGAGGGCATACGACCTTCTTTGTTGCATATGTACTGTCGGGAAATTCGTTATCCTTTGAAAGCTTCTTCTTCAATATTTTCAATAGCTTCTGAAATCCTTCGTCAGGCACAGCATTCTCTGCCTTCCACTGCAGCAATTCCAGTACGGTACCGAGCTTTGTGTTGCCATCTTCGCAATTGGGGTACAACCCTTTTTTGTGATCCTCTAACATGCGATCGAACTTCAGCTTCTCCTTTTGACTTTCGCATTGCGTCCTTGCATCAACAATGACCCGGCGGAGATCATCATCATCGGGCACTGGTTCCTCTTGATCTTCAGCAGCTTCCCCCATTGCAGCATCATTGGTCACATCGTCTGGTTCCTCTTGATCTTCAGCAGCTTCCCCCGTTGCAACATCACCGTATTCAGGGGGCACATAGTTGTCATCGTCCTCTTCTTCTTCGCCGTCTTCCATCATAACCCCTATTTCTCCGTGCCTCGTCCAAACAATATAGTGTGGCATGAAACCCTTGTAAAGTAGGTGGTGTGAAGGATTTTCCGGTCAGAGTAAGACTTCGTATTCCCACATTTAGGGCATGGAGAACACACAAAACCATTCTGCTTGTTTGCCTCGGCCACTTCGAGAAAATCATGCACGCCCTTAATGTACTCGGAGGTGTGTCTGTCACCGTACATCCATTGCCGGTTCATCTGCGTGCATTATATATAATTAAGTGTGTCAAAAACCATTACAGAACATCATGAATAGATAATTAAGTGACCAAATTAATAGAAGTTCATCATCACATTAAAACCAAAGTACATACATAGTTCTCATCTAACAACATATAGCTCTCCAGAGCATCTAATTAATTAAAGCATACATTGAAACTATGTAAAACATTTCAATGCGAAAACAAATGCGATCATAATCGCAACCAAGGTAACAATTGATCCAACAGCATAATGATACCAAGCCTCAGTATGAATGGCATATTTTCTAATCTTTCTAATCTTCAAGCGCATTGCATCCATCTTGATCTTGTGATCATCGACGACATCCGCAACATGCAACTCCAATATCATCTTCTCCTCCTCAATTTTTTTTATTTTTTCCTTCAAGAAATTGTTTTCTTCTTCAACTAAATTTAACCTCTCGACAATAGGGTCAGTTGGAATTTTCGGTTCACATACCTCCTAGATAAATAAAATCTATGTCACGTTGGTCGGCATAATTTTCATAAACAATAAATGAACCAATAGTTATAAAGATAATATATACCACATCCGAATCATAGACAGGACGAGGGCCGACGGGGGCGGATACCAAAACCATTGCACTATATAATAACAAGCAATAAAATAGTAAGAAAATATGACAAGTATCTATCTAAAGTAAGATTTTTTTCCTTTCAGAAAGAAGATAAGAACAAGAGGCTCACCACGGTGGTGCCGGCGACGAGATCAGCGCGGGCGATCGACGGCGGTGAAGACGGGAATGGGACGTGACGGGCCGCTAAACCTAGAAAAATCTCGAGGAAAATGGAGCTTTGAGGTCGAGCTTCGAGAGGAGAAAGCTTAACTAGTGTGGCTCGGGCATTTCATCGAACACCTCATGTGCATAGGAGGTGAGGTAGAGCACCACAAAGCCATCCCCTCACCGGCCAGAGAACAAGAGAGCACTGGAGTGCTCTGCTCGCGGGCGAGGGGTATATATAGGCACCTCATTGGTCCCGGTTCGTGGTATCTACCGGGACTAAAGGGCAGCCTGTGGTCCTGGTTCAAGCCACCAACCGGGACCAATGGTGGTGGGCCAGGAGCGAGGCCCATTGGTCCCGGTTCGTCCCACCAACCGGGACTAAAGGGGCCAGACGAACCGGGACCAATGCCCCCACGAGGCCCGGCAGGCCCCTGGCCTCACGAACCGGGACCAGTGCCCCCATGGGTCTCGGTTCTGGACTGAACCGGGACTAATGGGCTGACCCGGCCTGAACCAAAGCCCTCTTTTCTACTAGTGTTGTTAATTCATTCCGACTTGTGTAATAGCCAACTAAACCAAATCATCCAAAAGAAATGAGATAATTTTCTTCACAGTGGTTGTTCTATAATAAAGTCCATGATGTAAATAGAAATAAAAGCATCCTGAGCTCCTTCAATACCTAAATTGCAAAATTTTAATGGGACTACTCAACTTGTTATCTTTGACTGGAACTAAATAATAGAAAAATAAAATCACATGACTTACATAGATTAATTCTCCCATGTCAGCCTTTTTGGATTTTCATCAAACAACTTGTAGACATAGAAAAACAAAATCTACACAGACAAAATGAGAAGATCTGTGAGTAGGGGACTGGAAGAGAAGGCACTACAAAAAAAGACACATCTGTGACATTTTGGGCCGAACGAAAAAAATTTCTGTCATACATATGACACTTCTATGACGATAATTGTGAAAAAACTCGGTATCATCATAGATGTGGTGGGCTCCTACTTCTATGACAAAAAATCATGACAGCAAATGGGCTTTTCGTCCTGGGCGGGCCGGAGACATAGCTGCATGACATTCTTTGGGCCGTCCATGACGGAAAAAACCGTGGTAGAAGCGAGGGCGAGGAAAATTTCGGGGAGTTCCCGGTTACGGTGGGAGGTCGGGGGCCGAGTGATGCGCGTTTCTCTCATACACGTACGCACGTGTGTGTGAGGCGTTGGCTCTAACTGAACCCGAGCGAGGCGTTGGGCTCTAACTGAACCCGAGCGATTGCACTACAGGCTACGCGTTACTGAACCCGAGCGATCGATCGATGGCTGTTAACTGAACCCGACCGAGCGATTCCTTCGCTACTGCTGCTAACTGAAGCCGATCGATGCTGCCTCTGGGATGAACAGTGAGCGTTGCGGAGGGGGGGGGGTTTGGATGAACAGTGAGCGGTGGCGTTGCCTCTGGATGAACAGGACCCCGTGGTGTGGTGGAGGGCTGGATGAACAGTAGACGGCGAAGGGGTGCCCGTGGAGGGGTGGTTGAACAGGACCCCGTGGTGTGGAGGGCTGGATGAACAGTAGACGGTGGAGGGGTGCCCGGGGAGGGGTGGTTGAACAGTAGCCGGTGGAGTAGCGCGCGGTGGAGGCTGGATGAACAGGAGCCCGTGGAGGCTGGAGGAGGTTGACGGTAGCCCGTGGAGGCTGGAGGAGGTCGACGGTGGAGATGAACAGTATCCCGTGGAGTCCCGTTTTGCGGTACGCCACACCCCTCCCGATGAACAGGACCCCCGTTTCGACCATAGGAGGTCCGTTTCGTCCGTTTTGCGGTACGCCACACCCGTCCCGATCAACAGGACCCCCGTTTTGACCGTAGGAGGTCCGTTTCGTCCGTTTTGCGGTACGCCACACCCCTCCCGATCAACATGACCCCCGCTTCGACCATAGGAGGTCCGTTTCCGCCGTTTTGCGGTACGCCAGACCCCTCCTGATCAACAGGACCCCGTTCCGAACGTAGGAGGTCCGTTTCCTCCGTTGTGCGGTACGCCAGGCCTCGTTTCCATCGCCTGTTCCGTCCAAGCCCTCCCGATGAACACGACCACGCATTCCGTTCCGACCCAGCCGGTTGGCTCCCACGCGTTCCGTTGCCTCCCCATGAACACGACGCATTCCGTTGCCTCCCCATGAACACGACGACAACGTTGTTTCTCCGTTCTGACCCAGCCATGTACACGAACCCTGGCCGTACGTATGCGCGAGTAGGCATTCGAGACCCCACCCGTATGTACACATACGTGGCCGTATTTTCTTTCTTGCACCCTGGCCGTTGTACGTACGTGTACAGCTACGTGCGCGCCTCTACTACAACACGTACGCGCCTCTACTACGACACGTGCACGCCTCTACATCCGCCAGTATATATGTACGTACACGTTCGCGACCAGAATGACAACACTACGTACACTTCGACCAGGTGGGTCCCGACTGTCAGGAACTTCCTTGCCTGCGAAGATGTAATTGGTGGGTCCCAGCAGTCAGGGGGCGAATCGTTTTTTTTGCCCGGACGCACTTCCTTGTGTGCGAAGATTTAGCTGGTGGGTCCCAGCAGTCAGGGGCAAACATTTTTTTGGCAAAATACGGTGGCCCATCCGGTGGGTCCCCGCTGTCAAATGGAGGAATAATTATTTTGCACGTAATAAGGAGGCACTTCCTTGCTGCGGCCGTGGACCCAGTGTTGGGAATCGTAGCATAATTTTAAAATTTTCCTACGCTCACCAAGATGCATCTATGGAGTCTACTAGCAACGAGGGAAGGGAGTGCATCTACATACCGTTGTAGATCGCGAGCGGAAGCGTTCCAATGAACGTGGATGACGGAGTCGTACTCGCCGTGATCCAAATCACCGATGACCGAGTGCCGAACGTACGGCACCTCCGCGTTCAACACACGTACGGTGCAGCGACGTCTCCTCCTTTCTTGATCCAGCAAGGGGGGAGGAGAGGTTGATGGAGATCCAACAGCACGACGGCGTGGTGGTGGATGTAGCGGCTCTCCGGCAGGGCTTCGCCGAGCTTCTGCGCGCGAGAGAGAGAGGTGTTGCAGGGGAGGAGGGAGGCGCCAAAGGCTGTAGTGTGCTGCCCTCCCTCCCCCCTTTATATAGTCCCCCAAGGGGGTGCGCAGCCCTAGGAGATGGGATCTCCAAGGGGGGGGGGGCGGCGGCCAAAGGGGGGAAGGGGTTGCCTTGCCCCCCAAGGCAAGGGGGAACTCCCCCCCTAGGGTTCCCAACCCTAGGCGCATGGGGGGAGGCCCAAGGTGGCGTCCCAGCCCATTAGGGGCTGGTTCCCCTCCACTTTCAGCCCACGGGGCCCTCCGGGACAGGTGGCCCCACCCGGTGGACCCCCGGGACCCTTCCGGTGGTCCCGGTACAATACCGATAACCCCCGAAACTTTCCCGGTGGCCAAAACTGGACTTCCTATAGATAATTCTTCACCTCCGGACCATTCCGGAACCTCTCGTGACGTCCGGGATCTCATCCGGGACTCCGAACAACTTTCGGGTTTCCGCATACATATATCTCTACAACCCTAGCGTCACCGGACCTTAAGTGTGTAGACCCTACGGGTTCGGGAGACATGCAGACATGACCGAGACGCCTCTCCGGTCAATAACCAACAGCGGGATCTGGATACCCATGTTGGCTCCCACATGTTCCACGATGATATCATCGGGTGAACCACGGTGTCGAGGATTCAATCAATCCGTATGCAATTCCCTTTGTCAATCGGTATGTTACTTGCCCGAGATTCGATCGTCGGTATCCCAATACCTTGTTCAATCTCGTTACCGGCAAGTCTCTTTACTCGTACCGCAATGCATGATCCCGTGACTAACGCCTTAGTCACATTGAGCTCATTATGATGATGCATTACCGAGTGGGCCCAGAGTTACCTCTCCGTTTACACGGAGTGACAAATCCCAGTCTTGATCCGTGCCAACCCAACAGACACTTTCGGAGATACCCGTAATGCACCTTTATAGTCACCCAGTTACGTTGTGACGTTTGGCACACCCAAAGCACTCCTACGGTATCCGGGAGTTGCACGATCTCATGGTCTAAGGAAAAGATACTTGACATTGGAAAAGCTCTAGCAAACGAAACTACACGATCTTTTATGCTATGCTTAGGTTGGGTCTTGTCCATCACATCATTCTCCTAATGATGTGATCCCGTTATCAGTGACATCCTATGTCCATAGTCAGGAAACCATGACTATCTGTTGATCAACGAGCTAGTCAACTAGAGGCTTACTAGGGACAGGTTGTGGTCTATGTATTCACACATGTATTACGATTTCCGGACAATACAATTATAGCATGAATAATAGACTATTATCATGAACACAGAAATATAATAATAACCATTTATTATTGCCTCTAGGGCATATTTCCAACACCCAGCTGTCAGCCTCTCCACGTACAGTCCACGTCCGATGGAAGCCGTTCCTTGACCACGTTGACCACGCCGCGCCGAGAGCACCAGGGCGGTGGACGACGGCGAGGCCTAGGAAGGGGACGACGCAGAGCCGGGGAAGACGCGGTAGTGGATGCCCACGCGTAGAGGAGTACGAGGGTTCACTGGTTCGCTGCGGTGTGAGGCTGTCGTCGCCGCAGAATAACAGGGGGTGTGGGTGAGTAGAGGGATGGCCTGGCCAGCGGTGGGAGTAGTAGGGGGCACCGCCCTCCGCCGCATCGCAGCCGGCCACGGGAGGCAGGAGCACGAGGCACGACCGGCGCTGGTTTGGGCGGCTGGAGCAAGAAGACCAGAGGTTGAAGAAGCACTACGGCCGTTGGATGGACATCGTACGGTCACTGGAGCTAGAATCATGCACATTGACTAAGTTGACAAAGCCCTCCGTCCCCGTCAACTTAGTAGGCCCACAGGTCAGCCTGCCACAATACTGGGTCCCAGCTAACAGGGGGAGTATTCATTTCTTTGTGCGTAATAAGGAGGCACTTCCTTGCGTGCGAAGATATAGCTGGTGGGTCCGAGCTGTCAGCGGCGGTAACGTTTTTTTCGTGAAATACAGAGGCCCTTTCGGTGGGTCCCTGATGTCAGGTGGAGGAATCATTATTTTGCGCGTAATAAGGAGGCATTTCCTTGCGTGCGGCCGTGGACCCAGCTATCGGCCTCTCCACGTACAGTCCACTTCAGATGCATGTCAGTCGTTGACCACGTTGACCAGGCCGCGGCGAGAGCACCAGGGCGGTGGACGACGGCGAGGCCTAGGAAGGGAACGAAACGGAGGCAGGGAAGACTCGGCAGTTGTTTCCCACGCGGAGGGGAGTACGACTGTACGAGGGTTTACTGGTTCGTCTGCCATCGCCGGAGAATAACAGCAGGTGTGGGTGAGTAGAGGGATGGCTAGGCCAGCGATGGGAGTACGGTGGGGCGGTGAGGCCTGCATGGCAGCAGAGCCGGCCGCGGGGAGGAGGGAGTAGGCAGACCCGCCGGCGCTTGTTTGAGCGGCTGGAGCAGGAAGAGCAGAGATTGAAGAAGCACGACGGTCATTGGATGGCCATCCAACAGTCACTGCTTGTGCGTCAACCTTTTTTTAGGAAAGCCTCAAATCTGTGGAAAACAGCATACAACCCATCTGCCATTATTTCTAATAATTTACAGCCCATTTGCTAATTATTAAGGTTTTTTTGGAGCCCATATTCTTTTTGTTAGCATTACAGCCCATATTGTGGCCACGGTTAAAAAATTATACGAAATTTTGCATATTTCGGTGCGGTCCGAACTGTTTTTAATCCCGAAATTTCGACTCACATTCAAAATGATTTTAAAAATAAATGTATATCAATATAAAATCCAACAAATTCTCCACGCATAAAAATTAATGTAATTTAAAATCTCAAAATGAAAAAAAAGATATTTGAAACTAATTGTCGGTTTGATGTGTTTTAAAAATGTACAGCCCATTTCTCATTACTGGTGGGCCATTTTCTCGGCCAGCCGAATGAAAGCTCTCCTCGTCTTGAAAGATTTGCAGCCCAACAGGCCTGACAAAGCGACTTACTTGGCAAATCACAAAAAACTGGGTTGTGGCCGTGGACCCAGCTGTCAGCGTCTCCATGTACAGTACTCTTCCGATGGAAGTCGTTCCTTGACCACGTTGACCACGCCGCGCGGAGAGCACCACGGCGGTGGACGACGGCAAGGCCTAGGAAGGGGACGACGCGGAGCCGGGGAACACGCGGCAGTGGAAGCCCGCGCGGAGAGGAGTACGAGGGTTCACTGGTTCGGCTGCGGTGTGAGGCTGCCGTCGTCACAGGGCCTGGCCAGCGGTGGGAATAGTAGGGGGCGGTGAGGCCTCTGCGGCAGCACAACCAGCCACGGGAGGCAGGAGCATGCGGCACGACCGGCGCTGCTTTGGGCGGCTGGAGCAAGAAGACCAGAGGTTGAAGAAGCACTACGGCCGTTGGATGGACATCGTACGGTCACTGGAGCTAGAATCGTTCATAGTGACTAAGTTGACAAAGCCCTTCGTCCCCGTCAACTTAGTAGGCCCACAAGTCAGCCTCCCACCAAGGTGGGTCCCAGCTAGCCGGGGGAGTATTCATTTTTTTGGTGCATAATAAGGAGGCACTTCCGGTGGGTCTGAGCTGACAGCGGGGGGAACGTTTTTTTTGCAAAATATGGTGGCCCGTCAGGTGGGTCCCAGCAGTCAGGGGGCAAACGTTTTTTTCGCAAAATACGGTGGCCCGTCCAGTGGGTCCCTGCTGTCAGTTGGAGGAATCATTATTTTCCGCGTAATAAGGAGGCACTTACTTGCTGCGGCCGTGGACCCAGCTGAGACTCTCCACGTACAGTATACTTCCGATGGAAGTCGTTCCTTGACCACGTTGACCTTGCCGCGTTCCGTTGCATGCATGCGTCCATGGGCATGGTGCGTCCCCACTGTCGGCCTCTCACATACAGTCATCTTCCGATGACTCTCGGTTGTTGACCACGTTGACCACACCGTGCCGAGCGCACCCAGACTGGAACGACCCGGAGATGGGGAAGACGGGGCAGTGGAGTCGCAGATGGAGAGGAGTGGGAAACTTCACTGGTTCGGGTGCGCGACATCACAGCCGCGGTGCCGCCCACGGGAGACAGGAGCAAGAACAGAGGTTGAAGAAGGAGCACGGCTGTTGGATTAACATCCAACGGTCCAGCTGCTAGAATCATTTGTTGATTAAGTTGACAAAGCCGTGCATACACGTCCGCTTAGTAGGCCCACAAGTCAGTCACCAAATTTGACGGGTCCCAACTGTCAACGGGATGAATAATTTTTTTTGCAAAACAAGGAGGCACTTCCTTCCGTGCGAAGATACAGCCGGTGGGTCCCAGCTGTCAGGTGGAGGAAACATTTTTTTTCAGCTTAATAAGGAGGAACTTTCCTTGCGTGCGACCATGGACCTCGTGGGTCCCAGCCGTCAGGCTCTCCACGTACAGTCCTATTCTGATGACTCTCGTTTGTTGACCACGCCGCACCGAACGCAGCGAGGCGGTGGACGACGGCGAGGCCCCGGACGGGAACGACTCGGAGATGGGAAAACGCGGCAGTGGAGTCGCAGATTGAGAGGAGGAGAAGGGTTATAACTGGTTCTGTTGCGGCGTGGGGCTGTAGTCTGTGGAGAATAACAGGAGGTGTCGAGGGGTGGAGGGATAGCCTGGCCGGCGGTGGGGTAGCGCTTCGCAGCGATGCGTGCTAAACAGAGCCGCTAGCCGCCAGAGGCCGGACCAGGCGGTCCCGGCGACGCTGGAGGAAGAAGACGAGAGATTGAAGGTGCATGTTGGCCGTTGGATATAAATCCAATGGCTGTGGATGACACAATCATTTGTTGACCAAGTTGACAACGCCCTGCGTAGGCTTCGACCTATTGGCCCACATGTCAGCCTGCAAAAATGTGGCATATATTTAACCCATGTTTTCTAGAATGTACAGTCCATTTGCTGGGCTGGGTGAACAAATAATTTTGCGTCAATCAGGCCCATTTATATTTTCTAAGAAATCCCAGCCCATTTTCACTTCCTTGAAATACACGTATTAGGTGGGCTCATTATATATATAATGTTATGTTAGAAAGGAGCAATTAATATCAAAGAATAAACCGGAGAGGTACATTTTATATATATATAATTAAGAAATTAGCGAGTTATTGCTCAAAATAAAAATGAGCGCGTTATGATTAAATTGGTCCTTAAAATCTTCGCAAGCTTTTGTACGCAATCACCAGGATTTTCCTTGCCTGTGAGTCAAAAACAACCAGGATTTTCCTTGCCAACTTCCGTTAAACATTTACTTTTATAAGTTAATAACACGTGGGATGTTTTTATAATGTATATATAAGTCTCTATAAAATATACGATAATAGTAGTAATATAAATATATATAATGTGGTTAGAAGGGAAAACATAAATTGGACACAGCATTAATTTTATAAGAGACCTGCGTTTTATACCCCACAGTAGGCATACTAACAAGTTCACACACAAATACAACAGAAAAGGTAAACATTCATATCAAACTCAGGTTCACAGGACACGTTCATATTCATAGCCAACATTCACTATCAACAACTCAAAAGATTCATATATACACAAGCTCAGCATATCTATGCATCCAAATGATTGATAGATCACACGACAATATTCATACATAATTCACAAAAAGATTCAGATATACACATGTTCAGTATGTTTATGCATCCAAATGATTGAGATCACAACCAATATGATCCATGGACGAACTTTAATTACCTAGGGTACAGACTGGTAAATGGTGTTCAATCGGAGGTACTTCTTGCTAAAATTAGTTCTTGTACGAGTAAACTTTCGAGTACATAAGAGGCAGCACAGACAATCTGAACTTTGCTTGTAGGTTTATCCTCAAATAGTGGCCTCGTGCCGAGGGAGGTTTGAGCAACTTGGCCACTACTTTCATCCAACTAGTTTACTGGCTCATCTTGGTCCTCTATCTCGCCAAAATTCTACATTGCAGACGAGAAAGGAGGCGGTTGAGAAAATGAACCACCCAAATTTTTTGTGCAGTTCAACTGAAATGGAGCATCCTTGGCGTGCAGACTGATTAAGTGCCAGATGAATATACGCGTCAACCAACTTGTCTGGAATCTTTAGACTCCATGCCATATAGTTCGCTACCATATGTGCCGATAACCAAAAGGCACAAGTTGGGACCAAAGACTGGACTGCGTTTTTCTGGGTTATGCACCAAGCAATATTTTTGGCGTTCACTCTCCTAATACTTGGAGTTTGACAATTGGTTGACGCCGGTTGATACTTGAATGAATATAGGCACTTCTTATCAACATCGATGCTTGTCTGAGTGAACTTTGGAGTAAATAGCAGCAGCATAAGTACCTGTCCATCTGATCATTTTCTGCAGTTCTACTGAAATCACCCGATGTAATGATTTTCCTGCGAGTTCAGGCTCCAAATTACTCCTTTATGAAATCGGCAAACAGTAGCACAATACCAAATTACCAATACATATGACAGGCACAATAATCGGGATAAAGACCAGTACCAACCTGTGTGAGGTAGCATATCAATTACTATTTCCTTTGACTGGAAACCGAGATAAGCCAAGCGACTGACAGCAAAGGAAGAAAGCAAGCGGAGATTAGCGACTGACAGGAAAGGACGGAAGCTGTCGAGGCAATGAAGCACCCAAAGTTTTTGTGTAGTTCCACCAAAATCGAGCATCCCTATTGGCACATATATTGAGAGAGTGAGATTACTGTAATAGTGGGACTAGTTGATGAAACATACACTAACAAATAGAAGCACCCTCATTATCTTAATGGGTAAAGTTAGCAACATAGTAGTCTTGCTTAAAGAGAGGTATTAGTTTATTTAATCAGTGCCAATTAGCTCAACTCAACACTCAAAGCATTGCCATTTATCATAGGTTGCAAAACTTTAATGTGAAAAGATAAAGGAGTTTCTCATGACAGTAGCACGATACAAATAGAGATGACAGCAAACTAATATGGATGAAGGCCTTAGGCCCGTACCAACCTGAGAAAAAAAAGCTTATTCATGTAGTCCCATAAGAGATGATAAAGCACTCACTGGAATCACACAATAGTATATATTTTTGTGCACTTCAAATGTATGGTTGAAATCACTCTTGTTTACCAGTGCTGAGATTATATCGAAAGATTATCAAGAACTTCCAGCAGAGTTAAAGCACTGGCTGGGATACAGTTCATTGTATTGTCTTGTGTAGTTCCACTAAAATGTATGATTGGCACAACATGATCCCTGTTTGCACAAGTAGGAACAAGGTGAAACCTTCATTAGCTTAGTGAGAAAGGATAGGAAGACATTAGCACATTACTCAAACAGTAACATCAAATTCATGATGGACAATACGCAAAACATTACCTCATTGAACCAATGGCAATAAATTGACATGCAAAACAATAGCACTATTATGTCATGACACTAATAATATTCCCTCCCTGCTCCACCACACGATTCACCTCCATAGAAAAACATACACACGTACATGATTCAGCATAGGGTCCTACTAAAGATTTGTTTAACTCCAACAGGAAAATTAGGCAGTAATAAATTAGTGGTACTTAAGTACTCCTAATTAATTAAGTGAGACAGCAGAAGTGGAAGGGCTCCCTGGAGGATCGTCTCACATGTAAGTTAGTCGTTGCCGGAGCCCTTGAATGGCCTCGACTGAGGCCTCTGGCTTCAGCAAGATCGCCTTGGCACTGTTTATTCTTCTTCTTCTTCCTCTTCATGCTCTGTTTCTCTTTCTCCTCACCAGTTGGTGAAACCAAGTACATGATTGGCCTTCTAATTCAGAATTGGTTTTGTCAGTGAGGGAGTACAAGTGTACTAGTAAAAAACAGCATTATTTTCTCATGGCAGTCAGAAAATAGAGATGAACACATGCATTAAATATCATTCTTACCTAAAGGAAGGTTATGGCGCCAATATGGATGATGAGGATTGGAACACAGATCTCCCTTTGTGCAGTTCCACCAAAATGAACAACTGTTCCATTCTGACATTCCAGTTAAATAGCACAAAAGTCACTTCTTTCAAGAAGAGTTTTGTGCAGTGCACCAAAAGGTTACAATAGCAACCAGGTGAATTGGATATCCCTGTTTGCACAAAAAGGCACAGAGGAAACAGTCAGAGTCTCAAACAATTACAGGCAAAAACATTTGGCTAAACTTGTCATGGCTTATAACAGTGGCATGGCTTCATTTTTACCAGGGACATTAGATTAAGAATAGCTAAGGCTGCGTTCGGTTCACAGGTTTGGTGCAGGATTTTCGTAGGAACACAATTCCTATGGTATTCTTTCCCTTCCAACCGTTCGGAACACGGGAAAGGTGAATAGTGTTTCATAGGAAAGCTGGTCTGGTAGTACTGATTCCATAGGATTAGAAACATCCATGCGCTGCTCATTTTTTGGGCGGAAGCCCGAGGCAGGCGCTCGCTGCCATGCGTTAGACAGGTTGCTGTGCTGTGTTGCCGGAATAAAAAATCAACCTATGTGTGGTACGTGAGGTGAGGACAAGAGTAGTCACTGTGTAGCTGAATAAAAAAATAGCATCTCATACTGCCAAGCATGCTACTCTAAAAAAACAAATCTGTACATTTCGTAGTCCATCCGAACACATTCTCTTGAGAGTTTCCTCCGGTTTGCTGTTCCATAGTTGTATACCTACATTCCTTTCCTATTCCTCTATTTTCATCAAGACCTATGTTTTATGCCCCTTTATTCCGAACGGAGCCTAAATATTTGGTATAAGGGCATGGGACAGTCGGTGCACCAGCAGTCTAGCACCATGTACATAAAAAGGGGCATAAAGTGGTGATTCATAGTTTGTTGCCCCGAGAAACAAACATCCAAGAAACATATCTGGGTTGGTCCCATTTTTGTTCACTCTAGCCACCTACTCCTATATGTGTGGATAGCAAATCTAGTCCTGGTCATACCACTGTGTACAGCGTTACCCCTATATTTCCCTTTTCGACCAAGAGACCGGTTGGATGACCAGACTGTACTACTTTCACCCCCTTTCCTTCTTGTTTGTACCAAGTCTGATGTACATACTAAATTCCCCCACCCCCACTTTATTTCTTGTTTGAACCAAGTACTCCCTCCGTCCGGAATTACTTGTCATCAAAATGGATGTGTCTAGAACTAAAATACATCTAGATACATCCATTTCAACGACAAGTATTTTCAGACGGAGGGAGTACAAGATTCGACTCCATGAAGTAGCTTTACCTCTAACAATAGAAGAAGAAAAATCTGACGTTGGACCATCCGATCGAGAGGGGCTGAGAGGTAGAAAATGATGCACATGCAGCGACGTAGCGAGCTGGGGAAGTAGAGCTAAGGTGGTTTCGAACGAAGATATACCTGAAGGTCGTCGGGATGTGGATAGGTGGGTGGTGGGAGGCCGGATCCGCCCACAGGCAACGACGAAGGGATCAGAGGACCTCCCGCGCCGGCGCTCGGCCAGAGATAACGGTGCGGCCGGCAGTGGGTCTCCTCCCTCGCTGTCGACGACGACCTAAACGCTGCCCCTCCTCCCCTTCACCGGCGGAGGGGGATACGTCCGGATCTGTAACCAGCGATGAGGATAGAAAGCCAGTGTTTTTTGAAGGGAGAAAGACAGTGCTACTACCCCTATCTTGTTTAGATCTGGAGAGGATGAGAGTGTGTGAATAGAGCAACCCTAGCAAGCAAGCGCGGAGGCTCCGGCCTATATATACGTAGTGGGGTAGTTTTCCTTTTTCACTCCATCAAAACAATCGTTTAAAATTGTGTACTACTACATGCCAGGTCGCGGTTTTTTTTAGTTGTTGATTTTTTTTAGATAGCTACCAGCTTGTTCCAAGTGGTGTTACGGTGTGCCAGGTCGCACTTTGTATCGTTCAAGTCTGGTACTACAAGTCCCTCCATTAAATGAACAACCACCCCCTCGTAAAAATTGTGAACAAGCCCACGGCTAAAATTAGCGGAAACATGGGTTGCCCCAACATGCATTATTATTTATATTTTCTACTTCCTCCGTTCCTAAATATAAGTCTTTTTTATAAGCCACACCTAAGACAAGAATTTTTTTATTAGCAGTGAACCCCACATGTCATAGACACAAAAATTGTGGCAAGATTCCCTTAGGCAAGCCAAGTGTGTCTAACAATTTGAGCAACTCAGGTTAGGCAAGTGTGGCAAGTATGGGAAAAATAATGTGGCAACATAAGACAAACATAGTCACAATCCAAACAGCCCCGTAATTTTTTGTGACATGCATGAAAATTTGGTTAGTTAAATTTATAGTCAAAATCTGGCAAGGTGCATCAAATCAACACATGCAAGTATCAAAAGGAAAGTCACGGCATGCATGCATGCGTTGTACTCCCTCCGTTTACAAATATAAGTCTTTTTAGAGATTGCAACAAGTGACTACATACGAAGCAGAATATGTCTACTCCTACATACGAAGTAGCCCATTTGAAATGTGCAAAAAGACTTATATCGAGTGCAGTGCTTTGATGTGTCGCGTCAACTCGTACAAGACTGAGAAATTTGATTACTACAATGCCCTCTCCCTCGCGGACTCAGCTCCGGTGCCTTAACTGCACCCGCCTTTGGCTGCATGACAGGAGGGCCAACCACCTGTTGGGCCCACCTGTCATTGACGCAAAGGCAGGAGCAGTAAGTAGAAGCTTTCGCTACACGCTATCCCTCCCGCATGAGGTGGACGGACATGCAGCAGTGGATTTGACCTGTTGGGCCCACCTGTCATAGACGCAAAGGCAGGAGCAGTAAGTAGAAGCTTTCGCTACACGCTATCCCTCCCGCACGAGGTGGACGGACATGCAGCAGTGGATTCGATACTGTAGAAGTAGGAGTAACATCATTGTTCGTCTTCTCGAAGAGGCGAAGAGCCAAGCGCAACCCGAACGTGGCAGTTGCGAACGCTCGCGTGGTGCGGTTCCTTGGAGTACTAGCCAGGCTCTTGCATGAGACAA
Source organism: Aegilops tauschii subsp. strangulata (assembly GCF_002575655.3). NCBI lineage: Eukaryota > Viridiplantae > Streptophyta > Magnoliopsida > Poales > Poaceae > Aegilops > Aegilops tauschii. Next base: position 458,643,274 of record NC_053040.3, read on the forward strand.
AATTGCTATTGTTTAACAATTAAACTCCATTATCCATTGGTTAATACTTATTCTGCATAGGTCCACGCGCTTAGCACCGTTTCCTCCTGGGGTCACCAATGTTTATTTGCTAATTAATAGCATTGCATGCAATGAACTAGCCATTGCAAGTCATTAAAAGCATGCACACCTCTCATCTCTTATTGGTTGATATGTCACGAAACAAGAAACAAGGTAGAAGTTAATGCACCGTGCCTAAGTTTTTTGGGACTATTTGGTTTCCGTAAGATGACTTACACACCTAGACGGAGGGAGTAGTATAGCCCTGTAAACCGGAAAGGAGTATTTGCCTTTCTAGAGATTTCAACAAGTGACTAGACTACACCGTGTGCAGTACTCCCTCCCTTCCGGTTTATAGGCTCAAATCTCAAATCTCATGAACCAAGGCATTTTGCGATTGGAGGAATGTATCTCGTACTTTACAAAACTACCCTAATTAAACTCATGCATTAATTACGTAGTTCTCTCGTTTTCCTCTCCGCCTTGGTTGCGGTGCACAATATTGAGCACTCCTATATGACTAGCCGCTCTATCTACATGCGGGACATTTCAAAGCATCCGGGCCCGCGTGCCATCCACCAAATCACAACGAGGTGCTACAGTCGGGACTCACCTGTCACCCCGGTGTGGCCGTCAAGACCCGTCATATCACAAAACCCACACCTTTACCAGCAGTGGTAAGGTGGCCTCCAAGCTGGACTGGACGAAGCAACCATCATTTCACTGGAACGCTCGTTCAAGCCCTTTCTTCCCTTTCTTGAAGATCCCCCGGTGAGCTGCACAAGGTAAAAAATAATGGCTTATTACCATAGTTGTGGTTTTTGATTATTTGCAATGTAATTGCTAATATGTTAGGGTTGTGCAGGTGCCGGTGGACGTCCTTGATGATTCCGATGTCGTGGCCCGTCCTGTTGGCATCGCCCCGGAGATCGATTCCGATGCCGCTGTCCATCTTGTGGACATCGCCCCAGAGATCAATTCCGATGTCGCGGTCAGTCCTATGGACATCGCCCCAGAAATCGATTCCCATGCCGCTGTCCGTGCTGTGGTCATTGCCCGAGAGATCGATGACAAGAAATAGTTGGTCGCGCTAATCCTTCAGGGTAGTTTGCATTGCCCTGTGTTTAATTACCAGAACGATGCGTGTTCAAACCATCTTAGGGCTAGTGCACTGTCTTGTGTGGGTGGATCTTGCTACTTTTGTTTGATAGTGAATCATGCGATGAATCATGCGAACCCTCTCCGAGTTATGGAAACAGATGTATCCTCACCAGCTTTTGATGTAATATATGGCATGCTTAGATGTAAGTTTGAACTGTTTATCATATCAGCAGGTCTTGTTTGATGATTCTTGGTGTTAGTAGGCTAGCTACTATGCGAGCTATAGTACTTGCAAAACACTCACCGAAGAGAAACGTTGGGGCTGATGAGCTCGTGGTACGCTTATACTTATCCCTCGTCGATCGACCAATAGCCCTAGCTCCTAAAATTGTAGGCTTAGCGATCGATCAGACAATAGTCGACATACATTCAGGCCTCATTTGGTTCATAGGGTAGGAACACAAAATCATAGCAGTGCAGAGACGTACTCCCTCCGTTCCAAAATAGATGACCTAGGCGGGCTAGTTTGGCCTAGTGGGTTTCAGTGATATGACGTGGTACAGTGCCGTCCAGTCTTCGCGTGTGGTAGCAGTATTGCGGGTACAGTAAATTTTCTTGAAGAAGCGGAATTCAACGAAGTCATGATGGTTCCTTCCTCCGAACAACTTACAGTGGGAAAGGTTGGGCCTGCGATACGACCGGGGTAGACCAGGATAATTTTGTGCATGGCAGGTGGACCAGGATGGTCGACGTCCCACATGTCGGCGAATGAAAGTATTCTTTCCGATATAGAGGACGAGCAACGAGTATTCATTGTTTATTTTTGATGAAAGCTATTGTCTCCACTGTTACGACGGAGGAGTGTGAAACACGGCAGCCCAGTGAACTTGGCATGTGCACCACTCCCTCCTTCCTCATGTAATGCCCAGGTTACAGCTTTTTCTCACTTTCTCTCTATCTATTTCCTCTCAAATGTTTTTTACCTTTCTTTTTTTAAGACACAATTGTTTTTATGCCTTTTTTTAGAATTCTTTTTTTATACCTAGGAGCACGTGTAGAGACGGGCTCTTGCAGAGCCCACTCCTTGACTTTGTCAATGCCTCTCTCTCCTCCACATAAGGAGTACTACTTGCTATGCATGCATGCGGCGGGCAGCTGGCGTCTTGAGGGGCCAAGGCGGTGAGAGCGGGCTCCGAAAGCGGTCCGGACTCCAGCATGGCCCACCTCACATTATCACCATATATTTCTTGGAGTCCGTGCGCGGCGGGCGGGCGATCTCTTCTCCCTCCCCCGTTTCTCTCTTCTCAGCCGACGCCGGCCGAGCGATTAGATTTCGGCTATCGACGGTTTATTAAATTAAGGTCCCACATGTCAGTGAAATTGCAAGACAACGCGTGTCCCCTCTGGTGAGTGGCGTGCGAGCCGGACTGTCGGGGTTGCGACGCGTACGAGTCGTAAGTGTGTCGCCTTTTCCTTTAGAACTTGCGAAGCATAACATTTTTGCGCGATCAATCGATAGAAATCCAGAACAAAATGATGAGGGCGGTGCTTTCCCGCTCGTTAGGCGGGCTAGTTCGAGTGATATGACGTGCTACAGTGCCGTCCACTTGCTCCATTTTTATGTAAGCAAGAGTTTACACTCTTACGCGGGAGGAGTGCGAAACACCGCGAATCTGATTTTGATCGAGGGATAATTGTTCCCTGCCAAATAATGGAGGATTGTTAGCGATTATAGCATGATAGTTAGGGCATCTCCAGCGCTGGCCCACAAATTTACACCGGCATCTGTCCGAGGACACTGATCGATGCCATCCGATGCTGCCCGCATACCTTTCAACAACTATATGAACTAACCGGATGAAATTCGCGCAAACAAAGCACATTTCAAATTAACCGGATGAAATTCATTACATTTCGAAAAGTTTTCCTACAAACTGGACGAAATTCATTACATATTTCGCACAAACCATACTAAAACCTACTGTAAACCTAATCTAAACGATCGCCGGCGCCGGACCACCATGTCCGGCCATGAACCCGAGAAAGCTGGCCATTGCCTTTGCCTCCTCCTCCTCCGCCTCGATTACCTCCTCCTCCGGAGCACAAGGTTCTGAAGATTTCCGCCTCCACATCACCATCAAGCGGCTAATCGGCCGCCGATGTTTACCCCACCAAGCTTGGCGTCGACTGAGTGGAGTAGCGGTGGCCTTCCCGGGACCAGAGCGGCGGTGACCTACCGTGTACTACTCTTCCTCGCTGCCGGCTGCGCCCGTGCACGTGCGCCGGCTTCGTGGTTGTGGCGGCGGAGGGCGGCCGGGGGTGCCGGCGATCTCCTTCATTTGCTCCTGCGACAGTACGTCGAAGAGAGCTTTGGAGCGCGCCCGGAGCGGAGCCGCCGATGTCCCTCGTCTGCTCGTGTGACAGTACGTCCAAGAGAGCTTCGGACTGCCAGGAGGCCATGGTTGAAGTGGTGCCGACAGAAGGAAGGGGCCGGAGGAGAATAAGTGTGGGTCTTTGGCTATGGCTGGGAGCTGGGGCTCAAGTTAATATAGCGAGCGAATGGCAATGAGCCGCGGCAGACGGATGGACAACTGGCGCCGGAGTAGGTTCGTCGGGCGTGAATGTGGACGCTGCTTCAGTGACTTAACTGCAGATGCGTTTGGGTTACTGACATGTGGGCCCAACGGGCATCTGGCCCGCATGTCAGTGCCACACCAATTGCACCTGCAGTTAAGTCCGATGAATGCGGCATTGACATTCTGGAGAGACGGTGACCGTTTCAGGCGGGAAGCGCGCGCTAGCGATGGAAGGGGTTTCGGTGTGCAGTGGCACTAAGATCGGTCGCTCATGATAGTACATACTCCGTACCATACTACCATAGTACCCTCTCTAGCTTAGGCTGTTTTATAGATTGTCGTTGTGATGGACGATATACATGAGCAAGGTGGTCCGAGTATGACCGTTGGTGTTGAGCCAGGTGAATACATGCTCGGCGTTCGCGTAGGCCTCCATCAAACGTCTAAACAGTAATGTCAGGCACCACCGGGGCGCGCAGGTGATGGGCTCGCCGTTTGCGTTGCGCCATGAGCAGGACTTTGATTTACAGGGCGACGTGCATGCATTAGCATGCTTTGACAGCGTGAGCGTGAGTGTCTGACGCGAAGTATTTCATTTTCATTTGGCTGACGAGGGTGCGTTGCAGCGACGAGTCCGTGGTTTGATTCCCCACATATGCATAATTTTGGTTTTTACAGTATTTCTTTCTCCATTGACAGGTAGGCCCGCGTAGATAGATAAAGAACACGAGCTGATGAGGCGCATGCGGACTGTTTGACTGGTCAACCAGACAAATACGGAGCTATACGCTGAGCCAGTGACAGTATAATCACCATATCTCGTATACAATGATCAAAGTGAGCTATCAAGACAAGTTCGATGACCGCCAATGCATTTTACTCGGTAATAAATGACCAGGATTGAAGGGGAATCCAAATTTGCTTCATCTTCTGTCCTTGAGCTCTTGACAAACCAATGCACTATACGGTTGTCCAGCCACTCCACCCCAGAGCTCTCACCAAGCGTCGTTCATGCCACCCCGCCGCACACTAACCGGTAAGGCAGCGATGGCATCCCGCCGCGCCGAGTTCCTCGCCGCCCACGACCGCACACAAAATGGTAGGGAAGCGATGGCATCCCGCCGTGCCGAGTTCATCGCCGCTCGCGACCTCACAACTATGCGGGAGGAATTTGAAGATGCCAAGGCCGAATGGGCGGTAGAGCAAAAGGCGGCCAAAGCCGCACAGAGGGAGCGGAAAAGTCAGAAAGCACTCAAGAAAAGAGAGGCTCGCCTCCGCAAGAAAGAAAAGGACACACGTGTTGCTGCGAAGAGGTCGGTGGAGATCCAAGCACGGTGGGGTGTCGCCGATAAATCCGGGAAGGAGAACGACGGTGTCACTACTAGGAAAAGGCCTACTAATGGCGCACCTAATTTGGCCATTAATGGCGCATTAGTGGTGCGCCATTAGTGCCACGCCATTAGTATATTTTACTAATGGCGCACCACTGGTGCGCCATTAGTATCTGGTATACTAATGGCGCACCCCGGATGCGCCATTAGTATATACAACAGTGCGCCATTAGTATGCCTCCCAGGGGGCCATGTATACCCAGGTGCTTTGGCATACTAATGGCGCACAACAACAGGATGCGCCATTAGTAACTTCGGCATACTAATGGCGCACTGTTTAGTGATGCACCATTAGTATCCTTTGGCATACTAATGGCGCACTATGATGTGATGCGCCATTAGTATGAATATTAGGTTTTTTTATTTTTTTATTTTCTGTTTTTTGCACAGGTTACAAAATGTATAATTGGACAAAATATAGACAGCACACATCAACAACAGATTCATCGAATACAATAGAAGATTAGTCTCTGAATAAAATTCATCATTTTAGTCTCCGAATACAATTCATCATATTAGTCTCCGAATTGAAAAGACCGAACAAAGATAGAACATTATATTACAAGTCTCGAGACCGCGAGTTTGTCTTCACATTACAAGTCGATATCGATCATCTAAACTACCATCACATAGAAGAGAGCTGCGGTCATGACGATGAGCATCATCACGATGAAACTCGTCTTCATCCGGTTCCTCCAACGCTCCCTCCCCTCTCCCGCTAGATAGCGGGCGTATCTAGATTCGGCCTCGGCCCTAGTGGCGTACCCTTTGTAACTGTTACCGCTGAATCAGTGAACCTGTCTCCGACAGTCCTCCCAGTCGTCGTAGACTCCGGGAACCTTACCCTTGTACACGACATACCACGGCATCGCTATGCAGTAGCCAAACGAAACGTTAGTACCAATTCACAGACAATACATAAGCAATATATAAGTATGCAACAGAACGATCGGAAGAGAAAAGCAAGACATTAATAGCATCGATTACATCTAAGTTGAATGACTCTCGAAACCAAAGAGACATACTACAAGTTCATTAAAGTTTAATTACAACATGAGCCAATCGATGTTTCAGAACTAGACACAGCATCACTGCTTTCGACTCGACTCAAGGGACCGGAGCGTGGATGAAGCCGCCGTCTATCGTGGGAGTCATGAAACAACGGGCGTTGTCAGCCTGCGTTTGTAGGATTGTGTCGATGTCACTGTTGGACGGTTGATTTCTGAGGTAGAACTGCCCCGAGGTATGAAGGACATCTTGATGGATGATTTCCGCAAACTCCGACTGGATGCGAAAGAATTCTTGTCTGATGTCCGCGTCCTGGATTGCCGACACGCTCGCGGCCCAATCTTTGAGTCTACTCGGTAGCAGAAGTTGATGATGGTCCCGTACGATCGCCCGCATGTGATGGATGGCGTAGTAGGCACCCTTCTGACCGCCAGGCGGCTGCTTGACGCAGCAGAACGTCGTATTGTGGGAGAACACGTGCTTGCCGTACTTACGAATAGGCCTGGTGAAGGTGCCTCCAGATTTGACGTAGCCGGGGAGAACATCATCAAGAACCTTCTTGACATTTGTGTAGTCTACGTTCGACTAACGGTCCGGGTCGAAATACGTGGCCATGGAATATTTGGGGCTTAGGAGGATGAGCGTGCAATGTGTGTCACTGCAGAAAACACGGAATGTTAAAAGAAAAACGATCAAAATCTAAGAATTCATATGTTACGGGGCGGTTGAGGGGAGGACTTACTCGGGAAAGTAAGGCACGAGGAAGTTATCCTTATCTTGGTTTGCCAGAATGACGCCTTCGAGGTAAGAACTCGCGACTTGCCGGTCCCCAGCGCTGCCCAAGATCTTGGCACGCATGTAGAAGGGGTCGACTATCACGATGTCCGGGGTCTTGTCGCGAATGATCCGCATCTCCATACTCAGCGAAAATAGCTGAACGAAGGTGTAGTGCAGCGGATGAAGGTTCAACATAGCGTGGATGTCATCAAACCGCAGGACGATCGTACCCCCGATGGAGTTATCCACAAAGCCCTTGCCCTCTGGCACCTTGGCCGCGAAAACCGGGTATGCCACATCCTTCTCTCCGAGACGCCGCTTCTCCAAAGAAAGAACACTGTCATGCAGACTCCGCATAGCACCGGTTGCAGCATCGAGCATATTTCTCGGTAGCATCGGCCTACCCGCCACATGCACCCTCCTCGAGATATCCTCAGTTGAAGGTGGCCCGTCCTGAGCACGGATCGTACTCGGTGCCGGCTGGCCCGCACCCTTGTTAGTCTTTCTTTTGCGTGCCTTCTTCTTCTCCTGTAATGGGACCGAGTTCTGCTCACAGACCGCCTTCTTGAGTGTGTTGGGGCTGATCATATTTCGCACCTCGCCTATCTGAGGCTCGGTGAAGTCGGCAGCTGGAGGCGTCTCCTGAGAGCTGAACTGCAGACGACGCCTGTTGCAACTTGGCTTCTCCGCGGTACCAGCTAGATCGCACACGTCTTTTGTTGGGTTGGGTTCTTGAGAAGGAGGCCCCATGAAGTCGCCACCGTACCCATGATCGGCAAAGTACTGATCGACGTTGGCAAATGTATCGTCATCGTCGTCGTTCTGATCCTGTGCCATATGCATGTTTGGATCCAGTGGCATAGGGATGTCCGGCACCGTTGCGGCGGTCTTGCCATGGGGCCGACTTGGCGCCGGCACGACTGGCGGTGTTGTCTTTGGGGTGGTGTCCCCCGCCCCCAAACGAATCTGGCTCTTCGGCCAAAGCAGGGGCCAGCTCAGGCAGGCGCTGAGGGTCATCACGTCATCATCGTCGGCCCCGATGGGTCGAATCGGAGGTAACAACTCCTCGCAGCCTGGCAGCACTCGAACCAGTTGAACCATAAACAAGTTGGGTGGCATCTGGGTACCGTGGAACAAGGGGTTGCCCGGTTGAACGATTTTTCCCTTGGTGACATCGACCAACTCGTTGTTCACGAAGTGCAGGAGAGTGCACGGAACATCGGCGGCGCCCTGCGAAAACATGTAGGGCGTTAGGGATGCCCAGTCAAAGGCAAGGAGATGAAGTCCTCGGCCGAGAGAGGCTTAATTAGTTACCGTGATGATGGCGTCGAGCTCGGCTAATGTCGAGGCACCGCCAACGGCGGGCGTGCAGTTGACGGAGGGGCCGCTTGCTGCAGAGGTGCCGGCCGGCGTACACCCGGGTGCATTAAGCTCCCGTGCCGGCGTCGGAGACACCAATGCCGCCTCCGCCGGAGACACCAATGGCCCCGCCATCGCGTTCTGCGAGTTGCTGGCCGTGAAGCTAGGAGTCGGGGGCGGCCCCTGTTGGCCGCCCGCAATCCACGCACTAATCCCCTGGATCAAGGTAGGCACAATGGCGGTGATCGTCGCTCCGAGTTGTTGTTGCACTTGCTCTTGGACAATCTCCGGAATCCGCGCCACCTGTGCCCTGAGTTCTTGAACCTCGCGCGCCTGGCTTTCCGAGCTGGTCTTTTTCTCCTTTCGCCCACCAGTGTTATAGTATGACGACCATTTTGTCGACAAGCCTTTGCCGGCCACACGACCAGCTGACGTCGGCTTACTGAGCTTATCCTTGTTCTTCGTTACATTCAACGCCTTATTTAGAGTGGTGTCCCAAGGGTTGCTCTTAGTCGACCCCGCGCTACTGCTTTCAGTCAGCTGCGGAAGGAATGTGAACCATTTAGAAATTTGGCTTCATTAATTAGAATGCAACCATATGGAGCTAATTACGCGGGGGTGTATTCCTTACCAGAACAAGCTCAAGCGCCCTGGTCTTCGGATCCGTGGTAAGCTCCTTTGTTTTTGGGTCCTTCTTGTACCGGGCCCTGACAAAGTTCCTGGTCTGCTTGTCACCGTATTTATCGAAGAGGGCGGTAGGCCTTGCTCGGCACGGTCCGCCTCCTCCTTGTCCCATATAGGCTCCGCCACTCTGTAACCGCCGGGACCGAGTGTGTGTTCCCCTAAGTTCAGCTCCCGCATTTCTTTCCCCCACTTACTTGATTCGGAGTTTGCGGTGCTCGAGCAATTGATCTTGAAGTCGTTGTAGTCATCTTCGGTGATCGAAGGATTTTTCTCCTTGATCTTCTCATAACTCTCACCTTTCTCGATCATTCTCTTCACATTGCTTTTCCAAGTAGACAGGGCCTTGCTCATCTTCGTGAGGGCAGCATTGTTCACTTTATTCCCTTTGAGGCTTGTGTTTTCAAATTCAGCGGGGAACTTGTATCGTTCGTGCAGCTTCGTGAAGAGGAGGTTGCGCAAATTCCCTCGGTCAGGATGCCTCAGGTTCTCGGTGTTGATCGAGACGGTGCTCCGGAGAATGCACCCGAGCTGAAGCGAGTACCCCTTGACTATTCGTTCGGGCGCCGTTGGATTCCCGTCGGAGTCCACTTCAGTAACTTCCTCCTTGAGGGTGCGGAGCACGGTCAGGCGCCGGTCCTTCCGTTGCCTCTTCGGTTGGCTGCCATCTGTGCATGCGCCGCCATCATCAGTGGTGGCATCCTCGGCGGCACCATCAGTGGTGGCATCAGTGGGGTCATCCTCGGCGGTACCATCAGTGGTCTCAGGATCGGTGGGGAAGGCGGCGTCCTCATACAAGTGAGGTTGTTCCTCCATCTCCTGGGACAGCTTCCAGAATGCCTTGACGCCCGAACCCCCGGCCTCATCGTTGTTGGCCATGTTTCTATCTAAATAAGAACAAAGTTTGGTCAAAAAGTTGGTTATTGTCAAGGAACAAGATCATGGTCTCATCATTTAGGGTTTGTCGACACCGAGGCATCCTAAAAGCTAAGCTTTTATCATTGAGGGTTTTTCGACGCCGAGGCACCCTAAAAGCCTAAGCTTTCATCATTTCAGTTTTTATCGACACCGAGGCACCCTAAAAGCCATGCATTAGTCACAAGTACGCCGGGGCACTTGATCCTACTTAATTCATTGGATGCAGAAGTCTGACAAGTGACAAAGTGAAGTCCACGTAGTCATATTCAATATATCAGCTGGATTGGTAAGTCTGGCTGTTACTATGTTAACAAAAGAAGTTGTAAATATAAACATCTAAACAGAAGGTGCTAATTTTAGGTTGCACTGGGCATGAGCCTGTGTTGGTCTTTCTTATTGGAGTGGTCCCTAAATCTGTGTATCTTCTGTTGGACTGCAGCAACAGTTGCAACTATGCCGTAATAATTTATACAACATGCCATCTTGCCTAAACAATGAAAATGAATTGCTGCAGCCTCCTGTGTCACCTACTTCCTGTATGAAACAATGAAACAGATGAGCTTACTTCTGTGCACTTTATTTTAGTGTGCAAGGTTGATGCGCTTTAAATTTTAATTCTGCTAGATGAAACATCTGATTTTTTGACTTTGTTTGAACACCAGATTTTATTTAATTCCGCTTGTCTTACGCCGTGTGTACAATGCAATATGCTTAGAGGGGTGCTTGTAAAAATAAACATGTTTAAGCTTAAGTACCGGCGCTTGTTTCCATAGCAGAGGTGCCTAACTAAGCATTTGTGCTATACAAATAAGCACTGGTCCTTGAGGACAAACCGGTTTGTTTTCCCTGTCCCAGCTTTTTTAATTATCTTCATAGTTAAGGGCAAGACAGCATCTCTAGGAAGGGTAAATAATAGTGGGTAATATTCCTAGTTTCAGTGTCATTAATCTAGTGATCTTTTATCAAAGCAGGGAAACTAAAGGAAGTGTCTAGCATGATGAGATTGTCATATATAGACTGTCAGTTTGCACACCAAGGACCACTCCAAATAGTACTAGCATTGCCATTACGGATTTGAATAGAGCAGATTTAGGGGTACTAGCATTGCTAATTTTAGGCTGCACTGGAACTATCTACAGTCCATGTGTTGAAAATGCAGTGACATTCAGATCACTGTTGTGCGAAAATTCAGTTAACACACTGTCAAAAAAATTCACTTACAAACATACATTTAGTTTGAATTAATCTCTCATATTCCCTTCACATTGCTAACCATATGGCCAAAATATTGTCCCTAGACATCTCCTGGTCCTACCCAAGATAAACCCTAGTTACAAAAATGCAGTGCGAAAATTCAGTTAACACACTGTCAATACATTCAGTTTGAATTATTTCTCATGGCGATCCTCAACGAAATCTTATGACAGAACTACCAACTTTATAAACCCAAGATAAACCCTAGGAAGAATTAGAGAGGGAGAGGTCAAGGAGGGAGGAGCAGAGAGGGAGAGGTGGGAAATGGAGGCGGGGGTGATTTGGATGGGGTACCTGCGGGCGTAGAAGACGGGGGCGTCGTCGGGGACGAAGACGTCGACGCTGTGGATGTTGGTGGTGGTGCGACGAGGTCCGGGAGGCGACGAGGTCCGGGTGGTGGTGGTGCTCCGAGGAGACGAGGAGAGCGGCGCCGAGGAGACGAGGACGACGGGGCGGCGGGGCGGCGGCGTCGGGAGAGGAGAGGGCGGCGTCGCGGCGTCGGGGCGTCGGGGCGGAGACGAGGACGACGGGGCGGCGTCGAGGCGGCGGGGCAGCGGCGTCGGGAGAGGAGAGGGGAAGGGGATCGAGGGCGAGGGCGAGGGAGAGAGAGGGGATAGGTTTGGGCCGGGGATAGGAGAGGGGAAGGGGATCGAGGGCGAGGGCACAATACTAATGGCGCACCACCCCTCGGTGCGCCATAAGTACATCCATACTAATGGCGCACCTCACCCTGGTGCGCCATTAGTATTTTTTTTTGATTTCTGCTCGAGCCAACAGGTTATCTTCCACCTGACCTGATCCACACCAAGTTCCCTCTACTAGCTCGATTGGTCAGCAGCCAGTTCTCACACCAGGAGGTCCTGGGTTCGATTCCCAGGCTCCACAATTTTTTTATGCATTTAAAATGTTGTTTGATATTTATTTGTGTTTAAATATGTTCAAACTTGTTTAAATCATAACAGTAATATTTTTTTATAAGACAGTAATAATTTTTTTAAAAATATCATCAAACAGTAATGCCGGTGGAGCGGGGGAGGGTGCGCGGGGTGCGGGGGGCCGGTGGACCGGGGGGTGTTCGGCGGCGAGGGGGACCGGATCTGGCGAGGTGGGATAGCGATCGAGATGGAGGGGGATCGAGATCGAGTGTCCATGAAATTTAAAAATATTCATGATAGTTCAAAAAGTGCCCATGAAATACAATCGAGAAATGAAGGCTACGATTTAAATACAATCGATCTTAGCTAGCTATATGTTCACAATCTTCTTGCCCTTCTTTTTCGCAAATGGAGTTCTTCTGTGGAACGGACGTCCTTTAGGTAGGGTGGTCCTGCTTCTTCTTGTGGTGTATGCTGCTACTTCATCATCGTCGTCATGTTCGATTCTCGGGTCGCCGTACTTGTCGAAGTCTTGCTCATTGGCTACTCCATCCATTCCGATGATCTTCCTTTTGCCTCTCCTCACGACAACACGACTGGGCTTTGACGGGTCGGTAATGAAGAAGCATTGGTCCACTTGGGAAGCCAGTACCCATGGCTCATTTTTCGCGGTGACGTTTGCGCCTGCGGTCTTGGATTTGGCTTCGGGTATAACCATGGTGGTGAAATACCGGTCTTCTTTTAGGACGCTCTTGGCCCATCTGACACGGAACATCGGGACCTTCTCTCCAGCGTAGCTCAGCTCCCAGATCTCCTCGATCCTTCCGTAGTATCTGTCCTTGTCGTTAACGGTGTAGGATTCCATCGTTACCCCGGAGTTCTGATAACCATCGCTCTTCATGTCCTTGGCCTCGGTGTAGAATGTGTAGCCGTTGATATCGTACGCCTCATAGGTCATCAGGTTGTGCTCGGCGCCCTGTGACAAGGCGAATATGAGTTGTTCTTCCGCGGAAGAATCCTCATGTAAAGGGTACGACAGAAGCTTCTGCTTGAACCAACGCGTGAAACATGAGTTGTGCTCTTTGAGTATATCTCCGTCCGTCCTCTGTTGGCCTCGGTCATTGTACGTCTTCTTAATAAAGGTTTTGTGCTCTACCACCCAAGGATCGACCACGTCTATGTGTTGTAGCGCGACTAGGTTTGCTCTTTCAAAGTCGGCGAGTCGACCCTCGAAGTCGACATGCATTTCGCGGCGACCCTCACGGTGACCCCATCCAGCGAGCCTGCCGAGGTGCCTGTTGACGGGCAGACCAACGGGGTTCTCGATGCCTAGATAATTCGTGCAATAGGAGATGCACTCTTCGGTCAGAAAGCCCCTGGCTATGCTTCCCTCTGGACGTGACATGTTGCGAACGTATCCTTTGATGACACCATTCATCCTTTCGAACGGCATCATGCTGTGCAGGAACGTCGGCCCGAGTTGGATGATATCGTCCACGATATGGACCAGCAGATGCACCATAACGTCGAAGAATGCGGGCGGGAAGTACATCTCAAGCTCGCATAGTATCACCACGATCTCTTCCTGTAGCCTTCTGAGTTGCCTCACGCCAACAGACTTATGAGAGATGACGTCGAAAAAGTTGCATAGGCCAAATAGCGTTTCACGGACGTGCGCGTCCATGATCCCACGGATTGCAACTGGAAGTATCTGCATCATCAGCACGTGACAGTCGTGAGACTTCATCCCGCTAAACTTCAGCTTCGCTAGGTCTAGGTATCTGCTTATCTTCCCCGCGTAATCATAAGGAAGTTTTACTCCTACGAGGCAGGTGAAAAACTGCTCGATCTCCTCCTGACTTAGAGTGAAGCACGCGGGAGGGTAGTCATTTCCGGTCTTCTTGGCCTTTTTGCCTTTGCGACGACTTTCCGTGTCCTGCTTCGCCTCATCATCATCATCATCATCATCATCATCATCATATATAGCGTGAAGCTCCTGCCTGATGCCCATTGATTTCAAGTCTGCCCTTGCTTTCGGCCCATCTTTGGTCCTCTCTGGCATGTTGAGCAGGGTACCAAGCAGACTCTCGCACACGTTCTTCGTGATATGCATGACATCAAGGCTGTGAGGCACACGGTGGATCTTCCAGTACGGCAAGTCCCAGAAAACAGACCTCGTTTTCCATACCTTCAGCAGCGGCTCTGGCGCCTTTCGCTTCTTTCCCGGCTCTGGCGCCTTTTGCTTCTTTCCCGGCAGTGGGCAGTCTTTCCAATTTTTCAACAGCTCGTCTATTTCCTCGCCGCTCCTCATACGCGGGCGTCCTCGGGGTTCGGTTTCACCATCGAATAGATCCTTGCGTTTTCTCCACGGGTCATCGTCGCGAAGCCACCTTCGATGTCCCATGAACATGGTTTTCAAAGACCCGGGATCTCTATCTAGCTAGCGATACGTTGTGTCATCCATGCACCTGACGCATCCAGAAAATCCGTGGACCACCTGCCCCGCGACATATCAGTAACCGAGATAGTCGTGCACCGTCGTGAGCAGCGCGGCTCTCATAGGGAAATATTCTTTCTCTGCGGCGTCCCACGTATTGGCTGGCGTTTTCCACAGCGTGTCAAGCTCCTCTTTCAGCAGCCCCAGATACAGATTGATGTCATTCCCTGGTTGTTTCGGTCCTTCAATTAGCATACTCATGTGAATGTACTTCCTCTTCATGCACAACCAGGGGGGAAGGTTGTACATCCACACAAACAAAGGCCAGGTGCTATGTGTGCTTCTCTGGCTGCCAAACGGATTGACTCCATCGGTGCTCGCGCCCAGCACGATGTTCCTTGGATCGTTCCCAAATTCTAGGTCTTCGAAGTTCAACGCTTGCCACTGGCTCGCATCCTTAGGGTGACTCAGCATCTTGTCTTTTTTATCTATCTCCGGATCATTTGCGTCATCTTCTCGCTTCTTCTCCTCCCTATCCGCGTGCCAACGCAGGAGCTTTGCTACCTTAGGGTCCGTGAAATACCGCTGCAGACGAGGAGTGATCGGAAAGTACCACACCACTTTTCGAGGAGCTTTCTTCCTCTTCTTGTATCGAGTGACGCCGCACACCGGACATATGGTAGACTCCGCGTGCTCGTCCCGATAAATGATGCAATTGTTCATGCACACATGGTATTTCACGTGCGGTAAATCCAGAGGACACACGATTTTCTTCGCCTCCTCCAAACTGGTCGGGCACTTGTTCCCCTTGGGAAGACGTTCGTGCCAGAATGACATGTTCTCGTCGAAGCATGCGTCGGTCATTTTGTGTTTTACCTTCATCTCCAGAGCCATGAGCGTTACTTTCAGGCGGGTATCCTCGGGCCTGCATCCTTCATACAATGGAGTAACCGCGTCTAACTCAAGTTGATCCATCTTGGCTTTCTCTCGGGCGACAGCTCTTGCGTTATCCGTCTGCTTGAGAAGCAGCTCTTGAATATGAGGGTCCTGCACCCAGCCCATCGATGGTCCAGCGTCGTCTGCTCCGCCGGCATCATCATCTTCATGATCATGCCCGTCGTCTGCTCCGGCATCTTCCTCATCATCATGTCCTGCATCTTCTACATGATGACTGTGTACAGCATCACCGTCGTGATCATCTCCTGGGGATTCTTCGTCTTCTCGCCCGCCCGAGCCGCGGTGGTTGTCTTGCTGCCCTTCCTCATTTCTTGCCCGGCCCCCATGGATGACTTCGTAGTCATCTTCATCACCTTGCCACCGATAGCCATCCATGAAACCACGCAAGAGCAGGTGGTCCCGCACCTGCCCGGATTCCGGGTCCGCAATAAGGCTCTTCAGCTTGCATCTTCGACACGGACATCTTATCTCCGTCTCGTTCTTTTGAAGCATCTCGGCCTTCGCGGACCTCAAAAACCTATTCACGATGCCTTCGGTCATCATGCGGACCATGGTCGCCTGCGGGGTAGAGCAAAACGATATTTTAGAACCAAGAAAAAATTTGGCATGACTTTCCCTAAAAATAGGACCAAAAAGAATGCTTAATGCCAAAATTCTCGCCGAAACGGAAATGAATCAACATTCCGGCAAAATATTGGCAACTATCGCATTTCAAATACCGGTACACCTCCAAACACAAACACATATGCAACACCACAAACATATGCAACACCACGAACATACATAGATCTAGCTAGGCCATAAAAAGTGCATGTGCACATTGTTGTAGGGAGAACAACATAAATATAGCTTCCCCCCTTACTTACCTATCAAAACAAGGTAATTTAACCACTTAAATTGAATGAATCTATGGTGGAAATGAGGTGAAAAAGAGGAGGCACCCGAGACAAGGAGGAGGTGGAGAGAATGAAGTGGGGAGAAAGTGAGTGTGGGTAGGAGAGGCTGTCCAAAATATCTTGTTGCTGCCCACTTACTAATGGCGCACCAACTCTAAATGCGCCATTAGTAATCCAGGTTACTAATGGCGCACCTTCTAGTGGTGCGCCATTAGTAGTTTTGCAAAAAAAAAAACATACTAATGGCGCACTGTTCCACAGTGCGCCATTAGTAGTTTTGCAAAAAAGGGAATAAAAAATATAATAGAAAAAACAACATTAGTGGCGCACTTTCCGGCAGGTGCGCCATTACTAGTTACAACTAGTAATGGCGCACTGTGTCTGGATGCGCCATTAGTATGTTTGGACGGGCGACTAGTTAAAAAAAAACTGATACTAATGGCGCACCCTGGGCCGGGTGCGCCATTAGTAGTTTCAACTCTAATGGCGTATCAGAAGGTGGTGCGCCATTAGTATATACTAATGGCGCACCGCTTGTCTGGTGCACCATTAGTGTCAATCCCATCTATAGCCCTTTTTCTAGTAGTGCGTCTGGCCAGCATGTGAGAAGTAGTAGTACTAGTAGTTAGTGTGTGTGTCTGTGTCTGAGTACGGGCATGTACCAATACTACTAGTTACTACTGTAGTTTTTAGAGCAAATTACCAATACATTAGCCTAGACTAAATGGAAAAATTCCTATCCTAAGCATCAAATGGCATTTCTTTCTCTATAGGAATTGAGATGCATGTCATCTCACTTCCTATGATTTTCATATTCCTATCCTATGAACGAAAGGAGGCCTCTGTTGGAGTAACTCTGTAGCTAGGAGTACTGCTGGTACAGTAGTTTTCTTCAAGAAGCGGAATTCAACGAAGTCATGATGGTTCCTTCGTCCGGGCAACTTCAAAGTGGGAAGTGGGCCTGTGATTTGACGGCTCATTAGTCATTGTTACTACGGCGC
Source organism: Aegilops tauschii subsp. strangulata (assembly GCF_002575655.3). NCBI lineage: Eukaryota > Viridiplantae > Streptophyta > Magnoliopsida > Poales > Poaceae > Aegilops > Aegilops tauschii. The sequence continues at coordinate 458,660,544 of NC_053040.3, forward strand.
GACGACCTGGGTGACTCTCCCTTGGAGTTCTGCGTGCATGGCAAGTGGACCAGGATGGTCGACGTCCCACATGATGGCGAACGGAAGTATTCTTTCCGATATCGAGGAGCAAGGAAACCGCGTGGTATAGTATCACTGCTGATTGGTTCGCAAAAAAAATAGTATCACTGCCGATTTATAATTATTTTTTATTTCTGATGAATGCTAGCGTTTCAACTCTTACGACGAAGGGTGCCAAACACGGCACGTGCTGAATGTCCCACACGTCAGCGAAAGGAGTGGGACATGAACAGCGTGGTAGAGCCCAACGTAAAAAAAATAGCGTGGTAGAGCGTCTCCACTTCTTCCACTTCTAGGTCGGAGACCACACGTAGTAGTACTTAGTGGTATGAACGATACAAAGTGCGACCTGGAGAGAAAGACACGTCTAGTTGGAAGGTCTCGGGGCATACACGTAAACAAATATAAAAGTTAATATGTGCCTCCAACTAATATAGTAGTAGTAGAGTACTTAGGCACGTACTCCATAACATCACCGTGCATTGCACGTACAACATTTAGTGGTAGTACATAGTAAGAGACAAATGCCGTCCAAGAGTTCCCTTCTCGACCTACTTTTGGGTGTTTGGTAGAGTGTATGGAGGGTGCATGAGTCCACACTAGTTTAGCACAAATACACTAGAAGCATGCATGAACAGGGGTGTTGAGTTGAGCATGCATGAAGAGGGAACAACTATGCTGAGACGAGAACGCAACCAAACACACCCTATATGCCACACATGTTCATACCATTTGTGCCTTTCTACTTCACTTACTGCGCTACATTACTCAGGTTCGTACGTCCACTCCTGGGTACATGTCCTTCTCGTAGTTCCAGTCCCACGTGTTCCTCATATAGATGGAACGATCCTTGCATAACACGTGCACCTTGATGCTAGATGTCTCGCGTGTTGGCAAAAGGATGAACAAAGCTCACGTAAAAAAATAGAGTGGAAGAACAGAGATTCCGGACGACCGAGAAGGAGCAAGGAACCTCGTGGTGGAGCATCTGCACTCATAATATTTAATATTATTCAGCGATATAAAATTAACCAATCATCTGCACAGTGGACTGGAAGAGTACGAAACACGGCAGCCCAGTGTAGTTACATCATACTAGTACATGGCTAACCCACGCTATCACCATATTTATTGGCATCCGTGCGACACCTATCTCTAGTAATCCAGCAGCATGTATCGCTTCTCTCTCCTCGTCTCTATCAAAGTGCGGCGGGGCTGGCGTTTCTGCCGTCTATTGAGGTCGGTTAACTATCACATGTTAGCGACATGCCAAGAGCATTCTAAAAAAATTTCCTTTCACGTTCTGTTTTCAAAAAGAAAAAATCCTTTCACGTACGAATTTGCCTGTATGCTTTGAGCAACTTACATGTCCTATACTGCTCCTGTTTGATACTCTAACTTAGCTAGAGGTTAGATTAACTCATGACTAACCCTGAACTAACTGTAGCCAAAGAGGTGTTTGGGCGACAGGGTTAGATTGACAATAAATGAACTTCATGGAGAGAGAAAAGTGATTTTTCAGTGGTCCCAATGAGAACTATCTCCAGTTAGCACCTCTTGGGTGGGATAGTTTTTTTTGGTGGGTTCGGTGCAACTTGCTCCAATTTAAACCCTCATGCTTGGATACTTTAGGGCTATTTGAGCCCCAACTAGCTCAAACAAACTCTAACCCATGGATCCAAACAGGGCCTATGGCCAGTCTCGACGCGGAGCAGTCGCGTGCACCGGGAAGCGGCGCTCTCTCGGCCGTCGCGCCACTTCAAAGCCGGCGCCAGTGAGAGGTCACCTCCGCTTTGGCCGGGCATTAATGCGGCACTGACGCTCCAGGGCGACGCTGACCGTTTCACGCGGGAAGCGCGCGCTGGCAAGGGAGTATAGGTTTTTAACCGTTTCAGGTGTAGTACTGGTAGTTTGCAAAACTACTCAATTGTTGCACTCAGTTTCCTAAGAAATTATGGTAAAAAACGTTACTCCACAGCCCGCTTCCCTTCTCCTTCCTCTTCCACCGCTTGCGCACGTCCGCGGGAAGCGACCGGTCAACCCTTATATAGGAGTGCTAGCACAAAAAGATGCATGCATGACCACTAAAATTTCCATATTAAAGCGCCGCTCCTGCGGGAGTATGGCATATGTTGTTACCTTCAGCCAGCCCATGGCTACCGGGCAATGGCGACCAGAGAAGAGGCGGCGGGAGGGGAATGAATGCAGCTATTGTTTGGGTGCGCCTTCCGGCTTAAATAAATGCGCAGCATCACGTGTACCCGCGGGTGCACAAATTGTAACATACGTGTCTGCTTAAGTGGGCGTCACGTAACTGGTGTGTGTGAGAGAGAGATTCTGAGAGACAGAGTGCGTGTGTGCGACTCTACTCTTCGGACATGTACTCAACCTTTTGCATTGGGATATAAGTATAATGGTATTTACTTTAGCTAGTGATTTACATGGCCATGTTAACGTGGTTGTGTCAAAAAAATGTCACTTCTTGCTCGTGATTTGCGTTATATAATTGCAAGCAAGATTCTCGTGCATTGCACGGAACATCAATATGCATTTTTTTACAGAACACCTGTTGTGATTGACCCATGCAGGAGTAATCCCATGTGTAAAAACTAATGATATCTCGAGAATTTTATCGGAAAACTGGTATCTCGAGAATGTCATCGAAAAAATGAAAGATGAGAGATAAGGCGAGGAGGAGTGGAGCGTGGTGGTGACTGGTGGTCGGAATGGGCGGAGGCATGGGGATGGACGGCGCCGGCAGGCGGCAGCGGCCACCATGCATGCTAGATTGTTCCAGAGACTTATTCCTTTTTTAATTGCTGGGCAATGAGGTTGCGGGAGATAATGATGTGGAGAGAGGTGCGGGTATCTTTTGTAAAATTATCATAGTTTGCTTTCTATCCTCAGATATAGATCATACGGTCTGTATTACAAGATGGCAGGCACACATCACCGCCAACTTGTTTTTTTATAAGGGTACAGATGATAAGTTTGCTGACTACTAAAGTAAAGTGGAATTTGTCCATGTTATGCAAGTAAATAAAGGTGATTGTTTATCATACGGGTAAGGTTGCATGAAGGGTGGTAGGAACAAATGCTCCTCCTAGAGCATGTGTGTGTGAGATGGAGTCTTAGTGTGTGTGAGAGAGAGGAGAGAGAGATGGAGTCTTAGTTTGTGTGTGTGTGTGAGAGAGAGAGAGATGGAGTCTTAGTGTGTGTGGGGGGGTGTGCGTGCGTGCGTGTGTGTGTGTGTGTTTGTGTGTGTGTGTGTGAGAGAGAGATGGAGTCTTAGTGTGCGTGTGTGTGGGGGGGTGCGTGTGTGTGTGTGTGTCGCGGGGTCCTCTGTGGAGGATGTAATTTAAGTGTGCATGGCTTCATCATAGAGAGGTGATGTGTATGGCAGAGGCCACCAACGATGGGGTGCGAGAGAGAAAATGCCCGTAGAGAGGGAAGAGAAGGTGTGTGCGCGTGAGAGGAGTCGACATCGAGAGAACGTGTTTGTTCGAGAGACACCGAGGAAGACTACTATATATCGATGGTGCATGTAGGCGGGAATTAAACAAAGGGATGGTCTTATTGGTTTCGGGGATATAGGGGAGGAGTGAGAGGCGGGGGGTAACTAGAAGGAGATTGTTAAGTGTGAGTGTGTGTTTTACCCATCCAGGCGGAAGTTATGTGCACAAAAGAGGAGAACGATTCGATGTGGCGTTAGGATTGAGGGTAATTAAACGTATGGAGACATAGAGACCTTGAACGTGCATGTGTGAGAGCTTTACATGTATACGTGGGATGTGTGTGTGCGCGCGCACGCATGATCGAGATAAAAGAAAGAAGACATAAGTCATAAGATCAACGACATGGGAGAGACGGATCGGTATGACAATATGCATGCATGTGAGAATGCAGGGAAGAAGGCCCGACAATTGAGCATGTGTTTTTGTCTTTAAGAGATAGTGGCGTGGGCTGGAGCATGCATTTATGGTGAGCAGAGGGAGTGAGGCGCAACGATTGTGCAAAAGAGACCAACCTATAAATGCATATGTATGGAGAGACATATATAGTGTGGGTGATAGGAAGCAAGACTCCGTGCGAGAAAGAAATGTTGACGGAGAAACTACAGATAGATACAGAGATGGAGATGCTAGCTAGAGGGACATCCGCTAGTCTGGGTGTTGGAGATGACCGTCGGGTGGTTCAAAGGGTGAAGTTATATATGTGTGTGAGAGGGCACTTGACTGCATGTAGATAGAAACATATGTAGTGTGCGTGATAGGAATCAAGAGTGAGGGCGAGAAAGAAGGTTGATGGAGAAACAGATAAATAGAAAGATAAAGATGCTAGCTAGTGTGCATTAGAGATAGGAGTCAAGTGGATCAGAAGGCTGGGTTATGTGTGTGGGTGTGAGAGAGATAGAGGATGCATGTCAGTCACATACACACAGATATCAGAGAGAAATGAGATCCAGAGAGACGGAGTTTTGTGTCTGCGAGAGAGAAAGATATTTCACAACGAGAGTGATAGCTAGAGAGACATATGAGGGAACGCAAGATATCTCTAGGGAGAGAGGGTGTGTGTGAGCGACATACAAGAGAAGAATGGAGAAATCTGAGACCCTGGGAGACAGAATTTGTGTTTGTGTGTGAGAAAGAGATATTGAAGAGGAAGAGCCGTAGATTCTCATATCTAAGGAGCGAAAGACATCTCTGTATGAGGGGTGTGCGAGTGGCACACATGGGAATAGTAGAGATAAATGAGACCCCGGGAGACAAAGTTTTGTGTTTGTGTGAGAGAAAGAGATTCCACATGGAGAATCATAGTTAGAGACACATAGCAGGGAGCGAGATATACTTAGAGAGAGATAGAGTGATGAAGGTCGAGGGAGAGAGTACCGTCAGTGTGTTACAAAGATAAAAGATCATTGTCGACATACAGGTAGCACGAGAGATACCTGAGAGACGATGAACGCGTATAGGTCCAGAGAGATAGTCCTATATAAGCATGAGTGATAGCTATATGAGACGAATATCTGGATTAAAGGGGATTCAAATATTTAAACTGGAGATCACGACATCGATAATATCATAACGCAAATTGGTGTATCAAACATGCATATTCATTTGAATTTGGGCACACGTGTAATGTTATATAGTTTATCAATATTGGTGATCCATAGATTCTTCAATTACAAACAATGCATGGTTTATATGCAATTAATGTCTAAATGGGATTACACTATATGTTGCGTGTGTGAAACACATTATACATGTTTGAGAAGTAAAAAAAACCCGCATGAAACACACATTAATTGGAGACAGTTAGCAGGGAATGCATACATTGGATTTCAACATAAAGTGGTTTCAAATATTTGAAAATCCAAATTGATGGATACAACCTTATGAATCTGAGATCATGCCATTTGTAAACCATATTTATGTATAAATGGTGTTGTGCTTTTGAAAGTATATATAAAAAAATGATGTATATAGAATGTAATTCCAATTGAAAATGGATCCCGCCCGAAAAAAATAGAATACAAACGGGATTCGAATTGAGTTGACACGGTAAATGTGCACTCTGCAAAATTTGAACGAAGCGGGGAAAGTCGCAGTAACCGCCCAAAACCAAAATCTGCGAGATGGAAATCACTACTGCCTATCCCTGCCACGCAAAGCATATCTGCTGGATTTCTATAGGTTTCGATAGGGGTAGGTTTGTAATTTCACCCAAACGTGACGTAACCGCCTCTCACCCGGATTCATACACGGTGGGCGCCAAAACACAGTGTGTCCTCGGACGAAATCGACTCCCTCCCTGATTCATATTCATACACGGTGGGCGCCAAAAACAAACTCTCGTTGGCAAATATTCGGTGTATGCGAGATTACCATCGTATCCCCAGCCGACTAATGTTGCTGTGATGTAGTAGAAATTTGAAACGGGGGCTAAGTTTGTAAATTTCCTCGCATTTGAGACAAGCGCGCCCTGAATACATGGTTCCCCCCTTCCTCTCTACCTCCCTTTTCCCCATTCGTACTCCGTGGGCGCCAAAACACACTCTCCACCCCACCCTCCTCCGTCCGCCGCCGTCCGCCACCCCATCCACCGCCGTCCTCCTCCACCATGCCGGAGTTGATACCCTGACGCCGCCGTCCATTACAAGAGATCGACCTCTCTCATCCACGGCTTCGGACCGGGATCCTTGCATCCCGTCCTCTCGCTTCATCCCCGCCGTCGTCCACCTTGCCGGTGCCGCTCCTACGACCGTCTCGTCCACCGTGCCCCGCCGCCACTGTCTACCCTCCTAGATCTGCTTCCACGCCGCTGACAGCCATCGCTACCGCAGCACCGTCAAATTCTCAGCAGATGCGTACACGGCGCCGCACCAGAGGCGGTACTCTTTCGTATCTACTCAACTTATTTATCGCAGCAAGAAAATAGATCGCCACTGCTTTACTCTGATTTTTTGTCTTGGTTGCGAAGTTGGCTTTGTCCGGTTTGCACCTTCAGATCCACCATGGCACGCTCAACACTATACTCCCAATGCTTATGGTTTTCCCCTTTTATATTCCACACTAGTTAAATCACAATAGACTAAATTTCAAAATTGGGTCAGTCGATTTTTCAGAGCTCGCCGGAGTTCGCCGGTGCGATCGAAGGGGCTCGGGTGGTTGTGGGGCCTCGCCGAACGAAGAAAACTCGACGCGGGTGGGGGTTGGGGCGGGGGTGGGGGTGGGGGTGGCGGAGGAACACAGGCAGTGGGGGCCGGTGGTCAGGCCGGCGGCCCGTGCGGTGTTCTATATGGGAAGAATTAGAGACGAGGAAGAAAAAGGGTTAGGAGACGTAGGATCTTCATCCAACCGCCTGAAATGGTCGAGAGACAGCTGGGAGTTGCATTCTTAATGCGCTCTGGTTCATCATGTGTGGGCACTACGCAACCAACATTTTATAATCCAAAATCTGCTTGCTCTTCTTTACCATGTTCCTCTTCCGTTCTTCTTTAATATGTACTCTCTCCGTTCCTAGATACAAGTCTTTGTATAGATTCCACCATGGACTACATATGGAGCAAAATGAGTGAATCTACACTCTAAAATGTATCTGGATACATCTGTATGTGATCCATAGTGGAAATCTGTACCAAGACTTATATTTTGGAATGGAGGGAGTATGATAGTAGTACAGTATGTTCCTTGTACTAAAGATGAGCAGGGACATTTGCAGTGTAGAGGTCTATACGGTCGGTTGTGATGGACACTTTGAGCCTCTTTGATTCGTAGGATCTTGTAAACATAGGAATAGGATTTGTAGTGGCCTGCCCACTTGAATCCTATAAGAATAGCAAGGAAATGCGGGGAGCTGTGTCGCCTTTGAGAGTTACACTGATATTAACAGTACCGCACCTTCACTTGAAGAGAGCTGGTATCCGAAGCCTTTCTAGCCGTACCGGCAATACTAGCACATATATTCCAGCAAGTTCCACTTTGCTGATTTTACTCTGATGCTTAAGGTTTTCCCGTTATATCTACACTATGATCTTTGTAGCTGCTTTGTGTCACACTAGCAGCAGTCCACTCTTGAAGCTAAACACTGCAATGACTTACAAATTGGCACCAAGGCATTGAGTGCCATTCTGGATGCAATGAAACTCATACGCTCCCCACCTGTTGATTCTTTTTCAGAATATGATCCTAATGACTATTCTAACCTCGAGGGGTCAAAGGCAGATGGCCTGTCCTGTTCACCCATCAAGGTGCCTGTTCTAATTTGGCAATGTTTTATTGATTGCGGGTATCTTGCATATGTTGTCTTGCATTTCTTCTACTTTGTTGCACCGCCCTCTGCTTAGTTTACTCATCATATATGTCGAGATGCCATGCCCATCCATTATCAATACATATTCCATCTGTCATCATACCATGTTTTTTCACTCAAATGCTGTTCTTGTGCATCAGACATCAAAAAGGAAGAGGGTGATTGCCGAACCTGAAGGAGCACCAGCAAAGTCCTTGAAAAACGTGGTGGTGCCGGAGAAATCAGACAGCACCCCACTTATATTGGTTGTACAACCAGTGACACAAAACGTAGGACCAACTCCAGCAGACTGTACCCATACTTCACTGGCCACACCACTAGCCCCACCACACAGGACCTGCACTCCAGCAAAAGGTATACCGATTTCATTTGCCATAGCACCAGCTGTACCACAGAAAAATCCCACTCCAACAAAAAGTACAGCAAGTCCACCGGCCGAAGACCTATCCCAACTGCAGAGACGGCCAATTCCTGCAGATTGGAACCCCATTCCATTTATTCCCAGTTTAAAAGACAATGCTTTCAATGTTGTTAGGGACTACGTGCATATATTCCCATCATGGGAAGATTATTGTGAAGACAAACACCATTTTCACATCTTCCTGTCCAACTTATGTGTAAGTGCTATTATTCATGGTTATTATTTTCCTGTTTTCTGCTTATTGAACACATCAATGATTTACAATACATTGTTGTAACTAGGCGAGGGTCAATCTGGATAGTCATGACGAGCAAAGCTTGCTTGTGCTTTTCAAGGAAGCATTGCAGCAGTATCGGTGTTACCTGAGGAAATCACACTTTGATGGCAAGTCTATAAACGAATTTCTGGTGAAGTCTCCTGTGCTAAATTTAGAAGACATTGAATGGAAAAACCTTGTTATGCACTGGTCTCATTCCCAGGATGAGGTACTGTCTATGAAATCACATGACAATTTGAACTTCTACTTTTCCGCATGTGCCTTACGGATCTTTTTTGCAGGAAATCTGCTTGAAGAAGAATTCCGGTTTGACAAGAACGACAGGGTATCGCAAATATGCTGCCCGCTGCTTTGCTCTTGTTAGTACCTGTTGTCCTGTATCACTGTACTTGCATACATACCTGGTTCATTATGTGACAGCAGTATGCATGATAGCTTGCGTATCAATTGTTCGCTCCAAATTATCTGATCTGTATGAATGGTTACATTAGTGTAGAATATATCCAATGCCAATATTTTTTTAGCTCTGCATTGTTCTTGTAAGTACATGCTGTCCTTTATCAGTGTACTTATAATGACAGGTAGTTGTTCATGTACCATCACTCTGCAGCTTATTTTCCTTTGCCCTCCATTTTCTACACATCAGATCTATATTTACTCTTACCATAAGGTTGGTACTGAAGAAGTTTAGCTGTGCATTGCTCTTGGCTGTACCTTTTGCCTGTATCGCTGCACTTACATTTATAGCTACTTGGTTATGTAGCATCACTCTTCATCTTATCTTAAATATTCTCCATTTTTTCGTATATTATCACATCTATATTTACTCTTAACAAAATGTAGAATAAAGGCAATGCTTTTGAAGAAGATTATGTGGTAAACTTCTTGAATTGCCCCCCCCCCATCAGCATGGACAAGGCCTTTATAGAGCCTGTCTTCACCAATAATGTAATTTTGTCCATCTCAAGCCTTCAAACTTTGTTGTATATATTTGGTTAGGCATGACTGCAACAGCTGTTTATTTTTGGTGTTTGCATCAAATTGCTTGTTTAAAGTTTATTATGTAGTTCATAAACAAAAGTTTGTCCTTTCTCAATTTAAGTTTTCAGTTGTACAACCAAGTTCCTTTTTCATACCATGTAAATTAAACTATACAGAGCAAGTGATCTTCTTTTGCACTGCATGTATGCTTCTGTTCTTCATCCGTAATCCAGTGGTGTGGTGAACCTACCCACTACAGCACAATGTCATATTCTGCAATGTCTTAACTATGAACAATGTCATATCATTCTACTATTATTTAAACCGTCTCTTTATTTGCCAATCTGAAATGGTATAAATTGACAGCACACTAACCATTGATACTTATGAGTTCTTGATCTATAATCTAGTGGTGTCGTGAAGCTGCCAACTCTTTCACAATGTCATTTCCTGCCATGTCTTGACCTGAACAATACCATATTGTGTTAATGCAATTTTAAACTGTGTCACTTTATTCGTCAATAAGAAATGTGATGAATTGTCAGCACTGATACGTTTATGTGCAAAACCTGTCATCTGTCTGCTTGTTTATCTTTCAGAGTGAGGAAGATATAAGTGTTGAACAAGCGCAGTCTCATCATCTTGCTCAGCTGCTTGCGCTGCAGCTCCCCAGCAGGGCTAACCTTTCTTGAACTCTATTGAAGTGCTGTCGGTTTTGTATATTATTTTGTCGGCATGTTTATTTGCACTAGTGGTGATCTTTGATGCCCAGTGTATGTAATCTGCTGTCTGCTTGTGCTTTATTATCATAGTGGTGAACTTTGATGCCTAGTGGATGTCATATGCCGTAATTTCTTTATTGTATAGTCTAGGTTTTTTCTTATTCACGATGCTGGAGTTATTTTACTGTATATATATCATGTCTTCGCAGTAAACCGGCCAAACCGTAAAATTACGGTACATAATCGGGCCGTCATGCAATCATGATGTAGGTTGGGCCTGAAACATGTCGAATAGCTCATGGGCCGGCAGCAGCCCGAAATGAACCCCGACCCATGATTGTGCGAATCAAATCACGGGCTTTTAACAGGCCAAAATTGTCTCGGTCCTTGTTTGGCCCAATCAGATATCGGCTGCGAGCAGGCCGGATGCAAACCGGGTCGTAGTTAGGCCCAACTATATGACGGGCGTTTAACAGGCCGAAATTAATATAGGGCCGAAATGTTAAACGGGCCTTTAACAGGCCAAAACTAATATCAGGCCGAATTACTAAGTGGGCCTTTAGCAAGTGGGCCCAAAAGCATAGTGTCCAGTTGACGGGGCGAATCTGATATGGGCCATAATTGAGCCCAAAGCCTCTTAAAGGGTTGGACCTGATCTGGGCCGTAATTTGACCCAGAACGTGGTAGGCTTTTAACGGGCCGGATCTCATATGGGCCACTATTAGGCCCGGAGCGTGGTAGGCCATTAATGGACCGGATCAAATATGGGCCGGCATTTGGCCCAATACATGGCAGCCAGTTAATGGGCCAGCCTACTAGGGTCCTCCAAATCTTGTGGGCCTACAGCTGGGCCGGCCCATTAATGTCGGCGAAATCTCGTGGGCCTTTAGCTGGGTCGGCCCATTATGATCCGCAAGAATCTTGTGGGCCTTTACCCGGGCCGGCCCATTATGGCACACAAAAATCTTATGGGCCTTTACCTGGGCCGGCCCATTATGGCCCGCAAAATCTTGTGGGCCTTTAGCTTGGCCAGCCCATTATGGTCCGCAAAATCTCGTGGGCCTTTAGCTGGGCCGGCCCATTATGGTCCGCAAAATCTTGTGGGCCTTCAGTTGGGCCGGCCCATTTAAACTTGATGGGCCGGTCCACGTGTCAACATATCATAGGCGCGTCTCGCCCATTGGATGAGTGACACCTGTGCCAACACGGACCTGACGCGTGTCTCCTCCAGCCAATGATGATTTTACACGTGGAAAATCCCCATTGGTCGGGGCTGTTAACGGGTTATCGGATCCAAAACCTGACCCGATAGCTTAACGGCGTTCTGTTACGGTGGATGCCACGTGTCGGTCACCCTTGACGGAAGCACTTCTGTGACGCGCGATTTATCGTCATGGAAGTGGACACTTCTGTGATGATAATTTTGATAATGTCATGGAACACTTCTACGACAGCATAGGTATGACTATCTTGATTCTGTCATAAATTTGTCATGGATGTACATGCATGACAAAAAACACGACCTACTGTGACAAACACGTATCATCACGGAAGTGTATTTTTTTTGTAGTGAGGGAAGGAATAAATCAGTAAGAAGAGAAGGGACCTGAAGTCGAGCTGCAACCAGGCGAACGCTCGGCTGCTCGTGCTTCTCCTGTTGTTGAGCACATGTACATGTACGCCTAGAAAGCTAGAGTTTACATGACACACAACAAGCAATTATATAGCAAAAGTTCACTTCTCAATCTGGGGAAACAACATAAAGAAGTCATATTAGCACCTAAGGCCTTGTACAATGGGAGGTGCTTAGGAGAGGTGCTTAGAGAAATAAACCAGGATTTCCTTAAGCACCGGTGCTTATTTGTACAGGGTAGATGCTTAACTAAGCGTCTCTCCTATAGAAACAGGCACCGGTGCTTCAGAAAAACCCGGTTTATTTTTCTAAGCACCTCTCTAAGCATCTCCCATTGTACAATGCCTAACAAATACACATGTACAAGTACGCTTAGAAAGCTTAGAATTTACAGGACAACCAACAGGAAAATATACTTCACTTCTGAATTTGGGCAAACAACATAAGTAAGTCATATTATTACCTTTGGGATTAGGCAAGCCGAGAGAAACTGGAAACATGTGGGGGCACAATATCTATTTATGCTCAGAAAACAAATTATTAAATATCCAGCCACAAGGGCGTGCGTGAGAGGACGAAGGAGAGAGCGTGCCTGACAGCAAGAGAGGATGTAGGCGAGGACGTGGGGATTGATCTCTCGAGTGGATGGACGGCAGCACGAAAGCCAGACGGAGCCAGCCGTCTCTGCGACCCATGCTCCTCCTGTCGACGACGGCGATGTGGACCACCGCTGTGGCTCGAGCTCCTCCCAGGGTCGCCGCTGCACGTGTAGAGATGGAGGCGGGTGCAGCCTGCCGTGCATTGCGCCGCCCCAGCCTACTCACAGCTCCCGATTCAGGAACAGATCGAGCCGCCGCCAACTGCCAGGTCGCCCCCGACCTTGCCAGCGCAGGCCGACGCCGGCCGGTGACCCTCTCCCGTCAGCCGCCACACCTCCCTCTCCTCTTCCTCTCTCTTACTCCCACCTCTCCTCTCCTTCCTTCTCTCTTCCTCTCATCTTCTCTCTCTGCTAGGGTACGTGCGGGAGGAGGGGGTTGGGGAGGCTACGCTGGGGGCTGGGGATGATGAGACGCCGCCACGCATGAAGAGGAGGGGAGGCGGTGCATAGGAAGAGAGAGGAAGGAGGGGAGGCACCGCGGATATTTTCTAGGGCTCGGTTCGGTCAACCCACGATGGATGCCCCCTGGCAACCCACTATCACGGCTGCCTTTTTCCACCCGGACACAGGCAGGAACACACGGCGTGACTGCAAGACGGACCCGCGCGAGAGGTTGGCCCAGCCGTCATCTGCTCTAGCTAAGTAGATGGCGTATAGAAAAACGGACGTACAGATTTTTACCAGAGTGATGGAAGGTACACTAACAATCGACAGCGAGGCACATCGTGCGGGCCGGATGACATTCAAACGGCGGTGCCGCTCGCTATGCGGGTAGAATAGCAGGGTTTATATGTTCAATGATTTGCCGTTAGATCTTTCACGTGCATGCATGATTACTATCGACCCATGCATGGCTCGGAGCATGTTCCTTGCTTCTGGGAGTCCCCTAGCAAGCTGCACACGGGCCACTGCTTTGCACAGCAGAAAAGATGTGCAGTGTCCTGCGTTCTTATTTTTTGCGAGAAAATTTTCGATTTATTCATCTTCAAAGATGGCAGTGCAACGAATACCAGAAATAATAAAAATTACAACCAGATCCGTAGACCACCTAGCAATGACTACAAGCACTGAAGCAAGCCGAAGGCGCGCCGCCGTCATCGCCCCTCCATCACCGGAGTCGGGCACAACTTGTTGTAGTAGACAGTCGGGAAGTCGTCGTGCTAAGGCCCCGTAGGACCAGCGCACCAGAACAGCAATTGCCGCAGATGAAGAATAATGTAGATCAGAAGGATCCAATCCGAAGACACACGAACGTAGACGAACAACGACGAGATCCGAGCAAATCCATCAAAGATAGATCCGCCGGACACACACCTCCACACGCCCACCAACAGTGCTAGACGCACCGCCGGAATGGGGGCTAGGCGGGGAGACCTTTATTCCATCTTCATGGAGCCGCCGCCGTCTCGTCTTCCTGAGCAGGACGCAAACCTTAGCAAAACTGAAAGAAACGACTAAAAACGGAGCCCTCTCGCCGGCCCTTGCCGAGATCCACCACGCCCCATGGCCCTAGGACCACTGGAGAGGAGGCGGACCTACGGCGGCGCCGGCGGGGGGAGGGGGGGCAGAAACCCTAGCTTTTTGTGGAGGAGGAGGTGGAGGAGGAAGAGGAGGAATATTTGATGGCTTTACAAGTGTCATGTGTTCGTTCGGGTAGAAATGTTGACGGAAGATGATAGACCATCCCATGGGTCTCCACCTCTTACCGGCAACATATTTGGAATCTGGAAGCCACGTATGTCGGAATGCCATGGCCGGTGACCAGTCACCACAGAGCATGTGAGACACCGACGCAATATGCAAAGATGATAGAGCATCTCTAGCAGACCCCGTAAAAAGCCCCGACCCGTAAAATAACCGTCAAACTGCGGGTCGGCGCGAAAAATCCCGCCCGAACAGATCCCGCAAACGCGGCCGGCCCGTAAAAAAATTTGAGGGTCGCGGCTAAATCTTGACCTCAACCCGCAAATACGCCCCCCCCCCCCCCCGCCCGTCGGTGCCCTGCATATAGCGGAAGCGGTTGGTGGGGAGGACATTTCAGCCCGCGCTTTTCCCCACATACCACCTCCTCGCTCCCCCTCGCCCCGCCGCCCACGATTCCGGCGAAAGTAGCCGGTGGGATCACGCCGAAGGCCGCCACATGCACGAGGTTGCCCTCCGCCCCCTCCTGCGTTGGCGGGCCAGAAAGTTGCAGATCTGCAACCCTTCGTCGCGGGCGATCGGATTTGGCTTTTCCGGTCGCTGGTGGCTGCGCCAAGCGATGGAATGGTCAGGGAGCACCTTGCGCAGCCCCGGCAAAGTCCCATTGCCGCATGCAGGTACGAGTCCGTCCTGTCGCCGCCGCCGCCGGTTTGTCGGCATGGATTCAGCTGGCCGTCCTTCGGGCTCGGCGCTCGTGCAGCGGCTCTGCGGCTCGCCAATGCCGCTCATACAGGGCGACGACTGCACGCGAACAGTGCTGCGGCTAACTTCGGGCACGCCGAAGCACCCCGGATGGGTGTTCTTCAAATGCGAAAACGACGGGGTACGTGTTCTTTTCATTCGGCTTTGGCACCGCATTCTTTGGTTCAATTGCGATAGCTCATTTCGAACACCATCATGTGTGTAGGAAGATGGATGCTCATTTTGGTTTTGGGAAGGCGAATACATTGATTTATTGATAGAAATAAACTTAATAGATGTTCGTGCACTCCTTAGTACAATCGAAGGTAATGAAGCGGCTGCATGTGTAACTAGAGGGGAAGCAACGTCTACTTCTTTAGAACCAAAGAAGAAGAATGAAGAATGCAAGATCAAGAATCCGCAGATCAACAATGAGTGCATGGAGAAGATATTGCTTCAGCTAGTGGGAGCAGATATGGAAGTTGGAAATCTTCTAAAATGCATAATTATGGTTCTTGTTTTCTTTGGTCTTACTATTTTAGCAAAGATTTGGTAATGTCTATGTATCCAATGTTGTTGAAAAAGCAACGAAATGCATTATCTTGTGTCAAATTGAGGTGCAAATTTAGGATTTGCGGACCGGCAGGAGCGGCGCCAGACCAGACCCCGCAAAGCCGACCCGTAAAAGAGCATATTCCGCGAATATCCTTTTATACGGATCCGTTTTGCGGGGTCTGCCTCTGCGGCCGTCCACGCCGGCCCGCAAAGCCATTTTTCCGCCAACTGCAAACGCATTTTACGGGTCGGCGTTATGCGGGTCTGCTAAAGATGCTCTTAGTTGTGTACCTGCGATCCGACCTTGTCCGTCCCTGTTCGTCGTGGCACAGAGTCGAGGTGCCCACAGCAAGTCTCAATACTGAATGTTGTTATAAAATTTGTACTCATGAAAAATTGTCAAATGTGTCACGCGAACACTAATCACACATTAAAAACATGTGCCTTGATGTCATTACCCTTCCAGTACAATGATCTCCATTTCTGCAAGCACGGAAATATATCAATGCTAGCCATAGGCCGTACAACGGTGAAAAGGTAACACACACACACACACCTGGGCCTGGGCCAGCACTTCTCCAAGTTCAGTGGAACGCCAAATAGAAACAGTATTGCATTTTCATTATCGAGTGTTGACAGCGAGAAGAGCCGTAAGTTCTCGAAGATAAAAAAAAAGGGACAAAAAAACCTTGGGACATCATCGCTACTACTCCTTCCGTTGCAAATTAGTTGACTCATATTTGTCTAGATACGGATATATCTAGACATGTTTTAGTGTCAGATACATCCGTATCTAGATAAATCCAAGTCAACTAATTTGGAACAGAGGGAGTACAATCTAATGCATTTCGATCTCCTGCGCTGGTGTAGCTGCATGGTCGGAGTGGCGAGTATCAGATGTGCCAGATGAGATCCCTATCTCGGCTTTGCGGAGAGGGCAGAGTGCATTGATCTTGAGCCATTTATCGACGTGTTCCTTGTGGAAACAGCTTGTGCAGGGAACTTCACGAAGCTCGTCGTTGTGTGCATACTCAGCGAGGCAGATGCAGCAAACCTGCAAGTGCAAGGAAATGTAAGTCGGTAACTGCGTGCAACATTGTAAAATTTGTTTTACTGCAAGAAGCAAGTACAGAAGATACAAAGGAACATGGCAACATACAACATCTTCAGCAGAAAGCAGTCGCTCCTTGTCAGTCCCTGCAGCCACTAAGCCTCCTTCTTGGCCTTCGGCTTCGTTCCCTGAACCATGACGTCACTTCTTGTTGGTTTTGAGTTTATAAGTCTGACAAAGTCTCTAAAACCACTGTTTGAAAGAATTGGTAAACTCTCGATTAATCGTTTCCATTTGTACGACCAGATTGTTGCTTTTTATGTGGTTCAGTTTGTTTATAGGCAGAAAAGCACGTAACAGAACAATAGTCACATCTCGCATCCATATATGTGGATCCCATTACTTGCAAAATGCTAACTTTATTTTCTCTACATTCAAACGCTCCACCATTGAGCTATGGACCCCATATGCTAATAGTAACATTTTAATCGCTAATCATAATTAAGGTCCAGTTGCTAATTGTGGATCGACCAAAGTAGATAATAACTCGATAATGCACATGACCATTCTTAACAATTAAGACTACTTCCTAACTGTCGACCAGCAAAATTAAAATTATAATGCACTTATGCACGCGAACATCTTAATTAACAAGAGAACGTACAGTTTCCCTAAAAAGACAAGAGAATGTATAAACAGGTTGCCATGGATGCAGGACTACTGTGTACTTTTAGCAAGCAACAAGTACGTGACAGGAACAAGACAGTCTGCGCGAACTACTTTTGAGCACCCCCAAAAAGAAGAAACAATAGGTTTAGGTTGCTGTTAAGTTGAGTTTTAGTACATATAGGAGGCATGCGGTTGGCCTTGTGTGTTGGGGAGAGAGGAGGCTGGTGTTGAGGGTGGAAGGACCACGTCAACAGGGATTGGGGGAGAGAATGGTCCATCCTAATTTAGTTCCTCAAGATTGACGAACTGATATTCATAATTTTGTTCCACCTTCAGGCATCAACATTTATTTAAAAATAAACTCCACCATTTTCACATATTGTTTCTATGGTTCTAAGATAATCATAAAAACAAGAACTACTCAAATAGTTCATTATACATGCATCAAGGCACAAGAGGCAGCACAATTCACAATCTCCGAAAGATATAGCTAACACAAATTCTTCATCAACCTTTATATATGTGGCATAATTTACATATTTTTCATGGAATATGAAATACTATACAAGGCATAAGTTTGTACATAATTTAGATGAAATACAATCTATACTTAATTAAAGTGGATGTGTGCAATTATTCGATATTTGTGTGCATAGTAGGATATGTGGCATAGGACACTTTTTCTATGCAGTGGTGTAAGAAGGCTCCATCGCAAGGCCACACATGCCTCTCTTGTCTGTAATGTCGTTTTCCGTTCTTAAATATCCGTTCTCGCCCCATGTTGTTCCCCATGAATTCTTCAACAACCAATACTTTGTGCCATCGCTGGTCTTGCCACTAGTAGAAAAACTACTTTACGTGAACCACATTAGTCCCGGTTTGTAAACGGACTGGTACTAATGTGATCATTAGTGCCGGTTCCAACGGCTAGGGGGGCGGGAATCATTAGTCCCGGTTCGTGTTGAACCTCTAGTACCAGTTCGTGAAACGAACCAGGAATAAAGGGCTGGTGGCAGACTGGTGTTAGGCTGGGGCCCCACGAGCCCCTTTAGTCCCGGTTCGTGTCACGAACCGGTACTAGAGGCTCACCTTTAGTCCCGGTTTGTGTCACCAACCGGGACTAAAGATGCTCCTATATAAACCCTTCGTCCAGCCGCGAGCTCTCTGTTCTTCCCCTTTCCTCTCCTCTGTTCTTCCCCTCTTGCTCGAGCTCATCCTCCATTTTTTGCCAAAATTTGTCAAGATTTGAAGGCACCCCATCCATCCAAGTGTTCACAAAGGTTAGCAACTTTCTCCTTTCATCTCTCATTGCTACATTAGCTCTTGCAATGCTCTATAAGTATAGTGATCTGTGGGTTTTAGTTTGGGAGTATTTATATGTCGTAGTTTATTTGATTTATATGCAATTTGAGCTCAAATTAACTTCTTAGTTTGCATATGTAGGTGTGGTTTACTTAGTGCCTTCCCGTCCCCGTCCTAACCACTGTCGATCGCCCGCACCGTCCCGTCGCCGGCACCACCTTGGTGAGCCTCTTGTTCTTACCCTTTTTATAATAAAAAAAATCATGTTTGTGTGATTTAGATAGGTACTTGTATAATTTTCTTACCCATACATTGTTTGTTATACATAGTGGCATGGTTTTGATACCCGTCCCCGTCGGCCCTCGTCCGGTTTATGATTCGGATGTGGTATATTCTCTTTTATAACTATTTGTTGCATTTCGTGTTTATGACAAATTATGCTCATCAAGTTGACATAGATATTTTCATCTAGGAGGTATGTGAACCGAAAATTTCAACCGACCCTCTTGTCGAGAGGTTAAATTTAGTTGAAAAAGAAAACAATTACTTGAAGAAAAAATTGAAAAAAATTGAGGAGGAGAAGACGGAATTGGAGTTGCATGTTGCTGATGTCGTCGATGATCACAAGATCAAGATGGATGCAATGCGCTTGAAGATTAGAAAGATTAGAAAATATGCCATTGATAGTGAGGCTTGGTATCATTATGCTGTTGGATCAATTGTTACCTTAGTTGCGATCTGGATCGGATTTGTTGTTGCATTTAAATGCTTTAGCTAGAGAGTTTGTATGTTGTTTTATGAGAATAAGTGTGTATGAACTTTATGTATGAACTTGTATTAATTTGGTCTTTTTGGTGTTGTGTAATGAAGATGAGAAGACAATGGATGTACGATGACCGATGCTCTCACCAGTTCATTAATGGTGTGCACACTTTTCTGCTTGCGGCCGAGGCGAATAAGCGGGCGGATGGTTTTATGTGTTGTCCATGTGCTGACTATAAGAATGAGCGAAATTACTCTAACTCAAGAACCATTCACGTCCACCTGTTTGAGTCCGGTTTCATGTCCGGCTATAACTGTTGGACCAAGCACTGAGAAAGAGGGGTCCTAATGGAAGAGAATGAAGAAGAAGAGGATGAGGACAGCTATCCTGGCCATGGGTTCCCTGGATACGATGGTTCTCCTGGTCACGAGATGAGGAATCATCACTTCTTGAGGATTTTGCAAAGCGACCACGCCTTGAGAACTTCTGAAATTTCTTCACGAGCATTGCTAGCTCCTGGCTCAGTTCTTCAGGATCACCAAGGCTGCTACCAGAATCTTCACCTTCAGATTCAGACACTGCCTTGGGTTTCAGAGCGCGTGATCTGCCATAGCTCGGTCCATAGAGATCTCTCTTTTCAGCAAGTTGAAACTCATGAGTGTTTAGCCTCTTGAGGATATCAGGGGGATCAAGTGACTTGTAATCTCCACGTTCTTGTATCATCAGTGCCAGAGTATCAAATGAGGAATCAAGCGATCTCAGCAATTTCTTCACCACCTCGTGGTCGGTGATGTCAGTGGCACCAAGTGCTTGAAGCTCATTTGAGATGTCAGTGAAGTGATCGAAGGTTTGCTGAACATTTTCATTGTCGAGTCTTTTGAAGCGGTTGAAGAGATTGCGAAGAACATCAACTCGAGAGTCACGCTGTGTTGAGACTCCTTCATTGACCCTGGACAGCCTATCCCAGATAAGCTTGGCAGTTTCCAAAGCACTCACTCTACCATACTGCCCTTTGCTCAGATGGCCACATATGATGTTCTTCGCTTGTGAGTCGAGTTGCTTGAATCTCTTCACATCAGTAGCGTTGATGGTAGGAGTGACAGAGGGGACACCATTCTCCACAACATACCAGAGATCGTTATCAATTGCCTCAAGATGCATTCACATATTATTCTTCTAGTAGGGGTAGTCCGTCCCATCGAAGGTAGGACACCCAGCAGAGAACTTGATCATACCTGCGGTCGACATAACTAAAACTCCAGATGGTTAAACCAAAATCACACAGAACAACACTACTAGGGAAAACCTTATACACAGAATCTTAGCAGCAGTGTGGTTCAAAAACAAACGCTACTGCTACTTAGCAGTAGCGAGCATCAGGAAACCACGCTACTAATAGCTGAGCAGCAGTAGCGCTCTAGGTGAAAAGAGCGCTACTACTATAATTGCCACGGCGTTACCTCCACGCTAGATATAGTAGCAGCGCCCTTATCCTGAACGCGTTGCTGCTAAAGTACTTAGTAGCAGCGTTTTTCTTCAAAACTCGCTGCTGCTAAGTATCACCGCAACTAATTAAGTTTAGTCCCATACTGCTAAGCGAACAAGGTGTTTACCACCTTAAAAGGTTACTTCTCAAACTATCTCGAGCACTTGGTCTTTATTGAACTATATGTGTAGGATTTGTGGCTGCAATATGAATCCTCGCCTGTACCTATACAGGTACACTGAGGATTCATGTTGACTATTTAGATTCTACACAAAACGATCAATGATGACCAATGTATATTTTTGATGTTTTTACATTGCTTAGAATTATAGCGTTTTTCTCTTAAAACATAACTGCTTCCATTAGCAGTAGCGTTTCTCTTTGAAACACGCTATAGCTAAATTAGCTACAGCGCGTTTCCTAATGGGCGCTACTGCTAGTTCGACTTAACCACCCGCGCGGGCACAAAATTTTGCTAAGTCCCTCTCCTTTCTCCCCCTGTTCCCCTACTCCTCTGTCGCCGCCGCCCGAGCCCGAGCCTGCCCTCACCACCGCCGCCCGAGGCCGCCCTCACCCTCACCGTCGCCACCCTCGACCTCACCGCCGCCGCCCTCGACCTCACCGCCGCCGCCCGAGCCCGCCCAGGACCGCCGCCTCCCGATCCCGAGCCCGCCCTCGCCGCCCCTACCTCCGTCGCCGAGCACCTCCCCGCCACCGTCTCTCCCCTCTCTGTAAGCCCCCCACCCCCTCTCTCTGCTTAGTTAGTAGATGTTTTTTAGTAGTAGTAGATGTTAATTTAGGGTTCATAGATAATGATTTTTAGTAGTAGTTGAACTAGTTTAGTTTTAGTTGAACTAGTTTAGTAAGTAAATTAATAAACTAGTTGAATTAACATAACTAATGTATGTTTAGTAAGAAAATTAATATTACTAGTTGAACTACTTTATTTTTAGAAAGAACTAGTTTTTTTTCTATTTATAGTAAGTTTATATTTAGTAAGAACTAGTTGAATTAATAGAACTAGTTGAACATGTCATATTTGTTGTTTTTTTAGTTTAAGCAATTATTCAGGATGTATTAGTGATAACTTATAGGGTTTTTGCTTTTGCAGAAATCAAGGAGCCCCTCCATCATCCCCGCCGTCGTCCCCGTCACCGACCCCCTCCGACCTCGATGTGAGACCTATCAAATCTCCATGTCAGTAAGAGTCCTATAAGATATATATGATGTTGAAAGCACAAGTGCTCCCTGGGTGATTTTGGTAATTAATGTCAACATATCTCTTGTTGGACTAATGCTTCTACCTAGTATGTTTCAGATAAGTTCAACAATGGAGTGGCTTGGACAAGAGGATGTGGAACCCCTTCAAGATGCTAAGGACAAAGGATTGGCTCAAGCTCAAAGCTCAGGACTCTACATTTTCTATTTTATGTGATCCAAGATCACATTGAGTCTATAGGAAAA